>NC_133654.1:105905042-106529399 GCF_009905375.1 Apium graveolens
TGTATCCTTTGTTTTGCTGGGTCCTGACATTTTATTTCGTTACAGGAACCTCATCAGTCTAAAGCCAAACCAAGCACAAATGATGATCATTTCTTATATTTCACACATTTACCTGAAATCTATTGGCAAGTAAAAGAAGTCGTATTCCAGCTTATACTTGGCACAACACTTGTCAAGGAATTTCATAAGCTCATCCCTACTGTAAATCATAAATAACCCACATTTACTAAATGGAAGAACATCTATAACTGTGGTCCTTTAAAAGAATAACTAAAAATTATTAATGCATCATATTAGAAAGAAAAGTAAATGAGCTGATCATATACAATAAACACAGTCCATGTTGATGGTCAATATTAAAATGTGAATTAATTGATGCATAATAAATGTTGATGATGATAATGGTCAACATTTGTGAACATGTAATCATGCATATAATGGGATAAGCATACTAACAATAGCAAGGGGATTTTTATAAAAAAATTATTAAAATAAGCTTTAAACAATAAGGCCATCCAACTTCCAGTTAGATGACTTTTCAGCTGCTGCTAAAGCATAAAGTCCAGAATCAAGATCAAAAATCAGTTGATACGCCTCATAAATGTTGAGAAATAATTACAACATCCCATAAAGACCTTAAAAAATTACAAAACACAAAGCTAAGAAAAGCAACCTAATGAACAAACTACTGATAAAGAAACTGAAGAGTGTGTACATGTTTGTATAATCACAACTGATGACCAGAAAAAGGACAAATCAGAACCCTTATAATTGACATTTCTCTACTATTTTATGGACTAGCCTACTCCTACAAAATCCAAGACATTTAAGCATGATAACAAGGGACCAGTATCATTGACATAATAGATGCAAAGCATCTAAACTTAAGGTGTAAATAAATTAATAGCAAATATACTATGTTACATTCAAAAGTAAAAAAATTGGCAATCAGCAAATAAAGGGTTAGAAAATTGGTGAGTAAAAGGTAGAAGCTAGCTCCTAGGCAAGAACAACAGTAAAAAGAATGACCATATAACTCAAGCTTTAAAGCTTCAGATCTATGAATGAAAACCTAATTAAAATCACAACCTAAAATTTAAAATAATCTGAAATTTACATACCTATTCAAACCAAACCAGTTGCTTACAAGGCTTGATTTCAAGCTATTAAATCAAATATTCCTAATTTCAAGCTCAATTTGTTATGAAAAACTCCAACCCTTTCATCAAACCATTATCAATCACTTTCACCAAGTCCAGAATCTGACCTTCCCCCAATCGATTTCGTATAAATCAAACCAAGGAAGTTTTTTTTAAAGATTATTAATCATGAATTGAACCCATTTCAAGTGGGGCATGTGCTTAATTACGGTACATGGTTTGAATTTCTGAATTAGTGAGTACTGATTTGTGAGGATGAAATATTTAGGTTTTGAGATGGGTTGATAGAGAGATGAGAGAGAGAGAGACGGAATAGAGAGGATATTGAGTCGAGGTTTGAGATATTGAGGATATTGGGTTTCAGTATTGAGAGAGATGGAGGGAGAGAGAGAATCGAGGTTACAGTCGGGTTTGAGTTGGATGTTTGAGTGAATGGAAAAATTTGAGAGAGATAATTTAGGAAAGGGGGAAATAAAAAATGAGGTAGCGGGGGAAAGATTTTTGGTGAAGGGGGGAAAGATTTTTGGTAAAGAGGGGAAATATTTGTATTAAAACAGGGAAAATGGCAAGTCAAATTTGAATTTTTTTAAAATTGGTCATACACAATGGCTTATAAAAATAACTGATGCTAAAGTTTAAAACTTGTATTTGGAAGTTTTTTTTGGAACATAGACAACGGCTAGTATAAGAAACCGATGTCAAAAATGTTTTTAACATCGCTTATTTAGAAACCGATGTTAAAATATATTTTAACATCGGGTGCTTTACATGCCGATGTCTAAACACCGATGTCGTATGCAGTATTTCTAGTAGTGCACTTATAAATTGCTTGATAAAAGCTTGGCTCAAGTCCTTAAAGGATCCAATAGAGTTTCGGGGCAGACAACTGTACCACCTTTGAGCCATACCCGATAGAGTCTGAGGGAAGGCCTGATAATTAATAGCGTCATTCTCGGGCTGTAGTAACAAGGCATTAGAGAACGTCCTAACATGATTAGCGGGGTCACTAGTACCATCGTATGCTTTGATGGTGGGCATCTTGAACTTCCTTGAGATGTGAGCATTCATTATCTTATCAGTGAATGGTGGGTTTGGATCATCAGGATCTTCTAGGGGCATAAGATCACTTGGATCAGCCCTTGGGGCAACTACCATTCTTGGTATTGGTTGGTCTATGATTGGGGGAGGACCTCTTCGTCTTGGAGCAAGTGGGGGTCTTGAAGTCAGTTGTGTCTCCGGGTCATGCTTCAGCCTTTGGATATCAGCTTCATGAGCCCTGATCCTCTCTTAAACATCTTGGGAATTCGTCCCTTGAGTTCTCCTGGAGTGTTGTTCAGTATCAGTCATCGACTCGTTGCCAGCACGCCTCCTTCTTGGAGCAACATCATCATCCGACGATTCAGAGTCTCTTTCAGTATAATGTTCAGAGAATTCTTGATCCTTCGGAATAGGAGTCAAGCCACGTATGTATTGGGGTGTCCGCCCTTGTGCTTCACTCCTATTAGAGTGTCCACTCCCTCCAACTTCGGGGTATATAGGCATCCCGTAAAGGGGGTTAATAGTCACAATTGTCGAGTACTCATACCCAAGGGGTTGAGAGTTCACAGGTACATGCAGCTGCTGAAGTTGGGGATTCGTCCCTTGAGAAGTCGGGGGATTCGTCCCTTGTGGCTGAGCCTCAGTTGCCCCTACCAGGGTTCCTTCTTGGGTGGAGGCATAAGTTGAGTGTGGTGGTACTTCCACCACTAATGTGATTGCTCACGCTAGGACAGGAGTGTCTATCCCACTAGTGTTTCTGCTTCGTGTGTTCACCATGGTTGTTGTAAGCTTCCCACAGACGGCGCCAAATGTTGTAGAATAAAAACCTGAGTACTTTAGTATTTAATGCTAGGGTTGGTGAGCTTCGAGCTTTAATGGTTGCTCTTGCGTTCGGGACTACCGCTCATTGCAAGATGCCTATGTATCTCTGTGTTGTAGAGAATCAAGCCAAAAATGTAGTTCTAGGTTGAGGGGTAGAGCCCTTTATATAGAAGTGAGTCTAGGGTTAGACTTCTGTTGGGAGACTTGGTGGACAAGTCTTCAACTTAGATGGTATTTAGGAGTCATATGGAGGAAGGAGTTTTAGAACCTTCTCTGTAGGACTTTGACTCCGTTTAGAACACACGTCTCTGATCTTCCAGCCGTATTGGGCCTAGTCCGTGAACAACTTGTGTTCGTGGACCTTAACGACCTCAGCTAGCAGGCCTTGTCAACATTGGTCGTCTTGAGTCTACTATGAGTCCGGATCAGACAGGCCTGTACTGGACTTTTAGACAAGAAGCCCAAGTGTAATTAATGTGACATTTTATGTGTCTTTAGGATGTATTTTCTATCCATATCACATACTATACTATTATAAGCGAAATATGGTTTCGTTTGGTCGGTTGGTTAATACATTCCTCAAAAATATGTTAACACTTTCCAAAATAAAGCTTAATCAAATATAATTTTATTAAAAAAATAAATGAAGTATCTAAGATAACTAAAAATTCTATGAATCTATATTATACTACTATAAGCGAAATATGATTTCGTTTGGTCGGTTGGTTAACACATTCCTAAAAAAGTATGTTAACACCTTCCAAAATAAACATAATTAAACATAATTTTATTAAAAAAATAAATCAAGTATGTAATATAACTACAAATTCTATGAATTTTTATCCAACTTAATATCTAATTGCACTCAACTTCTTTTTCTACCACTTTTGTAGGAAACCAAACACTTTCAAAATTAATTTTAGTAATTAAAATTATAATATAACAATATAATCAAGAAATCAAGAAAAAAATATAAAAATAATATTTTTAAAAAATTATATCAATATATCATTTATACTATACTATTATAAGCAAAACATTGTTTTGTTTTGTTGATTGGTTGACACTTTCCAAAAAATAGCCTAGCACAATAATAAAAAATAACCAAACGCTTATCATTTTTCAGTAAAAATAAAAATAAAATTTGCCACTCCCTCTCAATAAAAACACTTTTCGTTCATCTTGCGTACTAAAATTATATATAATTAATTTAAAAAATGTCATATAACTAAAAACCTTTTCCATTGACTATTTATATAAAAAACATATTTGAATCTCAAAATTAATTTGAAAAAAATAAGATTAAATCATTTATATTAAAACTAATATCATAAATTTCAAAAAATTATTTATTTTATTTCATAATTTACCTTTTATAAAAAAATTAAATATAATAATAATATGATAATAGATAATACGAAACTGATAAATGCCAACTTTCGTTGCACGAGTACCATTCTACCAGACATCCATAAAAGAGATAGAAGCTGAATAGGCACCAATTATATTGAGACCCTATATGTCTATAAAATTTGACGACATAACGATGTTATCCATAATGATTACATAGGGCAAGTAAAATGGTTAGAGTTACCTACGAATCATGCATACACATACATGAACCTATGCTAGCATGGCAAGTTCTAAACCTCTATATTCACTGTCGCTTCAATAGAGATTAACACGCTATCTTATATGTTAGCTATGCACATAAGACGAATAAGCACAACCAATACTAGGATATCAATCAATCACCACACACCAAGATATTAAAACAATTTACTATTGAAATCCATAAGTAAATCCGCTAGAACCCCAAGACAACGATTAGCCCATAATCGAACTCATCGGCACCATGGGTTCCAATAAAAGCATGGTATAAAACAAGGTCTTGATAAACTGAATAATAATTAAAGTACGAATAAACGAGATCTAGGTTCAACAAGAACGAAAACGAGCATCCAAAGTTACAACTAATTCAAAGAATCACAAGTTAAAAACAAGATCTTCTTTTTCGGAGTTGTTCTGTGCTTCTAGGTATTCTCCTTGGTATCCCAATCTTCCCGGATGATGAAAACCCTTTTTAAGTATATATACGCCTCTAGTGGACCTGGACCCTTAAAATCATCAAATTCCACTCAAAAAAGGCTTTTTCAGCAAAATCAGCGACCAGCCGCGCCTTGGGCAGCCGCTCAACTCTCCGGGCAGGCGCTCAGCTCTCCTGGGCGGGCGCTCAGCTCCTGTCTGGAAAAATTTCTGATGAATCTTGTTTTAGCCGTAACTTGAGTTCTACTCGTCAGAATTAGGCCATTCAACTGCCCACACGAAGCTACTGAGATTCTCTACAACTTGACAATGGCCTTGGCTTCCAATTATGATAACTTTTTTATCATATTTCCTTTAAAAGCTCTTTTCTTCATTTAATTGATACCTGAAATGCAATAACACAAAAATACATCAAAATACCAACAACTTGAGTCCAAAACACCAATTTAAGCTTGTAATAAAGCGTTCTAAGTGGATATAAAATCCACTTATCAGAGGATAGGCTTCTTTCTGACCTGTATTACCCTCAGGAGGAGTGTGTTCCACAGTTTTCTTCCTTGATTCCACCTAGGCATCCTTCTACACCACTTTTTTAGCCACAACTGCATTTTCTGAAACTTGAGATTTTTCAGGCTCTTTGTCTTGCTGAATTTGGGGGCTTGCGACCTTTCCACACCTCAAGGTGATGGCGTTCACCTGTTCTTCAACTTCCCTCTTGCCTGGATTCGCTTCTATATCACTAGGAAGCGATCCTGGTGGTCGATTCAATAAGGCATTAGCAATTTTCCCTATTTGGTTCTCCAGAGTCTTGATAGAAACAGTCTGGCTTTGGCATATAAGAGCCTGGTTTTTGCACATAAGCCGTAACTCCTCCAATTCAGATTTTTCATTCGAAGATAGACATGCACCATGAGTTTGTTGTTGAAGTTGGAGTTGTTTTCTTGGTACAATTTGTTGCTGAAAACCAGGAGGGTTGAATTGCTTATTTCCAAACTGCTAGAACGGCTATTGCATCGCATTCGGATTATTGCTCCAACTGCAGTTAAGATGATTCCAATTGTCAGGATGATAAGTGTCTGAAACTGGTTGCTGCGATCTCTAAAAGTTGCTCACAAACTAAGCTGAGTCACTAGATATAGCACTTTGCTCCGTCGTATGCGGACCTGCATACAGCTCAGAAACACTGGTTATCTGATTAACACCATAGTTAGCCAGAGAATCGATCTTCATAGACAACTCCTTTAGTTGAGCAGTGATAGTTGTAGCTGTATCCACTTCAAGAACACCTCTACCTTTCCTTGTGGAAATCTCTGGGTTGAATACTGATATTTATTAGCAGCCATCAGTTCAATTAGCTCATTAGCTTCCTCATAGCTCTTTTCCCATAATGCTCCACCTGATGCTGCATCGATCATGGGTCTTGACTATGCTCCCAAACGATTATAAAAGAAATTGATCACCATCGAGTCAGGCATTCCATGATGATGATACTTTCTAAGCATCTGCTTGTAGCGCTCCCAAGCTTCGTATAGAGATTCTCCCGATTGTTGCATAAATTAAGTAAGAGCATTCCTCATTGAAGCTGTCTTCGCCATAAGGAAGAATTTAATGAGAAACTTTTGAGCAAGATCTTCCCAAGTAGTAATCGAACCAGTTGGTAGAGAGTGTAACCAGCTCTTAGCCTTGTCCCTCAGAGAGAATGGGAATAGTCTCAGCTTCACAGCATCTTCAGAAACACCGTTGAACTTGAAGGTGTCGCAGATCTCAATGAAATCCCTGATTTGCATATTGGGATCTTCCATTGGAGAACCCCCAAACTGGATTGAATTCTGCACCCATTAAATTATGCCAGACTTGATCTCAAAGGTATTAGCTATGATAGCTAGCCTGACAATACTAGATCGAATGTCATTGATCTTGGGTTGAGAAAAATCCATCAAGGCTTTCGTTCGTGCTGCTGGATCTCCCATTATAATGAGAACCTGAAACACAAACAAATAAACCGCGAAAGTAAAAGAATCCGAGTCAGTAAACTTTAACAACCACTGATGATAAGCACATAAATTAAAATTTAACACCAAGTCCCCGGCAGCGGCGCCAAAAACTTGTTAGTCGCTAAACACGTGCTAAAATTCACGCAAGTATACGCGTTCGCAAGTAGTATAAGATATAAATCAAATTCATTCCCACAAAGACTGGTTAAGGTTAAGTTCAATTTATACACCTATGCAACAATGTATGGTTATCGCTCAATGCTAAGACAAATAACAAGTTAAGTTTGTTTATAACTAAGAATTAAACTAACAATTATAACTAAGAGAACACGAATGGTTGAATTAATATATGTGACAAATATGGGATCCTAACTTTATTAAATACTTCATTCAATAGCCTTTTTTCTTAACCTTAGCATGTAATGGTCATGACACTAATCAGATACCACGAAACTAATAAACGCCAACTTTCATTGTACGAATACCCTACTACCAAGCATCCACAAAAGAGATAGAAGTTGAATAGTCACCAATTAAGCTTAGTCCTTATATGTCTATAAGAATTAAAAACATAACGATTTAATGCGCAAGTTATCTATCATGATTACATAGGGAAAGTAAGATGGTTAAAATTACCTACGAATCATGCATAACAATAACACATGGTAAGTTCTAAACCTCTATATTCATTGTCGCTTCAATAGAGATTAACACGCTATCTTATATGTTAGCTACGCACATAAGAAGAATAAGCACAACCAATACTAGGATATTAATCAATCACCACACACCAAGATATTGAACAAATTAACTAACGAAATCCATAAATAAATTCGCTAGAACCCCACGTTAACGATTAGCCCATAATCGGACTCATCATCAACGTCGATTCCTATGAAGCATTGTATAATAAACGTAGTCTTTATACTGAATAAATAATAAAACCAAGTATGAAACAAGAGTAAGGTTCACGAATAAGAAAACTAGCATCCAAGTTACAACTTAGAACAAAGATTCACAAGTAAAAATAAGATCTTCTTCGTCTTTGTTGAATCGTGCTAACACGGTCTTCTTACGGCTCTTCTTGTGCTCTGGTATATCTATCTCCTCCTTGTTAAAAACGTGAATTTATTGATATATAGGCTTCTAGTCGTTCTGGGCTTCCAGACTCTCAAAATCAGACTAGAATCAGGATTCTGTGAAAACGACCTGGCGCGGCCACGCGCTATTTCAGCGCAGGCACGCTCTGTTTCTGACCTTCTGGCGCGGCCGTGCCGCATTCCACCATGGGTGCACCGTACTACCGTTCTTTCAGCACGGTCCCCCCGCTTCCCAGCGCGGGCACGCCGTGCTTATGGATTTTTGCTCCAATTTCTTCTTTTGCTTGTAAGTTGAGTTCCGCTTATCAGAATTCGACGATCCAATAGTCCATGCGAAGCTCTCGAGATCTTCTACAATTTGAGAATGGACTTGACTTCAGATTCTTGACGCTTTTCATCATATATTCAATAAAAGCTTCATTCATCCTCCAACTAATGCCTGAGATGCAAAAACATAAAAAACACATAAAAAATACCAATAAATTGAGTCCAAAACACCAACTTAAGCCTGTAATGAAGCGTTCCAAGTGGATATAAAATCCACTCATCAAGCAGCGCAAAATCAACAACGCAAATATGTAGATGAAGCTAGGAAAGATATGGACTACCAAGAAGGAAAGCATGTATTACTCAAGATATCGCCATGGAAAAGATTGACCAGATTCGGCATTAAAGGTAAATTGAAGCCACGATATGTTGGTCCATTTGAAATTTTGAAGAAAGTCGAGAAAGTTGCGTACGTGTTAGATTTACCACCTCACATGCAGCATATTCATAATGTGTTTCATATGTCAATGCTTAAGAGATATAATCCTGATTCTAGACATGTAATAGAATATGATCCGATAGAAATTCAACCTGATTTGTCTTATATAGAACAACCAATAAGAATTTTAGGTCGGCAAGAGAGAGTATTGAGAAATAAGTCGGTACCTTTAGTACGAGTTTTGTGGAGAAATCCTATGGTTGAAGAGTCAAACTGGGAACTTGAAAGTGAAATGTTAGAAAAGTATCCCCAGTTATTTTCTTAGCGAGATTCTGAGGACAGAATCCTATTAAGGGGGAAGGATGTAACGACTGGAAAATTACGCATGTATTATATCATAATAAAGATAAATTATGTGTCTTATTATGCTATTTATATATAATTAGTTATAAAACCCTAATGGTTACGTGCTATGTGTATCCTATATTGTCCGGGTATTTTCAGGGTATTTTTCAGATATTTTATTTCTTATTTAAAGCCTTTGTATCAAAAGTTATGCGACCCGAACTATGTTTTAATAGCTAATATTTCATATAAAATTATTAGCTTTATTTTTCTTAGAACGGCTTGTACCGTCGTGTTATTCTGAACATCAAGATATTTTATAAATTTTCTTGTTCCGAGAAAAATGACTTTTCTGGGCCCCATTAGATGTTAAAAACCCCACAAAAATCACATTTTTATTTTTATAAAATTATAGGACTTTCATTTATATCATTTCTTTTCATTTTTGGATTATTCATAATTTTTGGGAATTTTTGGCATATATATTGTATATATAAAATATTTAAAAACTAAAATTTAATACTCAAAAATTAAAAATTATGGGCCAATTAATTTTAAAAGATGTACAATTTGGGCCTTAATTTTAATTAGGAGTATTATTTTACCTACTATAAATAGCCTAATTTTTATTTAATTATTATTAATTAATTACTAAAAATCAGAAAAATTATTAAAATTCTCTGAAATTCGGGTCGGGTTTGTCAGAATCAGATCGAAGATTAAACCGTGATTTCATGCCGATTTCTGCACCAAATCAAGTGATTCAAGTATCCAAATCAAATATTTTGATATGTTCATGTTTTAATTTATATATTTTGATTTTCGATTTCTAGGGTTTATGTTAGAATTGGGTCTTTTTAATTCTAGGGTTATTAGGATGATTTGATGATTGATATAGTTTTATCTGATTATTTACAGTTGATTCATGATATTTAATTGAACAAACGATTCCTGGATAAGTATATTTGATTATTAGGGTTTATGTTTAATTTTGAATTTTTTTTATCATAGGTAACCCGCAGCCGCTACCCTTCGGGTGTGCACTGGATAAACCCTATGGGCTCACGCAATAGACTGCGAACCACGTGAACCAAGCTAAATCGCATTTAAGCGACAGGCTCTGGCTCAGGAGGCATAATCATAAATTCTCCTTCCGTGGGATTCGAACCTGTGACCAAGAGGATAATTATCCCCTTTTTAACCAACTGAGCCAACCCTTGCTGGCAATTTTGAATTTTACGTTTTTAATTTTGAGAAAGCTGAGGTATGTAGGGTGTTAGGGCTTTGATTCTGTGATGAACAAGCTTTGATTTGAGCTATTAAAATCAAAGTTTCATCTACGAATGAAGAAAATCGATACTTGGCCGGAGTTTATGTCGGTTTGATCGGAGATTGATATTCAGGGATGATTTCGGTGACTGAACGGTGTGTCTGTGTTGTTGAAGTGGTTTGCAATCGATCCCAGTCAAGAAACAGACCAAACGATATCGATTTTGGCCTGAAATTGGGCCACCGAAATCTGCTCCGGTAACCGGATTCCGGGCAAAATCCGGCGTGTTCTTCACGACCCGGATGTTGACCCGTTTGACCAGTGTATTGACCCGTGCTTGATCCGTTTTTGTCGGAGATGGTTTTCTGACAAATGTTTCTGGAATTTTATTTTTATTTTTATTTTTATTAATTATAAAATCAGTTTTTATTTATTTTATAAATTGATTAATTAATTATTTAATTGATTTATATTATAAATAATTCTAAAATATTTTCTGAAAATTAGAATTACTTATTTCTTTAATTATTTATTAGTTTTTTAAAATGATTAATTATTTTGATAATTAATCAAATAATTTTCATTAAATCATAATACATTTTTTATTCCAAAAATTATGGAAAAATCATTTTTAATTCTGATTTTTCCCAAATAATTATTTGAAAATATTTTTGGGTTCAATAATTAGTTATAAGTATTTATGTAGAATAATAAATTGATTGATCTATATTTACCGAATAATAATTGAACCGTTTATCTGATTTGAGCGAAACGAAAGCCCTTTAACTCAGAAAAATGATCTGTTTTCATTAAAAATAGTACTAAATCTTAATTTCTTTTAGAAACTAGTTGACTATCGATATTTATTTACGTATAAGCCTTGTTACGTATAGAGACGAGTCCAATAAATTCTGAAAAATAAAAAACGAGTCAGATATTATTTATTAAAGCGAATAGTGAATCGATTTTGATTCTAAAAATTATATTAAACCCAGCACGACTATGTGACTTATGTGCTATGTGAATTATGTGGTTAATCGAGTCTTATTTGCTAATAATTAATGTACGGATTAGTAATACGCATATGGGTAGACGATAAAGGCTATGTGAAGTCGGTTTGAGACGCGATTGAGATACGGGATGACTAAATAAGTCTATTTCTTTGATAGAAGCAACGCCAACAACTCGAGTCGAGCCGGTGATAGACGACGGTGAAGTACTGGGAATAAATCGCGTGAAAGAAAGATTTTTTTCCCTATTCTAAATTCATAATAGTGAATTGCTTTCAGATTCTTATCTCAATTACAAATTGATAATCTTTGCTCACAATTATTGAAACACAGTTATCATGCCTTTGTTCATATTTTGTTTCGATTCCTGATTTCTCCTACTTCGTTGAATCTTCTATTCATATTCCAATAGTTATATATATATATATATATATATATATATATATCTTGATATATTCCGATGTTGGGATATATCAAAGCATACCGATTATCTCGGTTGCTCCTCTATGAACTGGATGGTGACGATTGGGATCCAATATACACTTGATCCTAAGGGTCGGGAATTAAACGGATCCTTATGTTGGGCTGTAGAGCCTGGGTACCTGAATGGATCTATACAGTGAAGTATGGATCTGCACTGTATCCTGGCTGATCAGCAGGGTATAGGTGCGAACTTGGGTCCAGTTTAGTTCGTTTGATATTCACCGATAATGGCCTTCGTTCTTCTCTCACGAGGTTATATCTTTGTAGATGTAACCAAATTACTGGTTCATTTAGCTTATTATAATACTATTTATATATTGCGGACTTGTTGAGCAACTTATGGCCCACCCCATGTTTGTTGTTATTCACCTTATTGTTTCAGTTAAGAAGGAAAATGAAACCTATCAGGATTCGAGTGGTAAAGAAACGAGTCAAGCCACGAGGCCCTCTCATACCAAAGGTATTGATCCCAATTCAGGAAGAAAGCTTTGAGTTGCCTGAGCAGGTGGAGTGTAAATTGTTAATCTGTGTGTTTGAATAACTAAAAAGTAGTTTAAAACTTGTTAGACAATGGTTTGTAATAAAGAGAGTTGTAAGATTTTAAATTGGGTTTGTAATAAAATTAGATTGTGGTTCTTGTTTTTATAATTTAACATAAAAAGATCCTGGTTAGTGTTAAGGGGGTTTATATATATATATATATGTGTTTAATTATTATACAAGTTGTACAGGTTTGGTGATTAGCTAGTAACCCCCAGACTTATACCCTGGGTCTGGAGGGCGTTACATCGGAGGCCACGTCATCTTGAATCTTGCATAACACTTATCTAATACAACAATATATAAATACTCACACCTTTATGACCCCATATTTATCAACACACACACGCTTACATGTTATTTTCTTGGAAATGAACAATTTGTTACTAAACTATATTAATCAAAGAAGTGATAATTATTACAGTCCCAAAAGTGATTAAGTCTTCGGGTGTAACCTTTATTTAAGGTTAGACCGGCGGCCAAATATACGTGTCTTCATTATTATCTTACACAAGTCATACTTGTAAATAAGCCGGACTAAAAACAACTGAAAACCAAACCAACTTATTCGATCTACCTGGGGTACTGCACCAAACATCCTACAGAACAGCTGGCCATTTCCTACCCGTTTCCTGGCCATGAGTTTCATGATAGGCATCTTAATTCACTGTTGTGTTTTGTAAATTTAAGAAAACAAGTGTGAGCTATACTGTCCAGCATAATAATGTATAGTATGAAAAGACTGTATGAGAAATTCATGTCTGATTCCATATATAATAAATATATTTGTTTAAAAATAGTTCTTCTTGATAATACACATCTTCTTCCAAAATAATTCTTTTATTGACTTATTATTTTTGAAATGCCTTAATCATAAACCCAGCACCTAGGCTTGGGTTACAATATTGCGTCTCAATTCCAATTGGAAGAATAAAGGACATTCAGCGGAGCCACCGCATACGATGATCTGTCATAATACGGAAATCTGTAACCTTTTCTACTAGTAGAAGGATGACACCTTCGTATCCCAGTCATCACTGTTAGATATATTTGTGATGTCATGTCTAATCTGATTTGTTTAGTTTCATAACTTATTATCAGAATATTATAACTTGACTGGAAATCAGATTTACTGAAGACAGGAAGTTATCAGAACTTAAGGCATTAGAACTTATATCAGAACTTAAGTGCGGATACACTTCAAGGACGAAAAGAGGCTGATTTACAAGAGAGGATCTGGATTAAACAAATAAAGATATGTATGGAGAGTTGGACAACTATAGGACTACAGAAGATAATATCTAATTGATATATTTTAGGAAGAGATATATTTCATATCAATTAGAAGATATCTTGTAACTGTGTACTATATAAACACAGCTTAGGGTTTACACTATATGTGTTATCATTCTTGAGTATATTATTTTTTGTAACCCTAGGAGCTCTTAGTGATATCATACATCACTGAGAGAGTAGATCAGACCTACTGTAACGGAGTTTGATATATTGAATAAACTTGTTTTCTATTACATACCTGTGTTTATAATCGAATTGATTGTAGATACTATATTCAACCCCCTTCTATAGTATCATTGAGGCCTAACAAGTGGTATCAGAGCCAACTTATTAAGCTTACAAATAGTTAAGATCCAAACAAACAATCAATCATGTCTGATCAAGCAAAAATACCAGAACCTCAAGAACCTGCAAAGGTTCAACCCATTCATAACACCAGTAGATATGAAACCATCAAGGTTCCTTTGCTCAGGGTGTCTGAGTACCCTGTATGGAGTGTGAAGATGGTCATGTTTCTGGAAGCTACAGATCCAGAATATTTAGACAAAATTTATGATGGTCCACACAAGCCCACAAAGCTTTCTGTTGCAGTTGGGAATGAGCCACAGAGGATGATTCCCAAAGAAAAGAGAGAATACACCGCTGACGACATCTCTTTACTAGGCAAGGATGCAAAAGTAAGACACTTGCTTCAGAGTGCACTTGATAATATCATGTCAAACAGGGTGATTGCATGCAAGACTGCAAAAGAAATCTGGGATGCATTGGAAGTGAGATGTCAAGGAACCAATGCCATCAAAAAGAATAGGAAGACAATACTCACACAAAAGTATGAGCACTTTGACTCAAAATCTGATAAGTCACTAACTGATACATATGACATATCCACAAAGATGTTGAATGATCTGTCACTAGTGGATAAAGAATATGATACAGAAGATTCAAATCAGAAATTCCTACTAGCTCTTCCTGAAAAGTGGGATTTGAAAGTTACTATAATATGAGACAACTATGAACTTGCTGATATGTCTCTTGATGAAATCTATGGGATGCTCAGACTCATGAACTTGAGATGGAGTAAAGAAAGAAGAGGCATGGAGGGAAGTCGAAGACAGTTGCTTTAAAGGCTGAAGAAAAGCCAATTGTCTCTAGGAAGGCAAAAGGAAAGGCTCTCATCATACAGTCTGATTCAGAGTCATCAGATTCTGATGATGATGATTCAGAACCTGAAAATTTATCTGAAGTGGATGTTGATGCAGAGATGATGCAACTGTGTGCTCTTATGGTGAAGGGTATCACAAAGATAGCCTACAAGAAATTCAGAAAGGGTAAGAAGTTTTCCAGGAAAGGTGGAAGTTCTGACAAGAAAGGGTTCAAAAAAGTCTGAAGGCAAAGGAGGAAAGTCTAACATATGAGACAATTCAAATGTCAAATACTACAATTGTGGTGAAAGAGACCATATCTCTCCTGATTGCTAGAAAGGAAAAGGTGATAAAGGCCAGGCACTTATCACAAAGAATAAAAACTGGGCAGATACTTCAGAATCTGAAGAAGAGGTGAACTATGCCTTAATGGCAAATGCTGATAGCAGTTCTGATGCTGCTAAACTTGAGGTACCTCTATTAACTCTTGCTTTTGATATAGATGATATTACTGAGTTGAGATTATTTCTGAAAAATATTTATATTAGCTATAGATATCAAACTTTAGAGAATGAAAGATTAAAATATGAAAATCTAAAGTACAAAAATAGAAATAGCTATCTTGAAGAAGAGTTAGTCCACCAAAACACTATTCAGACAGAGAGAGATAATGTTGTGTATGTCAATAATGAAGTGCTTAAACAGAATGATTATCTAAAAACTGAATTAGAAAAAGAAAGAGAAATCATCAGGACTTGGACCAAGTCAGGTAAAACAACTCAGAATATTATAAGTAGTGGAAACTGGAAAGAGGGGTTAGGTTATAAAGATGGTAAAAGTGAGAAAGGGACTTTGCCAATTAAGCCGAAGGTAAATCCTGTTAAATTTGTTGCAAAAACTGTTGTGTCTGATTCTGAAAAGGTGAAACACTCTAAGACATAAGTCAAAGAAAAGTCAACTTCTTACACATTAAAACATGATAAACCAGCTGTAGTAAACATAGGCTTAATGACATAGAAGCAGCTTAAGTATAAGCTGAAAGAGATTAAAAATGTGAACAAGGTAAAGGAAGCTAGGAAAAATAGGAATGGAAAGGAAGGTGTGAATAAAAGTAATAATTATATTCCTATTCCTAATGCTCCTAGAAAGAAATGCTATAATTTTGGAAACTCTAACCATCTTGCTTTTTTTGCAGGAAAAATAAAGATATAAACTCTTTACCTTCTAAATCAGGAGTTCAGAGTCAATCTGTTAGATTTAAACCACAAAATCTTTGTTTTCATTGTGGTAGTTTATGGCATTCTATTTATATTTGTAAGGAATATCATAGTTTGTACTATGATTATTATGAAATAAAACCTTCTTTAAAGAAAGTTAGTGTAATTCCTTCTAGTGTAAATTCTGATGCAAAGTCTGATATAAAGTCTGATAAAAAGCATGTTAGCATAAACTCTGAAACTAAATCAGCTGCAAATGCTAACAAACTTAATAAGGCCAAAGGATCCAAGTAAGTCTGGGTCCTTAAAATTAATCAATAGTGGTCTTTGTGATTGCAGGGCAACAGGAAAAACATCCAGGTTCTGGACAGTGGATATTCAGGACATATAACTGGAAATAAAGCCCTGCTATCAGACTTTGTGGAGAAAGTTGGCCCAGGAGTTTCTTATGGAGATGGCAACATGGGAAAGTCTCTGGGATATGGAAATATCAATCTTGGGAATTTCATAATTGAAACAGTAACTCTTGTCTCATGACTTAAACACAATCTGCTAAGTATGAGTCAAATCTGTAACAGAGGTTATCATGTGGATTTCTTTAAAGAACACTATGAAGTTGTAAGTAATTCTACAGGAAAAGTGGTTCTGAAAGGATCCAGACATGGTAACATATATGAAGCCATACTTTCAACAAATTCTGTCTGTTAAGCAGAGCATCAATTGAAGAAAGCTGGAATTGGCACAAGAGACTCTCTTATTTAAATTTCAACAACATAAATGAGCTAGTAAAGAAAGATCTTGTGAGAGGACTGCCAAAATCAATATTTGCTCCTGATGGTCTTTGTGACTCATGTCAAAAAGCAAAACAAAGGAAATCTTCATTCAAGAGCAAAACTGAATCCTCAATTTTTGAGCCTTACCACTTATTGCATGTTGATCTATTTGGTCCAGTCAATGTCATATCTATTTCAAAGAAGAAATATGCTATGGTTATATTGGATGAGTTTACAAGATACACTTGGGTGTATTTCTTGCACAAAAATAATAAAACTGCATCTACTCTAACTGATCATGTCAGACAGCTGGATAAGTTAGTCAAAGATTCTATTAAAATAATAAGAAGTGATAATGGCACTGAGTTCAAGAATTCAATCATGGAAGAGTTCTGCAAAGAGCATGGAATAAAGTAGGAATTTTCTGCACCGGCATCTCCACAGCATAATGGAGTTGTAGAAAGAAAGAACAGATTCTTATTGAAGCTGCACGAGCTATGCTTGATGAAGCAAAGCTACCAATCTACTTTTGGGCTGAAACTGTCCAGACTGCTTATTTTACACAGAATGCTACACTCATAAACAAGCATGGAAAAACACCATATGAGATGGTGAAGAAAAAGAAGCCAAATCTGAAATACTTTCATGTATTTGGATGCAAGTGTTTTTTTCTTAAGACTCATCCTGAACAGCTGTCAAAATTTGATCTAAAAGATGATGAATGAATTTTTGTTGGTTATCCACTTTCCACAAAAGCCTTTAGAGTCTACAATTTAAGAACAAGGGTTGTCATGGAATCTATTAATGTATCTTTTGATGATAAAAAGATTACTGAACTTGAAGATTTCAATGATCATGATCAGCTGAGATTTGAAAATGAAGATGTAAATTCCGATTCTGTAAAT
This sequence comes from Apium graveolens, assembly GCF_009905375.1. Classification (NCBI taxonomy): domain Eukaryota; kingdom Viridiplantae; phylum Streptophyta; class Magnoliopsida; order Apiales; family Apiaceae; genus Apium; species Apium graveolens. The sequence continues at coordinate 105,922,890 of NC_133654.1, forward strand.
TCTGATGACCTAAATCCTGATCCTGTAAGTTCTGACGAGTTAAATTCTGATGTCATTGAAACTGTGGTAACAGCTCCAAAGAAAAATGCACCTATTCTGGGGGAGCAAGCTGATGATCATACCATATCTCAAGACTCTCAAGAAGCATCAGAACCATTCACTGGCTCTTCAAGTTCTGATTCGTCAAGTTCTGATTCATCAAGTTCTGATGAGCCAAATTCTGATAATTCTGGAAACTCTAATTCTTCAATTCCTTAAGGATCCAACTCAAATTCTGGAATCTCAGAGAGCATAACTTCAGGGGGAGCATCAGAAAATGCTGATGGAGATAGCATGGATCATGAGGGAGGATCCAGTTCTAGAGATCAACTTCCATCTGCAAGGAAGTGGACTAAATCACACACACCTGACTTAATAATTGGAGATCCTGAAGCAGGTGTCAGAACTAGAACAGCAACAAAAAATGAATGTCTCTATCATTCCTTTCTATCTCAGACTGAACCAAAGAAAGTGGAAGAAACTCTTCAAGATGATGACTGGGTGCAAGCAATGTAGGAAGAGTTAAATAAATTTGAAAGAAATAAAGTTTGAACCCTAGTGCCAAGACTAAAGGACATATCTATTGTTGGCACAAAATGGGTGTTCAGAAACAAAACTGACAGTGATGGCATAATTACAAGAAACAAAGAAAGGCTGGTTGCTAAAGGTTACTCTCAACAGGAGGGTATTGACTATGATGAAACATTTGCCCCAGTTGCTAGATTGGAAGCCATAAGAATCTTTTTGGCTTATGCTGCTCACAAGAAGTTTAAAGTCTTTCAAATGGATGTGAAAAGTGCTTTTCTCAATGGAGAATTGGAAGAAGAGCTATATGTTGAACAAGCTCCAGGCTTTGTAGATCCAAAATTTCCAAATCGTGTCTACAGGCTTGACAAAACACTTTATGGCCTTAAGCAAGCTCCTAGAGCATGGTATGAGACTGTGACTCAATTCCTTCTAGAAAGTGGATTTCAGGCTGATCCAAGAGAACCTCGTCTAATAGCTATGAAAAGAATTTTTAAGTACCTCAAGGGTACAGCTGATCTAGGATTTTGGTATCCTAGGGAATCAGATTTTAAGCTAATAGGTTACTCAGATGCAGATTTTGTAGGATGCAAAATAGACAGGAAAAGCACTAGTGGAAGCTGCCAATTTCTTGGAGGCAGATTGGTTTCTTGGTTTAGCAAGAAATAGAAATCAATTTCTACATCAACTGTAGAAGCAGAATATATTGCTGCATGAAGCTGTTGTGCACAGATTCTTTGGATGAAGAATCAGTTACTGGACTATGGGTTAGAATTTTCTAAAATACCTATTTACTGTGATAGTCAAAGTGCTATTGCTATGACAGGAAATCCAGTTCAACACTCAATGACAAAGCACATCATAATTAGATACCATTTCATAAGGGAACATGTGATGGAAGGTACAGTGGAATTATATTTTGTTCCAACAGATCAACAACTAGCATATATCTTTACAAAACCACTATGTGAAGCTACTTTTACAAGACTGGTAAATGAACTTGGAATGGTTTCAGGTTCTCTCTCAAAATCTTGTTAGTTTTTGTTCTCATACATCAGAATTTATGATCGATGTTTACAGATTTTAATATCCCAATGTAATCTGTGCTTAAATTATAACATATTAAACACTACACATTATCTGATGTAATTTTATAAACTCTGAAAGTGTTTTGAATGTTCTGTGACTATTCAATCCAATGAGGATTATTGTGTTAGATGTTGACTTAGTAGTCTTTAACAAACTATGTATCCCATATTTGAATTAGTTATTTATGTGAAAATCAAAAACACAAGCAAATTCTGATTTTGATCTTAGTCAAATTTACTTTGTGTATCTTATTACTATGTCACAAACTAGATTATTGCTTCTTATCTGTCAAATTCTGATGTCAGTAAATCTTAAGGAATAACTACATGCTTGATAAGCCTCACTTATCTGAAGAAAATAGAAGAAAAGAAAAATTGAAATCAGGTACTCCTTTGAGATGTAGAGTAAATATGTGAAAGGGAAGATTCAAGTGCATTGCTCGTATTAAGTTATATGCATTAGAAAAGCAAATTAATTTTTCTTGGTGACTTTTCACATTTTCTGATTATTGGAGAAATATTCTAATAATAGCATAAATTCTACTGGCAGTTGTAACTCACTTATACTGAGAAGCCATTGTCAAAAGAATTTCAAAAGATGCATAAAATGAGCACAAACAGTTGAGGTGGATTCTTGCATAAATTTATTCTATAATAGACTTCAAAATTAAAGACTTATTTAAGCATTTTTCTTAGTTATGCCTTATTTTTAAGATATACTGAAGTTTATCAGAATTTAATCTTTATCTGATCATTTACACATACACACACTATTACTCCATATGAATGATAAAAATTACTGTGGTGATTAAGTTGTTTCTGATAACCAGTTAAGCATTATTTGCATAAATTCTGAGGACAAGTTCTAATTATGCTCTAATGATTAAACTCTGAAGAAACAAGTCAGTATTTGTGTGAAGAATCACATAAACAGTCATTCATTTTTTGAGTACAGAAGCCATGTTCTGATGACCGTTAAATTATGATAATAGTCAAGTTCTGATGCAAATCCTGATGCTTACGTGGCATTATTTATTTACTTGACTTATTTTTTATATTTACTGTAACGGTCATTTTATCAAAAAATAATTAAGTGCAAAAGAACAGTAATAATCATTTGATTAATGGGTTGCGTGTTGGTTTTTGCATATACAGGTGTACAATAATTACTGCACATTTCTCGTGCTCACTAATAATTGCCTTGACTATTTACTGCATGACAGGTGTAATTATGTCATTTTTACTTCCAAAAAGAGCCGTTGAGTGGAAAGAGTATAAATATTAGAGATAAAAGATTATACAAATCTTTTAACTTCTCTCTTACCTTATCTCTTATTTCTTTTACTCTCTCTCTTTTTCTCTCTATTTTCTGACGGACTTTCTTACAGGCATTTTATCAAACACCTTGCGAACACACATTATTTCACTTAATTTCTCACAAAAATGGCACCAAAGGACGTTATCTTTAATGGATCCAAGTTCATCCCCAACAACTATATGGTTATTCTCAGTAAGGACGATGCTCCTTCAGATCTTCACTTCATTCAAGATTTTCTAGCTCGCAGTGAGATTGGGTATGCTTTGACCCAACCACAAGCACTTTCAGGAACACAAATTCTGGAGTTTTAGAGGACTGTAGTCTATGATGATGGTGGTGAAGATGGGTCTCCAAGCATCATTTTCATAACTGGGGAAGATGAGCACCTGGTTACCCTGTCTACTATTCGACAAGCTCTGCATTTGCCAGAAAATTATACTTTCAATGCTCAGATTGAGGATCCACTTCTACAAAGTATGATGGCCAATCTTGGCTATGAGAAAAGTCTGTCCAAGCTGGGACAACTGAAGAGGCCATACATCAGAAGGGAGTGGAGCTACTTTTTCGATTGCATCACCAGAGCCTTTGCCAACAAATGATCCAATTTTGATGTTATTCCAATTCTGAGTCAGCAAATAGGGTATGCACTTCTTACTCAAACTCATTTTGATTATGCTACTGCTATTTTGGGTTTTATTGGGGTTAGGTTGAAAGATGACCCAAATACTATTTACTTTGCTAGGTTCTGTCAACTTATTTGTAGTTTTTGTTGTTCTGATAAGCCCCAATCCTTTAGTGACTTGATTCAACCTTTTAAAATTCATAAAAGGGCCTTCACAGACTTGTTATCTACTGATAATAAGAATGACATACAAAGACCTCTTCAAATTCCACAATATGTAAAATAGTTCTTAGAAAATTCTGATCCTTAAACATACACAACTATATATCCTGATGTTGCACCTACACAGGCTACTACTCCTCAACCTCCACCAACCTAGCCTTCCAATTCTAAACCATAACCATCAGCACCTACTATCAGAACTTGACCTCTTAAATACAACACCAAACCAACCTCTGGTACTTCTCAAAAGGTGCCGGTTGTAAAATCTGACACATCCTCTAGGCCCAAAACCAAAAGAACTATCTCTGTGCCTAAATCTCCACCAAGGAGAAGAAGAAGGATGATTCTGAGAGATGAATCTGATGAAGAAGAACAAGTCCAGGTTCCTGCATTAGAACCTGTGACATTAGAAGTTGAAGAGTCAACTCTTCAGAAAGAGAATGAAGCTGAGGGTTCTGGAATTTTGAAAAGGAAAAGACCTTCAAGTTCTGATACATATAAAGTCACTCCTCCATCTAGAAGATCAAGGAAGACTAGAGCAGGTGTGCATATTGTACAAATTCAATATGAGGATACTGAAGATGCTGAGGAAGAGGATCAAAAATCTCTAATCTCATCAGAACCTACAGCCATTGAAGCTTTGTCAGCTCCACCTCAACCTGAAGACACTATACATGACACAGTGATCACACCTCCTATCTCTCCATTCAAAGAAACTGCTTCAGTTGAAGATTCAGGGTTAAGTCCTGATATTGACGTTCACAGGTTGAATATACCTTCTGTTCTCTATCTGAAAGCTCCACCAGCAAAACAACCAACATCTCCTGTTTCACCAATTCTACAGGATGAAATTCCTACTACACAAATTCTGAATTTGGAACCTGATGATCAGAATTTGGAAACAGAAGCTCCAGAATCTCCTTCAGTAACACACACTCTGGTGTTATTAGAAAATGATGAGATTTTATCAGATTATGGAGATAGTGCTCCAGCAAGTGCTCCAGTTAATGCTCCAATTCTTGGCAAGGAGGCACTACTTAAATTTGTTGAAGAAGATGCTCCTATTCCATAGGAGGAAACTTTCAGAGGATTTGAGTGGACAAAGAAGTGGAATGAATCTGACTTCATTCCCAGCCCACATGTTCTGACAGAAATGTTGCAAAAGCTATTGAGTTGCTGATAAATTTTAACTTCAAAACACAACTTAAAGTCACTGCTCTCAGTATTAAAAATCTTCAAGGTCTACACTCCAAGACTCATGAAAAGGTTGATAAACTTCAGGAAGCAGCTGATAAGTTAGACCTGCTGCTCAAACTAAACAAGTACAGGTTTATCAGACCCATTCATGAAAAAGTAGAGGCTATTGAGCAAGTTCAAATCAAACAGAAAGCCCAACTGGATGAGGTATTGCAGAATCAAGTCTCTCAACAAACACATCTCAGTGGAACTCCTTCTTTCACTACTCCTGCCAGATGATGCCAAAAAGGGGAAGAAGGTAGTTAAGTCCAAATGCTCAATTAGCAAGGCACTGCAGAAAAAGGATGATTCTGAAGATGACCAGGGAAACCCTAGCAAGGGCAAAGGTCAATGTCAAGGCAAGCAAAGCATCAAAGTTTCTTCAAAAAACTAATTTATGATTCTAGCAAATCTTATACATAGAAGAATACAAGTTCTGAAGCTGTGAATGCTCAAACTCTGATATTCCAATTCAGTCTGGAAGTTAAGACTCTAAGAAGTTATTACAAACTCTGAAGCTTAAGGGAAGGGAGACTACTGTCTACTATAAGGATCCCAAGATTCAGACTCTTGATGAAGAAATTGCTAAAAGATTGTTTCTCAAGCATAATCATGAAATGGATTTAGAGACCCTAAAGGAGGAAGAAGCTAGATTTGCTGCTGAGAAGACAAATCCTAAATCTAAAGCTTCTAATGCAAAGAAGCCTCCCAGACCTAAGGAGAAAGGTATAGTGATAAAAGAAAGATCTACCACAGAGATTCCTACATCAAGGATTAGATCTCAAACTACGATTGATCCCAAAGACAAGGGAAAAGGAAATGTTGGGGAGATAGTCAAGAAGCGGGATATAAAGATTCCTCAAATTCTGATGGATCATGTGTGCAAGTTGGTTCAAGTCTTTGATGATGCTATTGCAGAAGATGAATCTGTTGAAACTCTGAAAAGAAGAAAGGTGACAGAAGAATCTAAGACAAGCTCTGACATAGCTCAAGTTGTTCAGAGTGAAGAAATTTTAGAACATCAAGCTACAGAAGAATCTGCAAATCCTGAATAAGTCATCAAGACATCAACCTCTGACAGAGCTCAAGTTGAATTGGGCAAGATGATGATTGCTGATAAGAAGAAACTCCTATAGAATGGAGAGGTTTGAAGAGAGAAGTGAGAGTTTTTGTGATTTTATTGGATTCTTATTGTTTAATTTTATGTAATATTTGTGTATATATCTCCTAGGATTTGCAAATCTTGCAATATCTTCTTAGCCAAGCTATTTCCCAAGCTACCTTGCTAGCTTAGTACCTTGGTCATCATGTTCTCTAGGTAGGCTACTATTTGGTTGTTAACCATGGTTACTTTCTTACATTAGTTAGCTTGCATGGTTAGCATGGCTTGATACGTTTTATATATTCGCTTACGCATTCGCTTATGCATTCGCTCGGTTGCTTATTCGTTTTCGCAAAAAATCTTCGGAAGCAGTTCATGGGGTAAATCCTTTCTTATACGTCATCTACGTTTTGAAGCCTTGTACTTGGGTTTGAATTTTTAGGATTTTAGATTTGTAATTATATTGTGATTCTCGTATTCCATGACGGTTCATAGATATGGTCGTTTTTCAAAGTTCATTTTCTTCGAAAACTAATAGCGTTTACATACACTTATTTGGTACGTATAATCATGTTATCGACTTGGAAACTAAATTCCCATGCATAACATAGTGTGGGCTAAAAAAATTTCCCCGATTGTCAGGGTCACTATTCATTAAACATTTTACAAAGTCTCAAAAATTCGAGTTACTACATCTGCTCAAACTTTGGTTGATCATGTTGTTCAATTACTTTCAAATTCTGATATAAAAACATCAATCAAGTCCACTACAGTGTTAGTCAAAGGACTGTATTCTTCTGTCTCTGCACTCAAGCAAGATAATGTTAATCTTAGAGAAGGGATTGCTGACCTTTCTGTGATGATTGAAGGTACAAACAAACATAGTGGTTTGATAAAGATAATGTTTAGCCTGGAAGCAAAACAAGATCACATGTCTGAGAAGCTAACAGCTTTGGAAGCTGGTCAGAATGCTACAAATTCCAAGTTGGATGATATTCTCTCTATTCTACAAAGTCTAGATTCCAAAAAGGGGGAGATAGTACCAAAGAAAAAATGTCAACCTGAATCAGTTTTAAGGAGAAATACCAAATATGATGATGATGGTGATATACAAGAGAAGGAGACCTCTGATGTTTCGAAAGTTCAAACTGGAACTGGAATTCAAAGTCAAAAGACACAGTCAACTCAAGTATTTATGGATAGATCACATGGATCTAATATAGAAGCTGCTCTTGTTACTCCTAGTTCAATTCCTGATGACAAAATTACAAGTTCTGATTCTTTTCCTAACACTGACAGAGTGATATTGATTCCTGATTCTATGAAAACCGAAGAAGAAGAAATTCTATTTCGAATGGATTTATAGATTCTCTCTGCTTATGTTGAAGTTGTTAATTCTGAAATTTTCAAGGAAAAGGAAATGGTTTTTGACAGAGAAGAAAGGGCATGGGAAGGAAAAATCAGAATTTTTGTTGATGAAGCAGATCAAGTATACGAATATATGCTTAAAAGATCTGAGAGGAATAGATGGTGGAGTAAAAATATGAAGATGTTACATGAAAGAGCATAAAGGTGAGCTCAAGTATTTCCATAGATCAAGAATAAATACAAATGAGGGAATATTGATGATCTCATTTGTAATGATAAATTGAGCTTTAATCCTGGAGGAATAAGGATGGATGGTTTACTTGGTTCTAATACCATGGGAGATCAGAAGTCTTGGTTAGTACAAGCAAAGAATCTCATGTTGATTAACCATTCACAAGAGTTGGAATAAAGACATCATGAAGCTAAACTTGTCAAACTTAAAGTTGTTGAACTTCACACTTGCTGATAGTCCTGGTCATGAAGTATTTGCTAATCATCTGAATAGATTTGAAGCTGTGATGATTATTCTTGACAAACATCATGGTTCTAAATCTAAACAGAAGATCTTACTCTTATTTCAAAATGATCAAATTGAAGTTTTTCACTTGATGAACTGATGATCATGTCTACTAAGAAATTGAAATACATTCACAATTTTCTAAGAGTTGAAGATGAAACTTCAAGGTTATGGTCAAACATCCACATGATTCTTGCCAATATCAGAAGAAGGATACTGGATGATGGTCAATATTATTTTGGATCATATGTTCCTACATACATAAATTTCAGAGGGCAAGAAGACAACATGAAGAAATGAGGAACTGTCATTGAAAATATCTTTACTCAGAGGCATATAACCATGGATCCTGATGGAAGAAAAACTTGCTACGTGTCACTGGAAGACATGATGACGGAAAGAGCTCTAATAAGAAATCTGAGAGCTGCTATATATCAATTATCTGATAAAACAGAGTATGAGAAGAATTTGAAGATCAAGCTAGATGATATTATGTTGAAAACAATTGATGACAGATTTAAAGCTTTTGTTCAGAGATACTGTAGAATTTATCAAGAAATATGAAGGTCAAAGTCTGAAAAAAGTAAGCTTCACACTACTTATTTTGTCTATCTAGTTTTTGGCACTAGACAATTTTCTTTATAATTTATGCTTATTCTGCAAGCATAAATTGGGGGAGATTGTTGAGAATTGGCTAAGTCGAGAATCAAGATTTTTCTAACAATCAGGATATGATTATCCGTTAAAGCTATAACATATATCCGTTGATCAATTTATCCGTTCAGAATGACTTGGTGGATAAGTCAGGACTATGAGATAAATCAGAAGGTGCTGATTTATAGGATCGTAGTTAATTTAGGTATATATAGAAAGTGTTGGAATTATATCGTAACATATCTTATAATTGTTAGAGGATTGATTGTAGATGTGTGGTATATAAACACATAATAGGTTATTACTTTGTAAGTGCTCAACTCAAGTATTCATATAACCTAGCAGCTGTTAAGAATATTGTTCTTGAGAGGGTTTTGTAATAGTTTATTAAAGGTCAATATAAATTGTTATTTGATTCATCTATTCTTACTTTACTTTCATACTACATCGATTTGTTAATTAATTGTATCCAACCTCCTAAAACAATTACTTTACTGGGCAACAAATGTCATAATTTATTCCATAGTATTTGGTGGCTCTAATTATATCTGTTTTGAAAGTACGGTTTCATTCTATAAATGATTCAAATTTGGTGAAAAGTTACATTCGAATAATGTAAGATCCCATATTAGGGAGAGTTATTATACGCCGTTGTTATTCCCTAACAATATAACAAGAATTACAGAACGGGGTTGAATGTAATTCTGTCTAATTTTTCAAATTTAAAGAAAGTTCTAACTTGATAAATATAACAGTGTTTGATTATCAATGGTACGTAATAAAAGAGTGATAGAAATCAAAATACTAAGTAATAAAAATACAAGCTTTTAAAACTTTCTGGTGGATTTGAAAATATCCACCAGATATATATATATATATATATATATATATATATATATATATATATATATATATATATATATATATATATTACATGAAAACCCTGTGAAGCTCTGAATAGCTCACAGCTCCTTACAAGTTTGAACAACTAAACTTTAGAGAAATGATTTACAGAATACAGCTTGATATGTTTCTCTAAAAATAGGCTTGCTTAGTTAATTATTCTACTTTCTCCACTTGATTTATATATCACCAAGTTTACATGATAATAAGACAAGATAATAAAACAAAACATATCTAGTCTAACTCCATGCTGCTTCACTACTCTATTCCAGCATCTTTGAATATCTTCATAATTGCATGTAAATGGTAATGCTTCTTTGTTCTCAAATTCCTGCTTAACAGGCTGCCACATTTCTTTTACAAACACCCAACGCATGTGACTGCGTTGTCACTGTCAACAGCTATTTGAATTTGATCATCCGTCGGGACTATGCTTGTCATCCGTCGGGAGCTTTGTTGATCATCCTCCAGGAGTCTATTTGCCACTTGACTCTATTTCACTTATACAAAATTACAAGACATCTCATATTTAAAATTAATCAAACTATTCTGCATATCAATCTAGTAGTCAACATGACTTACAGAACCCTAAGCAATCTACTTGACTAATATAAGTTGTTTGCATAAATATGCTACAATTCTTATTTGTTATATAAGCTACTCACTCGATGGATGTCAGTTTGTCATCCGTCGGGACTATAAAGTTCATCCGTCAGGACTATATTTGATAATCCGTCGAGTGCTACAAAATTCACTAAGGTAAATCTACTAAGGTATTTTGTTAACTTATCATCAAGTTCACAACATATTCCTAACAGCCATTTATTTTAGGTCTCATATTATTTTAATAAATTGAACTATGCCTGAACTTGGCTTATAATCATATTTGATCAAATACCATTATAATATCAATAATTTTCTACTTAGTTGTCATGTCGATTATGAAACCTTAAATTCGAATTAAACTTTCTTATTCGCCAGATTATAACTTTTTTGTCATATAATTTAATATATTTATTCAATAATCTTGTATTATAAACTATCTAATATATGTTTGTTAATATTTGTTTGTCGAAGATTTGTGGAGATATCTAGTTTTATTTGTATCTAGTAATATTCGTCTCAATGTTGATGCATTACTTACTATTGGGTTAGAATAAGATAATATATAATATTTGCTCTAATTTTGTTTGTAATCAATTTTTAATACTGAAGAATGCATTATATTCGAATAATAATATATTAAATTTAAATTTGGACATTAAAAATTGTAATGATCTCGAACTTGAGTATAAGGTTGTTTAGTTGCATCTCATTCTACACTAATAAAAATTGACTAATTCAAATAAAATACATAAAAAATAATATTATAAAAATTACTAATATATTTAACCTTTATTTAATCATATTAATTTAAGGGTCACAAAATTTATTAAAAGATGATTAAAGTTATAATAATATGTAACAATGAAACTTATTAAAATCAGCATTATATAAAAATATAACCAGTATTTTATCTTCACAAAATTTATAATAAAATATAAAAATGTAATGAGAGGAGAGGAGAGAATGTGGTTGATCTAATAATGATCTAATAATAGTAACAATAATGGTTATAATATCAACTTTATAATATTTTAATACGGGTTCGAATCTTAGTATAGATGAATATTCATCTTATTTTAGCACAAATTGTATACGATTGTCATTTTTTTTAAAAAAATATTATATAATAATAAAATCGTAACTTCACGGTTATTTTATTGGATCATTATTCTCGTCGTCTCCTTTTAATATTTAGAAGGAGATTTTCAAGTCCTTATTATATGTTAAGTTATTCGTGCCAGTATTGTTGAGATAAGCTTCAATCTTGCTCAACAAAGATCTAGTGAAATGGCTACAACCTCATGAAACGAGATTTTTGCCCGGTCAACCAAATATTCTTAATTGAACTTTTTTGACGATCCAACCATATGAATTTTAATATATATTGAACTATAGTCATGTAAAAAATATTATTGAATTTATCTTACATGACTTTATAAGGAAAATCTAGTAAAGGTGTTTTTCCAACAAACTAGATTTATTCCCGGTTAACAAAATATTTATTTTTAATGATTTTTTCGACGATTCAACCATAAGGATGTTTATATATATTGATTTTAGTCAAGTGAAAAATAATTAAAAATTTTAAAATTTATCGTGTTAGAATTTAGAAGGAAAATCTAGTGAAAATGTTTCTTCTTGAATTGAGGTTTGTTTTCGCTAAAAATAATTTTTTAAATGATTTTTTAATGATCCAGCCATTTGGATGTCAAAATATATTTATTTTAGTATTTTAAAAATAAGAAGAAAAATTTCAAGTGTTTTTTCATGATTTTGAAAGAAAAATATAGTGAAAGTGCTACAACTTAGTACGAGATTCATGCCAAGTTAACAAAATTATGAATGAAACTCTTTTATTTTTATTATATATGAGGATACATTTACTAGTCACTTTATTATATTTCTTTTTTATAAGTATAAGTCACACTTGATGTTCTTGTTAGGAATATATTGTAGGCTTGATGGTAATTTATCAAAACACCTTAGTAGATTTAATTAAGTGAGCTTGTAGCTTTCAACATATAATCTTACTTATCATCCATTGAAAGAGTAGCTTATGTTTAAATAAGTTTTTGTAGAACATTCTTGTATACTGTAATGCCTTGAAGGATTAAAAGTTGTAGGATATTCTAAGTCATTTTGACTTCTAGTATGATATGTAAAAGAGGTTGGCTAATTGTAAATATTAAATGCCTTGTAATTTTGCATAAGTGAAATTGAGTCAGCTGCTATGGAAATACTTTCAACGGATGTTTCGACAGGCTTCGACGGATAACCCAAGTTCCAATAAACGGATGATCCAATAGAGCCTCGACGGATGATCGAAAGAGTCTCGACGGATTACAAATTCAAATAAGAGTTGATAGTGACTTGACAGTTACATGGGTTGACTGTATACAAAAGGAATGTGGCAGCCTATAATCAGGTTATGAAGATCAAGAAGCATTTCCATTTCCATGCTAACTTGAAGAAAGACAAAGATGCTGGATGGAAAAATGAAGGAACATGTGATTAGACTTTAACATGTTTTTTTTATTAGTTTATCTCTTTCACATGTAACTTGGTAATATAAAAACCAAGAGTAGCAAGTAGAAAAATATCGATTATAAGAACTGAGAAATAGATATGGCATAATCTGTGAAGAATTTCTTAGTTCTCTCTCTATAAATTAACTTGTAATTAGTTGTGTCCTCTTTGCATCACAGAGATCTTTTACATATACATATATCTCTGGTGGAAACAACAATCCACCAGAAAGTTTTTAAACGTCCTTGTTTATTTACTTTGTGTTTTGAATACTTGAATATTTCTTATCCGCACTTAGCATATTCATATACAGTTATATTTATATTTGTAAGAAGTTTTAAAGATTGACAATAAACCAAGAATTACATTCAACCCCCCTTTTGTAATTCTACTTGTTAGATTGTTTGGGAATAACAATTGGTATTAGAGCAAGCTCTTGACACACTAAGAGTTTAAAGATCAAAACAACTAACAACATGAGCAGAAAGGATGTTGGAGTGAAGATCCTTTTCTTGGATAAAGACAACTATCACCATTGGAAGGTGAAAATGCACCTGCATCATCTCTCTCAAGATGAAAGATATGTTGCATTGAGAAAGGTCCTAATGTTCCTCAAAAAGTTTCTACAGACATTGAAGGACCTGCAGGCAATGAGAAAAGTATTCTAAAGCCACAATCAGAATGGACAGATGAAGACATTGAGCACGTGCACAAAGACAAAAAGGCTATGAACATTCTATTCAATGGTATTGATGGAGATATGTTTGACAATCTCATCAATTGTAAATCTGCTAAATAAATTTGGGATACAATTCAAATCATATGTAATGGAACTGAACAAGTAAGGGAAAACAAGATGTATCTTCTAATCCAGAAGTATTAGCAATTTCATTGTGAAGACACTGAATCTTTAAGTTACATCTTTAGTAGATTTCAAAAACTACTAAATGCACTGAAGCTACATGGAAGAGTCTATCAGAAAATAGATTCAAACCTAAAATTCCTTAGATCTCTACCAAAAGAATGGAAGCCTATGACTGTCCCTCTCAGAAATTCTCAGGATTACAAGAAGTTTACTTTGGAGAGACTGTATGGTATTCTAAAAACTTATGATCTTGAGTTGGAACAAGATGAGCAGAGAGAGAAAGGAAGGAAGAAGGGGGGATCTATAGCTTTGGTGGTTGAACAAGAGAGGCTGAAAGAGATGAAGGTTGAAGCTGTGGAATCTGCACCAAACTCTAGGGTTTGTGAAGGCAAAGGAAAAGGGCTTGTGGCTGAGCATGAAGATCATCTAAGTCAAGATAAAATGGAAGACATAGATGAACATCTAGATTTCCTGTTAAGAAGGTTTTCCAAGCTCAAATTCAAAAAGAATTTTGGAGAAGCCAAGCCAAACAGAAATATGGTGGATAAGTCCAAATTCAAGTGTTTCAAATGTGGCTTGAGTGGTCACTTTGCAAATGAATGCAGAAAGCCTAATCTTGAGAAAAAGAAGTTTGAGCAAGTTGACTATAAGAAGAAATACTTTGAATTGTTCAAGAAGAAAGAAAGGGCTTTCTTGACTCAAGGAAATGACTTGGCAGCAGATGGGGAAGATGAAGATGAAGAACCAAGCTATGTCAACCTAGCCCTGATTGCCAAATCAGATGAAGTAGAAGTCAGTTCTTTAAGCAATCAGGTAATGATATGTCAACGGAATTATATCACTTGTGTGTTACACTTAAATTTCTCACTAAAGAAAACACAAAAATTAAGGAAAATATTTTTTTAAGTGAAAGAAATACTGTGTTAGAAACTCAATTTGTTGAGTTTGAGAAACTGAAGATAGAAAATAGAATTGCTAAGGAGGAACTGAGTAAATCCTTAAAGAAAGAGAAGATTCTAAGAAAGCAGCTTGAACGAGAGCAAAAGGTAATCAAATCTTGGAAATCATCAAGAGATGTACATACTTAAATTGCTAAAGTTCAAGGCATATAATCTTTCTGTGAAGAAGCCTGAAAAAAGAGTAAGGAGAAACTGGATTCTGGTTTAATAGAAGGAATTTTAACGGATGTGGATTCAACGGATAATGAAGATTATCCGTCAAATTATAAAAGGAATTATCCGTCGAAAGACAAAGAACCACATCCGTGGAATGAGAGAAAACCAATTAGCAAAGCTAAGCTATCCGAACTCAATTAAAAACATGGATCATTGACAGGAATGGGAAAGTAGGAATTAACAAATATAACAACTACACACCTGAAAAATATGCTCCAAGGAAAATATGTGTTAAGTGTGGTAGTGTTAGTTTGTCTGTTAATTGAAAATCAGCTATGCCTGCACCCATGTTTACACCTCCTTCATTTCCTAACATGAACACAATGCCTATGAATGTCATGCCTGCACGAAATTTGAATGCACAATTTTGGTAATATGCCATTTGCATAAAATCCTTACTATGATGCATTCAGTATGCCTCAAATGCCATTTAGCATGTCATATTAGAATAACATGTTTGCACATAATATGCCATTTCATGTTAATCAACTTGTACATAATAACTCTGCAATTATGAATGGTTTTCAAATCCCTACTGAAATGACCAAGGTTGAATCTCAATCACCTAAGTCAGATTAGGACAGGCCTAAGAAACCTACAAAGAAGGATAACAAGGCAGGACCCAAGGAAACTTGGGTACCAAAATCAACTTGATTTGATTTTGATGTGTGTAGGGAAACATATAATATATTTGGTATCTGGATAGTGGTTGCTAAAGACACATGACTGGAGATTCTACCTTACTCACTGAGTTCAGAGAGAGAGATGACCCAAGTATTACTTTTAGAGATGATAGCAAAGGGTATACTGTGGGATATGGCTTGATTTATAAAGATAATGTCATCATTGAAGAAGTTGCTCTAGTGGATGGACTCAAACATAATCTTTTGAGTGTCAATCAATTTTTGTGATAAGGGCAACTCAGTAACATTCAATTCAGAAGCCTATGTTGTTATAAACAAAAAGAACAATAAAGTGGTTCTCACTGGAGTGAGAAAAGGAAATGTGTATCTAGCTGACTTTAACTCATCAAATGCAAATTCTATTACTTGTCTCTTCAGAAAAGTAAGCCAAGATGAAAGTTGCATGTGGCACAAGAAACTGTCCCATCTGAACTTCAACAATATGAATGAACTAGTCAGGAAAGATCTTGTAAGAGGCATTCCTCAAGTTGAGTTCTCAAAGGATGGACTATGTGATGCATGTCTGAAAGGAAAACAAATCAAGGCATCATGCATAAAGAAGCTTGAATCTATAATTGAAGAACCACTGCACTACTGTACATAGATTTGTTTGGACAAGTCAATGTATTATAAATCTCTAAGAAAAGATATTGTCTATTGATTGTTGATGATTTCTCAAAGTTCACTTGGACATATTTTTTCAAATCTAAAGATGAAGCTAGTGAAATCATTACCAATTATATAAGGCAAGTCAACAACCATCCTGATCTCAAAGTCAAAAGAATCAGGATTGACAATGGAACTCATTTCAAGAATTCTGTTATGAGGTTTTTTTGCGAAGAAAATGGAATCATGCATGAATTTTCAGCATCAAGGACTCCACAATAAAATGGAATGGTGGAAAGAAAGAATAGATCTCTTATTGCAGCTGCAAGGACAATGCTAGAAGAATCAAAGCTACCAACTTACTTTTGGGCAGAAGCTGTAAATACTGCATATTACACTCAGAATATTTTTTTGGTCAATCAAGCAAAATACATGACTCCTTATCAGTTATTCAAGAACAGGAATCCAACACTAAATTTTCTTCATGTCTTTGGCTGCAAATGCTATATTCTAAGGAATCAAACTGAGCAGCATGGAAAGTTTGATGTCAAAGCAGATGAAGGTATTTTTGTTGGGTATGCAGTTGAAAAAGCATACATAGTCTGCAATCTAAGAACCAACATTATTAGGGAATCTGTACATGTTGTGTTTGATGATAAGAAGATTGAAGGACTGCAAGATGAAGGTTTACATAAAAGCCTCAAATTTGACAATGTTGAAATGAACTGTGATGATAATGATGATGAAAGTGATTAAGAAAAAATCTCTAAGAATAATGCAGAAAAGTCAGCAATAAATGAAGCACATAATTCTACATCCATCGAGAGACAAGGTGCATCATACGTTGAAAGACAAACTGCATCATCCGTCAAAATGCAAAATTCAACATCCGTTGAGCCATCAATAGGAGTTGAAAGTCAATATAGATCACATACAGAAAGGACCCCAACTTCAAGTCAAAGATCCACAAACTCAAGGGGAGTTTCTTCTAATCAAAACTCAGTCACACATCAAGACAACTTTTAGACCTCTTCATCTAGAGCTAATCTACTATAATGAAGAAAATGGACTAGAGATCACCCATTTGAACTAATTATTGGTGATGCAACTTCAAGAGTGCAAACTAGGAAAGCAACTTAAGAAGAATGTCCATAGAGCAGCTTCCTGTCACAGGAAAAGCCTAAAAAGGTAGAAGAAGCTTTGTTGGATCGTGATTGGGTTTTAGCTATGCAGGAAGAGCTAAACCAATTTGAAAGGAATAAGGTATGGAAGCTGGTACCCAAACCTAAAGGCAAGAATCATATTGACACCAAATGGGTATTCAGAAATAAGATGGATAAAAATGGCATAGTAGTCAGGAACAAAGCTAGATTGGTTGCTAAGGGCTATTGTC
The DNA here is from genome assembly GCF_009905375.1 of Apium graveolens. Lineage (NCBI taxonomy): Eukaryota > Viridiplantae > Streptophyta > Magnoliopsida > Apiales > Apiaceae > Apium > Apium graveolens. Next base: position 105,940,338 of record NC_133654.1, read on the forward strand.
AATGAGAAATAATAGATTTGGATGAGACCTTTGCTCCTGTTGCCATACTTGAAGCCATCAAAATTTTTCTAACCTATGCAGCCCATGCCAATTTCAAGGTCTATGAATTGAATGTCAAAAGTGCATTTCTGAATGGAGATTTGGAGGAGGAAGTCTATGTCAGTCAGCCTTCTGGTTTTGAAGACCTCAACTTTCCAGATTATATCTACTATCTTTTGAAAGCATTGTATGGTTTGAAACAAGCACCTAGAGCCTGGTATGACAACTTGCCAAAGTTTCTTTTAGAAAATCATTTCACAAGAGGTACTGTTGACAAAACTCTTTTCTTTAAAAATGTTAATGGCTCTAGTATACTTGTTCATATTTATGTAGATGATATTATTTTTGGCTTTACGGATGAGAAACTTTGCAAAATGTTTGCCAAATTAATGCAAAGTAAGTATGAAATGAGCATGATGGGAGAACTAACTTACTTTCATGGTTTACACGTTAAGCAAGGTAGTGATGGAATATTCATTAGTCAAACCAAATATATTTATGATCTTTTAAAGAAGTTTGACTTAATAGATTGCACATCTACAAAAACTCATATGTCCACTGCTACTAAACTAAAATTGAACACTACTGAAAAGTTTGTGGACATTTCAAGTTATAGAGTCATGGTTAGCTCACTTTTGTATTTAACAGCTAGTAGGCCAGATATAATATTTGCTACTTGTCTTTATGATAGATTTCAAGATGATCCTAGAGAATCTCACTTTGTAGCTATTAAGGGAATTTTCAGATATCTCAAAGGAACACCAAAACTTGGCATTTGGTATCCTAGAGATTCTGGTTTTGATCTAATTGGTTATTCAGATATAGATTATGCAGGTTATAAAATTGATAGAAAAATTACAACAGGAACCTGTCAATTTTTAAGAAACAAGCTAGTGTCTTGGTTTAGTAAGAAATAAAATTCAGTCTCTACTTCTACAGCTGAAGCTGAATATACTGTTGCTGGTAGTTGTTGTGCACAGATTCTATGGATGAATAATTAATTATTGGACTATGGTCTACATGTGGACAATATCCCAATTTTCTTTGACAACACAAGTGTCATTGTCATTACTGAAAATCTTGTGCAGCATTCAAGGACCAAGCATATTGACATCAAGTACCACTTCATTCGAGAACATGTCATGAATGGTGCAGTGGACCTTCATTTTGTTCCAAGTGAGAAGCAACTAGCAGACATCTTTACCAAGCCACTTGATGAGTCCACCTTTACTAGGTTGGTAAGTGAGTTAAGTATGCTTAATTATTCCTGAATTGTTTTGATGTCTAAGCAATTTGTAATGCATTCAGAATCAAATTTGATCTTTCTTGTTAAAATGAAATTTTGGCTAAGTCAAAATTTACATCTCGACGGATGTTCATTATCCGTTTAAAATGAATATCGGTTGAATTTTATTATCTTTTGAAAATGAAATATTTTTCTGGGTACTTTATATCTCGACGGATGTCTGTTTAATCTATATCCGTTGAATTGTGTGACACCCTCCAAATTTGGGTCAAATGTTTGGGGTTCACAATACACATATAATATATAAACCTCTATATAAAATATTATCAGCAAGGATCCTTCTTTACACAACCATGGATGGCAACAGGTTAAAGTATGAAAACAAGCCACAACCTTAACTTTGATTACATCATACCAAATCCCAACTAGTTTAACTTACAACTTATAGTGAAATTATTCTTACAATCTTGCATAACTCAACAACAATATAAAGCTCCTGCTAGCTCAATCCAACTCAATCAGGAATCCTAGCTCACATACTGGACTGGGAATCCTCGCTACCAACAACTTCCTTTTTAACTGTAAAATCATATAAAATATTCGCAAGAGTGTGGGCTAACTAGCTCAGCAAGTCATAATAGCAATAACTGAGGTTAAACAACAATCAATTGAGATAATTCAGAGGAATCAAGTTTTTTGCTAAATAATCATTAGAATTGGATATTTATTTTAAATTTTAAAACCAAGGTTAGGCTGCTGATCAGTCACGCACTAACCCCGAGCAAGGCACACAGCTCTGCTCTATAAACTGGATCCAAGGCACACATTGGCCTAATACGACCAGGAATCTGGTCTGACCATGAATCTGGACCACATAAAGAAAACTATCCAATTATAAAAAAAATTCAATATGATAAACATTGCAGTTTAATTTAACAAGATCATAATTAACATTGATAAAACCTTTGTTTCAGAGCAAAAATGCAATGCATGAATATCACCAGGGTGTATCAACGTATGTATGAAGAATGACTTCAAGCCTGTAAAAGAATCTAAATAATAGGGAAACAATGGTTTAATGGTTAGACATAGTTTAGTTCTTTTGATGTGACAAGGTTCTATAGAATATAAAAGTCATTGTATGTTCAAGCAATTCTGCTCTAGTGTTTGGTGTATGATGTATATATATTTGTGGAGTAGTATCGTATTTGTGTGGTTAGTATCTGGGTATTTAACAATTAATAATTTTCAAGGAATAAGGTTTATGGCTCAAGGATCAAATGATGTGATCAAGGTTCAAAGTCGGATGATTTGAAGCATTTATAATATAAAACAGAACTATTTTGAATACTAACAACATGTCACGATAAAGTTTAGAAAATAATTACAATATATCTCGGGAAAGGTTCAGGAGTATTTGCCTTATCACAAATGATTCTAACTTCACTTGCACTCGTCTAACGATTTTATTCGACAACCATTTGTCTACTTTTTCTATGCCTCGCTTCTATTCACTCATCACTTGCTTTCTTTTCTACGCATCAGTTCTATTTTCTGATCACCTACTTTATTTTTCTATGCCTTGCTTACTCTGTTGGGAATCATAAGTATCTATCAATATTCGATCACATATTATTCTAATCATCACAGAGAGGTTACAAGCTTTTATTTACCCTTTGTTTTACCCAAATCCGATTTACGGATTAAAAGTTATGACCAAAACAATCAAACAATAAACACATAGTCATATAACACATTAATCAGATAGCACATAGCACGTAAGGTATTCGATAAAAATATTTTTTCAAAGAAAGTTCGGGGTTAAAATGGTTTTTCTGGTATTTAATACGACTTTTTGAATATTTTTTGGAATTAAAACGGGTACCCGAATCATTTTATAGTTAAATAACAGAGTTTGAATACCCGGGTTTGACTTTAAAATCATTTAATAATAAATATCGAGCTTCGAACATAATTTAAAAAAAATATTTTAAAACTCGGAACTATTTTTCGGAATTTTTAAATCAAAAGAAATGATTAAATCTAATTAAATAATTAATTAAAATTATTTAATAAAGAATTAAATTAATTAATTAATTAATATTTAAATTAATTGACCAATTAAATAATTAATTATTAACTAAAATTAATTAATTAAATAATTCAAATTTAATTCTGAAATTTTAAATTATTAAAAAGTATTTTTGAAATTAAAAAATGAATTTTAGAATTTAAATAATGAATCTTTGAATTTATAAAAATATTCGTTTATTTCGGCAAAAACGAACAAAACCCAGCCACAAGTACGGCCAACTGCAAATCGACTGAATCCTTGACCAAACACAATGTTCTATAGCTCGAAATAAAGCTTAAAACATCTACAATATATTCATATAATCTAAACTAATAGCCATAACTTATAAAATCCGGAAAATCATATACGAAAAATGTAAAAACCAAGAACACAGTTATACTACTCTGGGAGTCAAACAATTATGATTTACACATCAATCGATTGCAAACAAACTCAGGAAGCTTAATTAATTATCAAAACATTCAAACGATTCAAGAATAGAAAGACCCCAAATTTGAATAGAAACCCTAAAATTTCAAAATGAAATAGACCCATCATCGGGATGATTTGATGATGTATTTAGATGGAACAGATCGAATCCTTCAATTTGGTTACTCATAATTTTGATTTGGACACCAGAATCACCTTCAAATGTTGGTTTGAACGCGAAGAACATGAAGAACACAGTTCGTTTCCCTGTATAATTATGAATTTTTACTCCATATTTTATTTATCTGTATAGAATAAAGTACAGGAAAGGCTATTTATATTTGTTAGGTAGTGAATTACACACAGAGGGGGGAGTGAATGTGTTTTTATGTTTTAATGGTTTTCTTGAAATAATATGGTTTGAACAAAGTAAATGTAAATCTTGCAGTGATGTGTGTTAATACTGAAATTAAACAAGCAATAGCAGTGAACACAAATCTTTCAAAACTCACTTAATTTTATATTGAAATTAAGAATGTTTTGCTACAAAATTTCTAGGCTCTTTGTTGATAAAGAGCTTAGCTTCTATCTTGAGAGAAATACAAGATTTTCTTATTTAAATTGTTACTACTAACAAAGGACCAGTGTTAACTCTATATCTCAATTAACTGCTGGTTTATACAGTGTATAATAAGACATGATATTAACTTTAGTAAGATGTCACTAATCATTCCATTTCAGGAAAAGTATATCTTCTATTTCTAACTTAGCATATCTTTGCATACTGTGTTAACTTTGATCTTCCTTTGTAAGTTAATCTCCACCCTTGATCTTGCACATTCTTGAAGCTGCTTTTTGTAGACTTGTCAATCCAGCTGGTTGGATTGTTTGTTGATTGTTAATCTTGGATATTGAACTGGTCTGCAATTTGTACTTTGAGATTTTACCTCGATAAGTATAATGACTTATCGAGATCTGTAATATTCCATATTTGATTTGACTTATAGAGGTCTCTGAGTTCTCTATAAGAGAATTTCGCTTATCGAGATCTCTAATCTTCACATCTTCACTTTAACTTATCGATATCTCTGAGTTCTCTAGTGACTTATTGACTTGTCGATAACTCAGAGTTCTCTAGTCAAATTTGTCTTATCGATAACTCAAAGTTCTCTAGTGAATTTTGGCTTGTCGATATCTCTAAGTTCTCTAGTGAAATTTGACTTATCGATAACTCAGAGTTCTCTAATGAATGTTGACTTGTTGATAACTCTGAGTTCTCTAGTGAATAATTTGACTTGTCGATATCTCCAATATTCATGTCTTCAATTTGTCTTATCGATATCTCTGAGTTCTCTAGTAGCTTTCCTGAGTTCTCTATAAGTCATTCTGGAGTTCTCGAATGACTTCTCTATAACATTAAATCTGTGACTTGAAGAGATCTTGACTTAGAACATTTTTCCCAAAATAGATTTATTCAACTCCAAGCTTCTTCATAATTCTTCTGAGGCATGATCTTCTTGATCTTCTTCCAGATAGAATTCTTAGGCTTGATACTATTTAAAGAAAAAGACTTCAGTTTGCTGACATTTTTACAGACTTTAAATTTTACAAGTACAAAATGCAAACTATGATTACAATATAACTTACTTAGGCTTATCAATTTGACTTAGTCTTGTTATTATACAGGCATGTCTTGCAGAACAATCTCCCCCAATTTGTGAGAAGATGACTTAACATAAATTTATGCATGTTAACAAGACTAACCCCAAGTTATATGGAAAATAAGACTAATATAAAAATTGACACAATACAGCAATTGTACATTAGATGATTTAGAGTTTGAGTATTTGCAAGCATCAGACAAAGACTGGAACTTTTGATTCTTCTCTAATAAGGTCCTTTAAATATACAAGAATTTCAAGTTCCTCTATAATTGGAGTGTTTGTTAGAGCTTCTATCAGCTTGAGTCTGTCTTGCTTTGTATAGACATCTAACATTTTAATTCTGAATTTTGAAAATGAGCCAGCTTTTACATTCGGAAATCTTCCATCTTTAGAAATTCTGCTCATCCCTTTATCTTTAAGTTCTTCTGATCTTTTGATGTACATTTTAATTTCTTCATCATACTTTCTCCTTTTCTCCTCATACTCTGCTATACCCCTTGCTCTTATTTCCCCTCTTGCAATCAACCATTCAGCTAGAACTGATCTCCATGCTCTTGTAGCAGTATCCTTATCTTTCAAAAAGCTTATCATCTCTTGATTTCTGTTGGAGAGAGAGTGTCCATTAAATTGCTGCCTAGAAAAGTGAAGGACCCATCTTGAAAGTAGATTCTTACTTCCTTTAGAGTAACAACCCAGACTCTAACTATTCCTCAGCCAGTTGTTGAAAATAGTCCTCATCTGAATTGCACTAGTTTAAGGGTATAAAATCATTCTCCTTGAAACAATTCCATATGGTCCTTTCAGTAACTTCAACTTTTTCAGAAGGCTTAACTTTCTTAGGTTTCTCCCAACAGACATGGAATGAGTTTTTTGTGATGGTTTGATAGAAAGTAAGGTTGAGATTCTCTTAAGAGATGTTTGTCTTGTGGTGATTGGAATTTTTAGAAAATAATTAGCAGTTTGCTTGTATAAGAATTTAGGTTTAGAGGTTTGAGGTGGTTCGATGTTTGAGATGGTTGACTTTGAAGGTTGAGCTAAAGTTTGAGCTAGTTGTGTTTGGATTTTAAGGGTTTGTTGTGGTTCTAAGCCATTATGTTTCTTCTTACTTCTCCTCTCACTTTCTCTCTTCTTGTCATCATCCTTCTTCTCATCTTCCTTCTACTTTTCACCCTTACTTCCAGCTGCCTTACTGGATTGACTTGGATTTGAGCCAGAAGGTTTTTGATCATCTTTCTTCTACTCATCATCATCTAAATTATCCTTTTTATTTGAGTTTTGGGCAAGTTAGCTTCAACATCTCTTAGATATCTCCCCAATAACTTAATCATCTCTACATCTTCAACAGACTTACTCTTCTTTCCCTTTAAAGCAGTTTCCAGAATCATGATTAGCTTCTTGTTGGCCATGACGCATTGTTTAGGGATTCAGAAGTGTTTAAAGTTCTTGGTGGTAGGACAGATGTATGCTACTCCCTTGCTTGGCTGTAGGTATGCTTCTGGAAAAGCAGTCACTTAAGCATTTTTTTCAATTCAGCCAGCAATTGAGTGTCTTCATGGATCACAACTCTGACTTTGTTTATTAGAATATCCAACTCAGATTCCCTCCTTGAGATAAGATAATTGAGGGACACCTGTATACACCTATCTACCCCAGAGTCATTTATATTAACCACTATCCTCTCCTCCTGAAAATTGTCTTTAGTTACTAAAATCACCCTCAATGAATTTATTATCCTGTCCAAGGCCTTTTTGTAGGTGAAGTGATTATTGTTGAGAGAAGCCCTTAGAGCCTTGAGCAATTCATCTAATTCCCTGCTCAGACTTGGTCCTTCAGCAACCCTAATGAACCTCTCCATATCAATATCTACTTCTTGCATGAAGCTCCTTTCAGCACCTTGGACATTTTGAATAGATGATCTTGATCTTGCTAGCCTAGCTTCTATCTCCCCCTTGTCTTGTTGGCAGGCATGAGAAGGGGAGTAGGAATTTCAGGCCTTATTTGTTCAGGAAGTGATGGTAGAGGGATGTTGAGCTTCCCCATGATGGCTCCCAATGTAACAGAGTTTTGCATTTGGAGATGCTTGTGAGAGTCCACCAGGGTCTTGATGTCTGTCTCTTGACTCTTGACTAAAGAAGTCAAAGCCTGAACTTGAGCATTGAGAGATGTATTGGAGATTTACAGAGAAGCTACATGTTTCTTGAGTTCTTGAAGGTCTTGTGGAGAGGAGCTTGTAGTAGAGAGAGCAGTAGATGGTCCAAATGTAGCTTGCACATGTTTTTGAATTTCATCCATCACCAAAGGTGAAGGAGTGTATCCTTAAGTGTGTATTTGATCCAACTTCCATCTTGAACCATTGAATTTAGTGATGTGATCTGGAACTACCTTGTGCAAGGCTACAAATGAGTCTTTCAACTGATTTACACTCTTATAATCCCACCGAGATCATACCTTAACATTTGTTCTGAGAAGGTTTTGAATTGGTTTTTGACCTCAGTTTGAGAGGGGATGACTTGGTCCATCTTTTCCATGACCATCTTCATAATCTTATCTTGATGTCCATTTAATGTGATTTGAAGTGCTTTTCCAAAGTTGTGGAAAGCCTTAATTTGAGCTTTATAGACCTCATTGATGGTATCATATACCTCTTACGCAGTTAGGGATCTGGCATTGCTTCCCAGAATTGTGATGTTTTCCTCCCTGAATTTATCTAACACATCATCCATTTCAATTGTGAATTCCTTGTCCAACCAAGCATCACAGTTAGCATCCTGACCAGGTTCATCAATAATTTTTTCTTTAGTTTCTTCAACATCAGCCTGCTAGGTGAGCTTGATAGCTTGGTAGTCCTGATTTGACATGTTGGATGTGAGTAGCTATTGTGAGATTTGTGCAAGGCCTCCAAGTTGATCAACTCTGAGATCTTCAATTGTGGAAGTTTGATTTTCAGTATCTTGGAGCCATTGTGAGATTAGGTGTGATTGAGATGTGAATGGTTGTGAGTCTGAACCACCTGTGACTGAAGTCACAATTTTAATCACAGATTGCTCTGTGGTTTTGACAAGTTGTTGTTCCTCATATATAGTGGGAACCTCCAATTGAATTGGAGGGGATTTGACTGGTTTATTATCATGTGCACCAGTCTCAAACCCTTGTGCTTCTTGCAAAGCACTATCACTTGAATGTGATAAACTTGCCTCCCCTATAGCAGGATCATTGGCAATTGTACTCCTAGCATCAACTGCTAATACAATTTATGCTAGGGTTTTGAGGGGAGTTATTCCTACATGAGGAACCTCCAATTGAATTGGAGAGGATTTAGATAGCTCCCCCTCAGGAGTACAACCCTCAAACCTTACAGTCTATGAAGACTGATTTGCACATGAAGTTGCATTTGTAACATCCATGGGGTCTTCAGTAAGAACTTATGAATCCCCCATATTTTTTATTGTGTCATCAAGGTCTAGCCCAGCTAGTAGCCGCTTACCATCTGATTGTAGTGTCTGGGTGGTGAACAAGGTTTCTTGAACCAAGTCACTTGATTTAGGTTGCACTTGAGAATTGGATTCAAGTGCTGTAGATGGAGAAAAAATTTGTGAGATAAGAAGTTGTTGCTTAGAAGTGAGTGTTGGCAGCTCCCCTGGAATAGATGAGGGAGCTTTAATAGATGTTCCCTCACTGTGTGTGCCATCCTTATTTCTTCTACCATACACTTGGATTTGGTCAAGTGCAGGCCGTGCAGACTCTATACATGATACATTGGGGTGAATGCTCTTTTCAATAGACCCGCCCTGTTGAGAGAATGTATCTAGAGTCTGTTTAATCCCCATATTTACAACTGCATCCTTTTGGGAGGACACAGAGGTGGCATGAGTGGTCAGATCAGATTTCCCACTCTTCTTTGATCTCTTGACCAATGGTGACTCAGCTTCTGTTTGATCATCACCACTCTCAGTTAAAATAGTTAAAGTTACCTCCTTTCTCTTCCTTTTACTCACCTCATCCTTTTTAGAAGATGAGGTGGTTGGTTTCCTAGCTACTAATGGTTTTGAAGAAACAGGCTCAACATGGGTAGGTTCCTGTGGGTCTGCCTGTGTTTGTGCTTCCACAGGCTCATGAACCATTGTTGCACTAAGTTGACTTGCACTAGTTCTCATGTCTGGCATAGAATAAGGGTAATTCTTAAATATTTCAATAATGAAAGGTGTTAAATTAAGACTTACTATAACCTTATTCTTAGTAAGAAGTAATCCAAATAGAATTTTAAATACTTGCTTATAGTTGCCAATTAATGACCTGTTTACTCCTTTTAGCATATGTATGTCACTAACTTTATAGTTTAAAGCTGACATAATAAATCTAGGTAGAAAAATTTCCTTACCTCTTGATTCCAATGGCATTGTTAGCCTGGTGCTCAATTCCTCCAGTATGTAGTGTCCTACATTAATCTGTTTGTTGGTGGCCATTGAGTAAACCAGCTTCCGGACAACACTGGATATGTTGTCAAACCCTGACTTCATGCAGTGAATGCCCTTATTACTGAGTCAAAAAGAAAGGACCATTCCCTTCTTAGATGCTTCTTGTTCATGCTGGCTAGGTTGATCGTCTCAGAAAAATTGATAAAGTCCATGAATTCATATAGTTCATCCTGAGTTGGAACCTCCACCAGCTTGTCACTAGGAATACCCAGTGCCAGATTGACATCATTTTCAGAGATCTCCACATGTTGTCCCTTGATTGTGCAGTTTATCACAATTGTTGCAGCTTGGTTCTCATGCACAATTGTCCTTGTTGTAGCTGTGTTCCAAAAGTCCCCTAACACATCCAAATACAACACATGATTAGCAGTGAGAGCACCTACAAAGTAGGTCTCAGATAAGAACTTGACAAAGCATTGGAATATCTTAGGCGCTTGGTTTGCATCCAGAAATGCAAGGAAGTTGGTCTCCTTGGGGATGAAGGGTACAATATTGTTGGCTGGCAGTGATATGAGTATGAAGTTTAGTGGGTTGAAGAAATTAGTGAGAAAAGAGTGAAAATGAGAGAGAAATTTGTTTTGGATTGAAAAGCTCGGTCACTTGAGATCTCGAAAGTTGTAAGTATGTATATGTATCGAGATATCTGGGTATTTATAGTAAAAGCAAATGACTTGTCGAGAACTCAAAAATAAACGTTTGGAATTTGTCTATCGAGAAGTCATTTTAAGAAATGAAAAACATATTGATAAGTCATTTTATTTATTCTTGTAGAGAACCAAAAACAAAAAATGTATCGAGATGTTAAATAAATACCCAATTTGTCCTAAAAGGACTGAATTTGTTTCCAATTTTTATTTGAATAAATTCAAAATAAAATTAGAATAATTTGGCCAAAAGTATTTTACCAAAATAAATTATCAGATTAAATTATTTTAGTTTTGAGTTATTGATAAGTCTAAAAATGATTCTTGTAGAGAACTCTGCAAGTTAACACTTGTAGAGAACTCTATAATGACTTATCGATAAGTCATAATTAAGTTTCTTGAGAAGTCACTCGAGAAGTCAGTAAATTGACTTATCGAGAACTCACTCGAGAAGTCTTAAAATGAATTGTCAATAAGTCAATTAGACTTATCGAGAACTCAGTTCTCTACATACTTTTGAACAATTTAAGTCTGCCTTGTGTTAATTTTACATATTAAAGATGTAAATTAATAGTTTAGCAGTTTACTTAGAATTTTGAAAAATTTCAAGTACAATTTTTTTAATGAAAAATAAATATGCAGAGATTTCTAAAATATTTATAATTCATATTTCAGTTAATTTCCAATTAAATCAAATTAATTTTGATTTACTAGAAATTAATATGCTGCAACACACTAGTTGAGTTCTTGCCTTAGGATGAAGAATTAAGCATTTCAATTTCACCTCCAAGTCTAGTGAAAGTTGCTTCATCCAAAGGTTTAGTAAAAATATCAGCTAATTGTTTTTCTGTTGGAACAAAAATGAGCTCAATGGTACCATTTGTAGCATGTTCTCTAATAAAATGCTACATTACATCAATATGCTTTGTTCTAGAATGATTAACTAGATTAGCTACTATATATATAGCACTAGTATTTTGACACATGATAGGAATTTTGTGTAACACTAGACCATAATCCATTAGCTGATTTCTAATCCAAAACACTTGAGTACAACAACTTCCTGCAGCTATGTATTCAACCTCTGTCGTAGATGTTGATACAGATTGTTTTTTCTTGCTATACCAGGATACAAGTCTTTTTCCAAGGAACTGACAGCTTCCACTAGTACTCTTTCTGTCAACCCTGCATCCAACAAAATCTGCATCTGTGTAACCAACAGCTTCAAAACCAGTTCCCTTAGGATACCATAATCCCAAGTTAGGAGTTCCCTTCAAGTATCTGAAAATCCTCTTTACAGCCATCAAATGTGATTCTTTTGGATTCACTTGAAATCTTGCACATAGACATGTTGCAAACATGATGTCTGGTCTACTTGCAGTTAAGTAAAGCAATGATCCGATCATTCCTGTATAGCTTAAAATATCTACACTCTTGCCTTTTCTATCTTCTTTCAACTTTTTTTGCTGTAGACATAGGTATAGAAGCAGGTGATCAATAAACCATACCAAACTTTTTCAATATATCCTTGACATATTTAGTTTGGCTGATGAAGATCCCATCACTTCTTTGACTAACTTGGAGTCCAAGAAAGTAAATCAGTTCCCCCATCATATTCATTTCATATTCACTTTGCATAAGCTTGGAGAATCTTTGGCAAAGCTTTTCATTTGTAGAACCAAAGATGATATCATCCACATGGATCTGTACTAGGATCATATCTTCACCATGTTTCTTGTAGGAAAGATTCTTATCCATAGTGCCTCTAGTAAAACCATGTTTAAGTAGGAATTCTGACAATGTATCATACCAAGCTCTAGGTTCCTGCTTTAGTCCATATAGATCCTTGAGTAACTTGTACACAAAATCTGAAAATTCTGGATCTTCAAAGCCAGGTGGCTGTTGCACATAAACCTCTTCTTCTAACTCGCCATTTAGGAAGGCACTCTTGACATCCATTTGATAAACTTTAAAATTTGAATGAGCAGCAAATGCTAGAAAAATCCTTATTTCTTCAAGTCTTGTAACTGGAGCAAAAGTTTCATCATAATCAATTCCTTCTTCTTGTGATTAGCCTTTTGCAACCAATCTTGCCTTGTTTCTGGTGACTATACCATTTTCATCCATCTTGTTCCTGAACACCCATTTTGTTCCAATAATGCTTCTATTCTTTGGTGCAAGAACTAACTTCCAAACTTTGTTTCTTTCAAATTGGTTCAGCTCTTCCTGTAAAGCAGATATCCAATCAGGATCCATTAGAGCTTCTTCAATTTTCTTAGGCTCTACTTGAAATAGAAAGCATGCATATAGGCACTCATTAGCAGTTGCACTTCTAGTTCTTACATGAGCAGTAGGATCACTAATAATTGCTTCTCCACTGTGACTTTTATCCCACTTCCTTGTATGTGTTTGTTAACTTGTGCCTTTATCATTTTCTTCATTATTGGTATGCTGCTAGATCCTTCTTCTCTTTTTCCCTTGATTTTGTGCTATCAAATTCAGGTGTTTGAGATGAGCTTATATTCCCATGATTTTCCTATTCATTAGTCTCCTCATTCAACATCTGTTGTGTATTGACTTCATCTTCACCATTAGAATCACTATCAATATTGAGGTTTTCAAATACAAGGGCCTCAGCTTCATTTTCATCAAGGCATTCCAAACCCCGACACTTGTCATCATCAAAAGTCACATATGTGCTTTCCATAATCCTCATTTGATTAATAACATAGACTTTGTACGTAGTCCTCTCCAATGAATATCCCATAAAAATTGCTTCAAATACCTTTGAGTCAAATTTTACCACATATTCAGAGTTGTCTTTTAGAATGTAACATTGCTTCCAAACACATGAAGATGCTTTACAGTAGGCTTTCTTTTAGAATTGATTGAGTAGGGTGATTTTCCATTAGCTTTGTTAATGATATATCTATTTTGAGTATAGCATGCAGTGTTAAGAGCCTCTTCCCAGAAACTTGTTGGCAACTTGGCATCTTGCAGCATTGTTCTAGCAGCTTCAACCAATGTTTTGTTCTCTCTTTCAACAACTCCATTTTGTTGAGGTGTTCTAATTGCTGAGAATTCTTGAACAATGCCTTTGCTTTTACAAAATTCACTCAATGTTGTATCTCTGAATTCTGTTCCATTATCACTTCTCAATCTTTTTACACAATTATGATCTTCAGCCTGTTTCTCTATCTTCTTGATGTGCTCAATTATGATGTGTGGAGTATCATCTTTAGAGTGCATGAACTCTATCCAAGTGTATCTTGAGAAATCATCCACCATCACAAGTGCATACTTGTTTCTTGAAATTGATAAGACATTTACTGGTCCAAACAAATCCATGTGAATAAGTTACAATGGTGCACTTATATAATTCACAGTTTTCGACTTGTGACTTGATCTTTTCATTTTTCCTTTCTAACAAGCTTCACAAACTTTAAATTGAGCAAACTCCAGATTAGGCATGTTTCTTACTAACTCCTTTTTGACTAAGGTGTTGATTGCCTTGAAATTCAAGTGAGACAGGTTTTTATGCCATAGCTTGCTTTGTTCTTCTGATGCCTTTGTGTAGAAGCAACAAATACCATCCTTATTTGTTGAGCCCAAGTCTGCAACAAACAAGCTTCCTTTTCTTGCTCCCTTCAGAGCAACTTCACCAGTTTTCTTGCTGATAAAAGCGCATTCTTCTTTGTTGAATAAAACTTCAAAGCCTTTGTCTGTAAACTGGCTAACACTAAGAAAATTCACCTTAAGACCAGCTACTAGTGCTACATCATCAATGACAACATTTCCAGAAACAATCTTGCCATATCCCATTTTAAATCCTTTGTTGTTGTCTCCAAAGGTCACCAAAGGGCCAGCTTTCTCCTCAAATTGTGATGGAAGGGCCTTATCACCTGTCATATGTCTGGAACATCCACTGTCAATGATCCATATGACCTTCTTCATTTTGCCCTCCACACAATGAGTTTTAAGTGTGTTTAGCAACCCAAGCATTGTTGGGTACTTTCTTCTTGTTAACTGATTTAACAGAAGTAGAATAAGTTATTTCAGATAAAATAGAATTCAATGATTGTTGTGCATTTTCCCTATCTATTGTAGACCCAATTTTTGTTTCTTTGAGTTCTACTCTCAGCTTGTGACAACTTTTCATCACTTTCAAGTTGCAAGGGATGCAATCAAACTTGTCACATAATGAGTAGGGATCATTTGCATCTACTTCATTGTACTTGCAGGCTCCTTCAGTTGGCTTGCTAACAGCCTTTTTACAAAGGTGAGTTAGGTGATTCACAGAGCCACATTTTTCACATTTCTTTTTTGGAGCATCTGCAATGTAACTAAAATTATTTCTTTTGTTTATCCTAATTTTCCCATTTCTATTTTTCTTTTTCTTTCTCGCATCTTCAATTTTGGTTTCTTTGACAGGTGTCTTGGAACCTTGGTTATCCATGAGCTTCTCTTCAGCTTTGAAAGATTGAGTTGCTTCTTCATTTTTCTTCTCATTGTCTTCATCAGCGATTTCTTGCTTGATAATTAACTCTTCTTCACTGAAGTTAACTTCACATGCCTTGAACATAGGTAAATCAACCTTTTTCAGGATTGTTGGAACATTTTCATTTTATGTTGCTTTTCCTTTGTCACCCATTTTTTTGATGTTCAAGGCATCATAATTAAGACCAATATCAATATTTGCTCATGGCTTGTTTTTCTCATGGTATTGTCCAACCAACTCAGATGCTTTCTTGAAGGACTTCAACTTCACTTCATTCTTTTCCAGCTTTTCCCTTAGCACTGCTTCAATTTCACTTGCACACTTTAGCTTGTTCTTTAGATATGCATTTTCTTGTATTACAGCTTCAAGCTCTACCAACAACAATTCAGCTTCTTGTTTCTCATTCTCAAGCTTCTCATTTATCTTTGCCAGTCTGCTAACTTCTTCATTAGCAGCAACCATACTTGTGTGAATATGAAACATTTCTGTGCTCATCTTTTCCATAGTTTCCTTATATCGACTCATATTTAGATTGGTAGTAGTGAGAGTCGGTACCTGTGATTTGATGAGGATGATTCTCCTTGCTCCAAGGCCATTAATGCATAATTTCCAACTTCCTCATCTTCATCATTATCAGAATCATCCCAACTTTTTCCCTCTGCAACATAAGCTTTGCTTTGCTGTTTCTTCAGAAGAGCTTCATACTTTGCTTCCAATTCAAGATAAGCTTTGTCTTTCTTTGCTTTCTTGGGTTTCCTGCATTCTGTAGCAAAATGACCTAGTTCATCACAGTTGAAACACCTTATCTTCGATCTGTCAACAGATCCAGTTTTGTAACCATTTTTGCTATCAGATGTGTACTTTCCTTTTCCTTTCTCTAATGTCTAGGAAATATTATGTTTTTTTATCAATAAATAATTATTATGTGATTTTTATGTGAATTTTGGTGAATTATTTGATAATTAATATTAATATTTGGATGTTTATTTCTGATGAAAATGTGGATATTTTAATTTTTAATTATCCAGAATTAAATATAGATAATTTTGGTATTTTTCTGGTAATTTTTGGACTACCATATGATTTTATAAGGATTTATAGAATTAATATTGATTATTTTTACATAATTATAAAATTAATTTTTAGAACTAGAAATCGTCCCACTTCAATCGATTTTGCATTTTTACAACCCAAAACTCTTCCGAAAACTCCTTCCTAACCTAATTTGATAATTCTGAACACTTTTCATGTTTTGACTTTTTCAATCCGGGGTACGGTTTGACCTGTACGAGTCCCAGTGTGAAATTTTCGATACGCAAATCATTTTATAGATCGATAAACTGCATATTTTCAAAAGGCGAGACATTATTACCTTATTTTTGTATAAAGTATTTTATAGGAAGCTCTATTTTGAGAATTATCCAAATTTGGTATTAAAATTGTATCGTCTTTTCAGTTACTTAGCTGCTAAGTAACCTATTTTCGGATCCAATATCTAAATATAATTATCGAATTATCAAATAAATAAAATATGTGATGCTTCTGTTAGCTATGTGTTGCTGTATTATTAATTGTTTGTGATTTGTTGGATGTGGAAATTAATTTTGTAATTAATCATCGAGTTGTACGAACTTAATTCAATTTTAAAGTGATTGTATTAAATATTTATTCTCATAAATGCTAAAATTGTATCTAAAATTATTTTTGTTGTTTTATAAATTTTATTTATTATTTTTAGGGGTTTATAAAATTTAGAAATAAATATTTTATTAATTATTTAATTTTATATGATTTTCTGACTTCATTTAATTATAAAATTAGTATCAAATGCAAAAATATTTCAAAAATCATGAAAATTTTATTTTGATATCTTTTGAATATTCCGGAAAGTGTGATATATAATTTATAATTTTTTTGATAAAATTTGACGTGCAACTATTTCGTTAAATTGTGAGGAAACGAGTCAGACATTATAAGAAAATAAATAAGTGGTGACAAAAATAAAATAATCAGAAGAGATAATTATATCTCCTCTTTCCCTGATAAACATCAATCGTCTCCGTCTCTCTCTTCGTTCTCTCCCTCGACCTCGTTTCTCCTCTCCTCTCCCGACCTTACTCGAGATCTCTCCTTCCTAATTTCTCTTCTTTCTCGTTCTTTTTCTTCTGTTCGCCTATATTTCCTCCTCCCTGTTGCCTCGTTTCTTTTCCCCCTGTGCTCCGGCCGCCCCCGCCGCTTATCTCTTGTAGCAGGCGGTGTGGTTCGCCCTATGCTGTTCCTATCCGCGTGTGTATATATACGTAAGTATATGTGTGTATGGGTTTTTACTGTGTTTTTGTTGTGGGTGCATGTGTGTTTTTTTTTATGGTTTCCGGCTTCCCTGCCGGCTGTGTTTCCGGTTGTCGCCGTTCCGGCGAGGCGACCCCCCCTGATTGCAGCGCGTAGGCGCGTGTTCATCTGTTGGTTGCCTGATTCGAATTGAATTGTTGATTTTGAACTTGATATTGATTTTAATTATTTTATTTTCTTTAAGAAAATAATTTGATTAAAATACATGAAAACAATAAAAATAATACATAAATATTTGCACGAGAAATATTAAATTAATTGGTGAAATTGCGTTGGATGCCCGGTAGTACGGGAACCCGTGAATTTTACCGCCGTCGCCGATGAGCATCGGTGAGCCAACGGTGGACCGTGATGAATTAATTCTGAGTCCTAAATATAAATAAATAAAATTAGTTCAGAAATTAATTTTAAAATGAAACGAAACATAAAATATGAATAAAAATACGAATAAAAATAATTAATATCTGAATCGTATTGGTGATTGGGATTGGTGTATGGATTCTGAATTGGATGATTGCATGGATTGTTGTTGTGGATTGACGTCAAATGGTTTCGATGGGTAGGCCGATAAATAAAGGAGACGCTGCCCGATTTTCGGGAAAATAATTCCAAAAATACGGGACCGTAACCTATAATTATCGGAGACGTCGAATAATCATATACGATTATATTATATGAACTTAATTGCGAATGACACAAAATAATTCATAAGTAATCGATTACCCTATTTTCGAGATAACAAATAAACGTATTTTCCGAAAATAAATACCGAACTGAGTCTAGAAGATGTGAACCCTAATTGCTATGTGTATTTTAATAATACATATAAATATAAGTTGGAATAGGAAATCACATGGGTAGAGGTGATTGTGGCATTAAGTTGTGCTTAAGTGAAACGATTATCTGAATTAGGATATTTTAACCATGTAGGTCCTAGACGGAAAACCCGAGTAACGACATCAGACTAGGGACGATTTAGTGATTAGACGTCGAGATCAACGAAGTTCCAATTGAAGGGCCTGAATGTTGGGATCGTATCCAGAATGGAATAGTAGTTTGACGATAAAGTCGAACGTCCAACTCGAACCAAAGTCAACCAGTAATAGTGGTTAAAGCTTATTAAGGCAAGTATTCTTGATTTTCTTTTAAATACTGCAAGTATTCATGATTTTTCTTTTAAAATACTGCAATTATTTATTCGTTCCTATTCTAAGTTCAGAATAGTTAACTGTTTTACATTTCGCTGCAATTACTCTTTATTCATGTCCTTTCATTATTGTTCCTATAATTTGATTGCTCTCTTGAGTAAATACACATTCTTTCGGGTTATTTACGAACCCTGAATTGGGATGTTTTTAATTCAAAATGATTTGACATCAAAATACTCCATGGGCTGGATAATGATGATGTTTTGGGGATTAAGTGTGTCTTAATCCTGAGGACCGGGATATGACTGGCTTGAAATGGGCCGTACCTAGGTACCTGAATGGACCTATACAGTTGGGTATAGATCCGCACTGTATCCTGACTGATCAACAGGGTATAGGGCATATGTGGGAACTAGTGTCCAGTCTAATTTGTTGTTGATCGCCATTAACGGCATTCTCTCTCGAAAGGTTTTCATGATTCCAAAACCGGACCGAACCCTGATTCAGGAGATGAATCGGAGAATCGCTTGTCATTTTTGAATTTATGGTTAAAGGCTGGTGACAGCCAAAGTTTATTCGCTCGACTCACTTAAATAAATAGAATTGTTTAAAATTGTTTTAAGATTTTGTCCGAAAGTTTTTCTTTTGGTATTAATGCTTGAAACTCAAATTATATACTTGCTGGGCATTTTTGGCTCACTCTTGCTTTGTAAATTCTTATTTCTGCCAGAAACAGATAAGGATAAAAGTGAATAGCTTTGATAGACAGCAGAAGTTAGGGAAATCTCCGCTGCGAGAGGTTGAAGAAGTTAAAAGAATATGACAAGAGCATTAGTGCAAAGGTATTTACACTTGTATTTTAGTTATTGTGAGTTGAAAAGGGCTAGATTCTTGTTTCATACCAAAACCTGTAAACGATCCGGATTCAAGGGGTTAATTGAATATTCTTTTGTTTTATGTAAAGATTGTTTAGTGACACCAAATCTTGACCCCGGATTCGGGTTGTTACTGAAAGAGACGTGTCCTAAGTCCAATCATATATGATGATTTAGAAATAACTTTTATGTAATCTGTTTTGATTTTATTGATATTAATAAAAGACTTATTTTGGTTTTATTGCGGGCTTTATCTATTTAAGTGTTTAAATAAGATATACCATAGTTTAGAGTAAAGCTTTTTATGGATTATGATGAGATCATAATAATGAGACCTAAAAGATGATAACTCTAAACTTAAATATTTCCTGGTCGTAGGATTACTAACTGGTAATTAGTAATCCGGAAAGATCGGTACATACTATGCTTGCTTCATTATGAAGGATGTCTGTTCTCATAAACATTTGTGTGGTGACACTTTAGCTAGTATGTAGGTGCTTATTATAGAATAAGTTCACTGAACATGACTCACACAGCTGAACAACTGATGGAGTTCACTCACGTGTCAGCAGTTGTTCACATAGTGATAGTTGTACAAGTATCCTTAAACTTGAGGTCATCATAGTCATCTTGTGTACACTGAACTATGCTTTGGTTTAGTTCTTAGTCTCCAGGGACAATTATAAGGGCTCTACTGGGTATAGGAATTTGTAAACGAAGATAGTGTATGATCAATAAAGGATCTACCCCTTCCAGTGAAGGAAGAGAATGTTCAATGCTGATCCACTTATGCTAGTTCAGGAATCTCTGGCCAGAGTGAATGAAATTAGAAAGGAGTTTATAATTTACATTAAATAGAACTAAGCATAGTGAATGGGAAAGCAAATGATTATATAAGATAGGCTTGACACAAGTTCCATGCATTGTATTTAATCGTGACATTGCAGGGTAGAAGGAATTGATTGTACGGTAGCTACTCACTGAATAGGTTCTTGGAATTCTAAGCAGTGAATTCGTATTATCCGGATAGTCGCGATATGCTGAGAAGTATCCCTCACGATGTAGAATAAATATGATTAATTTATTAATTAATCATATTTAATGAATTAGAGAATTTATATAAATAATGATAAAATAGTTTTATTATTATTTATTTCTACTACCGGCTTAATATTGAACCTACAGGGTCACACCATAAAAGAGAATGATTTAATGGTGGAGGAATTAATTAATAATGGCTGGTAATTATTTATTTGTAAAATAAATAATTAATTAGCAGATTTAATAATTGATTAAATGAGATTTAATTAATTCTTAATATTATTAATTAAGAATTTAATTTTGGAAATTAAATCAAGTGAGAGAATTATTTTTCTAAAGTGTTTAGAAAAGGGATTAATGATTAAAAGATGTTTTAATTATTAGTTAATTGGTTAATAAGAATAAATAATTAAAGGGTTAATAAAAATAATATTTTATGGAAAATTTTCAGCTGAAAATTTTGCCTATAAATATACTATTATAAACCCTATTTGCCTCAACCCAAATAATTAACCCTAATTCTAAAGTAGAACAAGAGGGAGGCAAATAATTCTCTCAACCTCTTCCTCCTCCATCACATTGTACTCTTGGTGGATACCGGTGGAGTGCTTCACACTTGAGGAACAGCTGCTAGGGATCTCCGTTCATCGTTCTTGGATCGCTATTAAAGACCTCCATCTTTCCATTAACGTAAAGCTTCTTAAGGTAAACATACTGAACTACGAATTAAATATTATTTTTCGTATGGATCTTGCGGACGGTTTCGGTTTTTTTAAGATTTAAATTTACGTTTTCGTTGCGTTTATGTGCTAAAAACCCTTCAATGGCATCAGAGCTACTTGCGAAAAGTTTTTAATTCATTTATGTGTTTAACTGTTTTCGATATATGAGCATGTACGTGATTCGCCATGATTTGATGTTGATACAATATGCTTATATATGTATGGTTTTGAATATATGATATTCATGTGAGTTGTATAATCATAAGATGATTATGTAATCTGTATATATACTAATATATACATGATTTATGTTTGTTCTAATTATGAGAATCATATTAGATACGGATTCTAAATTGGCTGCTGCAGATTTGCTAAAATCTAGGTCTGGTGTCCGATTTACGCAAACGAATACCCTATTCCATAGGTAAACGAGTATCTAAACAAAACTGATAGCTAAAGATATCAACGACTCGTCTGTAAGGCGTTTGACGTCGTTTACTGCCCGTAAACAGTGATTCTTGTTTTTCTGATTTGATTCTAATTTTTCTGATTTTTGTCAATTTTTTTATGATTAGATCATGGGATAATATGATATGTTAAGATCAGATTATGTGTTTTAACATGCTTTTATGTGTTCTATGAGCATGGTGGATGGTTATGGCCTTTCGACCTTAGTGTAATGGTTTTGGTTTTGGTTTTAAATACGACTTGCATGTCATCAATCTTTGTAATCATAAATCTCGAATATAACTCGAGTTATTTTTGTAAGTTCATTAGATTAGTTTTACTTTCAATCTATGTAATGTAATTGAAGACTCAAGAAGGCTATCCAAAGGAGGTGATACAAAGAAGAAGACGAGGCATACAAGAAGTCTAAACAAAGAAGAAGACTTATATAATAAGTAGTTGTATTTATTTCCATCACCGTATTAGATTGACTTTGATCTTTATCATGAGCTTGATAAAGATCACATAGGATGGGGCCATAACCAAACACATTTACTTTATTGCACTTTACATTTACTTGTTTATTTAATTTTATATATGAGATATATTCCTATGTTTACCATGCGATGATAGATTTAGGTGAACTTAAATCAATATAAGGCGTGCTCTAGAAAATCTAGAATAGGAATCGTTTCTTGCCTTAACAATAATATTATGAATACTATCATGAGATTCTTGTGTTTATGAAACACGTAATTAAATATGAATTTTCAATATTGAGAGAAAGGATGATTCTGTCAAAAGTAGATTTCTATCTGTAAGAAAGGGGTATTAAGTGACGCCTCTTGACAATGCTCCCCCCGATCTGGGAATCATCTGATTATCGATTATTGATTTGAAATATTTAATTTGAAAGGAAGAATCTCTTTATAATATGATTATGATTGTAACATAATATAATCCCTCTAAAATTAAATAATATCAAGTAGTAATTGGCCAATGACACAATGGGCTTGTGTTGGTCATAGCCTTCCAACATGGTAGAAAGTGGTTCTTATTTTTAAATCATTATCGTTTCGTGCTACAGCCGAGGGCTTTGATTTCGAAATAAGAAATACTTGTCTATTACATAGAGATGTGTACATTGAATTAGAATCTAAAGGTCGTTACGTGCTACAGGCGTGGGCCGTTGGAGACTGATTCAATTGTACGAAATGTTGGGTTAGACTTGACTTAGAATATTTAGTTTGTCGTGCTACATCTGTGACTCAATTATTCAAAAGGCTAAAGTTTTATTAGGGAATAACATAAGATATAATTGACAAGAGTTGTCTGCCTATTGAACATCACATGACGTTTCGTGCTACAGCCGAGGTTGTGTGATGGAATGTAGGATCCCTATTCCCACTAGCATTATGAATGCTTAATTTTCACTTAGGGGTTGTATAAATTAGATAAACTAGTGGGAGCCACTTATGAATAAAGACCCGATTCATATAGTGTCTTGAAATAAAATTGAATATTTGCTAAGTGTTGTTATGTGTTCATCATTTACAGATTTACTATATTCGTTATGTCTTCTGCACTATCACTCCGGAGTATACTAGATGCTCACAAGTTGACTGGTCCTAATTTTGCTGACTGGCTTCGAAACTTGAGAATTGTTCTCAGGGTTGAGAAGCTGGAATATGTGCTTGACTCACCTAAGCCTACTGAACCTGCTAGCGATGCACATAATGATGAACATGTTGTGTATCATAAGTGGATCGATGATGCAAATGTTGCTCAATGCATCATGCTAGCTTCCATGAACATTGAGCTACAGAAGCAACATGAGCATATGGATGCTACACTATCCTTATGCATCTACAAGAGTTGTATGATGTGGCAGGGAGGACAGCTCGATATGAGATATCGAAGGAACTGTTCGGTTGTAGGATGTCTGAGGGATCATCTGTGAATGACCATGTACTTAAGATGATCAATTTGATTAAACGTTTTGGATAACTTGGTTTTGCCATGGATGGGGAGCTGAGCCAAGACTTGGTCTTGCAATCACTTCCGAGTTCGTTCTCGCAGTTTGTCATGAACTTTCACATGAATAAGCTGGATGTCAGCCTGCCTGAACTCCACAACATGTTGAAGACTGCGGAATCGAATTTTCCCCCAAGAAGAGTTCTGTTCTTCTAATTGGTGAAAGTTCTAATCCTAAGAAAAGGAAGAAGAACCCTTCCAAGAAGAAGAAATTAGGTGAGAAAAAGCCGGTTCCACCAAAAGCTGAAGACCCCAAGAGCAAAGCTGTTTACTTTCATTGTAACAAGGTGGGGCACTGGAAGAGGAACTGCAAGGTTTACCTTGCAGAATTGAAGAAGAAGAAGAAGAAGGGTAGTGAGACTACCGCTTCTGATTCAGGTATGTTCATGATCGAAGTTAATATGTCACTAAGTCAAATTTCTACTTGGGTATTAGATACCGCCTGCGGTTCTCATATTTGCAATTTGTTGCAGGGACTAAGGAGAAGTAGGACTGTTGAAGAAGAGGAGGTAATTCTACAGATGGGAAATGGAGCAAGAGTTGCTCCTGAAGCTGTAGGATCATTTCATTTACATATGCCTACGGGCAAGACTATTGTTCTAAATAATTGTTATTTTGTTCCCTCGATTGTGAGGAATATTATTTCTATTCCATGTTAGACTTGACTGGATTTTCGTTTGTTATTCAAAATAATAAATGTTCAATTCTTAGAGATAACGTTCTTTATGGAAGTGGTATTTTAAACAATGGTCTATATGTATTTGACGTAGAGCATAATTTACTTCAAATTGAACATACTAATAAAAGAAAAAGGGATGATGAAAATCTCACTTTCCTGTGGCACTGCGGACTTGGTCATATTAGTGAAAATAGACTGCGGACATTCATAAGGAAGGGTTACTTGACCCCTTTGATTTTGAATCATATCCTACATGCGAGTCTTGTCTATTGGGTAAAATGACCAAATCTCCATCTATTGGACATGGAGAGAGGGCTCAAATTTGCTAGGATTGGTACACACAGATGTATGTGGACCAATGTCTACGTAAGCCATGGGTGGATTTTCATACTTCATTGCTTTCATAGATGATCGATCTATGTTCAGATATGTGTATTTGATGAAACACAAGTCTGAAACCTTTGAAAAGTTCAAAGAATATAAGTATGAAGTGGAGAAACAAACCAAACATAGTATTATAACTCTTCGATCAGATCGAGATGGTGAATACATGAATGGAGAATTTCTAGCTTATCTAA
The DNA here is from genome assembly GCF_009905375.1 of Apium graveolens. Lineage (NCBI taxonomy): Eukaryota > Viridiplantae > Streptophyta > Magnoliopsida > Apiales > Apiaceae > Apium > Apium graveolens. The sequence goes on from NC_133654.1 coordinate 105,965,280, forward strand.
AACAAATAGTATAGTCTCCCAGTGGACTCCTCCATATACTTCACAGTTGAATGGGGTATCTGAAAGGAGAAATCAAACTTTGTTAGACATGGTTTGGTCCATGATGAGCTATGCGAATCTTCCAGTATTCCTGTGGGGTTATGCATTGGAAACCTCAGCATATTTACTGAAAAAGGTGCCTTCCAAATCTGTTCCCCAAACTTCATATGTAATATGGAAAGAAAGGAAACCGAGTCTTAAAAATGTTAAGATTTGGGGATGTCCAGCTTATGTCAAGAAAGTTGACCCAGATAAGCTGGAATCTCGATCCGTAAAATATAATCTTGTGGGATATCCTAAAGAGACTTTAGGGTATTACTTTTACACCGATCATCGGGTGTTTGTCTCCAGACATGCTACCTTCTTGGAAAAGCAGTTTATCCTTGAAGGAAACAGTAGGAGCAAAATTGAACTTGATGAAGATTATATCTACTATCTTTTGAAAGCATTGTATAGTTTGAAACAAGCACCTAGAGCCTGGTATGACAACTTGCCAAAGTTTCTTTTAGAAAATCATTTCACAAGAGGTACTGTTGACAAAACTCTTTTCTTTAAAAATGTTAATGGCTCTAGTATACTTGTTCATATTTATATAGATGATATTATTTTTGGCTTTACGGATGAGAAACTTTGCAAAATGTTTGCCAAATTAATGCAAAGTAAGTATGAAATGAGCATGATGGGAGAACTAACTTACTTTCATGGTTTACACGTTAAGCAAGGTAGTGATGGAATATTTATTAGTCAAACCAAATATATTTATGATCTTTTAAAGAAATTTGACTTAATAGATTGCACATCTACAAAAACTCATATGTCCACTGCTACTAAACTAAAATTGAACACTACTGAAAAGTTTGTGGACATTTCAAGTTATAGAGTCATGGTTAGCTCACTTTTGTATTTAACAGCTAGTAGGCCAGATATAATATTTGCTACTTGTCTTTATGATAGATTTCAAGATGATCCTAGAGAATCTCACTTTGTAGCTATTAAGGGAATTTTCAGATATCTCAAAGGAACACCAAAACTTGGCATTTGGTATCCTAGAGATTCTGGTTTTGATCTAATTGGTTATTCAGATATAGATTATGCAGGTTATAAAATTGATAGAAAAATTACAACAGGAACCTGTCAATTTTTAAGAAACAAGCTAGTGTCTTGGTTTAGTAAGAAATAAAATTCAGTCTCTACTTCTACAACTGAAGCTGAATATACTGTTGCTGGTAGTTGTTGTGCACAGATTCTATGGATGAATAATCAATTATTGGACTATGGTCTACATGTGGACAATATCCCAATTTTTTTTGACAACACAAGTGTCATTGTCATTACTGAAAATCTTGTGCAGCATTCAAGGACCAAGCATATTGACATCAAGTACCACTTCATTCGAGAACATGTCATGAATGGTGCAGTGGACCTTCATTTTGTTCCAAGTGAGAAGCAACTAGCAGACATCTTTACCAAGCCACTTGATGAGTCCACCTTTACTAGGTTGGTAAGTGAGTTAAGTATGATTAATTATTCCTGAATTGTTTTGATGTCTAAGCAATTTGTAATGCATTCAGAATCAAATTTGATCTTTCTTGTTAAAATGAAATTTTGGCTAAGTCAAAATTTACATCTCGACGGATGTTCATTATCCGTTTAAAACGAATATCGGTTGAATTTTATTATCTTTTGAAAATGGAATATTTTTCTGGGTACTTTATATCTCGACGGATGTCTGTTTAATCTATATCCGTTGAGTTGTGTGACACCCTCCAAATTTGGGTCAAATGTTTGGGGTTCACAATACACATATAATATATAAACCTCTATATAAAATATTATCAGCAAGGACCCTTCTTTACACAACCATGGATCGTAACAGGTTAAAGTATGAAAACAAGCCACAACCTTAACTTTGATTACATCATACCAAATCCCAACTAGTTTAACTTACAACTTATAGTGAAATTATTCTTACAATCTTGCATAACTCAACAACAATATAAAGCTCCTGCTAGCTCAATCCAACTCAATCAGGAATCCTAGCTCACATACTGGACTGGGAATCCTCGCTACCAACAACTTCCTTTTTAACTGTAAAATCATATAAAATATTCGCAAGAGTGTGGGCTAACTAGCTCAGCAAGTCATAATAGCAATAACTGAGGTTAAACAACAATCAATTGAGATAATTCAGAGGAATCAAGTTTTTTTCTAAATAATCATTAGAATTGGATATTTATTTTAAATTTTAAAACCAAGGTTAGGCTGCTGATCAGTCACGCACTAACCCCGAGCAAGGCACACAGCTCTGCTCTATAAACTGGATCCAAGGCACACATTGGCCTAATACGACCAGGAATCTGGTCTGACCACGAATCTGGACCACATAAAGAAAACTATCCAATTATAAAAAAAATCAATATGATAAACATTGCAGTTCAATTTAACAAGATCATAATTAACATTGATAAAACCTTTGTTTCAGAGCAAAAATGCAATTCATGAATATCACCAGGGTGTATCAACGTATGTATGAAGAATGGCTTCAAGCCTGTAAAAGAATCTAAATAATAGGGAAACAATGGTTTAATGGTTAGACATAGTTTAGTTCTTTTGATGTGACAAGGTTCTATAGAATATAAAAGTTTTGTATGTTCAAGCAATTATGCTCTAGTGTTTGGTGTATGATGTATATATATTTGTGGAGTAGTATCGTATTTGTGTGGTTAGTATCTGGGTATTTACCAATTAATGGTTTTCAAGGAATAAGGTTTATGGCTGAAGGATCAAATGATGTGATCAAGGTTCAAAGTTGGATGATTTGAAGCATTTATAATATAAAACAGAACTATTTTGAATACTAACAACATGTCACGATAAAGTTTAGAAAATAATTACAATATATCTCGGGAAAGGTTCAGGAGTATTTGCCTTATCACAAATGATTCTAACTTCACTTGCACTCGTCTAACGATTTTATTCGACAACCATTTGTCTACTTTTTCTATGTCTCGCTTCTATTCACTCATCACTTGCTTTCTTTTCTACGCATCAGTTCTATTTTCTGATCACCTACTTTATTTTTCTATGCCTTGCTTACTCTGTTGGGAATCATAAGTATCTATCAATATTCGATCACATATTATTCTAATCATCACATAGAGGTTACAAGCTTTTATTTACCCTTTATTTTACCCAAATCCGATTTACGGATTAAAAGTTATGACCAAAACAATCAAACAATAAACACATAGTCATATAACACATTAATCAGATAGCACATAGCACGTAAGGTATTCGATAAAAATATTTTTTCAAAGAAAGTTCGGGATTAAAATGGTTTTTCTGGTATTTAATACGACTTTTTGAATATTTTTTGGAATTAAAACGGGTACCAGAATCATTTTATAGTTAAATAACAGAGTTTGAATACCCGGGTTTGACTTTAAAATCATTTAATAATAAATATCGAGCTTCGAACATAATTTAAAAAAAATATTTTAAAACTCGGAACTATTTTTTGGAATTTTTAAATCAAAAGAAATGATTAAATCTAATTACATAATTAATTAAAATTGTTTAATAAAGAATTAAATTAATTAATCAATTAATATTTAAATCAATTGACCAATTAAATAATTAATTATTAACTAAAATTAATTAATTAAATAATTCAAATTTAATTCTGAAATTTTAAATTATTAAAAAGTAATTTTGAAATTAAAAAATGAATTTTAGAATTTAAATAATGAATCTTTGAATTTATAAAAATATTCGTTTATTTCGGCAAAAATGAACAAAACCCGGCCACAAGTACGGCCAACTGCAAATCGACTGAATCCTTGACCAAACACAATGTTCTATAGCTCGAAATAAAGCTTAAAACATCTACAATATATTCATATAATCTAAACTAATAGCCATAACTTATAAAATCCGGAAAATCATATACGAAAAATGTAAAAACCAAGAACACAATTATACTACTCTGGGAGTCAAATAATTATGATTTACACATCAATCGATTGCAAACAAACTCAGGAAGCTTAATTAATTATCAAAACATTCAAACGATTCAAGAATAGAAAGACCCCAAATTTGAATAGAAACCCTAAAATTTCAAAATGAAATAGACCCATCGTCGGGATGATTTGATGATGTATTTAGATGGAACAGATCGAATCCTTCAATTTGGTTACTCATAATTTTGATTTGGACACCAGAATCACCTTCAAATGTTGGTTTGAACGCGAAGAACACGAAGAACACAGTTCGTTTCCCTGTATAATTATGAATTTTTACTACATATTTTGTTTATCTGTATAGAATAAAGTACAGGAAAGGCTATTTATATTTGTTAGGTAGTGAATTACACACAGAGGGGGGGAGTGAATGTGTTTTTGTGTTTTAATGGTTTTCTTGAAATAATATGGTTTGAACAAAGTAAATGTAAATCTTGCAGTGATGTGTGTTAATACTGAAATTAAACAAGCAATAGCAGTGAACGCAAATCTTTCAAAACTCACTTAATTTTATATTGAAATTAAGAATGTTTTGCTACAAAATTTCTAGGCTCTTTGTTGATAAAGAGCTTAGCTTCTATCTTGAGAGAAATACAAGATTTTCTTATTTAAATTGTTACTACTAACAAAGGACCAGTGTTAACTCTATATCTCAATTAACTGCTGGTTTATACAGTGTATAATAAGACATGATATTAACTTTAGTAAGATGTCACTAATCATTCCATTTCAGGAAAAGTATATCTTCTATTTCTAACTTAGCATATCTTTGCATACTGTGTTAACTTTGATCTTCCTTTGTAAGTTAATCTTCACCCTTGAACTTGCACATTCTTGAAGCTGCTTTTTGTAGACTTGTCAATCCAGCTGGTTGGATTGTTTGTTGATTGTTAATCTTGGATATTGAACTAGTCTGCAATTTGTACTTTGAGATTTTACCTCGATAAGTATAATGACTTATCGAGATCTGTAATATTCCATATTTGATTTGACTTGTAGAGGTCTCTGAGTTCTCTATAAGAGAATTTCGCTTATCGAGATCTCTAATCTTCACATCTTCACTTTAACTTATCGATATCTCTGAGTTCTCTAGTGACTTATTGACTTGTCGATAACTCAGAGTTTTCTAGTCAAATTTGTCTTATCGATAACTCAAAGTTCTCTAGTGAATTTTGGCTTGTCGATATCTCTAAGTTCTCTAGTGAAATTTGACTTATCGATAACTCAGAGTTCTCTAATGAATGTTGACTTGTTGATAACTCTGAGTTCTCTAGTGAATAATTTGACTTGTCGATATCTCCAATTTCGTGTCTTCAATTTGTCTTATCGATATCTCTGAGTTCTCTAGTAGCTTTCCTGAGTTCTCTATAAGTCATTCTGGAGTTCTCGAATGACTTCTCTATAACATTAAATCTGTGACTTGAAGAGATCTTGACTTAGAACATTTTTCCCAAAATAGATTTATTCAACTCCAAGCTTCTTCATAATTCTTCTGAGGCATGATCTTCTTGATCTTCTTCTAGATAGAATTCTTAGGCTTGATACTATTTAAAGAAAAAGACTTCAGTTTGCTGACATTTTTACAGACTTTAAATTTTACAAGTACAAAATGCAAACTATGATTACAATATAACTTACTTAGGCTTATCAATTTGACTTAGTCTTGTTATTATACAGGCATGTCTTGCAGAACAATCTCCCCCAATTTGTGAGAAGATGACTTAACATAAATTTATGCATGTTAACAAGACTAACCCCAAGTTATATGGAAAATAAGACTAATATAAAAATTGACACAATACAGCAATTGTACATTAGATGATTTAGAGTTTGAGTATTTGCAAGCATCAGACAAAGACTGGAACTTTTGATTCTTCTCTAATAAGGTCCTTTAAATATACAAGAATTTCAAGTTCCTCTATAATTGGAGTGTTTGTTAGTGCTTCTATCAGCTTGAGTCTGTCTTGCTTTGTATAGACATCTAACATTTTAATTCTGAATTTTGAAAATGAGCCAGCTTTTACATTCGGAAATCTTCCATCTTTAGAAATTCTGCTCATCCCTTTATCTTTAAGTTCTTCTGATCTTTTGATGTACATTTTAATTTCTTCATCATACTTTCTCCTTTTCTCCTCATACTCTGCTATACCCCTTGCTCTTATTTCCCCTCTTGCAATCAACCATTCAGCTAGAACTGATCTCCATGCTCTTGTAGCAGTATCCTTATCTTTCAAAAAGCTTATCATCTCTTGATTTCTGTTGGAGAGAGAGTATCCATTAAATTTCTGCCTAGAAAAGTGAAGGACCCATCTTGAAAGTAGATTCTTACTTCCTTTAGAGTAACAACCCAGACTCTAACTATTCCTCAGCCAGTTGTTGAAAATAGTCCTCATCTGAATTGCACAAGTTTAAGGGTATAAAATCATTCTCCTTGAAATAATTCCATATGGCCCTTTCAGTAACTTCAACTTTTTCAGAAGGCTTAACTTTCTTAGGTTTCTCACAACAGACTTGGAATGAGTTTTTTGTGATGGTTTGATAGAAAGTAAGGTTGAGATTCTCTTAAGAGATGTTTGTCTTGTGGTGATTGGAATTTTTAGAAAATAATTAGCAGTTTGCTTGTATAAGAATTTAGGTTTAGAGGTTTGAGGTGGTTCGATGTTTGAGATGGTTGACTTTGAAGGTTGAGCTAAAGTTTGAGCTAGTTGTGTTTGGATTTTAAGGGTTTGTTGTGGTTCTAAGCCATTATGTTTCTTCTTACTTCTCCTCTCACTTCCTCTCTTCTTGTCATCATCCTTCTTCTCATCTTCCTTCTACTTTTCACCCTTACTTCCAGCTGCCTTACTGGATTGACTTGGATTTGAGCCAGAAGGTTTTTGATCATCTTTCTTCTACTCATCATCATCTAAATTATCCTTTTTATTTGAGTTTTGGGTAAGTTAGCTTCAACATCTCTTAGATATCTCCCCAATAACTTAATCATCTCTACATCTTCAACAGACTTACTCTTCTTTCCCTTTAAAGCAGTTTCCAGAATCATGATTAGCTTCTTGTTGGCCATGACGCATTGTTTAGGGATTCAGAAGTGTTTAAAGTTCTTCGTGGTAGGACAGATGTATGCTACTCCCTTGCTTGGCTGTAGGTATGCTTCTGGAAAAGCAGTCACTTAAGCATTTTTTTCAATTCAGCCAGCAATTGAGTGTCTTCATGGATCACAACTCTGACTTTGTTTATTAGAATATCCAACTCAGATTCCCTCCTTGAGATAAGATAATTGAGGGACACCTGTATACACCTATCTACCCCAGAGTCATTTATATTGACCACTATCCTCTCCTCCTGAAAATTGTCTTTAGTTACTAAAATCACCCTCAATGAATTTATTATCCTGTCCAAGGCCTTTTTGTAGGTGAAGTGATTATTGTTGAGAGAAGCCCTTAGAGCCTTGAGCAATTCATCTAATTCCCTGCTCAGACTTGGTCCTTCAGCAACCCTAATGAACCTCTCCATATCAATATCTACTTCTTGCATGAAGCTCCTTTCAGCACCTTGGACATTTTGAATAGATGATCTTGATCTTGCTAGCCTAGCTTCTATCTCCCCCTTGTCTTGTTGGCAGGCATGAGAAGGGGAGTAGGAATTTCAGGCCTTATTTGTTCAGGAAGTGATGGTAGAGGGATGTTGAGCTTCCCCATGATGGCTCCCAATGTAACAGAGTTTTGCATTTGGAGATGCTTGTGAGAGTCCACCAGGGTCTTGATGTCTGTCTCTTGACTCTTGACTAAAGAAGTCAAAGCCTGAACTTGAGCATTGAGAGATGTATTGGAGATTTACAGAGAAGCTACATGTTTCTTGAGTTCTTGAAGGTCTTGTGGAGAGGAGCTTGTAGTAGAGAGAGCAGTAGATGGTCCAAATGTAGCTTGCACATGTTTTTGAATTTCATCCATCACCAAAGGTGAAGGAGTGTATCCTTCAGTGTTTATTTGATCCAACTTCCATCTTGCACCATTGAATTTAGTGATGTGATCTGGAACTACCTTGTGCAAGGCTACAAAGGAGTCTTTCAACTGATTTACACTCTTATAATCCCACTGAGATCATACCTTAACATTTGTTCTGAGAAGGTTTTGAATTGGTTTTTGACCTCAGTTTGAGAGGGGATGACTTGGTCCATCTTTTCCATGACCATCTTCATAATCTTATCTTGATGTCCATTTAATGTGATTTGAAGTGCTTTTCCAAAGTTGTGGAAAGCCTTGATTTGAGCTTTATAGACCTCATTGATGGTATCATTTACCTCTTACGGAGTTAGGGATCTGGCATTGCTTCCTAGAATTGTGATGTTTTCCTCCCTGAATTTATCTAACACATCATCCATTTCAATTGTGAATTCCTTGTCCAACCAAGCATCACAGTTAGCATCCTGACCAGGTTCATCAATAATTTTTTCTTTAGTTTCTTCAACATCAGCCTGCTAGGTGAGCATGATAGCTTGGTAGTCCTGATTTGACATGTTGGATGTGAGTAGCTATTGTGAGATTTGTGCAAGGCCTCCAAGTTGATCAACTCTGAGATCTTCAATTGTGGAAGTTTGATTTTCAGTATCTTGGAGCCATTGTGAGATTAGGTGTGATTGAGATGTGAATGGTTGTGAGTCTGAACCACCTGTGACTGAAGTCACAATTTTAATCACAGATTGCTCTGTGGTTTTGACAAGTTGTTGTTCCTCATATATAGTGGGAACCTCCAATTGAATTGGAGGGGATTTGACTGGTTTATTATCATGTGCACCAGTCTCAAACCCTTGTGCTTCTTGCAAAGCACTATCACTTGAATGTGATAAACTTGCCTCCCCTATAGCAGGATCATTGGCAATTGTACTCCTAGCATCAACTGCTAATACAATTTATGCTAGGGTTTTGAGGGGAGTTATTCCTACATGAGGAACCTCCAATTGAATTGGAGAGGATTTAGATAGCTCCCCCTCAGGAGTACAACCCTCAAACCTTACAGTCTATGAAGACTGATTTGCACATGAAGTTGCATTTGTAACATCCATGGGGTCTTCAGTAAGAACTGATGAATCCCCCATATTTTTTATTATGTCATCAAGGTCTAGCCCAGCTAGTAGCCTCTTACCATCTGATTGTAGTGTCTGGGTGGTGAACAAGGTTTCTTGAACCAAGTCACTTGATTTAGGTTGCACTTGAGAATTGGATTCAAGTGCTGTAGATGGAGAAAAAATTTGTGAGATAAGAAGTTGTTGCTTAGAAGTGAGTGTTGGCAGCTCCCCTGGAATAGATGAGGGAGCTTTAATAGATGTTCCCTCCCTGTGTGTGCCATCCTTATTTCTTCTACCATACACTTGGATTTGATCAAGTGCAGGCCGTGCAGACTCTATACATGATATATTGGGGTGAATGCTATTTTCAATAGACACACCCTGTTGAGAGAATGTATCTAGAGTCTGTTTAATCCCCATATTTACAACTGCATCCTTTTGGGAGGACACAGAGGTGGCATGAGTGGTCAGCTCAGATTTCCCACTCTTCTTTGATCTCTTGACCAATGGTGACTCAGCTTCTGTTTGATCATCACCACTCTCAGTTAAAATAGTTAAAGTTACCTCCTTTCTCTTCCTTTTACTCACCTCATCCTTTTTAGAAGATGAGGTGGTTGCTTTCCTAGCTACTAATGGTTTTGAAGAAACAGGCTCAACATGGGTAGGTTCCTGTGGGTCTGCCTGTGTTTGTGCTTCCACAGGCTCATGAACCATTGTTGCACTAAGTTGACTTGCACTAGTTCTCATGTCTGGCATAGAATAAGGGTAATTCTTAAATATTTCAATAATGAAAGGTGTTAAATTAAGACTTACTGGAACCTTATTCTTAGTAAGAAGTAATCCAAATAGAATTTTAAATACTTGCTTATAGTTGCCAATTAATGACCTGTTTACTCCTTTTAGCATATGTATGTCACTAACTTTATAGTTTAAAGCTGACATAATAAATCTAGGTAGAAAAATTTCCTTACCTCTTGATTCCAATGGCATTGTTAGCCTGGTGCTCAATTCCTCCAGTATGTAGTGTCCTACATTAATCTGTTTGTTGGTGGCCATTGAGTAAACCAGCTTCCGGACAACACTGGATATGTTGTCAAACCCTGACTTCATGCAGTGAATGCCCTTATTACTGAGTCAAAAAGAAAGGACCATTCCCTTCTTAGATGCTTCTTGTTCATGCTGGCTAGGTTGATCGTCTCAGAAAAATTGATAAAGTCCATGAATTCATATAGTTCATCCTGAGTTGGAACCTCCACCAGCTTGTCACTAGGAATACCCAGTGCCAGATTGACATCATTTTCAGAGATCTCCACATGTTGTCCCTTGATTGTGCAGTTTATCACAATTGTTGCAGCTTGGTTCTCATGCACAATTGTCCTTGTTGTAGCTGTGTTCCAAAAGTCCCCTAACACATCCAAATACAACACAGGATTAGCAGTGAGAGCACCTACAAAGTAGGTCTCAGATAAGAACTTGACAAAGCATTGGAATATCTTAGGCGCTTGGTTTGCATCCAGAAATGCAAGGAAGTTGGTCTCCTTGGGGATGAAGGGTACAATATTGTTGGCTGCCAGTGATATGAGTATGAAGTTTAGTGGGTTGAAGAAATTAGTGAGAAAAGAGTGAAAATGAGAGAGAAATTTGTTTTGGATTGAAAAGCTCGGTCACTTGAGATCTCGAAAGTTGTAAGTATGTATATGTATCGAGATATCTGGGTATTTATAGTAAAAGCAAATGACTTGTCGAGAACTCAAAAATAAACGTTTGGAATTTGTCTATCGAGAAGTCATTTTAAGAAATGAAAAACATATTGATAAGTCATTTTATTTATTCTTGTAGAGAACCAAAAACAAAAAAATATATCGAGATGTTAAATAAATACCCAATTTGTCCTAAAAGGACTGAATTTGTTTCCAATTTTTATTTGAATAAATTCAAAATAAAATTAGAATAATTTGGCCAAAAGTATTTTACCAAAATAAATTATCAGATTAAATTATTTTAGTTTTGAGTTATTGATAAGTCTAAAAATGATTCTTGTAGAGAACTCTGCAAGTTAACACTTGTAGAGAACTCTATAATGACTTATCGATAAGTCATAATTAAGTTTCTTGAGAAGTCACTCGAGAAGTCAGTAAATTGACTTATCGAGAACTCACTCGAGAAGTCTTAAAATGAATTGTCAATAAGTCAATTAGACTTATCGAGAACTCAGTTCTCTACATACTTTTGAACAATTTAAGTCTGCCTTGTGTTAATTTTACATATTAAAGATGTAAATTAACAGTTTAGCAGTTTACTTAGAATTTTGAAAAATTTCAAGTTCAATTTTTTTAATGAAAAATAAATATGCAGAGATTTCTAAAATATTTATAATTCATATTTCAGTTAATTTCCAATTAAATCAAATTAATATTGATTTACTAGAAATTAATATGCTGCAACACACTAGTTGAGTTCTTGCCTTAGGATGAAGAATTAAGCATTCCAATTTCACCTCCAAGTCTAGTGAAAGTTGCTTCATCCAAAGGTTTAGTAAAAATATCAGCTAATTGTTTTTCCGTTGGAACAAAAATGAGCTCAATGGTACCATTTGTAGCATGTTCTCTAATAAAATGCTACATTACATAAATATGCTTTGTTCTAGAATGATTAACTAGATTAGCTACTATAGATATAGCACTAGTATTTTCACACATGATAGGAATTTTGTGTAACACTAGACCATAATCCATTAGCTGATTTCTAATCCAAAACACTTGAGTACAACAACTTCCTACAGCTATGTATTCAACCACTGTTGTAGATGTTGATACAGATTGTTTTTTCTTGCTATACCAGGATACAAGTCTTTTTCCAAGGAACTGACAGCTTCCACTAGTACTCTTTCTGTCAACCCTGCATCCAACAAAATCTGCATTTGTGTAACTGTAACACCCCCAGATCCGGGGTCGGGGATCCGGGTTGTCACGGTCTTTCTTTCCACAAAATCACTTCACTTAATTAATAATAAATAACCTCATGCTGTGACCCCACACTAACACACACCACAACCCGTTATAGTCTCAGAGATGAAATTGAAATAAGTACAAGTCTTTGAATCCACAATTTAAAATTATTACAACCCAAAATGATTACTTGATAATTTACAGTTAATTGCCATTATCTGCCACAAGTTATAATTATACATAATTTGATTCTCAAAAGTAGATGGTCTGAACTACAATGGATCTACCTCTGCAGCTATAGCAGCTACAACATCATCGGGAAGACGCGGGACGCTTCCCACGCGCTTGCGCTGGGTCTGCTGGAGTCTGGCCATCTCTCCTAACTGTTGTTGTGTGATGAAGAAATAAAGCAAGAGTGAGCCTTATAGCTCGCAAGATAATATGTAGTGATAACAATAATACAAGTATCTAAATGGATACTTACTAGAATCTTTATCGTGTGTAAGATAATTACTTACTAGATATAAGTAAAAACAAGGAATGAAGTTACCAATACTTCCCCACACTTATATCATTTATAAAGCTACTTGAACTATCACCGTTCAAAGTATTATAAGATTCACGAGGTCATCCCATAGATGAGACCACAAATAAAACTTGAAAATATTTGATCTTTGAAATATTTTGAAAAGAGATGAAGTTACGAGATACTTCATTCAATGGATACACCAATAAAAATGTTTGACCCTGTCAATGCTTCGGCAACCACCCATTAGTAGCCTTTCGATCGAAATGCTACGGGTAGTGTTGCAGAATTATCCAAATGGATGATGAACTCATTACGGGAGTTTACCGCGCCAGGAAGACCACTTACGATGATCAGTCGTAGTAGTACAACCCCACCATTTTCTACATGTAGAGGAGAACCTGTCGGATTTACTTGTCAACCGAACACTGAACTCCTAAGGAATGGACCGCCTTAGCGGAACTTCCAGGCCATTTGGGCCAATATAATAAGGCTGGGCCGGCGCTACTCGACCACTTACGCCACTCCTAGTTCAGATGAAATCCATGACTCTGAAACGTAAAGCTCGTTTCCCCCCTTTCCCCAAGTAGAAACTTGTTGATACGGCTCCAACAAGAAGTCGTATCTAGTTGGAAAGGAAAACTCACCGATATTTCCCAGGCGATGCCTGTTAATGGATTAACTTGTTCCAAGAATTTTACTTCCCGAATATTGGGTAAGTAATCAAAAACTCTTTTACCAAGACAGCAACCTTGTTGCGAATATAAAACACACCACCGAGCTGGATCCCCCATGTTTTGAGCGAGTATTTAAATCCCCTTTTTAAAAGGAAGATCTTAAATATAAAAATAGTTTTGGGATCCGCTCTAACTTTTGAAAATCATTTTAAAGACTCGAAAACACTTTAAAGAGTGTTTGGAGTAAAACTGATTTAATGAAGTAAATCAGTCCCCAGAATATTTAGAAAATGACTGAATGTTAATATTTAAAATAATATTCCCATAAAGAATAATCTTTATAAAAATAATTGAAGTAGAAGTATTAAAACTTATACTTGAAACGAGTATTAAATAACCAAAGATATACTTATATGAAAGTACTATCTTTATTTGAATAATCGAAAATAAGTTTGATTATTGACACCTTATTCTTTAATAAAATAAAGAATATACCTCGACAAATAATCGGAGTCATAGATCCTCAAATGAATATTCAAATAATATTCATTAAATAATATAAACTGAGTCATAAGCCTTCGAATGAATATTCAAATAATATTCAATAAATAATATAAAAGAGTCATAAGCCCTCTGATGAATATTCAAGTAATATTCAGATAAATAAACAAAAGGAGTCATACGCCTTCGAATGATATTCGAAATAATATTCAATAATAAAATAAAGTTTAAAGTTATCGAATAAACCTTATTCGATTAATAGTTTGGAAAAACTATAACCATATATATATATAAATATATATATATATATATATATCCATATCCATATATACAAAAATCTACTCGGGATCCTCGACTCCCGGTTTTAGAAAATATTTTCACCTTTGGGTCCCTATACTAAGGGTATATGCAAGTTACCGCTATCCTCTAGCATAGGTATTATCAACTGAGCCAACAGATATATATTTCAAGAATATGAAACAGGCATGCATATATACCATATCACATGCTACAATATATCGCAAGATCATGCATATACAAATGTATACATCACAATAACAGTATAACGGATAGAATACTTGCCTGAGCGACTTGGGGGTGAGAAAGGCTCGGGACGAGTCTGGTAACCTATAAACAACAAGTAAGTTGGAATTAAACCAAAATCACTTGTAAATCTATACTTTAACTAACTTAGACTCTAACGCTTGTTTTGCGCTCACCGATTCGCTTAAGTCACTCGGGTACCCTCGGCTCCACCATTTTTAATAATTTAACCTTTACGAGTTTTAAAGCGATTCCTTCGCGAGTGTCTTACCAACTGCCTAACACACTTACCATAAATGTTTCATACATTAATTAACCCTTTTTGGTCTTTAACCTATGTTTCAAAGTAAGGCGAGGGAAAAAGTTTCGTTCGCGAAACGCCGTTACTTGAAACGGTCGTTTCTCCTAAACCGTGCATCGGAATCGAACGAACTACATATCAAAACGAAGCTCGTAACATGAGCTATCTAAACATGGCAGTGGTCATAATCTAGCAGGGGGTTCTCGGGTCCTAATGCTATGCACAAAAAGAGTCCAAAGAAAATCGGACATTACGACGGCTATGTTTACGCGATTTCCCAATTTTAAACCATACAAAACCAACCTCAAACCAACCTCAAATCCAACACACAACAAACATCCATCCTTATCACATCATAACAACCCCAACCAATTCAATTTAATCATTCATACTTATGCTTAAACTTAACTTTAATCATACTTAAGTTCCTTTAAATCAAAACCACAACAATTACCATTCCATTTCACTACCATTCCAAATCCCAAACTCTAAATCATAACAACAAACTACAATATCAACCCACTAATCAAAATCATCTTATAATATATAGGAATCTAGGGTTTGGAGATGGTATACCTTCCTTGAAGTGGTGGGTGGAGCTAGGAAGCCTTAAGAAGCTTTGAGAAGTCTTAAGAATGCTTGGATCTTCAAGAAAAACAAGAAAAAGTTCAAGTTAAAAACTTGAAAACACTATTCATTGTCTTCTTCTTTGATTAAATGAAGAAGATTGAGAAAGAATTAATGGCTTAAACTCATGATATAGTCCTAACTAAGCATGAAGATGATTAGGGAATTATCTTACCAATTTAGGAGGCTTGGATCTTGAGTTTTGAAATTCTATGCCTTTAAAAATGCTAAAAGCCGAGAGCAAATGAAGAACTCATGCCTTGGTTGCTTTTGATTTTTGATGAGAATGATTTTTACTTGGCTTGGTTGACTTGTTTTGTATTTGATTTAGTCAATTACTTTCTTGCCCTTGAAATTGTGTGGTTACAAAGCTACCACACCTCCTTCCTTCCCATGTCATGCTTATGTCATCCTCATGATGTCATCCTCCCTTCCTTGTCCTCTTTCTATTGGTTGGATGACATCATTCCCCCTAATCCCTTTGATTAACTTCCTAATCGTTTGCCTAATGACCGCTGATCTGTTATACGGTTTGCTTAACTTTCGTTCTCGTTTATCATTTGAAGGATCATACCCGGGATCTTATTACTTAGGTTCCCTTAACCTTTCTCAATACATTATATTCCTTTTTATGATCCTCTATTATAATCCTTTAATTTAAATCCTTTTTATCCTGTTACCTTATACTCAATTCTCTCCGTATCTTGTGGATTTCCGGGAAAAACCAAAGTGTTCGGAATTGGATTCTGACGATCTTTACATACACTTATATACTTCATAGAGTACTAATAATATCCCAGAATATCCATAACAGAACCCCTACATAGTGTGGCATGAAAAGTTTCTTCATTCAGCTAAAACACTATTCACAAGGGTTACAAAAAGTTGAAAATTTTGGGGTTATTACAGTAACCAACAACTTCAAAACCAGTTCCCTTAGGATACCATAATCCCAAGTTAGGAGTTCCCTTCAAGTATCTGAAAATCCTCTTTACAGCCATCAAATGTGATTCTTTTGGATTCGCTTGAAATCTTGCACATAGACATGTTGCAAACATGATGTCTGGTCTACTTGCAGTTAAGTAAAGCAATGATCCGATCATTCCTGTATAGCTTAAAATATCTACACTCTTGCCTTTTCTATCTTCTTTCAACTTTTTTTGCTGTAGACATAGGTATAGAAGCAGGTGATCAATAAACCATACCAAACTTTTTCAATATATCCTTGACATATTTAGTTTGGCTGATGAAGATCCCATCACTTCTTTGACTAACTTGGAGTCCAAGAAAGTAAATCAGTTCCCCCATCATATTCATTTCATATTCACTTTGCATAAGCTTGGAGAATCTTTGGCAAAGCTTTTCATTTGTAGAACCAAAGATGATATCATCCACATGGATCTGTACTAGGATCATATCTTCACCATGTTTCTTGTAGGAAAGATTCTTATCCATAGTGCCTCTAGTAAAACCATGTTTAAGTAGGAATTCTGACAATGTATCATACCAAGCTCTAGGTTCCTGCTTTAGTCCATATAGATCCTTGAGTAACTTGTACACAAAATCTGAAAATTCTGGATCTTCAAAGCCAGGTGGCTGTTGCACATAAACCTCTTCTTCTAACTCGCCATTTAGGAAGGCACTCTTGACATCCATTTGATAAACTTTAAAATTTGAATGTGCAGCAAATGCTAGAAAAATCCTTATTTCTTCAAGTCTTGTAACTGGAGCAAAAGTTTCATCATAATCAATTCCTTCTTCTTGTGATTAGCCTTTTGCAACCAACCTTGCCTTGTTTCTGGTGACTATACCATTTTCATCCATCTTGTTCCTGAACACCCATTTTGTTCCAATAATGCTTCTATTCTTTGGTGCAAGAACTAACTTCCAAACTTTGTTTCTTTCAAATTGGTTCAGCTCTTCCTGTAAAGCAGATATCCAATCAGGATCCATTAGAGCTTCTTCAATTTTCTTAGGCTCTACTTGAAATAGAAAGCATGCATATAGGCACTCATTAGCAGTTGCACTTCTAGTTCTTACATGAGCAGTAGGATCACTAATAATTGCTTCTCCACTGTGACTTTTATCCCACTTCCTTGTATGTATTTGTTAACTTGTGCCTTTATCATTTTCTTCATTATTGGTATGCTGCTAGATCCTTCTTCTCTTTTTCCCCTGATTTTGTGCTATCAAATTCAGGTGTTTGAGATGAGCTTATATTCCCATGATTTTCCTATTCATTAGTCTCCTCATTCAACATCTGTTGTGTATTGACTTCATCTTCACCATTAGAATCACTATCAATATTGAGGTTTTCAAATACAAGGGCCTCAGCTTCATTTTCATCAAGGCATTCCAAACCCCGACACTTGTCATCATCAAAAGTCACATATGTGCTTTCCATAATCCTCGTTTGATCAATAACATAGACTTTGTACGTAGTCCTCTCCAATGAATATCCCATAAAAATTGCTTCAAATACCTTTGAGTCAAATTTTCCCACATATTCAGAGTTGTCTTTTAGAATGTAACATTGCTTCCAAACACATGAAGATGCTTTACAGTAGGCTTTCTTTTAGAATTGATTGAGTAGGGTGATTTTCCATTAGCTTTGTTAATGATATATCTATTTTGAGTATAGCATGCAGTGTTAAGAGCCTCTTCCCAGAAACTTGTTGGCAACTTGGCATCTTGCAGCATTGTTCAAGCAGCTTCAACTAATGTTTTGTTCTCTCTTTCAACAACTCCATTTTGTTGAGGTGTTCTAATTGCTGAGAATTCTTGAACAATGCCTTTGCTTTTACAAAATTCACTCAATGTTGTATCTCTTAATTCTTGAACAATGCCTTTCATTTTTCCTTTCTGACAAGCTTCACAAACTTTAAATTGAGCAAACTCCAGATTAGGCATGTTTCTTACTAACTCCTTTTTGACTAAGGTGTTGATTGCCTTAAAATTCAAGTGAGATAGGTTTTTATGCCATAGCTTGCTTTGTTCTTCTGATGCCTTTGTGTAGAAGCAACAAATACCATCCTTATTTGTTGAGTCCAAGTCTACAACAAACAAGCTTCCTTTTCTTGCTCCCTTCAGAGCAACTTCACCAGTTTTCTTGCTGATAAAAGCGCATTCTTCTTTGTTGAATAAAACTTCAAAGCCTTTGTCTGTAAACTGGCTAACACTAAGAAAATTCACCTTAAGACCAGCTACTAGTGCTACATCATCAATGACAACATTTCCAGAAACAATCTTGCCATATCCCATTTTAAATCCTTTGTTGTTGTCTCCAAAGGTCACCAAAGGGCCAGCTTTCTCCTCAAATTGTGATGGAAGGGCCTTATCACCTGTCATATGTCTGGAACATCCACTGTCAATGATCCATATGACCTTTTTCATTTTGCCCTCCATACAATGAGTTTTAAGTGTGTTTAGCAACCCAAGCATTGTTGGATACTTTCTTCTTGTTAACTGATTTAACAGAAGTAGAATGAGTTATTTCAGATAAAATAGAATTCAATGATTGTTGTGCATTTTCCCTATCTATTGTAGACCCAATTTTTGTTTCTTTGAGTTCTACTCTCAGCTTGTGAAAACTTTTCATCACTTTCAAGTTGCAAGGGATGCAATCAAACTTGTCACATAATGAGTAGGGATCATTTGCATCTACTTCATTGTACTTGCAGGCTCCTTCAGTTGGCTTGCTAACAGCCTTTTTACAAAGGTGAGTTAGGTGATTCACAGAGCCACATTTTTCACATTTCTTTTTTGGAGCATCTGCAATGTAACTAAAATTATTTCTTTTGTTTATCCTAATTTTCCCATTTCTATTTTTCTTTTTCTTTCTCGCATCTTCAATTTTGGTTTCTTTGACAGGTGTCTTGGAACCTTGGTTATCCATGAGCTTCTCTTCAGCTTTGAAAGATTGAGTTGCTTCTTCATTTTTCTTCTCATTGTCTTCATCAGCGATTTCTTGCTTGATAATTAACTCTTCTTCACTGAAGTTAACTTCACATGCCTTGAACATAGGTAAATCAACCTTTTTCAGGATTGTTGGAACATTTTCATTTTATGTTGCTTTTCCTTTGTCACCCATTTTTTTGATGTTCAAGGCATCATAATTAAGACCAATATCAATATTTGCTCATGGCTTGTTTTTCTCATGGTATTGTCCAACCAACTCAGATGCTTTCTTGAAGGACTTCAACTTCACTTCATTCTTTTCCAGCTTTTCCCTTAGCACTGCTTCAATTTCACTTGCACACTTTAGCTTGTTCTTTAGATATGCATTTTCTTGTATTACAGCTTCAAGCTCTACCAACAATAATTCAGCTTCTTGTTTCTCATTCTCAAGCTTCTCATTTATCTTTGCCAGTCTGCTAACTTCTTCATTAGCAGCAACCATACTTGTGTGAATATGAAACATTTTTGTGCTCATCTTTTCCATAGTTTCCTTATATCGACTCACATTTAGATTAGTAGTAGTGAGAGTCGGTACCTGTGATTTGATGAGGATGATTCTCCTTGCTCCAAGGCCATTAATGCATAATTTCCAACTTCCTCATCTTCATCATTATCAGAATCATCCCAACTTTTTCCCTCTGCAACATAAGCTTTGCTTTGCTGTTTCTTCAGAAGAGCTTCATACTTTGCTTCCAATTCAAGATAAGCTTTGTCTTTCTTTGCTTTCTTGGGTTTCCTGCATTCTGTAGCAAAATGACCTAGTTCATCACAGTTGAAACACCTTATCTTCGATCTGTCAACAGATCCAGTTTTGTAACCATTTTTGCTATCAGATGTGTACTTTCCTTTTCCTTTCTCTAATGTCTAGGAAATATTATGTTTTTTTATCAATAAATAATTATTATGTGATTTTTATGTGAATTTTGGTGAATTATTTGATAATTAATATTAATATTTGGATGTTTATTTCTGATGAAAATGTGGATATTTTAATTTTTAATTATCCAGAATTAAATATAGATAATTTTGGTATTTTCTGGTAATTTTTGGACTACAATATGATTTTATAAGGATTTATAGAATTAATAATGATTATTTTTACATAATTATAAAATTAATTTTTAGAACTAGAAATCGTCCCACTTCAATTGTTTTTGCATTTTTACAACCCAAAACTCTTCCGAAAACTCCTTCCTAACCTAATTTGATAATTCTGAACACTTTTCATGTTTTGACTTTTTCAATCCGGGGTACGGTTTGACCTGTACGAGTCCCGGTGTGAAATTTTCGATACGCAAATCATTTTATAGATCGATAAACTACATATTTTCAAAAGGCGAGACATTATTACCTTATTTTTGTATAAAGTATTTTATAGGAAGCTATATTTTGAGAATTATCCAAATTTGGTATTAAAATTGTATCGTCTTTTCAGTTACTTAGCTGCTAAGTAACCTATTTTCGGATCCAATATCTAAATATAATTATCGAATTATCAAATAAATAAAATATGTGATGCTTCTGTTAGCTATGTGTTGCTGTATTATTAATTGTTTGTGATTTATTGGATGTGGAAATTAATTTTGTAATTAATCATCGAGTTGTACGAACTTAATTCAATTTTAAAGTGATTGTATTAAATATTTATTCTCATAAATGCTAAAATTGTATCTAAAATTATTTTTGTTGTTTTATAAATTTTATTTATTATTTTTAGGGGTTTATAAAATTTAGAAATAAATATTTTATTAATTATTTAATTTTATATGATTTTCTGACTTCATTTAATTATAAAATTAGTATCAAATTCAAAAATATTTCAAAAATCATGAAAATTTTATTTTGATATCTTTTGAATATTCCGGAAAGTGTGATATATAATTTATAATTTTCTTGATAAAATTTGACGTGCAACTATTTCGTTAAATT
Source organism: Apium graveolens (assembly GCF_009905375.1). Classification (NCBI taxonomy): domain Eukaryota; kingdom Viridiplantae; phylum Streptophyta; class Magnoliopsida; order Apiales; family Apiaceae; genus Apium; species Apium graveolens. The sequence goes on from NC_133654.1 coordinate 105,986,409, forward strand.
GTGAGGAAACGAGTCAGACATTATAAGAAAATAAATAAGTGGTGACAAAAACAAAATAATCAGAAGAGATAATTATATCTCCTCTTTCCCTGATAAACATCAATCGTCTCCGTCTCTCTCTTCGTTCTCTCCCTCGACCTCGTTTCTCCTCTCCTCTCCCGACCTTACTCGATATCTCTCCTTCCTAATTTCTCTTCTTTCTCGTTCTTTTTCTTCTGTTCGCCTATATTTCCTCCTCCCTGTTGCCTCGTTTCTTTTCCCCCTGTGCTCCGGCCGCCGCCGCCGCTTATCTCTTGTAGCAGGCGGTGTGGTTCGCCCTATGCTGTTCCTATCCGCGTGTGTATATATACGTAAGTATATGTGTGTATGGGTTTTTACTGTGTTTTTGTTGTGGGTGCATGTGTGTTTTTTTTATGGTTTCCGGCTTCCCTGCCGGCTGTGTTTCCGGTTGCCGCCGTTCCGGCGAGGCGACCCCCCCTGATTGCAGCGCGTAGGCGCGTGTTCATCTGTTGGTTGCCTGATTCGAATTGAATTGTTGATTTTGAACTTGATATTGATTTTAATTATTTTATTTTCTTTAAGAAAATAATTTGATTAAAATACATGAAAACAATAAAAATAACACAGAAATATTTGCACGAGAAATATTAAATAAATTGGTGAAATTGCGTTGGATGCCCGGTAGTACGGGAACCCGTGAATTTTACCGCCGTCGCCGATGAGCATCGGCGAGCCAACGGTGGACCGTGATGAATTAATTCTGAGTCCTAAATATAAATAAATAAATTTAGTTCAGAAATTAATTTCAAAATGAAATGAAACATAAAATATGAATAAAAATACGAATAAAAATAATTAATATCTGAATCGTATTGGTGATTGGGATTGATGTATGGATTCTGAATTGGATGATTGCGTGGATTGTTGTTGTGGATTGACGTCAAATTGTTTCGATGGGTAGGCCGATAAATAAAGGAGACGCTGCCCGATTTTCGGGAAAATAATTCCAAAAATACGGGACCGTAACCTATAATTATCGGAGACGTCGAATAATCATATACGATTATATTATATGAACTTAATTGCGAATGACACAAAATAATTCATATGTAATCGATTACCCTATTTTCGAGATAACAAATATACGTATTTTCCGAAAATAAATACCGAACTGAGTCTAGAAGATGTGAACCCTAATTGCTATGTGTATTTTAATAATACATATAAATATAAGTTGGAATAGGAAATCACATGGGTAGAGGTGATTGTGGCATTAAGTTGTGCTTAAGTGAAACGATTATCTGAATTAGGATATTTTAACCATGTAGGTCCTAGACGGAAAACCCGAGTAACGACATCAGACTAGGGACGATTTAGTGATTAGACGTCAAGATCAACGAAGTTCCAATTGAAGGGCCTGAATGTTGGGATCGTATCCAGAATGGAATAGTAGTTTGACGATAAAGCCGAACGTCCAACTCGAACCAAAGTCAACTAGTAATAGTGGTTAAAGCTTATTAAGGCAAGTATTCTTGATTTTCTTTTAAATACTGCAAGTATTCATGATTTTTCTTTTAAAATACTGCAATTATTTATTCGTTCCTATTCTAAGTTCAGAATAGTTAACTGTTTTACATTTCGCTGCAATTACTCTTTATTCATGTCCTTTCATTATTTAATTTGAAAGGAAGAATCTCTTTATAATATGATTATGATTGTAATATAATATAATCCCTCTAAAATTAAATAATATCAAGTAGTAATTGGCCAATGACACAATGGGCTTGTGTTGGTCATAGCCTTCCAACATGGTAGAAAGTGGTTCTTATTTTTAAATCATTGTCGTTTCGTGCTACAGCCGAGGGCTTTGATTTCGAAATAAGAAATACTTGTCTATTACATAGAGATGTGTACATTGAATTAGAATCTAAAGGTCGTTACGTGCTACAGCCGTGGGCCGTTGGAGACTGATTCAATTATACGAAATGTTGGGTTAGACTTGACTTAGAATATTTAGTTTGTCGTGCTACATCCGTGACTCAATTATTCAAGAGGCTAAAGTTTTATTAGGGAATAACATAAGATATAATTGACAAGAGTTGTCTGCCTATTGAACATCACATGACGTTTCGTGCTACAGCCGAGGTTGTGTGATGGAATGTAGGATCCTTATTCCCACTAGCATTATGAATGCTTAATTTTCACTTAGGGGTTGTATAAATTAGATAAACTAGTGGGAGCCACTTATGAATAAAGACCCGATTCATATAGTGTCTTGAAATAAAATTGAATATTTGCTAAGTGTTGTTATGTGTTCATCATTTACAGATTTACTATATTCGTTATGTCTTCTGCACTATCACTCCGGAGTATACTAGATGCTCACAAGTTGACTGGTCCTAATTTTGCTGACTAGCTTCGAAACTTGAGAATTGTTCTCAGGGTTGAGAAGCTGGAATATGTGCTTGACTCACCTAAGCCTACTGAACCTGCTAGCGATGCATATAATGATGAACATGTTGTGTATCATAAGTGGATCGATGATGCAAATGTTGCTCAATGCATCATGCTAGCTTCCATGAACATTGAGCTACAGAAGCAAAATGAGCATATGGATGCTCACACTATCCTTATGCATCTACACGAGTTGTATGATGTGGCAGGGAGGACAGCTCGATATGAGATATCGAAGGAACTGTTCGGTTGTAGGATGTCTGAGGGATCATCTGTGAATGACCATGTACTTAAGATGATCAATTTGATTAAACGTTTTGGATAACTTGGTTTTTCCATGGATGGGGAGCTGAGCCAAGACTTGGTCTTGCAATCACTTCCGAGTTCGTTCTCGCAGTTTGTCATGAACTTTCACATGAATAAGCTGGATGTCAGCCTGCCTGAACTCCACAACATGTTGAAGACTGCGGAATCGAATTTTCCCCCAAGAAGAGTTTTGTTCTTCTAATTGGTGAAAGTTCTAATCCTAAGAAAAGGAAGAAGAACCCTTCCAAGAAGAAGAAATTAGGTGAGAAAAAGCCGGTTCCACCAAAAGCTGAAGACCCCAAGAGCAAAGCTGTTTACTTTCATTGTAACAAGGTGGGGCACTGGAAGAGGAACTGCAAGGTTTACCTTGCAGAATTGAAGAAGAAGAAGAAGAAGGGTAGTGAGACTACCGCTTCTGATTCAGGTATGTTCATGATCGAAGCTAATATCTCACTAAGTCAAATTTCTACTTGGGTATTAGATACCGCCTGCGGTTCTCATATTTGCAATTCGTTGCAGGGACTAAGGAGAAGTAGGACTCTTGAAGAAGAGGAGGTAATTCTACAGATGGGAAATGGAGCAAGAGTTGCTGCTGAAGCTGTAGGATCATTTCATTTACATATGCGTACGGGCAAGACTATTGTTCTAAATAATTGTTATTTTGTTCCCTCGATTGTGAGGAATATTATTTCTATTCCATGTTAGACTTGACTGGATTTTCGTTTGTTATTCAAAATAATAAATGTTCAATTCTTAGAGATAACGTTCTTTATGGAAGTGGTATTTTAAACAATGGTATGTATGTATTTGACGTAGAGCATAATTTACTTCAAATTGAACATACTAATAAAAGAAAAAGGGATGATGAAAATCTCACTTTCCTGTGGCACTGCGGACTTGGTCATATTAGTGAAAATAGACTGCGGACATTCATAAGGAAGGGTTACTTGACCCCTTTGATTTTGAATCATATCCTACATGCGAGTCTTGTCTATTGGGTAAAATGACCAATTCTCCATCTATTGGACATGGAGAGAGGGCTCAAATTTGCTAGGATTGGTACACACAGATGTATGTGGACCAATGTCTACGTAAGCCATGGGTGGATTTTCATACTTCATTGCTTTCATAGATGATCGATCTATATTCAGATATGTGTATTTGATGAAACACAAGTCTGAAACCTTTGAAAAGTTCAAAGAATATAAGTATGAAGTGGAGAAACAAACCAAACATAGTATTATAACTCTTCGATCAGATCGAGATGGTGAATACATGAATGGAGAATTTCTAGCTTATCTAAAACAAATAGTATAGTCTCCCAGTGGACTCCTCCATATACTTCACAGTTGAATGGGGTATCTGAAAGGAGAAATCAAACTTTGTTAGACATGGTTTGGTCCATGATGAGCTATGCGAATCTTCCAGTATTCCTGTGGGGTTATGCATTGGAAACCTCAGCATATTTACTGAAAAAGGTGCCTTCCAAATCTGTTCCCCAAACTCCATATGTAATATGGAAAGAAAGGAAACCGAGTCTTAAACACGTTAAGATTTGGGGATGTCCAGCTTATGTCAAGAAAGTTGACCCAGATAAGCTGGAATCTCGATCCGTAAAATGTAATCTTGTGGGATATCCTAAAGAGACTTTAGGGTATTACTTTTACACCGATCATCGGGTGTTTGTCTCAAGACATGCTACCTTCTTGGAAAAGCAGTTTATCCTTGAAGGAAACAGTAGGAGCAAAATTGAACTTGATGAAGTTCAAGAAGCACAAACTACTACGGATCAAGTGAAAAAACTTGTTCAGACTAAACAACCTTCTGTGGAACAACCCATTCGTAGGTCAGGGAGAGTGTCTCGCCAACCTGAGAGGTATTATGGCCTTGTCATTGAGAATGATAATGAGTTGTCAATCATTGATGATAACGACCCTGTGACCTATAATGAGGCTATGAGTAGTGTTGACTCAGAAAAATGGCATAGTGCCATGAAATCCGAAATGGAATCTATGTATACCAACCAAGTATGGACTCTGGTTGAGGCGCCTGAAGGTGTTAAGCCTATTGGGTGCAAGTGGGTATACAAAAGAAAGATTGGAGCAGATGGGTAGGTGGAGACCTATAAGGCCAGGCTCGTGGCAAAAGGATTCAGACAAAAGCAAGGGATTGACTTTGATGAAACTTTTTTGCATGTAGCCCTGTTAAAATCAATTCGTATTTTACTTGCGATTGTTGCTTACTACGACTATGAGATCTGGAAAATGGACGTGAAAACGGCTTTCCTCAATGGGAAACTTGAAGAGGAAGTGTATATGACACATCTAGAGGGTTTTCTTTCCAAGGGAAATGAACACCTAGTGTGTAAGCTGCTGCGAACCATATATGGTTTAAAGCAAGCTTCTCGTAGATGGAACATCCGTTTTGGTGAGAAAATCAAAGAGTTTGGTTTTATCAAAAACATAGATGAACCATGTGTCTACAAAAGGGATAGTGGGAGTGCGGTAACATTTCTTCTATTGTATTGAAAGAGGAGACGTTAAGAGAGTTGACACACATAACAACGTAGCAGACCCACTCACAAAGCCACTTTCTCAAAGTCACTTTGATCATCATAAAGACAAGATGAGTATTAGATACCAGAGTGATTGGCTTTAGTACAAGTGGGAGATTTAAAGAGATGTGTCCTAAGTCCAATCATGTATGATGATTTAGGAATAACTTTTATGTAATCTGTTTTGATTTCATTGATATTAATAAAAGACTTGTTTTGGTTTTATTGCGGGCTTTATCTATTTAAGTGTTTAAATAAGATATACCATAGTTTAGAGTAAAGCTTTTTATGGATTATGATGAGATCATAATAATGAGACCTAAAAGATGATAACTCTGAACTTAAATATTTCCTGGTCGTAGGATTACTAACTGGTAATTAGTAATCCGCAAAGATCGATAAATACTATGCTTTCTTCCTTATGAAGGATGTCCGTTCTCATAGATATTTGTGTGGTGACACTATAGCTAGTATATAGGTGCTTATTATAGAATAAGTTCACTGAACATGACTCACACAGCTGAACAACTGATGGAGTTCACTCACGTGTCAGTAGTTGTTCACATAGTGATAGTTGTACAAGTATCCTTAGACTTGAGGTCATCATAGTCATCTTGTGTACACTGAACTATGCTTTGGTTTAGTTCTTAGTCTCCAGGGACAATTATAAGGGCTCTACTGGGTATATGAATTTGTACACGAAGATAGTGTATGATCAATAAAGGATCTACCCCTTCCAGTGAAGGAAGAGAATGTTCAATGCTGATCCACTTATGCTAGTTCAGGAATCTCTGGCCAGAGTGAATGAAATTAAAAAGGAGTTTCTAATTTACATTAAATAGAACTAAGCATAGTGAATGGGAAAGCAAATGATTAAATAAGATAGGCTTGGCACAAGTTCCATGCCTTGTATTTAATCGTGACATTGCAGGGTCGAAGGAATTGATTGTACGGTAACTACTCACTGAATAGGTTCTTGGTATTCTAAGCAGTAAATTCGTATTATCCGGATAGTCGCGATATGCTGAGAAGTATCCCTCACGATGTAGAATAAATATGATTAATTTATTAATTAATCATATTTAATGAATTAGAGAATTTATATAAATAATGATAAAATAGTTTTATTATTATTTATTTCTACTACCGGCTTAATATTGAACCTACAGGGTCACACCATAAAAGATAATAATTTAATGGTGGAGGAATTAATTAATAATGGCTGGTAATTATTTATTTGTGAAATAAATAATTAATTATCAGATTTAATAATTGATTAAATGAGATTTAATTAATTCTTAATATTATTAATTAAGAATTTAATTTTGGAAATTAAATCAAGTGAGAGAATTATTTTTCTAAAGTGTTTAGAAAAGGGATTAATGATTAAAAGGTGTTTTAATTATTAGTTAATTGGTTAATAAGAATAATCAATTAAAGGGTTAATAATAATAATATTTTATGGAAAATTTTAAGCTTAAAATTTTGCCTATAAATATACTATTATAAAGCCTATTTGCCTCAACCCAAATAATTAACCCTAATTCTAAAGTAGAACAAGAGGGAGGCAACTAATTCTCTTAACCTCTTCCTCCTCCATCACATTGTACTCTTGGTGGATACCGGTGGAGTGCTTCACACTTGAGAAGCAGCTGCTAGGGATCTCCGTTCATCGTTCTTGGATCGGTATTAAAGACCTCCATCTTTCCATTAACGTAAAGCTTCTTAAGGTAAACATACTGAACTACGAATTAAATATTATTTTTCGCATGGATCTTGCGGAGGGTTTCGGTTTTTTTAAGATTTAAATTTACGTTTTCGTTGTGTTTATGTGCTAAAAACCCTTCAGTTACAAGTTGGCATCAGAGCTGCAGGTTATTGGTCACTAAAATAAGAATAGGTGAGAGTAAGATAGGAATGATAGGTCGTACAGGTTAGGAAAGACCCTAGGCATACTCAGGTTAAGTTGAGTTAAATGTGAATTAAGGTTAGGAGAACCGATATGGAGTTGGTAAGATAAGATTGCTGAGAAAGCGTAAGGTGAATGTCGCAACGCTATAGGTTCTTAGATCCTACAGGTAATGAGGAATCGATAAATCAACGGAGATTGGGTATGTTACCCTACTTTTCATGTGGTTTTGAGAAAAATGCGATTGATTCTTGTGAGAACTTGTGAAAGAAATATTAGTTGAATTTTGGTATGATCTAACTTAGAATTAGGTATTAGGATGAGTTCCACGCCGGAGGTAATAAGTCGATGTAAGCTGATGAAGAACCGACGTTGCACGTTTCGAAGGCACCACCGTTGCGAGAAGACTCTTATCAATTATTGGAAGCTGCACAAGAAATGATATCTACCTTACTAGGTGTAGGTAAGACTAGCAAGAATATGCGACCCTATCTACAGACAGAACATCGAATCGCATGCGTGGTTGTAAGCATAACGTCAAGGACGACGACGAGGATATGAAAGACAATGGCAGGCGTCAGCATTGGGTTTGAGTTAGGAATAAAATGATATACGACGGTAAATGAAGTTTCGTCAATCAATAAGTGCGAGCTGAATCCAAGAAAAAGTGGAAGAGGTACCAAAGTAGAGAGACCCTTAATTAGACATTTCCTTGGTAAGTCAGGAAAATAGCAAGTAACTTATATAGTAATGATGACCAAATATTTTATTTCCAAAAACTTTAAAATGAGATTTAGGAAAAGGTTTTCTTAATCAACTTTCAGAAGATTTTTGCATGAAATGAGTTTTACAAATTGGTTGACAAATTACCATTTATGTTCTTTTTATTATAAACAGAAAATGATCTAAAAAAAGAAGAATGGAATTAGACTCAGTGTTGTTAATTCGAAGGGCCAAGTAAACCCACCAGCAGGTAGAAGGTTTAAAGTTGCTGTGAAAAATGAAGGTAAACGTTGTTTAATAAAATCAATAATTGAATCAACATACTAAAATATTATTCATCCAATGTATAAAATTATTAAAATTTAACGAGATTCGTGATTCGAATGGACGGAGGATGATTGATGGAAATGGCAGAATCTTCTAGATGGTGGAAGAAAATCGTATTTTTATCGACGAAATTGAGGTGTTGCGTGATCGATGGTTATTTTACATGGCATAAATGGAATCTGAAGCAGTGGTTATAAATTTCGCAAGGACGCAATTATGATCAAAACATTGAAGCATCTAATGTGGAGGCATTTCCCAACGGTATTCCGAAATCGTAATGTGGCCGAAGCTGTGAATCTTCCATTCGAATACTTCCCAAGGGCATACATGAATGAAGCGTGGACGGTGAGCAATGATGGTCTACAATGTTATTCTTTTACAAATATGATAGTATATATTTTTCTTGTTTCTTGAATACGTATGAGCTTTTTCTGTTGATAAATCATATGAGGCGAAAATGAAAGAAAATTTGTTGTATTACCTCTGAATTGTTTCTCTTCTCAAATTATTGATTCCTGATTGAGACAAACAGTGTTGTGATATGATGCTTTGTCGAAATGACGAAGAGTCGGGTGGGACGCCACCTAATCATGTGATGTATGCCATGTAGTATGAAAGACTGGCCATCTTGAGTACGAATATGGTTGTCTCATTCACATCTAAATCATCACTCATTCTTTTTCTTCAAATTATTGATCTACAAATTCTTCCAATCGGTTGTTGCATTGTTATTCCTTATTCCGTTTTTCAATCAAAATCATGTTCACAAACTCTCCTCTTGCATCGAGTCTGTTCTCTAACGATTACAAAAGAAATAGAATAGTCCCGTGCGATAAGTAGAATTACGTATCGGAGGGGAATATGATTGCAAGCTGATAAATGATGGACAATTATGAGCGAGGAAGAATGGACACACCAGACCAAATGGTTATGGAAAAGACATCAAATCTGGCAGTTGTTCGTGTTTCGAGGATCTTGTCAGTATGGTAGATTGCGTTAACATGATGCATTTCGAATCAGAGGATTTCGACGTGAAATGAATGGTTAGCGAATCGTACATTAATTATAAAATAAGGAAGTAAAGTTGTGTGTGTCAGACGGAGCAAATGAGTATCGGGACGACAATCAAAGATCAAGGAAATTCTGAACAATGATTCAGACATGTAATTACTACATAAAACATCCCTTCATCGCGAGAAAATATTTGTCGTGAAGATTCAAGATGGAAAAAATCTTAAATGTAATCGAACTTCGAACGTGTTCTTCAAGAAATTGTGAAGTTCTCTAACTTGCGTAAATAAGTGATGGTGAATTCAATGCTCATACCCGGGTCAGTGACGAAAGTTTAATGCGGAACCATAAGTAGAGATGAAGCAATGGTGACTCGACTGTGAAACCTTTTAAGAAATACCGATATAACGATGGAGTTTTCACCAGATGGCGACAATAGTAATAAAAACCATGCATGGTTATTAAAAGATAAATAGAATGATTAAGAAAATTAAGGACGTATCATCAAAGATAAAAGATTGGATGCGGCATAATTCTTGAAAGTAACTGTACACAATGAATAATGACAAGAAATAAGTTAAAAATACTCGTGAAATAAAATTTTGAGAAATGAGAAAAAATTTAAAGTTCATTAATAAAATTTTATAAGATTCTGAAAGAACTGGAAGGGGAGTGGATATATTAATCCTTGTTAATTTAAAACCTTAAGTCTCATTTCGAAAGATATATGATATGCCGGACAGGTGCTGATCAAGATGATAAAATGTTAATTGTGGAGAAATAGATGATTTTAGTTAATGAATGTGGGTGGATATGAATGAGGACGATGTTGGTTGATTGATGGTGTCGGCTTGAGTCCGACTTTTAGTCAATGATATAAGGGAAGTGCTGCCAAAATTTTTCAGAAATTACCCTACATTCAAGAATAAAGAAGTATATTGTCGTTTTCATCAGTACTCCAAATGATTGCGATCTTGGTTCTTGAGAAAGAATATTATGATCAAACAAACTTTATATAATTGGTCTTTGATTCCAGTTATCTAGTCAGCACTTGGTTTACTTGATAAGTTAAAGGAATTAATTGATCAACTTTACCAACTAATGGTTAGTCAAATGGAGATCGATTCCAATTAGATTGAGTTAAGCTCTGACATGATTTTCAGAACCAGAATCAAAGAAATTAGCAATTTGGAGGAAGTAATGACATTAACAGAAATTAGAAATTGAGTAAAAGTAGCGTGATGTTACTGCAAACATGTACGAGGTTTTATCCAGAAGAGTACGCCCTTTTCAATAAATAAGGGGAACAGAAAGTTATTGGTACAGGCGAATGAAAAGAATATTTCTAAGAACTGAAGGTGTAAGATAAAATGAAGAGACGTTATCATTCATAATGACGTTCCAGGAAGGACTTGAAAGCATACTCCGTTTGAATGACGATTGAATGGAATTTTCTGTAAAATAGCGGAAAGCTCGCAAATTCAAGCATCTAAGGTAAGACGAAGACTGATGAAGTCCACACGTGAACTCAAGGAAAGAGATGTTGACCAATGAGGTAAAGTCAAATACGCGATCCGTGATGAGTTAAGCAAGGCTAAGAAAATAGCTACCGATGAAATTTGATAATTCTGTTAGTAAAAATTTAAATATTATAAATAAAAGCCTTCATTCCAGTGTGAACTTCAGAAATGACCTATCCAATAATAAACAAATTAATATTACTAAGAAAAAGAAATTCGTTATGTTTAAAAGAGAAAATAAATAATGAGAATGAAGAACTAATCAAGACAAGAAGTGGAATCAAAAGGATGATAAAGAAATTTTATAAAATAATCCTAAAAATATGCAAGTTAGGAACGTCGGTTGTGCCAGAACTATTAGGAGAATGAGGTGAAACGTCGATAGTTAGAGATAGGAATTCGTTCCAAAAATGCGTGTCAACAGGAATGATTAAACAAAGGTATTGATGGCGAACTACTAGAGAAGAACATTGCAATGAATCTCATGTCGGAATTCTTTAAAATTAAAGTGAAGTCCCAGAGGTTCGAGCAAATGATTTTCCAAGGTTACCTCGGCGAATGAGGTAAGAATTTCTCGTCGGTTACCGCACAAAGTCAAGCTGGTGTCAAAAGCCTTGTATTGTAAAACTCAATAAGGATGAAATAATAAGTGAAGGAAAACTTCAGAAATGTGGAATGAAAGAATAATGAAGTAAAGAATATTTTGCGATGTGCACAAAAGCGGTCATGGAAAAAAAAGAAAAGAGAATGAAAGTATGAAGTTACGCGTCCATTATCAGAAATTGTAAGTTTGAAGATTAAGTGAACACAATGTACCAGGAGTATTGGGATAGTGTGATTGTATTTATTGATAACATCCTCGCTAATTCAAGGACTAAGGAAGACGAAGTTGAACGCCTGAAGATATGCTTGCCAAGAGTTGAAAAATAGTAGCTGCAATCTCAGCTTCAAAGATATGAATTCTGCTTATAACTGATTATGAGCTCCAGTGTGTGATTAAATACCAAACAGGAAAGGTCCATTTAGGAACAGATGTTTCAAATAGAAAGAAAAGAGTGAATACCATTAAGATTGTGGGGAAATGGTTAAAAGAATTGAAAAAGTTGGAAATTGAAGAATAGGTTTTGATCCGTCTTCTGGGTTATGCTGATACTAACTTTGTTGTTGAGTATCAAAGGTGGTATTAATACAGATGATTGATGTTAACTTCAGTATGGGACGTTGTGAGCATCAAAGTTCGTATTGATATCTAATTTGATATGACGACAAAATAAGTATTAGTACCAAGAGACCGGATTTTTTTAATAAAGTTATGATTCATTCTGTTCCAAATTAATATTTCCTTTTAGATAGTAACAAATTCTCGCTCGATGAATCTACTTGATAGTGATTGAAAAGAATAGAAGTATGCTACCAAGTGGTGAGTAGATGCAATTGTCGAGATTTTCCTTTTTAGTTTTTGGAATAGACGTAGATCATTCCGAAGCATCGGACGTCATGAGCTCAGGATATCGGGCGCAGACGAATAGAAATACAAGAGACCGATTAAGATTCTTGAATACGATTGAAAACGATCATGGGTCAGGCTAATCGAAGAGAAAGAGGCCTGAAACGTAAAGTAGAACAGTCAGTGAAAATAGAAATGTCATGAACACGAACTATTAGAATTGGAAAGAAAAGAAGGTTAGTGTAAATTAAGTTGGTCCTTTGAAACAATGAGATAGACAGAACGATTGTATATGAGTTGGTTTTGTTGTCACAGGTGTAACGAGTCCATAAGGCATTCATGTGTGTATGACTATGAAGAGTAATTTAGCTCCAAATATGTGAAGTAAAAGATTGAGTTTGGGGTTGCATGAGCAACTGATAAATTTAATGACGGTAGGGGACCGTTGAATCGTGATTAAAGTAGTGAGTCCTGAGAAATTTTAAGTAAGATACTCGAAATGTATCAGTGTACGTTCTTTAGCATAATTCTGAGGACATAATCCTTTTAAGGGGGAAGGATGTAACGTCTGGGAAATATTATGTAATTATTTTTATCAGTAAATAATTATTATGTGATTTTTATGTGAATTTTGGTGAATTATTTGATAATTGATATTAAAATTTGGATGTTTATTTCTGATGAAAATGTGGGTATTTTAATTTTTAATTAAATATAGATAATTTTGGTATTTTCTGGTAATTTTTGGACTACCATATGATTTTATAAGGATTTATAGAATTAATAATGATTATTTTTATATAATTATAAAATTAATTTTTAGAACCAGAAATCGTCGCACTTCAATCGTTTTTGTATTTTTACAACCCGAAACTCTTCCGAAAACTCCTTCCTAACCCAATCTGATAATTCTGAACACTTTTCATGTTTTGACTTTTTCAATCCGGGGTACGGTTTGACCTGTACGAGTCCCGGTGTGAAATTTTCGATACGCAAATCATTTTATAGATCGATAAACTCCATATTTTCATAAGGCGAGACATTATTACCTTATTTTTATATAAAGTATTTTATAGGAAGCTCTGTTTTGAGAATTATCCAAATTTGGTATTAAAATCATATCGTCTTTTCAGTTACTTAGCGGCTAAGTAACCTATTTTCGGATCAAATATCTAAATATAATTATCGAATTATCAAATAAATAAAATATGTGATGCTTCTGTCAGCTATGTGTTGCTGTATTATTAATTGTTTGTGATTTGTTGGATGTGGAGATTAATTTTTTAATTAATCATCGAGTTGTATGAACTTAATTCATTTTTAAAGTGATTGTATTAAATATTTATTCTCATAAATGCTAAAATTGTTTCTAAAATTATTTTTGTTTTTTTATAAATTTTATTTATTATTTTTAGGGGTTTATAAAATTTAGAAATAAATATTTTATTAATTATTTAATTTTTTTATGATTTTCTGACTTCATTTAATTATAAAATTAGTATCAAATGCAGAAATATTTCAAAAATCATGAAAATTTTATTTTGATATCTTTTGAATATTCCGGAAAATGTGATATATAATTTATAATTTTCTTGATAAAATTCGACGTGCAACTATTTCGTTAAATTGCAAGGAAACGAGTCAGACATTATAAGAAAATAAATAAGTGGTGACAAAAACAAAATAATCAGAAGAGATAATTATATCTCCTCTTTCCCTAATAAACATCAATCGTCTCCGTCTCTCTCTTCGTTCTCTCCCTCGACCTCGTTTCTCCTCTCTTCTCCCGACCTTACTCGATATCTCTCCTTCCTAATTTCTCTTCTTTCTTGTTCTTTTTCTTTTGTTCGCCTATATTTCCTCTTCCCTGTTGCCTCGTTTCTTTTCCCCTTGCTCCGGCTGCCGCTGCCGCTTATCTCCGGTGGCAGGCGGTGTGGTTCGCCCTGTGTTGTTCCTGTCTGCGTGTGTATATATACGTAAGTATATGTGTGTGTGGGTTTTTACTGTGTTTTTGTTGTGGGTGCATGTGTGTTTTTTTTATGGTTTCCGACTTCCTTGCCTGCTGTGAATTTTGGCTTATCGATATCTCTGAGTTCTCTAGTGGAATTTGACTTATCGATAACTCAGAGTTCTCTAATGAATGTTGACTTGTTGATAACTCTGAGTTCTCTAGTGAAGAAATGACTTGTTGATATCTCCAATCTTCATGTCTTCTATTTGTCTTGTCGATATCTCTCTGAGTTCTCTAGTAGCTTTCCTGACTTCTTGATAAATCATTTGGAGTTCTCGAATGACTTCTCTATAACACTAAATTTGCGACTTGTAGAGATCTTTAACTTAGAATATTTTTATCCAAACAGATTTATTCAACTCCAAGCTTTCTCATAATTCTTCTAAGCCACGATCTTCTTGATCTTCTTCCAGATAGAATCCTTAGGCTTGATACTGTTTAAACAAAAAGGCTCCAATCTACTCTTTTACATTTGTATAGACTTTAAATGTTATAAGTACAAGTGCAAACTAAGATTATAATACAACTTACTTAGGGTTTTCAATTTGACTTAGTCTTGTTAAAGTACAGGCATGTCTTGCACAACAATCTCCCCCAATTTGTGAGAACATTGCTTAACACAAATTCATGCCTGTTAACAAGACTAACCCCAAGTTAAAAAATGGAAAATGAAATTAATACATAAAGTTTGATAGAATTACAACTTTTATACATTAGGAGATTTACAAGGTTTAATGGTTACAAGTATCAGGTAAAGACAATTTTTGTATCTGCTTCTTCTCTAAGGAGATCCTTTAAGTGATCAAGAATTTCAAGTTCTTCTATAATAGGTGTTCCACTTAGAGCTTCTACAAGTTTTTGTCTTGCAACCTTTGGATAACCACTTTCTAGTAAATCAATCCTAAATCTTGAGAACCCACCAGCTTTAATATTTAGAAATTTCCCATCCTTAGAAATTCTGCTCATTCCTTTGGCCTTGAGCTCTTTTGATCTCTTTATGAACATCTCTATTTCTTCATCATACTTCCTCCTTATCTCTCCAAATTCAGCCTCATTCGTTTTTCTTGTTTCCTCCCTTGTAATCAACCATTCAGCTAGAATTGATCTCCATGCCCTTGTAGCAGTATCCTTGTCCTTTAGCAAACTTATCATTCTTTTAATTTTTGTGGGAGAAAGAGAATCCAGTAAATCACAGCCAAGGAAGGTGAAGGACCCATCTTCAAAATAAATTATAACTTCCCTTAGAGATACAACTTAGATTTTAACTATTTCTTCAACCAGATGTTGGAAATAATTTTCATCTAAGATCCACCAATTTAAAGGTAGAAAGTCACTTAAAGCAGTTCCAGATAGCCATTTCAGTACCTTCAACGTTTTCAGTAGACTTGGCCTTATTTGGTTTTCTCCCAATAGTCTTGAAATGAGTTTTAAGTGATGGTTTGACAAAAGGTAGGACTGAGATTTTCTTAAGAGATGTTTGGCTTGTTGTTAGTCGTTAAACACGCGCTAATAATTCACGCAAGTATACACAATCGCAAGTAATATAGAATTATTTCTAGTTCGTTCCCACAGAGACTGGTTTAGGTTAACTATGTGATTTATGCACTTATGCAACAATGATATGGCTATTATTTAATGCTAAGATGATTAATAATTTGGGTTTGATTATACTACGATTAACTATTGAAAATTATACTAGAGAACATGAACTAGGAGATTAAAGAGAGTTCAATAATATATGACACAAACATGGGATTCTAACATCATTAAATACTTTATTCAATAGCCTTTTCGTTCTTGACCTTGGCATGTAATGGTGATGACACTAATCAGATAACACGAAACTGATAAACGCCAACTACCATTGTACGAATACCATACTACCAGAAATCCACAAAGGAGATAGAAGCTTAATAGACACCAAATATATTGAGACCCTATATGTCTATAGAATTTGACAACATAACGGTTTAATGCACAAGTTATTTATCGTGATTACATAGGGAAAGTAAGATGGTTAAAATTACCTACACATCATGCATAACAATAACACATGAACCTATGTTGGCATGGCAACTTCTAAACCCTTAAATTCACTTTCACTTCATTAAAGATTAACACGCTATCTTATAAGTTTGCGACGCTCACAAGATGAATAAACACAACCAATACTAGGTTATCATACAATCACCATACACTAAGGCATCGAAACAAATTAACTAAAGAAATCCATAAATAAATCCGCTAGAACCCCACGATAACGATTAGCCCATAATTGGACTTCAACGTGGGTTCCGATGAAAACATGGTGTAATAAATGTAGTCTTTATAAAATAATTAATAAACAAAGTACGTAATCCAGAGTACTAGGTTCAACAAAATAAGAAACGAGCATCCAAGATTACAACTTAGAATAAAGTTTCACAAGAATAAACTAGATCGTCTTCGCCGTCATTGATTTGTGCTATAGGTCTTCTTGTGGTCTTTTCCTTAAGCTCTGTTATGAAAAATGTCTTTTTGTCGTCTTTAAATAGCAACCTAATTAATCCAAAAGCCCAGAAAAAAGTCTCCTAATTAAAACAGGAATCTGGAATCCCAATCTGGAACGACCGCGCGCTTCACCAGCGCGGGCGCGCTGACATTCTGCTTCTCTAGTGCGGCCGTGCGCTAGCACAGCGCGGGCGCGCCGGTCTTCTGGAAAAACTGAAATTGTCTTTGTTTCTTGCTGCAATGAAGTAATCTTCACAAGCCTTTATTCCTTGGACACCATCCTAACACGATATTAGCATCAAATCAATGCTAATTCACCTGAATTCCGGATCAATGCCTGAAATGCAAAAAATACTAGAAAATACATTAAAACACCAACAACTTGAGTACAAATACACCAATTCAGAGTTTTATGGAGCGTTATAAAGTGTCATAATTGCCACTCAACATACCCCCAAACTTGAATCGATGCTTGTCCTCAAGCATAAACAGACTCAAAGAACAAGAAATAAAAATGCATGAATGCAAACTATATGAATGCAACGATCCCAATAGAATAACTAACCAATCGACAAGCAATATCTCAACAAATGGAGTTATTCGCATAAAGATCAATCAAACCCCACAAATCAACCTACAAACCAGCGACGTGCGTGTGTGCAAATACTTACAGATATACCATCGCGACTAGATCAATAATCATGACTCACTACTAATCAAAGCAATCGCAAGGTTATAGATAAAATAAAAGCTAGACTCAAAATAACTTATAATACTTCAATTCTTATATTGGAGTTTTATATGGATTCACGCTTTTATTCATAACACATAAAGAACACAAATATACTTATTTGACCATGCAATGAGTGAGGTCTACAAAAGACTTATACAATAGTACCCATATAGCGAGCGTTAGGTTAGCGGATCCCATACTATAAAAGCCTTAGGTCACTAGGCACAAAGTCCCCTAAGAACTTAATAACTCGAGTACTAAAGAGCCCACTCGTGATCAATTATACATAACACTTATATATTTTTTCTTTTTCTCTTTTTTTCTCTTTTTTCCTTTTTCACAAATTTATGAATGAGTGTGTTTCGCTCCATCTCGCTCAACCCTAGACTACTCATATAAAATGAGCTGGCTACTAGCCATTTGACACCTAGCCACAACAACTAGCAATGAAATCAAATTTTCTTCAATTTTTAAATATCCATGTTAATTTATTATTAAGAGAATATCCTAAATTCTAAATATAAACAAGCGATTAAACCTCGACAAACAAATAAACCTTGACCATGATCTAGCCCTCAAGCAACCTATAAGACTTAGTGAAATACAATTGTCTCTAGCATACAAATCAATTCGATAAGACTTAACATCACTAAATACGACATCACTACACTAGCATCAATATTACAAATTAATCAGAAAAATCATCTAAGGGATCATGTTATTATGCAAATGCATGAAACTATATGAACAAACTATCATAAAAAACTATAAAAATAAAAAAACTACTACATGGATAATATGCAACTTTATGCGCTAAACAATCATGAATATGCAAACTATATGTGACTCACACAAAACATATTCCTTCAACTATTACCCCCAAACTTAAAATTTTCTGTTAGATATATTTGATAATGTCATGGCTAATATGATTTATGTTTAGTTTTCAGATCTTACTTAACAGGACAAATCAGTACTTATACTGGAAGTCAGGACTTAAGGATATCAGTACTTATATTATCAGGAGATAATCATCAGAAGATGGATATCAAAACTTAAGTGCTGAAGGATGTTCAGATAAGGACAGTAGTTGATTAAAGGAAAGAAGATCGAGATAAACATAAGAAGAGATATGCATGAAGAAGAAATTCTATGAAGAATAGAATACTTGGAAGAAAAGATATCTGATTGATATATTTTAGGAAGCAGAATTATATTCCATACCAATTAGCGATTATCTTGTAACTGTGTAGTATATAAACACAGACATAGGGTTTACATTATAAGTGTTATCATATTCGAGAAGATTATTCATTGTAACCCTAGCAGCTCTCGTGATATTTGTTCATCACTGAGAGGTAACAGTTCCATACTGTAACAGAGTTTACTGTTTCAATAAAGTTTGTTTTCTGTTACTTAAGATATTAAAGTTCGATTTGATTGTACTATACACTGTATTCACCCCCTCTACAGTGTGTGTGACCTAACAAGTGGTATCAGAGCCTATCTGTTAACACACATACAGTTAAAGATCCAAACACAATCATGTCTAACACAGAAACTCCAACTAAGCCTACCAAAACTGAAGAACCTCCAAAGACACAAATTCAAAGTCGGTATGAAACCATCAGAGTTCCCATACTGAGACCATCTGAATATGCCATATGGAAGGTGAGGATGACCATGTTTCTAGAAGCTACAGATCCAGAATATCTTGATAGAATCAAGGAAGGGCCTCACAAACCAACCAAGCTCGCTGTTGCAGTTGCAGGTGAAGCAGCAAAAACCGTACCAAAGGAAAAGAGTGATTATACTGCTGAAGATATCGCATCAATTGCTAAGGATGCTAAGGTACGACACTTACTGCATAGTGCCATTGATAATGTAATGTCAAACAGGGTAATTAACTGCAAGACTGCTAAAGAGATATGGGATGCTCTGGAAACAAGGTGTCAGGGAACTGATACGATTAAAAAGAACAGGAAGACAATACTCACTCAAGAGTATGAACACTTTGATTCAAAGGCTAATGAATCATTGACTGATTTATATGATAGATTTGTCAAACTCTTGAATGATCTGTCACTAGTTAATAAGGAGTATGATCTTGAAGATTCAAACCTTAAATTCCTGTTAGCTCTTCCTGAATGTTGGGATTTGAAGGCAACAACAATAAGAGATAATTACAATCTTGATGAAACAACTCTTGATGAAATTTATGGAATGCTCAAGACTCATGAACTTGAGATGGAACAAAGAAGCAAGAGAAAAGGAGGAAAGTCAAGAACAGTTGCTCTTAAGGCTGAAGAAGAATCCCCCAAAGCACCTACCTCAAGGAAAGACAAGGGTAAAGCTCTTTTCACAAAGTCTGATACTGAGTCATCAAGTTCTGAAAGTGATGATGACTCAGATTCTGAAAGCTTGCCTGAGATTGATGCTGATGAGGAGATGATGAAGCTGTGTGCTCTTATGGTGAAAGGGATCACAAAGATTGCATACAGGAAGTTCAGGAAGGGAAAGAAGTTTTCCGGGAAAGGCATAAGTTCTGATAAGAAGAATTTCAGAAGATCTGAAGGCAGAGGAGGAAAGTCTGATAGAGGAGATTATACCAATGTCAAATGCTATAACTGTGGTGAGAAAGGCCACATATCTCCTGATTGCAAGAAGGTAACGGGTGACAAAGGCAAGGCTCTTGTCACAAAGCAGAAAAGCTGGACAGACACCTCAGACTCTGAAAGTGAGGAGAACTATGCATTGATGGCAAATGCTGATAAAGAAAGTGCTGAGAGCAGTTCTGAAACTGCTGAAACAAAGGTACCTCAGACTACTTATGCTTTTCATACTGATGATATTAATGAGTTGAGAAGATATCTTAAAACCATGTTTGTTAGTTATAGAGATCAAACTTTAACATGTGAAAGATTAACTTCTGAAAATCTTGCTTTTAAGAAAAGAAATGATTTCTTAGAAAAAGAGTTAGTTATGTTCCATCAAACTCAGAAGGATAGAGATGATGCTTTTTATGTTAAGGATGAAGTGCTAAAAATGAATGAATCTCTAAAAACTGAGTTAGAAAAGGAAAGAGAGATTATCAGGAGTTGGACTAACTCTGGCAGAACAACTCAAAATTTGCTAAGTAGTGAAAATTGGAAAGAAGGCTTAGGTTATGGAGAGGATAAGAATGATAAAGGAACTGTAGAAATTAAGCCTGTTGTTAAGCAAAAGCCAAAGTTAAAACCTGTTAAGTTTGTAACTGTAAAGTCTGATAATGAGAAATCAGAAGTTAAAGAGGAATTAACTTCTGACAAACTAAAACAGGAAAAGACAGCTCAAGTAAACATAGGCTTGATGACTAAGAAGCAGCTTAAGCATAAGCTGAAAGATGTTAAGAATGCAAACAAGGTAAAATCACCTAGGAAAAATAGGAATGGAAAGGAAGGTGTGAATAAAAGCAATGATTATAAACCTGTTCCTGATGCTTCTAGGAAAACATGTCATAACTGTGGAAGTTCTAACCATCTTGCTTCTTTTTGCAGGAAGAATAAGAACATTAACTCCTTACCTTCAAAATTAGGAGTTAAGAGTCAGTCTGTTAGATATAAACCACAAAATCCTTGTTTTTATTGTGGTAGTTTATGGCATTCCATTTATACTTGTAAGGAATATCATAGTTTATACTATGATTATTATCAAATAAAACCTTTTTTAAAAAAGTTTCCATTGTTCCTTCTAGTGTAAATTCTGATACAAAGTCTGATAGTGTAAATTCTGATAAGAAAAATGTTAACATAAACTCTGATGCTAAATCCGCTGCAAATGTTAACAAACTTGATAAGACCAAAGGATCCAAGCAAGTCTGGGTCCTTAAAACTAATCATTAGTGGTCTTTGTGATGGCAGGGCAATAGGAAAAATATTCTAGTTCTGGACAGTGGAAGTTCAGGACATATGACTGGAAATAAGGCCCTGCTATCAGACTTTGTGGAGAAAGCTGGCCCAAGTGTTTCTTATGGAGATGGCAACATTGGAAAAACATTGGGATATGGCAATATCAATCTTGGGAATGTCATCATTAAAGAAGTAGCTCTGGTCTCAGGACTTAAACACAATCTGCTGAGTATAAGTCAAATATGTGACAGAGGTTATCATGTTGATTTCGTTGAAGAACACTGTGAAATTGTGAGTAAATCTAAAGGCAAAGTTGTTCTGAAAGGATACAGGCGTGGTAACATTTATGAAGCTAAGCTTTCAACAAGAACTGATGGTTCTGCAATCTGTCTGATGAGTAGAACATCAATTGAAAAAAGCTGGAATTGGCACAAGAAACTCTCTCATTTAAATTTCAACAATATAAATGAACTGGTCAAGAAAGATCTTGTGAGAGGACTGCCAAAGTCATTATTTGCTCCTGATGGCCTTTGTGATTCTTGTCAGAAGGCCAAACAAAGAAAATCTTCATTCAAGAGCAAGACTGAATCATCAATCTTGAGCCTTATTATCTATTACATGTTGATCTATTTGGTCCAGTAAATGTCATGTCTATTGCAAAGAAGAAATATGCATTGGTCATAGTGGATGAGTTCACTAGATACACATGGGTGTATTTCTTGCACACAAAAAGTGAAACTGCATCTATCTTGATTGATCATGTCAAACATCTGGATAAATTGGTCAAAGATTTTGTGAAAACCTTAAGGAGTGATAATGACACTAAGTTCAAGAATTTGATAATGGAAGAGTTCTGCAAAAACCATGGAATAAAGCAGGAATTTTCTGCTTCTGGAACTCCACAGCAAAATGGAGATGTTGAAAGGAAGAATAGAACTCTCATTGAAGTTGCACGTACAATGCTTGAAGAAGCAAAGCTTCCAACCTATTTCTGGGCTGAAGCTGTGCAGACTGCTTGTTTTACTCAAAATGCAACTCTCATTAACAAGCAAGGAAAAACACCTTATGAGTTGGTGAAGAAAAAGAAGCCAAATCTGAAAGTACTTTCATGTATTTGGATGCAAGTGTTTTGTTCTCAAGACTCATCCTGAACAGCTATCCAAGTTTGATCTAAAAGCTGATGAAGGAATCTTTGTTGGATATCCACTTTCCACAAAAGCCTTCAGAGTCTATAATTTGAGAACAAAAGTGGTCATGGAATCTATCAATGTCTCCTTTGATGACAAGAAGATTACTGGTCTTGAAGATTTTATTGACCATGATCAGCTGAGATTTGAAAATGAAGACTCAAATTCTGATACTGAAAATCCTGACAGTCTAAGTCCTGATACTGTAAAATCTGATGGATTAAACTCTGATGTTATTGAAACTGTGGTGACTACGCCAAAGGAAGATGCACCTGTGCGGGGGGGCATACTCAAGATCTTACCACATCTTAAGAAACATCAGAACATACTTCTGGATCTTCAAGTTCTGATTTGTCAAGTTCTGATAAGCCATGTTCTGATAGTGCTGAAAATCTAAATTCTGAAGAATCCAACTCAGAGAGCATAGTTTTAGGGGGAGCATCAGAAAATGAAAATAAAGACATCATGGATCATGGGGGAGCAACCAGTTCTAGAGAAAACCTTCCATCTGCAAGGAAGTGGACAAAATCACATACACCTGATTTGATAATTGGAAATCCTGACGCAGGTGTCAGAACTAGAACAGGTACTTCAAACGAATGTCTTTACAATTCTTTTCTCTCTCAGACTGAGCCAAAGAAAGTGGAAGAAGCTCTTCAAGATGCTGATTGGGTGCAAGCAATGCAGGAAGAGTTAAATGAATTTGAAAGAAACAAAGTCTGGACCCTAGTGCCAAGACCAAAGAATAGATTTGTTGTTGGTACAAAGTGGGTATTCAGAAACAAAACTGACAGTGATGGCATAATTATAAGGAATAAGGCAAGGCTGGTTGCAAAAGGATATTCTCAACAGGAGGGAATTGATTATGATGAAACATTTGCACCAGTTGCTCGGTTAGAAGCCATAAGGATATTTTTGGCTTATGCTGCTCACAAAAAGTATACTGTCTTTCAAATGGATGTGAAAAGTGCTTTTCTCAATGGAGAATTGGAGGAGGAAGTATATGTTGAACAACCTCCAGGCTTTGTAGACTCCAAACATCCAGATTATGTCTACAGGCTTGATAAAGCACTTTATGGACTTAAGCAAGCTCCTAGAGCATGGTATGAGACTTTAGCTCAGTTTCTTCTGGAAAGTGGATTCAACAGAGGAACAATAGACAAAACAGTGTTCTACCTCAACCATGGAAATGACTTACTTCTGGTCCAAATTTATGTTGATGATATCATTTTTGGGTCTACAAATGACAAACTTTGCAAGAAGTTTGCGAAACTGATGCAGTCAAGGTATCAGATGAGTATTATGGGGGAACTTAGCTATTTTGTGGGCCTTCAAGTCAAGCAGAATGAAGAAGGCACTTTTATTTGTCAAACTAAGTACACCGGAAACTTGCTGAAGAAATTTGGAATGCAAGATTGTTCAAGTGCATCCACTCCCATGGCCACTGCAACAAAACTGGATAAGGATACTGGTAAATTAGTAGATATTACTGATTACAGAGGTATGATTGGCTCTCTACTTTATCTAACTGCTAGTAGACCTGATATCATGTATGCTACCTATCTTTGTGCAAGATTTCAAGCAGATCCAAGAGAACCTCACTTAATAGCTGTGAAAAGAATTTTTAAGTATCTTAAAGGAACAGCTGATCTGGGATTGTGGTATCCTAGAGAATCATATTTTAAACTAATAGGTTACTCAGATGCAGATTTTGCAGGTTACAAAATTGACAGGAAAAGCACAAGTGGAAGCTGCCAATTTCTTGGAGGCAGATTGGTTTCTTGGTTCAGCAAGAAACAAAAGTCAATTTCCACATCAACTGCAGAAGCAGAGTATATTGCTGCAGGAAGCTGTTGTGCACAGATTCTTTGGATGAAGAATCAGTTACTGGATTATGGGTTAACATATTTTAAAATCCCTATTTACTGTGATAATCAAAGTGCTATTGCTATGACATGTAATCCAGTTCAACACTCTATGAAAAAGCACATCAGCATCAGGTACCACTTTATAAGGGAACATGTGGATGAAAGTACAGTGGAATTGCTTTTTGTTCCAACAGATCAACAACTAGCAGATATCTTCACAAAACCATTGTGTGAAGCCACTTTTACAAGATTGGTAAATGAACTTGGAATGGTTTCAGATTCTTTCTCTAAATCTGCTTAGTCTTGTTCTGTTATATCAGACTTTATGATCAATATTTATAGAATTTAATCTCTTTGTGTATTATGTGCTTAATTGACAAATATGTTTAAGTACCGACTGTTGTCTGATATATGTTTCTAAACTCTGATAAGTGACATGTCTGTTTAAGTAACTATTCAATCCTATGAGGATAACTGTGCTAGATACTGATCTAGTAGTCTTCAATAAACAAATGATCCCATGTAAGAAGTAATTATTTCTGTGGAAATCTATTAACACAAGCAAAATTCTGATAATTGAGCTTAGTTGAGTTTACTTTGTTTATCTTATTAATAAGTCACAAATTAGAATAATGCTACTCATCTGTTAAGTTCTGATACTAGTAAATCTGCTGAATGCACTAAGTGCTGATAAACCTCACTTATCAAAAGAAAAAGCAAAAGCAAAAGGATCAAAGAATAAAATCAGGTACTCCTTTGAGATCTAGAGCAAAAATGTGGAAGGGACGACCCAAGTGCATTGCTGGTATTAAGTAAATATGCATTAGAAAAGCAAAATATTTTCTTGGTGACTTTTCACACTCTATGATTACTGGAAAAATACTCTGATAATAGCATAAATTATGATAAGCAGTCGTGACTCACTTACACTGAGAAGCCACTGTGAAATGGAATTTAAAAAGATGCATAAAATTAGCACAAAATAGTTGAGGTGGACTCAAGCATGAACTTATTCAACAGTAGGTTTCAGAATAATGATAACTCTTTAGCAAAGTTTTAGTTATGCCTTATTTGTAAGATGTACTGAAGTGACTTAGACTTTACTCTTTGTCTGACATTTAGCTTAATGCACACACTAATCACTCTATATGAATGATGAAAATTACTGTGGTGGTCTATGTTGTTTTAGATAAACAGTCATTGTGTCACTTTGCACAAATTCTGAGGACAAGTTCTGATTGCATGTTCTGATGATTAAGTTCTGAAGAATATAACTCAGAACTTGTATGAGGACTTACTAAGATAGGCATTCCTTTTTCAAGTTAAGAAACTATGTTCTGATGACTGTTAAGTTCTGATATAAGTCTAAGTTCTGATATTACAGTCTAATTCATTACTTAACTTATCTATGGATAAAATTTGATAACAATCTCGGTTCAAACTAGAATATGTTGAAGTGGAAGATTAATAGTCACTATGGTTAGGGTTAATGGTATTCGTACTTGAACAGTCAACTTTTACTTGCTTCTTGTGCGCATTAAACCATGTTTTCTCTTTCCAATGAATGTTTTTCTTTTTCCAAGTCTGGGGAGACGAGGTAGAATTAATTCTACCTGTCAATATTAAATTTCTTTGCATCTCCTGGCATTCTCCTGCCTATATAAGCAACCACTTCACATCAGCCTTCCCATCAAATCTTTTCTCACAAACTTACCTTCATACTTTTTCTATCAAAAAAACCATGGTCAGATACAACATGTTTTTGAACTACGAAACCTTCAATATGAAGCTAAGCTGTGCCGATTGGCAGTAGGAATGGCACATCACTGCCATTCCTGATGAAAATATGGGACTCTGTCCCACAGGAGGTACTCACCCACCTCATGTTCTTCTATATGGACTACCATCGCAATCTGGAGCGATTGAAGGAGGAAAGGCTAGAAGCTCTCCTCCAGCAAGAGCGAATCATTCGACTCGCCATTCTGTTTGTCGAGAGTCGGAAGAAGAAATGATTTAATTTCTTCTTCCTATTTTTCTTCATCATCAGCCTTGCCCTGCTTCTTCAGCTAGGACTAAGGCTGTTGATGTTAGGTTTAGCAGCTTAGGGAAATCTTGTACAAGTACTGATGTAATTTCAATTTCATGAATGTATTCTCTTGATATATTAATGAAATTTGTTTTTGTTTCAAGATTTTGTCTCTGAGATATTTTAATGCATTGTTAAATCCTGTTACATATTCATATTCTGATGACCATATAAATATTGTGTTAATTTAAGTTCTGATTTTCCTTTATCAGTACTTACTCATCTGATTTATCTTGGTCATTTTCACTTGATTTATTTTCAGAATATTAATGTTGCAGTGAAAAATAATTAAATACGTGGGAACGGTTTCAATTTTGATTAAAACTATTTCACCTTGATTAATGGAATATCTGGGTAAGTGGAACGGTTTTTCCTTGAAAAACGGCAAGTGGGTAAGTAATGACTCCTGTTTTCTTGAGCCCAGTAACTATTCGTTATTACTGCATGTCTGACAGGTGTCCAACGGTAACATTTTTTTTCAGAGTATAAGTAAGACAGAGAGAAGATTTTTTTAATCTTTTATTTTACTTCATATTTTTTCTCTCCTTGCTTTTACTCTCTTTCTTCTTCTCACGTTGGTTTTTCATACAGACATATTACCAAACACCTAACAGGCACTCTTACATCTCAATTTTTCACATGGCACCTAAGGATTTAATCATTGATGGAGCTAAATTTGTTCCAAACAACTATGCTGCAGTTCTTGATCATGCTGAAGCTCCATCTGAATTGCATTTTGTGCAAGATCTTCTTGCATATAGTGAGATTGGGTATGCATTGACCCAGCCTTCCGTCTTTTCGAGCCAACAAGTTCTGACATTTTGGCGGACTGGGCACTTTGATAATGGTGGTACTCATGGCACTCCTAGTATTGTTTTCGAAGTGGGTGATTCTTCATATGCGGTTACTCCTGGTACAATATGCAGGGCTCTACATCTTCCAGAAGGATGTACTTTTTCAATTCTAGAGGAATCCGCTCTTCAGGAGTTAATGGCCACTTTGGGGTATGAACAGAGTTTGGTAAAACTTGGGCAGTTGAAACGGGCTCATATCAGAAGAGAATGGAGCTTCTTCTTCGACTGCATCACTAAAGCTTTTGGAAACAAGTGTTCGAATTTTGATGCTATCCCAATTATGAGTCAGCACATCGGGTATGCTGTTATAAACCAAACTCATTTTGATTTTGCAACTGCTTTAATTGGTTTTATTGGGGATAGGATGACAGAGGATAGGAATGTTGTTTACTTTGCTAGATTCTGTCAACTTATATATACTTTTTGTACTGATGAACCTCAATTAGTCAGTTCCTCAACTCCACCTTTTAAGGTTTCCAAACGCTACTTTAATGACCTGATAAATGCTGACACTAAGAAATCAGTGGTTAGACCATTACAGATTCCTCAGTCTGTAAAACAGATCTTAGTAAATGCTGATCCTGATACTTATCGATCTGTTTATTCTGATGTCCAACCAACAACAACCACCCAAACACCACAACAATCAGCACCAACCACTCATTCTACTCAACCAACCCTCAGGCAATATATCAAATCCTATCTATCCACTTCACAGACTGTTCAACCCTCATCCTCAGCACCTACTATGAAGCCTTCCTCTTCCAAACCTAAGAGGACAAAGACTGTTCCTCAAACACCTCAAAAGAGAAGGAGGATTGCTTTGAGAGATGAATCTGATACTGAGGAACAGGTTCCTTCTTCAGAACCTGTTGTTTATGAAGCTGAGAAAGAGACTTCTCAGAAGGATTCTGGAATTGGGGGATCTAGGCTTCTCAAGAGGCTTAGAAGAATGACAGTTCCTGAAACTCCCAAGGAATCCAACTCTACAAAGAGATACAAGAAACAGAGGGCAAATAGGCCAGTTTCAGATGATGAAGAGGAAGCAGCTAAGAAAGGGGATCAGGAATCTCTGATCTCACAAGAAAAGGAATTTGCTAAAGTTACGTCTTCTCCATCAACTCCATCTAAGGAAGCTGTTTCTGAAAAGGTCAACACATCCTCTGTATCTCCTGTTGATCCAGGCACAAGTGCTGATATTGATGTTCAAAACTTGGTTGTGCCTGAAGTAATTCTCTTAGAAGCTCCAACAATAATTAATCCTTCAACAACACCTGTTACTGATGCTGTTCAAACTCCAGAGTTATCTACAACACCTTCTCTTCATCTAGATGCTGATGATCAGACTTTAGGTGAGCATCAGGATATGGCTGTTGATCAGAACTTAGAACCAGATCAGCAATTAGAGGATGCTGAAGCCTCCATTGCTACTCACACTGTTGTTTTATCAGAGGATACTGAGTTTGTAAGTTATGATACTGCAAATGCTGGAGATACTGGTGATGCTGCTCCAACTGCAGATGCTGATGAAGCAGGTCCTTCAGGACATGCTCCTCAACAGGCTATTCTTAAGTCTGAACTTGTTAAGAAGTTTGTTACCAGAGAAGCACCAGTGCCTTGGAGTGAAACTCCTGCAGGACAGGATTGGACTAAGGAATGGAACTCAGTCACCCGTGTTACAACTGCACAGAATCTGGCTGAGCAATTGACAAAAGCTGATGAGATGTTAAGTACTGATGATTTCAAAACACAGCTTAGAGTCACTGTATTGAGTACTAAACATTTACAAGGTCTTCATTCAAATACTCATGCAGAGTTACATCTCTTAAGGGAAGAACTAATGAAGCAAGAACAAGTTCACAAGATTGATAAGAAAAAGTTCTTCCAACCTACCTTTCACAGGATTGCTTATATTGAGAAGACTCAAGATAATCAACAAGCTCAGATTGATGATATTCTGAAAAATCAAGCTTCTCAGCAATCACAACTTAATGAAATTCAAGCCTCGGTGGAATTGCTTGTCTCTCTTCTTCTACCTGCTGATGCCAAAAAGGGGGAGAAAGTAATTAAGTCCAAATGCAAGACTGATAAGATACTGAAAGGGAAGGATGATGAAAAGGATGATCAAGGAAACTCTAGAATGGGTAGAGGTCATAGGCAAGGTAGAGGTTTCACATCAAGAAAAGCTGAAATCACAAGTCACAGGACAAGTTCTGATACTGGGAAAAGAATAAGTTCTGCTACTGGTAAAAGGATAAGTTCTGATGAACTTTTAGATCTTGATGAGGAAATGTCAAGACAGTTATTTCTTCAAGAAAATCCAGGAATGGACTTGGAGAGTTTAATGGAAGAAGAAGCCAGACTTAAATCAGAGAAAGTCACATCTAAATCCGAAGCTTCTGGTAAAAAGCCACTTCCAAAACTCAAAGGCATTGTGATCAAAGAAAGGACACATACTGAAGCAACATTGGCTAAATCACAACCGCAGATAGATCCAAGATCCAAGGGTAAAGAAAAGGTTGGTGAACCTATTAAGGTTTATGTGCCTCCTGAGGATGAAGAAATTACTTATGAAAAGGATGATCTTGCTCTGATTTTAAGAAAAGTTCTTAAAACGACCTCTGACATGGCTCAAGTTGTTCAGAGTCAAGAAACTGTAAGTTCTGATATTCAGAAGAAGCAAGTAACCTCTGACATAGCTCAAGTTAACTTGATATCAGAAGATAGACCAAAGACACTCCTACCAGGTTTCACTAAAGCAAAACAGACTCAACCTTTGAAGACTACTGCAAGTGGTTTTGAAGCTAGAGTAGTTACTGGAAAGGAAGCAAGAGATAAAACTGGATTGGGAAGTGCTGATGAAAGAAGAATACATAACACTACCAATGATCCAACTTCCTTGAGTGAACCAGGTAATTGGAGCAACTCCTGAGAGATTAAATCAACTGGAATCTGTACAAGTGGTTTATCATACCTACTTGAAAGAATACATCTTGTTGTATTTCATGACAGATGGTAGGGTTTATCATATAAGGCAAAATGCCATTCCATTGAAGTATTTTGAAGAATTGGAGCATGTACTATTCTTACTTCAAGTGGATGACAGATTGACAGGAACTGCTGCAAACTATTTGAAAGATCAGATTCATAGACAGAAAAGGCTTTATTCTGTTAAGTCTGACAGCACATATGTTCCAAAGTACAGAGATCACAAGGGTGATATAGTTTAAATGAAGCCCAATTCTGCTCAAATTATAACTATCTTTCTAGGGTACAGGGCTGTGGAATTCAATCTTGAGTTTGATAAAGCTTATTTGATCAGACTGGATCAGGATATAAAAAAAGTAAAGATTAATGATCTCAGGGCTGCAATCTTTCAAATTGGTGAAGATACCGCAGAGCTTAAAGATGCCAAAAGGAGAATGATTGATGAACTTAGATATGCTGAGAGATGTTTGTTGAAGAACTATCTCAGAACAATTCCTAACATCAGAGAGATCAGAAGATGAAGCCAAGTCAAAGGTCTACAACTGCTTAAATTCTGATTTTTGTATAGACTGAAGCTGTTATCAGAAGTTAAATATTGGTAAAGCTTTAAGGACTGTAAGTTGTAGTTATCTAGTCTAATTC
Organism: Apium graveolens; assembly: GCF_009905375.1. Taxonomy (NCBI): domain Eukaryota; kingdom Viridiplantae; phylum Streptophyta; class Magnoliopsida; order Apiales; family Apiaceae; genus Apium; species Apium graveolens. The sequence goes on from NC_133654.1 coordinate 106,017,406, forward strand.
TCATGCATTTGTACTTAATGTTTTTAACATCATCAAATATCTATTAAACTTGTATATTATGCTAATTCACAAGTTGGGGGAGATTGTTAGATATATTTGATAATGTCATGGCTAATATGATTTATGTTTAGTTTTCAGATCTTACTTAACAGGACAAATCAGTACTTATACTGGAAGTCAGGACTTAAGGATATCAGTACTTATATTATCAGGAGATAATCATCAGGAGATGGATATCAAAACTTAAGTGCTGAAGGATGTTCAGATAAGGACAGTAGCTGATTAAAGGAAAGAAGATCGAGATAAACATAAGAAGAGATATGCATGAAGAAGGAATTCTATGAAGAATAGAATACTTGGAAGAAAGATATCTGATTGATATATTTTAGGAAGCAGAATTATATTCCATATCAATTAGCGATTATCTTGTAACTGTGTAGTATATAAACACAGACATAGGGTTTACACTATAAGTGTTATCATATTCGAGAAGATTATTCATTATAACCCTAGCAGCTCTCGTGATATCTGTTCATCACTGAGAGGTAACAGTTCCATACTGTAACAGAGTTTACTGTTTCAATAAAGTTTGTTTTCTGTTACTTAAGATATTAAAGTTCGATTTGATTGTACTATACACTGTATTCACCCCCTCTACAATGTGTGTGACCTAACATTTTCACTGTCCTCGGTGAAGGTAATAGTAAGGAATCAGGCATACCTACTTGGAATCAGGATCCTCACCCCCAAGGGGTGGAGTGTCAGGCATGTCTGGAGGTGGATACACAGAGTCCTCACCAAATACTAGCCACTAGATGTCAACACATGTGGTTCTAAAAGCAGTCCCTAGTGCCTGGGTGAGATCACGTGCAAACCGACTATAGATGTCATGCATCACATCCATCCTCCTCGCTAGACGCCTATACTGCGCCATGCTCATACCAACTCCAACATCTGCTCCTGTTTCTTCCTGCTTCTGCTACGATGGTTGCTGTGACTGGGATGGCTCTACTTCCTCACCCAACTGAGCTCTCTATACCGCTTTACGGGCATGCTTCGACCCACCAGCAAACGTCTGATCAGCTGGCCGTTTACCCGGAAGAAGGTCATATGAATAACCAAGCCCCTTAGGATCGGTCTTACCACCGTACCACTCCACCATGCTCAATAATGTCAAACTATCGATAGCAGAACTAGGAAGCCGAAGCTGCTCATGTGCGTCCCAAGGAACACCAACTGCCACACATAACGTCATCACAATAGATGCATAGGGTATAGAACCTGTAGTACTCCCTCGCAAAAATCTCAGAATCCCTTGGTGAATTACCATACCAAGGTCCATATAGCCCCTGCAAAATACCCCATAACAAACGTGCACGCTCCATAGTAATATCATGCACGTTAGAAGATGGCATGATGTTAGCACAAATAAAATAATTCCATGCACGTGCAAACCTATTCATGCACGAGGTAGGGAATGTGGAATAATCATTCGTGCCCCTCTTGAACTTCCAGTGAGTCTCAGGCACACACAGAGTAGAAACTATCAAATCTAAATCAAACTCCTCCGGAGCCTTCTTGTTCCAAATATCCTGACCAGGCTTTCTCGCGGGTTGCTCAATCACCCTCCTTATTGCCTCAACACTATACTCCATAATCATCCCCCTAACCATAGTGATACAATTCTTCTCCGCCTTCGCATTAGCATAAAACTCATGAACCACACTCGTGGGCACAACAGCGGGTGCCTCGCAAAAAGCACCCCAGTCCATCTCCAAGATCATCTCCAACAACTTACCATCTTTCCCTGATGGCAGAAAACCACGCTCCTTGGCTATAGGCTTCGAGAGAAGCCTCATATACTGTGCTTCAGCCTCGGGAGTTAAAAACCTTGGCCTCACACCACTTGCACTTGAAGAATCAGTGGTTTTGCTGCTTACTTGAGTTCGTTGTCTTTTGGGTGCCATTGGGATTGAATATGACAGAATAAAAGATAGGTGTTTGAGAGAGAATTGTCTTTGAGAATTTGAGAAGTGATGGAGAAGTTTGGGTATAAGTGTGTGTATATATAGGAGGTTGGAAGGGAATTAGATATGGAATAGAAGTGGGAATTGAATATAGGAATAGTAGGAATAATGGGTTTGATTTAGAGAGGGAAATTTGGGATGTGGAAGAGTAAAATTCAGGTAGAAATTAATTTTTGGAAAAAGTCCCTGATTTTCTCTTTTCCCAGCTTTTATATTTTTTTCGGATTCAAGGGGCAGCGTGGCCACGTGCTACCTCAGCACGGGCGCGTCGTGCTTCTGCCTTTTCAGCGTGGCCGCCCCGCTAGGCAGCGCGGGCGCGCTCTGTTTCTGGAAAAGTGGTGCGGCCGCCCCGCTTCCTCAGCGCGGGCGCACGGTGCTACTGTAGTTGGCCCTGAAAATTTTTATTTTTTTGATTTTTTTATGCTTTTCTCCTTTCTTTCTTCTTCCTCTAACTACTCATGTACAACAAACTTGGGTTGCCTCCCAAGAAGCACATGCTTTATGTCATTAGCTTGGCATAGAAATGCGAGATCAAACGGATAACAAAACGGCACTAACCACCTCGCGGTTTGCCATGTCACCATAGTAATGCTTCAACCTCTGACCTTTTACCTTGAATGCTTGGCCCTGATCATTCTCAAAAATTTCCACTGCTCCATGTGGAAACATAGTTTTGACAACAAACGGCCCTGACCACCTTGACTTCAATTTCCCAGGAAAAAGACGGAGATGAGAGTTAAGCAAAAGAACTTTTCCCCAACACAAATGATTTGAGCACTAGACCCTTATCGTGCCACCTCTTGACTTTCTCCTTATAAATTTTATTGTTTTCATATGCTTGAAGTCGAAACTCATCGAGTTCATTCAATTGAAACATCCTCTTCTTTCCAGCTGCATCCAAATCGAGATTCAACTTCTTCAAAGCCCAATACGCTTTATTGCCTGGCTCCACAGGAAAATAACACCCCTTACCATAAACCAACTGAAACGGCGACATTCCCAATGGCGTCTTGTATGTTGTTCTGTACACCCAAACAGCTTCATCAAGCTTCAAAGACCAATATTTCCTCGAGGGACACCCAACTTTCTCTAAAATGCGCTTGATCTCTCTGTTAGATACCTCAGCTTGACCATTCGTCTAAGGATGATAAGCCGTAGCAATGCGATGATTCACATTATACCTTTGCATCATAGCAGCAAACTTGCGATTGCAAAAATGCAACCCCTCATCACTGATTATGACTCTTGGAGTTCCAAATCTTGTGAATATCTGTTTGTGAAGAAAATTAAGCACCACCTTCGCATTGTTTGTTGGCAACGCCTTGACTTCAACCCATTACGAGACATAATCGACCACCAACAAGATGTATTGATTATTACAAGATGAGATAAATAGCCGCATGAAGTTAATTTCCCAAACATCGAAGACTTCAACCTCGAGAAGTACATTAAGAGGGATCTCATCCCTCTTGGACATATTACCCACACGTTGACATCGATCACATTTCAAAACAAAGTGATGCGCATCCTTAAATAATGTAGGCCAGAAGAATCTCGCTTGAAGGATACGAGATGTTGTCTTCTCCCCACCATAGTGGCCTCCATAAATAGTTGAATGACAGTCTCACAAGATCCCCCCCCCCCCGTTTTGCTGTACGGAATACATCTCCTGATGATTTAGTCAGCTCCTTGCCTAAATAGATATGGCCCATCCCACATGTACCACTTCACCTCATGAAGAAACTTATTCCTTTGAGCGTACGACAAGTCGGGAGGCATGATATTACTCACAAGGTAGTTCACAATGTCTGCAAACCACGGTTCTTCCTCTTGCACTCCAAACAGCTGCTCATCGGGAAAAGACTCATTTATTAATGTCTTATCCAGTGAAGTTGCACTTGGATCCTCTAAACGAGAGAGATGATCAGCGACTTGATTCTCGATACCTTTTCTGTCCTTGATATCTAACTCAAATTCCTGAAGAAAAGAACCCATCTAATCAATCTAGGCTTCGAGTCCTTCTTCGAGACGAGATATCGAATTACAGCGTGATCAGTGAAAACTGTCATCTTCGTTCCAAGCAGATAAGATCGAAACTTCTCAAAACCATAGACAATAGCCAAAAGTTCTTTCTCCGTAGTAGTATAATTTAGTTGAGCACCATTTTGGGTCTTACTAGCATAGTAGAGCACATGAAATATGTTGTTTTTTTTCTGGCTAAGAACTACTCCAACTGCATAAACACTTGCATCGCACATCATTTCAAACGGTTCAGACCAATCAGGTAAAGTTATTACAGGTGTCGTCATTAAACTCTTCTTCAAGAACTCAAAAGTAGCTAGGCACTCGTCATCAAATTTGAACGGAAAATCTTTCTCTAGAGGATTGTACAAAGGTTTAGAAATTTTCGAGAAGTCCTTGATGAACCGCCTGTAGAAGCCTGCATGACCAAGAAAACTGTGAACTCCCTTAACAGAAATTGGTGGGGGAAGATTATTGATGTTAGGTCACACACACACTGTAGAGGGGGTGAATACAGTGTATAGTACACTCAAATCGAACTTTTAGAACTTAAGTAACAGAAAACAAACTTTATTGAAACAATAAACTCTGTTACAGTATGGAACTGTTACCTCTCAGTGATGAACAAATATCACGAGAGCTGCTAGGGTTACAATGAATAATCTTCTCTAATGATGATAATACTTATAGTGTAAACCCTATGTCTGTGTTTATATACTACACAGTTACCAGATAATCGCTAATTGATATGGAATATAATTCTGCTTCCTAAAATATATCAATCAGATATCTTTTCTTCCAAGTATTCCATTCTTTACAGAATTCCTTCTTCATGCATATCTCTTCTTATGTTTATCTTGATCTTCTTTCCTTTAATCAGCTACTGTCCTTATCTGATCGTCCTTCAGCACTTAAGTTCTGATATCTATCTTCTGATGATTATCTCCTGATAATATAAGTACTGATATCCTTAAGTCCTGACTTCCAGTACAAGTACTGATCAACAGTTAAGTACTGATTTATCCTGTTCAAGTAAGATCTGAAAGCTAAACATAAAACATATTAGCCATGACATTATCAAATATATCTAACAATCTCCCCCAACTTGTAAATTAACATAATATACAAGTTTAACAGATATTTGATGATGTCAAAAACATTAAGTACAAATGCATGAAAATTAGACTAGATAACTACAACTTACAGTCCTTAAAGCTTTTACCAATTTCAACTTCTGATAACAACTTCAGTCTGTATAAATATCAGAATTTAAGCAGTTATAGATCTTCGACTTGGCTTCATCATTTTCTGATCTCTCTGATGTCAGGAGTTGTTCTGAGATAGTTCTTCAACAAACATTTCTCAGCATATCTGAGTTCATCAATCATTCTCCTTTTGACATCTTTAAGCTCTGCAGTATCTTTACCAGTTTGAAAGATTACAGCTCTGAGATCATTGATCTTTGCTTTTCTCAACTCCTGATCTAGTCTTATGACATAAGCTTTGTCAGACTCTAGATTGAATTCAAGTCCCTTAATACCAAGATACGTTCTGATCTGTGCAGTATTAGGCTTCATATCAACAATATCACCATTGTGATCTCTGTACTTTGGAAAATATATGCTGTCAGACTTAACAGAATAAAGCCTTTTCTGTCTCTGAATCTGTTCTTTTAAGTAGTTTGCAGCAGTCCCTTTTATTCTGTCATCCACTTGAAGTAAGAAAAGTAAATGCTCCAATTCTTCAAAATACTTCAATGGAATGGCATTTTGTCTTATATGATAAACCCTACCATCTGTCATGAAATACAACATGATGTATTCTTTCAAGTAGGTATGGTAAACCATCTGTATAGATTCCAGTTGATTCAATCTCTCAGGAGTTGCTCCAATACCTGGTTCACTCAAGGAAGTTGGATCATTGGTAGTGTTATATACTCTTCTTTCATCAGCACTTCCCAATCCAGTTTTATCTCTAGCTTCCTTTCCAGTAACTACTCTTGCTTTAAAACCACTTGCAGTAGTCTTCAAAGATTGAGTCTGTTTTGCTTTAATGAATTCTGGTAGGAGTGTCTTTGATATATTTTCTGATATCAAGTTAACTTGAGCTATGTCAGAGGTTACTTGCTTCTTCTGAATATCAGAACTTACAATTTCTTGACTCTGAACAACTTGAGCCATGTCAGAGGTTATTTTAAGAACTTTTCTTGAAGTCAGAGCAAGATCATCTTTTTCATCAGTAATTTCTTCTTCCTCAGGAGGTACATAAACCTTGATAGGTTCACCAACCTTTTCTTTACCCTTGGATCTTGGATCTATCTGTGGTTGTGATCTAGCCAACATTGCTTCACTATGTGTCCTTTCTTTGATCACAATGCCTTTGAGTTTTGGAAGTGACTTTTTACCAGAAGCTTCAGATTTAGATGTGATTTTCTCTGATTTAAGTCTGGCTTCTTCTTCCTTTAAACTTTCCAAGTCCATTCCTGGATTTTCTTGAAGAAATAACTGTCTTGACATTTCCTCATCAAGTTCTAAAAGTTCATCAGAACTTAACTTTTTACCAGCAACAGAACTTATTCTTTTCCCAGCATCAGAACTTGTCCTGTGACTAGCTTGTCTTGATGTAAACCTTCTACCTTGACTATGACTGCTACCCATTCCAGAGTATCCTTGATCATCATTTCCATCATCCTTTCCTTGCAGTGTCTTGTTAGTTTTGCATTTGGACTTAATTACCTTCTCCCCCTTTTTGGCATCAGCAGGTAGTAAAAGAGAGATAAGTAATTCCACTGAGGATTGGATTTCAGTAAGTTGCGATTGCTGAGAAGCTTGATTTGTCAGAATTTCATCAATCTGAGCTTGTTGTTTCTCTTGAGTTTGCTCAATATAAGCAATCCTGTCAATGGTAGGTTGAAAGAACTTTTTCTTATCAATTTTCCAAACTTGTTCCTGTTTGATAAAGTTCTCCTGAATCTTGTGTAGCTCTGCATGAGTAGTTGAATGAAGACCTTGTAGATGTTTAGTACTCAATACAGTGACTCTAAGCTGGGTTTTAAAATCATCAGAATGTAACATTTCATCAGCTTTAGTCAAGTGCTCAGCAAGATGTTTTTCAGTTGGAACACATGAAACTGAGTTCCATTCCTTAGTCCACTCCTGACCTGCAGGAGTTTCACTCCAAGGTACTGGTGCTTCCCCGGTAACAAACTTCTTTACCAGTTCAGACTTAGGAAGAGTCTGTTGAGGAGTATGTCCTGAAGGACCTGCTTTATCAGCATCTACAGTTGGAGCAGCATCACCAGTATCTCCAGTATTTGCAGTATCAGAACTTAAAGAATCAGTATCTTCTGATAAGACAACAGTGTGAGTAGCAATGGAGGCTTCAGCATCCTCTAATTGCTATTCTGATACTAAGTTCTGATCAACAGCCAAATCCTGATGGTCACCTAAAGTCTGATCATCAGCATCTTGATGTAGAGAAGGTGTTGCTGCCAACTCTGGAGTTTGAACAGCATCAGTAATAGGTGTTGTGGAAGGATTATTTGCTGTTGGAGCTTCTAAGAGAAATACTTCAGACACAACCAAGTGCTGAGCTTCAGTATCAGCACTTGTGCCTGGATCAACAAGAGACACAGATGGTGAGTTAGCCTTGTCAGATACAGCTTCCTGAGATGGAGTTGATGGAGAATAAGTGACTGGAGCAAATTCCTTGTCTTGTGAGATCAGAGATTCCTGATCCCCTTCCTTAGCTGCTTCCTCTTCATCATCTGAAACTGGCCTTTGTGCCCTCTGTTTCTTGTACTTCCTTGTTGATTTGGATTCCTTGGGAGTTTCAGGAACTGTCATTCGTCTAAGCCTCTTGAGAAGCCTAGAACCCCCAATTTCAGAATCCTTCTAAGAAATCTCTTTCTCAGCTTCAGTTACAATAGGTTCTCTAGCAGGAACCGGTTCCTCAGAATCAGATTCATCTCTCAATGCAATCCTCCTTCTCTTTTGAGGTGTTTGAGGAACATTCTTTGTCCTCTTTGGCTTGGAAGATGAAGATTTCACAGTAGGTGCTGAAGATGAAGGTCGAGCAGTCTGTGAAGTGGAGAGATAGGATTTGAGATATGTTCTGAGGGTAGGTTGAGTAGAATGAGAGGTAGGTACTGAGGTTGATGGATTTTGGGTGTTTGGAGTTGGTTGGACATCAGAGTAAACAGATCTATAAGTATCAGGATCAGCATTTACCAGAATCTATTTTACAGACTTAGGAATCTGTAATGGTCTAACCACTTTTTTCTTAGTATCAGCATTTACCAGGTCATTAAAGTATCGTTTTGCAACCTTAAAAGGTGGGGTTTGAGTGCTGACTAAATGAGGTTCATCAGTACAATAAGTGTAAATAAGTTGACAGAATCTAGCAAAATAAACAACATCTCGATCCTCTGTCATCCTATCCCCAATAAAACCAATTAAAGCAGTTGCAAAATCAAAATGAGTTTGATTGATAATTGCATACCCGATGTGCTGACTCATAATTGGAATAGCATCAAAATTCGAACATTTGTTCCCAAAAGCTTTGGTGATGCAATCAAAGAAGAAACTCCATTCTCTTCTGATATTAGCCCGTTTCAACTGTCCAAGTTTCGTCAGACTCTTTTCATATCCCAATTCAGCCATTAACTCCCGAAGGGCTGAGTCCTCTGGAATTGAGAAAGTACAATCTTCTGGAAGATGTAAAGCCCTGCGTACTGTACCAGGAGTGACTACAAAGGATGAATCACCCACTTGGAAGATAATACTGGGAGTTCCACGTTGACCACCATCATCAAAAAGTCCAGTCCTCCAAAACCTCAGAACTTGTTGGCTTGAAAAGAATTCAGGTTGTGTTAATGCATACCCAACCTCACTATGAGCAAGAAGATCTTGCACAAAGTGCAATTCAGATGGAGCTTCAGTGTGATCAAGAACTGCAGCATAGTTGTTGGGGACAAACTTAGCTCTATCAATGATTAAATCCTTTGGTGCCATGTGAAAAAAAATGAGATTCAAGTATGCCTGTTAGGTGTTTGAGATAATGTCTGTATGAAAAACCAACGTGAGAAATAAAGAGAAAGAGAGTAAAAGTAAGGAGAGAGATAAAATATGAAGAAAATAAAAGATTAAAGAAATCTTCTCTCTATTGTACTTATACTCTGAACAAAAATGTTACCGTTGGACACCTGTCAGACATGCAGTAATAACGGACAGTTACTGGGCTCGAGAAAACAGGAATCATTACTTACCCATTTGCCTAGTTTCAAGGAAAAACCGTTCCATTTATCAAGAGAAACAGTTTTAATTCAAAATTTAAACCGTTATCACTGATTGAATTATTTTTCACTGCATCATTAATATTCTGAAAATACATCACATGAAAATGACCAAGATAAATTAGATAAGTAAGTGCTGAAAATGAATCAGAACTTAATATAAAACAAAATTTATATGGTCATCAGAATATCAATCAGGATTTATCAACACAAGATAAAATAACTCAGAGACAAAATCTTGAAGTAAAAACAACTTTCATTAATATATCAAGATAATACATTCATGAAATGGAAATTACATCAATACTTATACAAGATTTTCCCTAAGCTTCTAAACCTAACATCAACAGCCTTAGTCCTAGCTAAGAAGCCTGACAAAGATGATGACGAAGAAAAATAGGAAGAAGACGAGATTAAGTCATCTTCTTCTTCCTACTCTCGACAAAAAGAATGGCGAGTCTGATGATTCGCTCTTGCTGGCGGAGAGCTGCCAGTCTTTCCTCCTCCAATCGCTCCAAATGGCGATGGTAATCCATATAGAAGAACAGGAGGTGTGTCAGTACCTCCTGTGGGACAGAGTCCCATATCTCCTCAGGAATGGCTGTGACATGCCATTCATGCTGTCAATCGGCACAGCTTAGCTCCATATTGATGTTTTGGTAGTTCAAAAACATGTTGTATCTGACCATTGTATTTTTGAAAGAATAAGTATGAAGATAAGTGTGTGAGAAGAATTTGATAGAAAGACTGATGTGAAGTGGCTGCTTATATAGGTAAGAGAATGCCGGGAGACGCAAAGAAATTGAATGTTGACAGGTAGAATTAATTCTACCTCATCTCCCTAGATTTTGAAAAAGAATAACATTCATTGGAAAGAGGAAACATGGTTTAAAGCGCACAAGAAACAAGTAACATTGGACTGTTCAGGTACAAATACCATTAATCCTAACCATAGTTACTATTAATCTTCCACTTCAACATATTCAATTATTAACTGAGACTGTTATCAAATTTTATTCACAGATAAGTCAAGTAAAACATTAGACTATAATATCAGAACTTAGACTTATATCATAACTTAACAGTCATCAGAACATAATTTCTTAACTCGAAAAAGGAATGCACATCCTAGTAAATCCTCATACAAGTTCTGAGTTATAGACTTCAGAACTTAATCATTAGAACGTGTAACTAGAACTTGTCCTCAGAATTTGTGCAAAGTGACACAGTGACTGTTGATCTAAAATAACATAGACCACCACAGTAAATTTCATCATTCATATGGAGTGATTAGTGTGTGCATTAAGCTAAATAACAGACAAAGAGTAAAGTCTGAGTCACTTCAGTACATCTTAGAAATAAGGCATAACTAAAATTTTGCTAAAGAGCTGTCATTGTCCTGAAACCTACTGATGAATGAGTTCATGCTTGAGTCCACCTCAACTGTTTTGTGCTAATTTTATGCATCTTTTGAAATTCTATTTTACAGTGGCTTCTCAGTGTAAGTGAGTCACGACTGTTCATCAGAATTTATGCTATTATCAGAGTATTTCTCCAGTAATCATAGAGTGTGAAAAGTCACCAAGAAAATATTTTGCTTTTCTAATGCATATTTACTTAATACCAGTAATGCACTTGGGTCGTCCCTTCCACATTTTTACTCTAGATCTCAAAGGAGTACCTGATTTATTCTTTGATCTTTTTGCTTTTTCTTTTGATAAGTGAGGTTTATCAGCACTTAGTACAGTCAGCAGTTTTACTAGTATCAGAACTTAACAGATGAGTAGCATTATTCTAATTTGTGACTTAGTAATAAGATATACAAAGTAAACTTAACTAAGCTCAATTATCAGAATTTGCTAGTGTCATAAGATTTCCACTGAAATAATTACTTCTTACATGGAATCATTTGTTTATTGAAGACTACTAGGTCAGTATCTAGCACAGTTATCCTCATAGGATTGAATAGGTACTTGAACAGACATATCACTTATCAGAGTTTAGAAACATATATCAGACAACAGTTAGTATTTAAAGACATTTATCAATTAAGCACAGAATACAGAATGAGATTAATTCTGTAAATACTGAGCATAAAGTCTGATAACATAGAACAAGACTAAGCAGATTTAGAGAAAGAACCTGAAACCATTCCAAGTTCATTTACCAATCTTGTAAAAGTAGCTTCACACAGTGGTTTTGTGAAGATATCTGCTAGTTGTTGATCTGTGGGAACAAAATGCAATTCCACTGTACCTTCATCCATATGTTCCCTGATGAAGTGGTACCTTATGCTGATGTGCTTTGTCATAGAGTGCTGAACTGGATTACCTGTCATAGCAATAGCACTTTGATTATCATAGTAAATAGGGATTTTGAAATATGTTAACCCATAATCCAGTAACTGATTTTTCATCCAAAGAATCTGTGCACAACAGCTTCCTGCAGCAATATACTCTGCTTCTGCAGTTGATGTGGAAATTGACTTTTGTTTCTTGCTGTACCAAGAAACCAATCTGCCTCCAAGAAATTGGCAGCTTCCACTTGTGCTTTTCCTGTCAATTTTGCAACCTGCAAAATCTGCATCTGAGTAACCTATTAGTTTAAAACCTGATTCTCTAGGATACCATAATCCCAGAGCAGCTGTTCCTTTAAGATACTTAAAGATTCTTTTTACAGCTGTTAAGTGAGGTTCTCTTGGATCTGCTTGAAATCTTGCATAAAGACAGGTAGCATACATGATATCAGGTCTACTAGCAGTTAGATAGAGTAGAGAGCCAATCATACCTCTGTAGTCAGTAATATCTACTGATTTACCGGTATCCTTATCCAGTTTTGTTGCAGTGGCCATTGGAGTGGATGCACTTGAACAATCTTGCATTCCAAATTTCTTCAGTAAGTTTCTGGTGTACTTGGTTTGACAAATAAAAGTACCTTCCTCATTCTGCTTGACTTGAAGGCCCAGAAAATAGCTAAGTTCCCCCATCATACTCATCTGATATCTTGACTGCATTAGTTTGGCAAACTTCTTGCAAAGTTTGTCATTTGTAGATCCAAAAATGATATCATCAACATAAATCTAGACCAGAAGTAAGTCCTTTCCATGGTTGAGGTAGAACAGTGTTTTGTCTATTGTCCCTCTGTTGAATCCACTTTCCAGAAGAAACTGAGCTAAAGTCTCATACCATGCTCTAGGAGCTTGCTTAAGTCCATAAAGTGCTTTATCAAGCCTGTAGACATAATCTGGATGTTTGGTATCTATAAAACCTGGAGGTTGTTCAACATATACCTCCTCCTCCAATTCTCCATTGAGAAAAGCACTTTTCACATCCATTTCAAAGACAGTAAACTTTTTGTGAGTAGCATAAGCCAAGAATATCCTTATGGCTTCTAACCTAGCAACTGGTGCAAATGTTTCATCATAATCAATTCCCTCCTGTTGAGAATATCCTTTTGCAACCAGCCTTGCCTTATTCCTTGTAATTATGCCATCACTGTCAGTTTTGTTTCTGAATACCCACTTTGTACCAACAACAGATCTATTCTTTGGTCTTGGCACTAGGGTCCAGACTTTGTTTCTTTCAAATTCATTCAACTCTTCCTGTATTGCTTGCACCCAATCAGCATCTTGAAGAGCTTCTTCCACTTTCTTTGGCTCAGTCTGAGAGAGAAAAGAATTGTAAAGACATTCATTTGAAGTACCTGTTCTAGTTCTGACACCTGCATTAGGATTTCCAATTATCAAATCAGGTGTATGTGATTTTGTCCACTTCCTTGCAGATGGAAGTTTTTCTCTAGAACTGGATGCTCCCCCATGATCCATGCTATTTTCATTTTCATTTTCTGATGCTCCCCCTGAAACTATGCTCTCTGAGTTGGATTCTTCAGTATTTAGATTTTCAGCACTATCAGAACTTGGCTTATCAGAACTTGACAAATCAGAACTTGGAGAGCCAGATGCATGTTCTGATGTTTCTTGAGATGTGGTAGGATCTTGATTATGCTCCCCCTGCATAGGTGCATCTTCCTTTGACGTAGTCACCACAGTTTCAATAACATCAGAGTTTAATCCATCAGAGTTTACAGTGTCAGGACTCAGACTATCAGGATTTTCAGTATCAGAATTTGAGTCTTCATTTTCAAATCTCAGCTGATCATGGTCAATGAAATCTTCAAGACCAGTAATCTTTTTGTCATCAAAAGAGACATTGATAGATTCCATGACCACTTTTGTTCTCAAATTATAGACTCTGAAGGCTTTTGTGGAAAGTGGATATCCAACAAAGATTCCTTCATCTGCTTTTAGATCAAACTTTGATAGCTGTTCAGGATGAGTCTTGAGAACAAAACACTTGCATCCAAATACATGAAAATATTTCAGATTTGGCTTCTTTTTCTTCACCATCTCATATGGTGTTTTTCCATGCTTGTTAATGAGTGTTGCATTTTGAGTAAAACAAGCAGCCTGCACAGCTTCAGCCCAGAAATAGGTTGGAAGCTTTGCTTCTTCAAGCATTATACGTGCAGCTTCAATGAGAGTTCTATTCTTCCTTTCAACAACTCCATTTTGCTGTGGAGTTCCAGGAGCAGAAAATTCCTGTTTTATTCCATGGCTTTTGCAGAATTCTTCCATTATCAAATTCTTGAGCTCAGTGCCATTGTCACTCCTTAAAACTTTCACAGAATCTTTGACCATTTTATCCAGATGTTTGATATGATCAATCAAGGTTGATGCAGTTTCACTTTTTGTATGCAAGAAATACACCCATGTGTATCTGGTGAACTCATCCACTATGACCAGCGCATACTTCTTCTTTGCAATAGACATGACATTTACTGGACCAAATAGATCAACATGTAGTAGATGATAAGGCTCAAGAATTGATGATTTAGTCTTGCTCTTGAATGAAGATTTCCTTTGTTTGGCTTTCTGACATGAATCACAAAGACCATCAGGAGCAAATACTGTGTTTGGCAATCCTCTCACAAGATCTTTCTTGACCAGTTCATTTATATTGTTGAAATTTAAATGAGAGAGTTTCTTGTGCCAATTCCAGCTTTTTTCAATTGATGTTCTACTCATCAGACAGATTGCAGAACCATCAGTTCTTGTTGAAAGCTTAGCTTCATAAATGTTACCACGCCTGTATCCTTTCAGAACAACTTTGCCTTTAGATTTACTCACAATTTCACAGTGTTCTTCAACGAAATCAACATGATAACCTCTGTCACATATTTGCCTTATACTCAGCAGATTGTGTTTAAGTCCTGAGACCAGAGCTACTTCTTTAATGATGACATTCCCAAGATTGATATTGCCATATCCCAATGTTTTTCCAATGTTGCCATCTCCATAAGAAACACTTGGGCCAGCTTTCTCCACAAAGTCTGATAGAAGAGCCTTATTTCCAGTCATATGTCCTGAACATCCACTGTCCAGAACTAGAATATTTTTCCTGTTGCCCTGCAATCACAAAGACCACTAATTATTAGTTTTAAGGACCCAGACTTGCTTGGATCCTTTGGCCTTATTAAGTTTGTTAACATTTACAGCGGATTTAGCATCAGAGTTTATGTTAACATTTTTCTTATCAGAACTTACACTATCAGACTTTGAATCAGAATTTACACTAGAAGGAACAATAGAAACTTTCTTCAAAGAAGGTTTTATTTGATAATAATCATAGTACAATCTATGATATTACTTACAAGTATAAATGGAATGCCATAAACTACCACAATGAAAATAAGGATTTTGTGGTTTGTATCTAACAGACTGACTCTTAACTCCTAACTTTGAAGGTAAGGAGTTAATATTCTTATTCTTCCTGCAAAAAGAAGCCAGATGGTTAGAACTTCCACAGTTATGACATGTTTTCCTAGAAGCATCAGGAACAGGTTTATAATTATTGCTTTTATTCACACCTTCCTTTCCATTCCTATTTTTCCTAGGTGATTTTACCTTGTTCGCATTCTTAACATCTTTCAGCTTATGCTTAAGCTGCTTCTTAGTCATTAAGCCTATGTTCACTTCAGCTGTCTTTTCATGTTTTAGTTTGTCAGAAGTTAATTTCTTTATAACTTCTGATTTTTCATTTTTAGACTTTACAGTTACAAACTTAACAGGTTTTAACCTTGGCTTTTGCTTATCAACAGACTTAATTTCTTCAGTTCCTTTATCTTTCTTATCTTCTCCATAACCTAAGCCCTCTTTCCAGTTTCCACTACTTAGCAAATTTTGAGTTGTTTTGCCAGAGTTAGTCCAAGTCCTGATAATCTCTCTTTCCTTTTCTAACTCAGTTTTTAGAGATTCATTTAATTTTAGCACTTCATTCCTAACATAAAAAGCATCATCTCTATCCTTCTGAGTTTGATGGAACATGACTAACTCTTTTTCTAAGAAATCATTTCTTTTCTTAAATGCAAGATTTTTTGAAGTTAATCTTTCACATGTTAAAGTTTGATCTTTATAACTAACAAACATGGTTTTAAGATATCTTCTCAACTCATTAATATCATCAGTATGAAAAGCATAAGTAGTCTGAGGTACCTTTGTTTCAGCAGCTTCAGAACTGCTCTCAGCACTTTCTTTATCAGCATTTGCCATCAATGCATAGTTTTCCTCACTTTCAGAGTCTGAGGTGTCTGTCCAGCTTTTCTGCTTTGTGACAAGAGCCTTGCCTTTGTCACCCTTTACCTTCTTGCAGTCAGGAGATATGTGGCCTTTCTCACCACAGTTATAGCATTTAACATTGGTGTAATCTCCTCTGTCAGACTTTCCTCCTCTGCCTTCAGATCTTCTGAAATTCTTCTTATCAGAACTTATGCCTTTCCTGGAAAACTTCTTTCCCTTCCTGAACTTCCTGTATGCAATCTTTGTGATTCCTTTCACCATAAGAGCACACAGCTTCATTATCTCCTCATCAGCATCAGTCTCAGGCAAGCTTTCAGAATCTGATTCATCATCACTCTCAGAACTTGATGACTCAGTATCAGACTTTATGAAAAGAGCTTTACCCTTGTCTTTCTTTGAGGAAGCTGCTTTGGGGAATTCTTCTTCAGCCTTAAGAGCAACTGTCCTTGACTTTCCTCCTTTCCTCTTGCTTCTTTGTTCCATCTCCAGCTCACGAGTCTTGAGCATTCCATAGATTTCGTCAAGAGTTGTTTCATCAAGATTGTAGTTGTCTCTTATTGTCGTTGCCTTCAAATCCCAGCTAACAGGAACTTAAGGTTTGAATCTTCAAGATAATACTCTTTATCAACCAATGACAAATCATTCAAAAGTTTCACAAATCTATCATATAAATCATTCAATGACTCATTAGTCTTTGAGTCAAAGTGTTCATACTCTTGAGTGAGTATTGTCTTCCTGTTCTTCTTAATTATGTCAGTTCCCTGACACCTTATTTCCAGAGCATCCCATATTTCCTTAGCAGTCTTGCAGTTGATTACCCTGTTTGACATTACATTATCAATGGCACTATGCAGTAAGTGTCGTACCTTAGCATCCTTAGCAATTGATGCTATGTCTTCAGCAGTATAATCACTCTTCTCTTTTGGTACGGTCTTTGCTGCTTCACCTGCAACTGCAACAGCGAGCTTGGTTGGTTTGTGAGGGCCTTCCTTGATTCTATCAAGGTATTTTGGATCTGTGCTTCCAGGAACATGGTCATCCTTACCTTCCATATGGGATATTCAGATGGTCTCAGTATGGGAACTCTGATGGTCTCATACCGACTCTGAATTTGTGTCTTTGGTGGTTCCTCAATTTTGGTAGGCTTAGTTGGAGTTTCTGTGTCCGACATGATTGTGTTTGGATCTTTAACTGTATGTATGTTAACAGATAGGCTATGATACCAATTGTTAGGTCACACACACACTGTAGAGGGGGTGTAATATCCGGGATATATTGTGTAATTATTTTCGATATTAAATAATTATTATGTGTGTTCAGTATCTATTTTGTGAGTTAATATTCCGAGCATTTTCCATGTTTCGACTTTTTCGATCCGGCGTACGGTTTGTCCTGCGCGGGTCCCGGCATAACATTTTCGATACAATATTCGTTTCGGTATATTAATAAAACCCGTATTTTCGATAAACGGGAGCTTTTTATTAAACTATCCCAATTATCACTTCGTAGTACGTGTAACTGGGTGCTGAGACCAAGACCGCAGTACAAGCTGTACTGATTTGGATAATTATCTCGAAAACCGATACCGTTTGGATCAGTTTTTATAAATAAACGTACCATTTTATATCCGGAATGATCCAACGGGATACTAATTTTCCATTATTATAAATAGCCTTTTACCGTATTTTATTTCGTATAAAAATCAATTGTAGACAGATAATTATATAATTTTACAAAGAAAAATCTTATATTCATAAACTGTTCTAAGAATCAAACAGCAAAACGAAGGCGTTACCGATCTCTGTTTTTAAAGCTTGAGTAACCAAAACGAAGGATTTGAGGTGTTCTATCAGATTCTGAGCTTTGTTTCACTGCAGAATCAAAGGTTTAATTTCTAAAAATTTATTTATTTTCGAATTTATTTTATTAAAAATATGAATTTTTGTTCGGATGATTGTTTGTATGATTTGATGATTGCATGTTGTAGAGTGTTATGGATAAAAAGCTAAGGTTATTACTTGCTGTATTTATTACTAAGATTCGGGAGCTCAAGGCCTTTAATGGCTGCTCTCGTGTTTCGTAGCTTAATTCTGCCTTTACGAGATGCCTACGTATCTCTGTGAGTTAGAGAATCAAGCCAAAAAACGTAGTTCTGATTGGTGGGGGTGAGACCCCTTATATAGATGTTGGGAGTCCTTGAATTGGACTTGGTATAGGAGACTTGGTGGGCAAGTCTCATAATTAGAATGGACTTTGGAGTCCTAGATAGTAGGAAACTGATTCCTTATCCTTTTAGGTCCCCTTGAGGCTAATCTCCAAGGATTTATATCCTTATCGGGACTCTTTTCAACATCTGATTTGTCCCTTATTAATTAATTACGAAATTAATTAATAATCAGGGCTTTTGGGCCTTTTTTATTCCATCAGGCCTGATCTGGTCCATCAGGCTTAACCTTTCTGGTCTGAGTATCATATATCTTTTTATTGGGCCTGGCAGCCCACAGTTTGTACAATTAATGCAGTATTTAATTATACAAACATAATTTATTTATCCCTATCATTTGCCCCCCAACTTTTGGGAAACATTGATTAGGTTTCGCAGAAGTTAAGTCTATTGGTTCCCTTACAGGGTCTCGTTTTTCCGTAAAGTGTGGAGCGACCTACACATTTACAACGAATTTTTCCTTTTATTAAGGAATTATCCTAATTTCCAGGAATTTTTCCCTTATTTCCGGGATTTTTCCCTTATTTTCTGGAATTTTTCCCTAATTTTCTGGGTTTTTCCCTAATTTTCTGGAATTTTTCCCTAATTTTCTGGAATTTTCTGGGATTTTTCCTTATTTTCTGGAATTTTCCCTAACTTTCTGGAATTTTCTGGGATTTTTCCTTATTTTCTGGAATTTTCCCTAACTTTCTGGAATTTTCTGGGATTTTTCCTTATTTTCTGGAATTTTCCCTAATTTTCTGGGATTTTTCCCTATTTTCTGGAATTTTCCCTAATTTTCTGGATTTATTCCTTATCTCTGAAAATATTAACATTTTTCAGAAAATATTTAAGGAATTTTCTTATTTTTCTAATTAAATAATCAGAAAAACAGAATTTTTGTTGCTCAGTACATCCTAGGCGTTGTTGATCCACGCCTAGGAGACAGTTTCCTAACAACGTCTAGGAAAACTTGCGTCCTGGGCGTTGTTGGAGGCTGATGCTTCCTGGGCGTTGTTGATCCACGCCTAGGAGACGGTTTCCTAACAACGTCTAGGAAACTTGCGTCCTGGGCGTTGTTGGAGGCTGATACTTCCTGGGCGTTATTGATCCACGCCTAGGAGACGGTTTCCTAACAACGTCTAGGAAACTTGCGTCCTGGGCGTTGTTTAAGACAGATGCTTTCATAGATCCTAGACGTTGTGCACCCACGCCTAGAAGACAGTTTTCTAACAACGTCTAGGAAACTTGCGTCCTGGGCGTTGTTGAAGACAGATGCTTTCATAGATCCTAGACGTTGTGCACCCACGCCTAGAAGACAGTTTTCTAACAACGTCTAGGAAACTTGCGTCCTGGGCGTTGTTGAAGACAGATGCTTTCATAGATCCTAGACGTTGTGCACCCACGCCTAGAAGACAGTTTTCTAACAACGTCTAGGAAACTTGCGTCCTGGGCGTTGTTGAATACAGATGCTTCCTGGGCGTTGTTGTACCACGCCTAGGAGCCACACTTCTAACAACGGCTAGGGACGATGTATCCTGAGCGTTGTTGAATACAGATGCTTCCTGGGCGTTGTTGTACCACGCCTAGGAGCCACACTTCTAACAACGGCTAGGGACGATGTATCCTGAGCGTTGTTGAATACAGATGCTTCCTGGGCGTTGTTGTACCACGCCTAGGAGCCACACTTCTAACAACGGCTAGGGATGATGTATCCTGAGCGTTGTTGAGGCTGTTCGAGCCTTGATTCATTCATTGAACTTTGATTTTAAATCTTTTCAAAATTCAAATCTTATGGGCTTCCCGCCTTTTTATTAGGCCCAGGCCCGTTTGTGCATCTTTGAGCTCCTCTATATAAGAGGTGGAGTGTGAGTTCATTTCTCACACTTCACTTTCACAAAAATTTCTAAATTTCAACTCTGCAATTAGTCTCTCAAGAATCGCCACCTCCAAGCGATTTCCGGCTTTCTACTCCGCCGCTTTCTGGGCTTATTTTGAAGATTCCGTTTGAATCTTCATCTTCTTTACTTACTTTCAAGAGCTTCCTGGGTTTTTGTCTTCATCCATGGCGGATTCCGATTCATCTCACTCCCATGTCCCCCAAGCTGTTGCCCGTCCCTCTAGGGCCAGCCGAGGTAAAAAATCTCTTGTACATTCCTCAGTTATTTCTCTTAGGGATCTTTTAACCGAATTTGGGCAAGCCTTTCCTAACATGTTACACTTAGATGCATATAATTATCCTTCTAGATTTGGTCCAGATCAAGTAGGTACCATAGCCCGCCTTTTTGGCATTTCCCACCCTTATAGGGCCGAGGCTCCGGGCCCAAATGATAGGGCCTGCTACCCAAAACCTGGGGCCATTCGGGTCTATAAGGAAACCTTCTATGCTGGTTTTCGCCTACCTCCTCATCCTTTTGTTTTTCGCCTTTTGGCTGAGGCCCGAGTCTGTCCGACCCAACTCACTCCCAACTCTTGGCGTTTTATTCACTGTTATATGGCCCAATCTCGTAAACACGGTTTTGAGCCAAATGTTTGTGTCTTTCGTTATTTATTTAAATTTGTAAATGCTTCTGAGGACCAAGGATGGGTCAAAATAGTTCATAGATCCTTGGCTCGTTCCTGCTTTATTTCTGGCACCAATCCCGACTCGTATCCAACATGGAAGAGTGAGTGGTTTTATATATTTCTGGATTCCGAGGAGGGTTGGGACCATTTTTTCAGGCCCAACTTCTCAAAAAGTATAGACGGGTCTTTAAGAGACCTAAAATTGGGGATAGATGAGGATGCGGCCATCAAGGCCATTACTGCTGATAACTTGCACCATTGCGCTCTCATCCTTTCAGAGGGTAATTTGCAAGGTGTAGGTCTAAGTGACCTTGGTCCCGAGGGTATTTCTTTCCCCTTTTTGTTCCATTTCCTCCATTTTCTATTTGTCCTTTTTCTTACGTGCTTGTATTTGCCTGCAGCTAGGGCCGCTTTGGACACAATCTTCAAGAAGCGGGAGGCCCGTGCCGCCAAGGGCTCTGCTGTTGAGAGCCACCGCGACAAGCGGGTTAGGATTGGTGACGGCCCTTCAGTCACGGTTCAGGAGGCCGTCCCTACTTTTTTATCCCAGAGGCCTCCTAGCCTTGATGAAGATAACTCTCCCTTCACTGTCACTTGGGGCCTTCAGAGGAGGGACACGGTGGTAGGGAGTTCCGAGGCTGCCGCCGTTTGGTCTCAGAGTGTGATCACGCCTCGTGACAGGGCTGAGATCGTCGAGTCTTCTGATGACCTACAGATTGAACGTCTGGGTGCTCAGGCCGTGGCTTCTGTAAGCCTCTTCCTTTTTTAACTGTTTTTTTTTGTTTATTATTACTTACTGTACTTTGATATGTTCGTGCAGATGAATACCTATCTCCAGGCTGCCCTTCACAATTTGAAGGATGTGAGGACCAGCCTAACTATTGCTGAGAGGGACAGGGATAGGTACCTCAAGGCTTCCGAGGCCAACTTCACTCGTTTTCGTGAGGTAGAGAAGGAGCTGGCGGACGAGAAGGAGAAAGTTCGTAAGCTGGAGCTGGATGCTCAAAGGGCCCGAGCTGAGGTGATAGCTGAGTATAAGGCATCTCAGGACTTTCAGGATGTCCTAGATGCTGAGTACGATGCTAACTTCCCGGAGACCTTTTCTAGCTGTTGGGAGCATATAGTAGAGGAGATTGGGAAGAAGATTCTGGAGGTGACTCTTACTGCCTATCCAGTCCCTGATATTCCTGGGAAAGAGCCTCTTCTTGATGATATCCCTCTTTCTCCTATTCTTGCTTCTTCTGCTGAGGCCGAAGCTGTTTCTCCTCGAGGTGCTGATCATGTTCCAGTTCCTTCTTCTGCTGCCAATGAAGGAAACATCGATGATGACTTCTTCAAGGATCTTTGAGTATTTTGTTTTTCTTGTTTGGCCCATTGTGGCTTTCTATGTATTGACTTAATCGCATTCAGAACTTATTACCCTTCGGGGCTTGTATTCTATATGTTGCTTTTCTTGCCTTTTTCTGTTTTATCTTTACAATCTTAATATGCATTTGAACCTTAAACATCCTTAGATAGAAATAATTTCAAACTCTTTAATATGCAGTCTGGTTTTCCAAAACCTTACATAGCATGGGTTCGACCCTAATCAACAATAACTAGATAATGTAAATTCTACTGGAATATAAAATCCTATGCAAGCAAAGCTTCAAGGTGCTTTTAAACCTACTTGTCAATGACAAGTGAGAATCGTACTTCTCCTATCTTACACATAGTAAACCTTCAGGTTTTGTGCGTGCCAGGTCCTCGGGACTTCAAAACCTTCCATAGTTTCCAGCTTGTAGGTTCCTCTACCCTGAATGCTCTTGACTCTGTACGACCCTTCCCAATTCGGGGCAAGCTTTCCTTTCTGTCCAACACCAGAAGCCTCTATTTTTCTCAAGACTAGATCCCCTTGTTTAAAAAATCTCTCTTTAACCCTTAGGTTGTAATAGAATGAAGCCTTTTTCTGATATTCTACTATCTTTGCATGTGCCTCATCTCGCACTTCATCAATTAGATCCAGGGCTAACCTCTGCCCTTCCTCATTTTCTACAGCATTGAAAGTCTGAATCCTTGGAGAGGAATGCGATATCTCCACGGGAACTACTGCTTCTGCCCCATATGCCAACATGAAAGGAGTTGCTCCTGTCGTGACTCTACAGGTAGTCCTATAGGCCCATAATATTGGAAGTATCTCATCCACCCAATTATTTCTTGACTTCTCGATCCTCTTTTTTAGTCCATCCAGGGTTATCCGATTTGCTACCTCTGCTTGCCCATTGGCTTGCGGGTGAGCCACAGAGGTGAATCGTAACTCAATTTCACTTTCTTCACAATACTTCTTGAATTCCTCATTGTTGAATTGTGTTGCATTGTCAGTGACGAGGATACGGGGAATTCCATATCGGCACATAATGTTTTCCCACAGGAATTGTGCAACCTGCTTAGTTGTGATTTTGGCCAAGGGTTTGGCTTCGACCCACTTGGTGAAATAATCAATGGCTACAATCAGAAATTTCCTTTGTGCCGTGGCCATAGGAAAAGGCCCTAGAATATCCATCCCCCACATGGCAAAGGGAATAGGCGAGTTGATAGAGGTCAGCATCTCGGGGGGTTGTCTAACAACTGGTGCATGCTTCTGACAGCGATCACACTTCTTCACATATTCTTTGGCATCAGCCATCATTTCTGGCCAATAGAAGCCTAAACGGGTTATTTTATGAGCCAAGGCCCTGCCCCCCAGGTGTTGTCCACAAATACCTTCATGCACTTCTTCAAGAGCCAAGCGTGCCTCATCGGGCCTGAGACACCTCAGGTAAGGAACCACGAAAGATCTTTTATATAGAATCCCATCTATCAAAGAGTACCTTAGTGCTCGAACAGTTAACTTCCGTGCCTCAATTGCATCGCTTGGCAACCAACCGGTCTGAATGTGAGCCTTGATGGGATCAATCCATGACGTCCCCAAGCCTACGGGAGCCACAAGCTTAACATCTATGCTTCGTGTCTTCAAAACACGGAAGTACACATTTCCTGAACTTTCTTCAATCTCAGATGAAGCAAACTTTGATAGCGCATCTGCTTTAGCATTTTCTTCCCTTGGAATGTGTTCAACATGGCATTCATTAAATTGGGTCATCACAGCCCTTACTAGGCGAACATACTTAGCCATCGTATCATCCCTTGCCTCAAATTCTCCCTTTACCTGGGATATGATCAGCTTCGAGTCTCCACGGACCTTTAAGTTTTTGACTCTAAGTGTCCCAGCTAGACCAAGGCCAGCAATCAGGGCTTCATACTCTGCCTCATTGTTTGTTGTTGGGAAGTCTAGCTTCATGGAATACTCAATTAAGAATCCATCAGGGCTTTGCAAAACCAACCCTGCTCCACTGGAATTTGTTTTTGATGCTCCATCAAAATAGAGAACCCAATATTCTTTCTCCTTGTCCCCATTGTCGACTCCCTTGTCTTGAGGTATGGT
Source organism: Apium graveolens (assembly GCF_009905375.1). Classification (NCBI taxonomy): domain Eukaryota; kingdom Viridiplantae; phylum Streptophyta; class Magnoliopsida; order Apiales; family Apiaceae; genus Apium; species Apium graveolens. The sequence goes on from NC_133654.1 coordinate 106,041,613, forward strand.
ATCTTCCTGCCCCCCGACTTCTTGGTTGGGTATGGTACATTCCACCACGAAGTCAGCTAGTGCCTGGGCTTTTATGGCCGTACGTGGCTTATACTTGAGATCGAACTCTCCCAACTCTATTGCCCACTTAATCAGTCTCCCACTTGCCTTGGGACTGTGAATGATATTTCTCAGTGGCTGATTTATTAGTACTTCAATTTGGTGAGCTTGAAAATAAGGACGCAGCTTTCTTGAAGCCATTACCAAGGCTAAAGCGAATTTCTCAATGGCTGAATAATTCAACTCAGCACCATGCAAAATTTTGCTGACATAGTATACGGGTTTCTGGACTTTCAGTTCCTCCTTAACCAACACCGCGCTCAAGGCGCTTTCTGAAACAGCCAAGTACAAGAATAAAACTTCACCCAGAACTGGCTTGGCCAACAACGGGGCCTGGCCCATATACTTCTTTAACTCTTCAAATGCCTTCTGATTTTCCTCACTCCATACAAAGTCTTTAATGTTCTTTAATGACTTGAAGAATGACAAGCACTTGTCTCCTGACTTGGAGATGAATCGTCCTAGCGCAGCAACCCTTCCTGTGAGTTTCTGAACATCCTTGACAGTTTTTGGGGGTTCCATGTCCAGGATTGCCTTTATTTTATCGGGGTTAGCCTCAATTCCCCTCTTTGAGACCATCAATCCCAAGAATTTTCCAGATCCTACTCCGAAAGCACACTTCGTGGGATTCAACATCATCTTGTGGTACCTCAGGACCTCAAAAGCTTCCCTCAAATGGGTTATATGATCAGTCTTTACTAGACTCTTGACTAGCATGTCATCAACATAGAATTCCATAGTCTTCCCAATAAGATCCTTAAAAATTTTATTCACCAACCTTTGATAGGTGGCTCCTGCATTCTTGAGACCAAACGCCATAACAAGATAACAATAAACACCAAAGTCAGTGATAAATGATACCTTTGGAATGGCATCCTTATGCATTTTGATCTGGTTGTATCCGCTAAACCCATCCATGAAACTCAGCATCTCATGTCCAGCGGTGGCATCAATCAAATTATCAATTCTAGGCAGCGGAAAACAGTCTTTGGGGCATGCATCATTCAGATCGGTGAAGTCTATACACATCCTCCACTTTCCATTAGCCTTCTTCACCATTACAGGGTTTGCTAACCACTCCGGAAATTGAATCTCCTCAATGAAACCAGCCTCTAAGAGCTTTTCCACTTCCTGCTTTATAGCCTCTTGTCTTTCCGGGGCAAAATTTCTTTTCTTTTGTTTCACTGTCTTCCGGCTTGGATCCACGTTTAACTTGTGAGTAATTAACTCCGGGTCTATGCCTGGCATATCAGCTGCTGACCATGCAAACACATCACTATTTTCTTGCAAAAATTTCACTAACTTCCCTCTAAGGGGCTCCTCTAATGTGGCTCCAATGAAAGTCATCCTCTCAGGATTCTTGGGATCTAAAGGAACCGAAACCAATTCTTCTGCTGGCCTTCCTCTATTCTCATCATTTTCTCGAACATCCATATCTTCAATAGGAAGAACCTGCCCCCCGACTCCATCTGCCCTCAAAGAGGCCACATAACAGCTTCTAGCCATTTTTTGATCTCCTCTCTCTTCTCCAATCCCGTTTCGGGTGGGAAACTTCATGACTGAATGGTAGGAAGAGGGGACTGCCTTGAAGGCATGTATCCCTGTTCTCCCCATGATAGCATTATAAGTTGAACTAGCCTTTACCACTACGAAATCCAGCATCTGCGTTGCTTGCCTTGGCTCCATACCTATGGTGGTTGGCAACTTGATTATCCCTTCCACAGGACATTCTACTCCAGCAAATCCATATATCGGCATGTCGGTTGGTGTTAACTGGGAGTCGTTATACCCCATCCTTAGAAAGGTGTCGTGGAGCAAGATATCCACAGAAGCACCATTATCCACAAGGACCCTCTTAACCGGGCTATTTCCTATTATCGGCGTTATGACCAGCGGGTCGTCATGGGGAAACTTCACACCCTCTAGGTCGGAATCATCAAAAGCCAATGTTACTTCTGTCCTGGCCCTCTTCGGGGCTTCTCCAACAATATGCATAACCTCTCTAGTATATGCCTTTCTGGAATTTTTGGACAATCCAGCAGCAGTTGGACCTCCAAAGATCGTGTTTATCACAGGCCCTCGAGGTCTCGGCCCTCCATAAATGGTGTTTATAACTGGTCCTCTAGGTTGGGGATTCCACCCTTGATCATCTTGGTCCCTCCTACGATCTTCAAAGTTCTTCCTTCCATTATTATTTCTGTCTCCTCCATCTCCAGTATACTTGTTCAATCTTCCTTTTCGAATCAAAAACTCAATTTCATCTTTCAACTGCCTACACTCATCGGTGTCATGGCCAACATCTTTGTGAAACCTGCAATACTTACCCTTATCTAGCTTGGCAGGATCAGCCTTCAAGGGCTTAGGCCAGCGAATATCTCTGTCTTTCTCAATCTCCATCAAAATCTGACTTCTGGGAGCATTCAGCTTAGCGTATTCAGTGAACTTTTGCCCAGGTCCTCCCTTCTTGGGGGTAGAATCAGGGTTTTGTTCAGTTCTAGGATATTTATCCTTAGCGATATACTCCAAATCAGTTTTTCGTTTCTTGCCTCCAGTGGGCTCATTACTTACTACGGTCTTCCTCATACTTTCTTCAACCTTGATATACTTCCCTGCCCTCTCTTGGAGCTGCAACATGCTCTCAGGGGGTCGTTTGGCCAAAGACATCTTGAAAAACTCATCCCTAGTTCCTTGTTGCAGTGCTATCATGGCTACCTTATCATCAAGGTCTGGGACTTTTAAAGCCTCCTTTGTAAAACGATTTAGGTAATCTCTTAAGGATTCTTTAGCTCCCTGCACAAGACTCATAAGAGATGCTGAACTTTTCTCATGGACTCTTCCACTGATGAATTGCTTAATAAAAGCCTGACTTAATTCTCTGAATGATCCAATAGAATTTGGGGGTAGGCGACTGTACCATCTTTGAGCCATACCCGACAGGGTTTGAGGGAAGGCCCGACATTTTATAGCATCATTCACGGGTTGCAGCAGCAGTGCATTAGAGAATGTCCTAACATGATTAGCGGGGTCTCCCGTGCCATCATAGGTTTTGATAGTGGGCATCTTGAATTTCCTTGAGATATGGGCATTCATTATCTCTTCTGTGAAGGGTGGAGTTGGATCATCAGGATCTCCAAGGGGAAGGAGATTGCTTGGATCAGTTCTTGGGACAGCAGCCCTTCTTCTTACCGGACCATCCAGGTCTATGATAGGAGGAGGATTTCTCCCCCTAGGTGGTATGTGGGTTCTGGTGGCTTGGTGAGCCTCCAAGTCACGCCTCAGCCTTTGGATTTCAGCCTCATGAGCCCTGATCTTTTCCTGCACTTCTTGGGGATTCGCCCCTGGGGTGCTTTGGGGGCGTTGCCTTCCATCGGCCATTGGCTCTTTTCCAGGACGCCTCCTTCTCGGGGCCACTTCATCATCCGAAGATTCGGAGTCTCTCTCAGTGTATGGACCAGAAAATTCCCGATCCTCAGGGATAGGATCCAAACCTCGTATATAGGGGGGCGACCGCCCTCGTGCTTCGCTTCGCCCAGCATATCCACTTCCTCCAACCTCAGGGTGAAGGGGCATCCCATAAGGGGGGTTAGTAGTAACAATAGTTGAATATTCATAACCGACGGGTCGAGAATTCACAGGTATATGTATTTGTTGAACTTGAGGATTCGTACCTTGAATAGTCGGGGGAGTTGTCCCTTGTGGCTGAGGATGAGTTGTCCCTGTCTGGGCTTCCCCTTGAGTAGATGCATAAGTTGAATGGGGAGGAACCTCCACGGTTGATGAAATCACCTGGGTTGTCCCTGATGGTGTTCCCTCCTCCAGAGTGCTGGTCGTTCTCCGTGTTCTCGCCATGGTTGTTGTTCCGTTCTTCCCACAGACGGCGCCAAATGTTATGGATAAAAAGCTAAGGTTATTACTTGCTGTATTTATTACTAAGATTCGGGAGCTCAAGGCCTTTAATGGCTGCTCTCGTGTTTCGTAGCTTAATTCTGCCTTTACGAGATGCCTACGTATCTCTGTGAGTTAGAGAATCAAGCCAAAAAACGTAGTTCTGATTGGTGGGGGTGAGACCCCTTATATAGATGTTGGGAGTCCTTGAATTGGACTTGGTATAGGAGACTTGGTGGGCAAGTCTCATAATTAGAATGGACTTTTGAGTCCTAGATAGTAGGAAACTGATTCCTTATCCTTTTAGGTCCCCTTGAGGCTAATCTCCAAGGATTTATATCCTTATCGGGACTCTTTTCAACATCTGATTTGTCCCTTATTAATTAATTACGAAATTAATTAATAATCAGGGCTTTTGGGCCTTTTTTATTCCATCAGGCCTGATCTGGTCCATCAGGCTTAACCTTTCTGGTCTGAGTATCATATATCTTTTTATTGGGCCTGGCAGCCCACAGTTTGTACAATTAATGCAGTATTTAATTATACAAACATAATTTATTTATCCCTATCATAGAGCTTGTTTTCCTGATGATTTTCATATGTCATACGTCTGATTTGGAGTTCAATAACATGTTCAAATTTGAGTTTGATTTTCGAATTTTAAAATTAGGGTTTATAACCCGTATGAATGTTCTTAATTGAAATTTGGGGGTTTCTTATTCTGTGATAGATTGATGTTGTGTTATAGTGGGTTGTGTTCTCTGTGAAATTAGCAATCCAGTCGTATAAGTTTCATGAACCAACGAGGTCTGTAGAGAAGGGAGTTGTGTTTTGAATATTTTCGATGTTCGCCGGAAACCGGCGATGTTCTTGGCCAATTTCCGGCCAAAACATGAATGATTATAATGATTTGATTGCATGAATATGTTCCTGGTGAGGTGTAGTTGTGATCTGGACAGTTTGGCGGCCTGAGGTGGCCGAAATCGTGTTCTCCGGCCACACTCCGGCGAAGTTGACGACGGGGTTGGTAAAATTGCAAACAGACCCCTGTAGTTTTAAAAACGATGCAGTTAGGTCCCTGAAGTTTCCAGACTATGCAAAAATAGGATTCCTGTTTTAAAAATGTTTAAAAATCATATTTTCCATTTATTTTTATTATAAAAATTCGTTTTTAATTTCTGAAAATTCTAAAAATTATTATTTTAATTCCGAAAATTATTTTTAATTCACAAATAAATCTGAATTAATTAGTTAATTAATTTCAGTTAATTTTTAATTGATTAATTAGTCAATTAATTCGAAAATTAATTGATTAATTGATTTAAATTAATTATTAATTGATTTTTAATTAATTATTTAATTAGATTTAATTATTAAAAATGATTTAAAAATTCTGAAAAATAGTTTCGAGCTTTAAAATATTATTCTAAATTATTTTCAAGGCTCGATAATTATTCTAAAATTGTTTCGGAGCCAGAATTGGCCAACCGAACCTTGTTTATTAACCCAAAATTGATCCAACGACCCGTTTTAATTCCGAAAAATGTTTTAAAAATTATTTTAAATACCCGAAAGCACATTTATGACCCGAGACTTCTTTATAAATGATATGTCATTGATTACGTGATGTATTATGTGTTATACGTGACCTGTTGTTTGACTATCGGTCTATATATTCGGTGTTTACTTCGTTATTGCATAGATTTCAATCCGTTAATCGGATTTGGGTAAAATAAAGGGTAGATAGAAGTGTGTGTTGAATAGAACTCTATGAGTTGATGATTGATAGATATTTATGATATGTGAGCAGAAAAGGAAAGACGTAGGAAAGGAAAGCAGATAGTTGAAGAGTAAGACGGTTTTGATTGAAAGTCAGTGCAGAGTAGTAAGCTAATACCAGGCAAGTGTTCTGAACTTTCTCGAGACATTGTAATTCTTGATAGTCTTGTTGACATTGCAAGTGCTTTGAAGCACGGAAACCTAAACCCTGATTTCAGTTATTGTTCTTGAGCCATGAACCATATTCTTTCTAAGCCATTGATTATTGTAAACCCAAACTCGAACCTCAAGTATACGATACTATTCCATAAATACATGCAAACAAAATCCCAAACACTGAACTGAATTACTTGTACATTCAACCATTGTATCCTATGCTTTGAGAGCCCAAATCTTTGAAACCCTGAAATATTGATTCTTTTGTTATCCAATTCTTTCATTACCCAGCGTTCAAGCTTTTAAACTACTTATTTGATCCTTACAAAGATTGAAAACCTTTCATTGTTAAACACTCATTGTTGTTAATGATTTTGGTTATTGTTTATTATTGCATATTCTATTATTATGTTAGAATTGGATTGTTTTTATAAAATTGTGGACCAGATTCGTGGTCAGACCATATAATGGTCAAGTTAGGCCAATGTATGCCTTGGATCCAGTAGTTAGAGCAATGCTGTGTGCCTTGCTCGGGGTTAGTGTGTGACTGATCAGCAGCCTAACCTTGGCTTTTAAATTAAAAGTATAATATCCAATTCTAAATCATAATCCAATGTTCACTGGATATCATAATCATAGTCACCTGATGATCATTATTCTCAATTTTGTCATTTTGACTTGCTGAGTTAGTTAGCTCATTTGTGCGATGTTGTTTATATTCTTTCCAGTTAAAAAGGAACCAGTTGGTAGCGAGGATCCCCAGTCCAGCGCGAGAGCTAGGGGTTCAGGTTGAGGAAGCTGAGCTAGTAGGCTTCTTTTGGGATAATTTAAGTTTGTAAAAGTTTGTATTAATGTTTGATACTCAGTGTGAGTTTGAAATAGTTGGGATTTGAACGGTTTGTAATATATTAGTGTGTTTGGCTTGTGTGCATACTTTAACCTGTTGCGGTCCGTGGTAGTTGATAAGTAGGGTCACTGCATATATTATTATTATCTTTATTATTGTTATAAGCAGGTTATAATTAAGATGTGTGTGTGGACCCCAAACTTCTGACCTGGGTTTGGAGGGCGCCACAGGTTTGGTATCAGAGCTACAGGTTATAAGTCACTGACACAAGCCTAGGATAACGGGAATGGGTAGAGGGTTAAGATTAGAAGTAAGGCATAGGATGAGAGAACGTTGAGAGGTTGAGTGCTTCGGTATATCAGGTATTAGTATAGTTTGCGTTATGGAACGAGATTCTTATATTGCGATATGATTTCAGATAGCAGAGATGGCCTATTCTTTTATTCCCGTATCAGCTGATCACTCAGAGCCTTCAGTTGGAGCACCAGCATCGGATCCACGTCCTGTGATTCCACCAGCATTGGCTATTCTACCTCCACCGGTGTTGCAGCCCGTGCCACTACAGGCTATTCCACCTCCAGGCATGAGGTCACCTGTCAGAGGACCCCCACCAGCTGATTCAGATTCCACTGGGCATTCAGTAGCGAGTGCCCCATTCCAGTCTACATTGCCCCAAGTTCCTTATTACCGGTATGAGGCTCTTCTATTGGAGCGTGATTCCTTGTTGGCTCAGATTAGAGAGTTACAGCATATCATCAGGACTACAGATGTTAATCGTGGTGTGAGGGAGCCTCGAGAGGAGATTCATGTGACCCGGAGGGTTCTTGAGGCTAGGTTACATGGAGCTACACTACCTGGCAGGGGCCCTGATGCACTGCTGGGCTGGGCTACTGAGGTGATGGAGGACTTTGAGAGGCTAGCAGGACCAGAGTTTCCTTGGAGCTGAGTTAGAGATTTTGAGATGAAGATGCTGAGTAGTGTTGTATGGTTATGTAGTATGGACAGTAGTGTGTAGTGTGTATCAGAAGACTTTTGAGTTGTATTTATAGACTAGCGATGCTGACTAGTGAGTAGGTTGTTGTACCCTTTCTGCTTTTACTTTTGAAGCGTCTTTACGCTTGTACTACCTAAAACTTTTGATCTATATATCAGTACCTTTTCTTTTCCAACACTGTCATTTATTTTATTGCACCTGTTTTACTTTACCTTATTTATGGCACCAGTATACCCTGTGATACCATGTGCCCTATTTTCCATAACTGTTTATATTCTGTAAAGAAGCATGCAATTTATTTAGTCACAACTGTTTTCAAAAAGAGATATTCCTGTTTTACCAAACCTTTCTTTTATACAAATATTTGATTCAAAAGCTAAATAAATTGATTCATTCTTTACAGAAAATGCCTCCCAAAAGAAATACCCGCACCAACACCCAGAATGAAGAAACCAACAACAACAACAATAACAATCAAAATGATATAAACCAGAATGTGAACCCAGGACCCATGGACCCAGCAATAGCCCAGATTCTTCAAATCTTGGCCCAACAAACAGTTCACCTGGCACAACAACAGCAGAGACAGACCAATCCCCAGGTAACTTTCAAAACTTTTCAGGCAATAAACCCACCAGAATTCAAGGGTTCCTTAGAGCTAATTGAAGCAAATGTTTGGTTAAAGGAAATAGAAAAGGCATTTGCCTTAGTGAAAGTGAAAGAGGAACAGAAGGTTGAGTTTGCAAGTTACTATCTGAAGAATGAGGCCACCTATTGGTGGGAAATGGTGAAGACATTGGAAGGCACAGATGTTATTAGTTGGGAAAGGTTCAATGAATTGTTTTTAGAAAAGTATTTTCCTCAATTTGTTCAGGATCAAATGGAGCTGAAGTTTTTAGAGTTAAAGCAAGGGAATATGTCGGTAACAGATTATGAAGGGAAGTTTGAGGAATTGTCAAGGTATGTGCCGTCGTATGTTGATACTGATAGAAAGAAAGCTAAGAGATTCCATCAAGGCTTGAAGCCATGGATCAGGGGGAAAGTAGCTATTTTTGAATTGGATACCTACACCGGGGTTGTACAGAAAGCTATGATCGCAGAGAGTGAGATGTTCCAGAAAGATAAGGAAAGCAAGAAAAGGAAAGTTGAGGGAAGTGAGGGTCAGTCACAAACAGGGAAGTTTCCAAATTTTAAGAAGGGCAAGTTTCAGCCAGGGAGAAATTTTAATTTCAGGAGACAAAATGCAGGAGACGGAGGCCAGGGCAATCGTCCAGCTAATGTGAATCCGCCGAATCAGTTGAGATTAACTTTTCCAGATTGTCAAGTATGTGGAAAGAAGCATGGAGGAGTTTGTAACAAGTTGAATGTGGTATGTTTTAAATACAACCAGAAAGGGCACTACTCGAGGGAGTGCCGAAATCAGCCAGCAAATAAGGATCAACCTATCCGGAATCCAGCAGTGAAGGTTCCAGTCATTGGATTTACATGCTTTAAATGTGGGAAGCCAGGACATATGGCCAGGGATTGCAAGACACCAGCCCCAGTCAGTAATGCATTGAGGATTATGGGATCTACCCCAACAGTGAATGAGACTTCAAGGGCTAGAGTTTTTGACATGTCGGTGAAGGATGCGATCCAGGATACGGATGTCGTGGCAGGTACGCTTAATGTGAATTCTTTATGTGCCAAAGTGTTAATAGACTCGGGAGCAACTCGATCGTTTGTTTCACAAGATTTTATTAGTAAATTAAACTGTCCAGTTGAGTGCTTAAATGAAATAATGACTGTGGAATTAGCAAATCAAGAACGTGTAGCTGTGAATCAAGTTTGTGAGAATTGCGAGGTTGAGATTTTTGGTAGTAAGTTTTATGTAGATTTGATACCATTTAAGTTAGGAGAATTTGATGTGATATTAGGAATGGATTGGTTATCTAAGCATGATGCTCAGATAGATTGTCGAAATAAAAAAGTAATGGTGAAAACGCCAGACGAAAGAATAGTAACGTTCAAGGGACAGAAGCAGGTAAAGAAGTTCTTAACGATGATTCAAGCCAAGAAGTTACTACGGCAAGGATGCGAGCATTTCGTAGCATACGTGATTGACAAAAGTCAGGAGCCAGCAAAACTTGAAGATATCCCAGTAGTGAATGAATTTCCAGACGTATTTCCCGACGAATTGCCAGGACTTCCTCCAGATAGAGAAATTGAATTTACGATCGACTTAGCACCTGGAACAGAACCAGTATCCAAAGCCTCGTACAGAATGGCGCCTGTTGAGATGAAAGAGCTAGCAAAGCAATTGCAGGAATTGTTAGAAAAAGGAGTAATCAAACCCAGCGTATCCCCGTGGGGAGCCCCGGTATTATTTGTCAAGAAGAAAGATGGAAGCATGAGACTGTGCATTGACTATAGGGAACTCAACAAGCTGACAATCAAGAACAAGTATCCGTTACCCAGAATCGATGATCTGTTTGACCAATTGAAGAGAGCCAAGTACTTCTCCAAAATTGATTTAAGATCGGGATATCATCAACTAAAGATCAAGCCAGAAAATATACCAAAGACAGCTTTCAGAACAAGGTATGGACATTACGAGTTTTTAGTGATGTCTTTTGGATTGACCAACGCCCCAGCAGCGTTTATGGACCTGATGAACTGAGTTTTCAAGGAATATTTGGACAAGTTCGTCATAGTATTTATAGACGATATTTTGATCTATTCAAAGACGGAGGAGGATCATGCGGAACATTTAAGGACAACTTTGGAGATTTTAAGGAAAAAGAAGTTATATGCTAAATTGTCGAAGTGTGAGTTTTGGCTATAAGAAGTTCAGTTCTTTGGACACATAGTCAGTAACGAAGGGATCAAAGTGGACCCAGCAAAGATCGAGGCAATTACGAATTGGGAAAGACCGAGAACACCCACTGAGGTAAGAAGTTTCTTGGGATTGGCAGGATATTATCGACGATTCGTTCAGAATTTCTGAAGGATTGCCACACCATTAACAAAGCTTACACGAAAGAATGAAAAGTTTATATGGAATGACAAGTGCGAAGAAAGTTTTCAGGAATTGAAGCGGAGATTAATCACAACACCTGTTTTGTCACTTCCAGACAATCAAGGGAATTTCATAATTTATTGCGATGCTTCCTACAAAGGATTAGGATGTGTTCTTATGCAGCACGACAAGGTGATTGTGTATGCGTCAAGGCAATTGAAACCACACGAACAAAAGTATCCTACTCATGACTTGGAGCTAGCAGCTATAGTTTTTGCTTTGAAGATTTGGAGACATTATTTGTATGGAGAAAAGTGTGAGATTTTCATGGATCACAAAAGTTTGAAATATATATTTACCCAGAAGGAACTTAATATGAGGCAAAAGAGATGGTTAGAATTGATCAAGGATTATGATTGCTCGATTAATTATCATCCCGGTAAGGCGAATGTGGTGGCAGACGCATTAAGTCAGAAGGAAAAGTTAAATGAATTATCAGTACCTGAAGATATATATATATAAGGAATTTCATAAATTGGAATTGGAAATTAGAGTTTGCGAGCCTGAGAAAGCGAAAGTGTACAGTATGACTTTCCAGCCGGAGTTGTTGGAGAAAATAAAGAAATGTCAGAAAGATGTAATGGATCAAGATATAAATCGTTTGATAGGTGAAGAATTATGCACGCAGAAGGATGATCAAGGCATTTTGAGATTTTTATCTAGAATCTGGATTCCACCAGTGACGGAGTTAAAGAATAAAATTTTACAAGAAGCACATAGTTCAAGATATTCCATCCATCCAGGGAGTACCAAAATGTACAGAGATTTAAAGAAAAATTATTGGTGGCCAGATATGAAGAGGGAAATTGCGGAATGGGTTAGCAAATGTTATACCTGTCAGAGAGTTAAAGCAGAGCATCAAAGACCAAGCGGATTACTACAGCCATTGGAGATTCCAGAGTGGAAGTGGGAACATATTACCATGGATTTTATAGTTGGATTACCAAGGACAAGAGCTAATCATGATGCCATTTGGGTTATAGTGGATAGACTTACCAAGTCAGCTCATTTTCTGCCTATAAATGAAAGATTTTCGCTCGACAAGTTGGTCCATATGTACCTAAAAGAAATTGTAGTTCGTCATGGAGTTCCAGTGTCTATCGTATCTGATCAAGATCCAAGGTTTAATTCAAGATTCTGGAAGAGTTTTCAAGAATGTTTGGGAACAAGACTGAATATGAGTACAGCTTATCACCCCCAAACGGATGGCCAAAGTGAAAGAACGATCCAGACAATCGAGGATATGTTACGTGTTTGTGCTATTAATTTCAAAGGAAGTTGGGACGAACATTTACCCCTGGTAGAGTTTGCTTACAACAACAGTTATCATGCCAGCATTGGAATGCCACCTTATGAAGCCCTTTATGGACGCAATGTAGATCTCCATTATATTGGAACGAAGTAGGAGAACGCAAAATACTCGGACCTGAATTGGTGCAACAGACAAAGGAAGTTGTTGAAATTATCCAGAAGAGATTAATAGCCGCATAAAATCGTCAGAGGAGATATGCAGACCAGTCAAGGAAAGACATGGAATTTGAAAAAGGGAGCTTGGTATTATTAAAAGTATCACCGTGGAAAGGACTAACGAGGTTTGGGAAGAAAGGGAAGCTAAGCCCAAGATATGTCGGACCTTTTGAGATCCTAAAGAGCGTTGGCAAAGTCGCTTACGAATTGGCGTTACCTCCGCACATGGGGCACATTCACAATGTTTTTCATGTATCGATGCTCAAGAAATATAATCCAGACTCCAGGCATGTAATATAATATGAGCCAATAGAGCTTCAGGCAGATTTATCATATATAGAGAATCCAATAGAGATTTTAGAGGAAAAAGAGAAAGTATTGAGGAATAAAGTGATAAAGTTAGTAAGAGTATTGTGGAGAAACCCAAAGGTTGAAGAGTCAACCTGGGAGTTAGAAAGTGATATGAGAGAAAAGTATCCTCATTTGTTTTCTTAGGAGATTCTGAGGACAGAATCCTTTTAAGGGGGGAAGGATGTAATATCCGGGATATATCGTGTAATTATTTTCGATATTAAATAATTATTATGTGTGTTCAGTATCTATTTTGTGAGTTAATTGTTAAGTGATATATGTACTTGAATATTCAAAAATAATATTAATTGAGTATATTAATTTTTATATGTCCAAAATAAAATATAGATAATTGTCATATCTTCCTAATTATTTTTATGTTGATTTATAGATTTATAAGAATCATATGAAATTTTTTAAAATCTTTTTTCGGGTAATTAAAATTTATTTTATAAAAACGGGAACCAACCGACGTCAACCGTTGTTACATTTTTGGAAACCGAAACTCTTCCGAGAACTCCTTCCTGACCTAATTATAATATTCCGAGCATTTTCCATGTTTCGACTTTTTCGATCCGGCGTACGGTTTGTCCTGCGCGGGTCCCGGCACAACATTTTCGATACAATATTCGTTTCGGTATATTAATAAAACCCGTATTTTCGATAAACGGGAGCTTTTTATTAAACTATCCCAATTATCACTTCGTAGTACGTGTAACTGGGTGCTGAGACCAAGACCGCAGTACAAGCTGTACTGATTTGGATAATTATCCCGAAAACCGATACCGTTTGGATCAGTTTTTATAAATAAACGTACCATTTTATATCCGGAATGATCCAACGGGATACTAATTTTCGGTAATTATAAATAGCCTTTTACCGTATTTTATTTCGTATAAAAATCAATTGCAGACAGATAATTATATAATTTTACAGAGAAAAATCTTATATTCATAAACTGTTCTAAGAATCAAACAGCAAAACGAAGGCGTTACCGATCTCTGTTTTTAAAGCTTGAGTAACCAAAACGAAGGATTTGAGGTGTTCTATCAGATTCTGAGCTTTGTTTCACTGCAGAATCAAAGGTTTAATTTCTAAAAATTTATTTATTTTCGAATTTATTTTATTAAAAATATGAATTTTTGTTCGGATGATTGTTTGTATGATTTGATGATTGCATGTTGTAGAGCTTGTTTTCCTGATGATTTTCATATGTCATACGTCTGATTTGGAGTTCAATAACATGTTCAAATTTGAGTTTGATTTTCGAATTTTAAAATTAGGGTTTATAACCCGTATGAATGTTCTTAATTGAAATTTGGGGGTTTCTTATTCTGTGATAGATTGATGTTGTGTTATAGTGGGTTGTGTTCTTTGTGAAATTAGCAATCCAGTCGTATAAGTTTCATGAACCAACGAGGTCTTTAGAGAAGGGAGTTGTGTTTTTAATATTTTCGATGTTCGCCGGAAACCGGCGATGTTCTTGGCCAATTTCCGGCCAAAACATGAATGATTATAATGATTTGATTGCATGAATATGTTCCTGGTGAGGTGTAGTTGTGATCTGGACAGTTTGGCGGCCTGAGGTGGCCGGAATCGTGTTCTCCGACCACACTCCGGCGAAGTTGACGGCGGGGTTGGTAAAATTGCAAACAGGCCCCTATAGTTTTAAAAACGATGCAGTTAGGTCCCTGAAGTTTCCAGACTTTGCAAAAATAGGATTCCTGTTTTAAAAATGTTTAAAAATCATATTTTCCATTTATTTTTATTATAAAAATTCGTTTTTAATTTCTGAAAATTCTTAAAATTATTATTTTAATTCCGAAAATTATTTTTAATTCACAAATAAATCTGAATTAATTAGTTAATTAATTTCAGTTAATTTTTAATTGATTAATTAGTCAATTAATTCGAAAATTAATTGATTAATTGATTTAAATTAATTATTAATTGATTTTTAATTAATTATTTAATTAGATTTAATTATTAAAAATGATTTAAAAATTCTGAAAAATAGTTTCGAGCTTTAAAATATTATTCTAAATTATTTTCAAGGCTCGATAATTATTCTAAAATTGTTTCGGAGCCAGAATTGGCCAACCGAACCTTGTTTATTAACCCGAAATTGATCCAACGACCCGTTTTAATTCCGAAAAATGTTTTAAAAATTATTTTAAATACCCGAAAGCACATTTATGACCCGAGACTTCTTTATAAATGATATGTCATTGATTACGTGATGTATTATGTGTTATACGTGACCTGTTGTTTGACTATCGGTCTATATATTCGGTGTTTACTTCGTTATTACATAGATTTCAATCCGTTAATCGGATTTGGGTAAAATGAAGGGTAGATAGAAGTGTGTGTTGAATAGAACTCTATGAGTTGATGATTGATAGATACTTATGATATGTGAGCAGAAAAGGCAAGACGTAGGAAAGGAAAACAGATAGTTGAAGAGTAAGACGGTTGTGATTGAAAGTCAGTGCAGAGTAGTAAGCTAATACCAGGCAAGTGTTCTGAACTTTCTCGAGACATTGTAATTCTTGATAGTCTTGTTGACATTGCTAGTGCTTTAAAGCACGGAAACCTAAACCCTGATTTCAGTTATTGTTCTTGAGCCATGAACCATATTCTTTCTAAGCCATTGATTATTGTAAACCCAAACTCGAACCTCAAGTATACGATACTATTCCATAAATATATGCAAACAAAATCCCAAACACTGAACTGAATTACTTGTACATTCAACCATTGTATCCTATGCTTTGAGACCCCAAATCTTTGAAACCCTGAAATATTGATTCTTTTGTTATCCAATTCTTTCATTACCCAGCGTTCAAGCTTTTAAACTACTTATTTGATCCTTACAAAGATTGAAAACCTTTCATTGTTAAACACTTATTGTTGTTAATGATTTTGGTAATTGTTTATTATTGCATATTCTGTTATTATGTTAGAATTGGATTGTTTTTATAAAATTGTGGACCAGATTTGTGGTCAGACCATATAATGGTCAAGTTAGGCCAATGTGTGCCTTGGATCCAGTAGTTAGAGTAATGTTGTGTGCCTTGCTCGGGGTTAGTGCGTGACTGATCAGCAGCCTAACCTTGGCTTTTAAATTAAAAGTATAATATCCAATTCTAAATCATAATCCAATGTTCACTGGATTTCATAATCATAGTCACCTGATGATCATTATTCTCAGTTTTGTCATTTTGACTTGCTGAGCTAGTTATCTCATTTGTGCGATGTTGTTTATATTCTTTCCAGTTAAAAAGGAACCAGTTGGTAGCGAGGATCCCTAGTCCAGCGCGAGAGCTAGGGGTTCAGGTTGAGGAAGCTGAGCTAGTAGGCTTCTTTTGGGATAATTTAAGTTTGTAAAAGTTTGTATTAATGTTTGATACTCAGTGTGAGTTTGAAATAGTTGGGATTTGAACGGTTTGTAATATATTAGTGTGTTTGGCTTGTGTGCATACTTTAACCTGTTGCGGTCCGTGGTAGTTGATAAGTAGGGTCACTGCATATATTATTATTATCTTTATTATTGTTATAAGCAGGTTATAATTAAGATGTGTGTGTGGACCCCAAACTTCTGACCCGGGTTTGGAGGGCGCCATAGGGGGTGAATACAGTGTATAGTACACTCAAATCGAACTTTTAGAACTTAAGTAATAGAAAACAAACTTTATTGAAACAATAAACTCTGTTATAGTATGGAACTGTTACCTCTCAGTGATGAACAAATATCATGAGAGCTGCTAGGGTTACAATGAATAATCTTCTCTAATGATGATAACACTTATAGTGTAAACCCTATGTCTGTGTTTATATACTACACAGTTACAAGATAATCGCTAATTGATATGGAATATAATTCTGCTTCCTAAAATATATCAATCAGATATCTTTTCTTCCAAGTATTCCATTCTTTACAGAATTCCTTCTTCATGCATATCTCTTCTTATGTTTATCTTGATCTTCTTTCCTTTAATCAGCTACTGTCCTTATCTGATCGTCCTTCAGCACTTAAGTTCTGATATCTATCTTCTGATGATTATCTCCTGATAACATAAGTACTGATATCCTTAACTCCTGACTTCCAGTATAAGTACTGATCAACAGTTAAGTACTGATTTATCCTGTTCAAGTAAGATCTGAAAGCTAAACATAAAACATATTAGCCATGACATTATCAAATATATCTAATAATTGATGACCCCCACTTTGGCTTTGTCCACCTCAAAACCCTTACTAGAGACCTTGTGCCCAAGAATAATGCCATGTCGCACCATAAAATGACATTTCTCCCAATTGAGAACCAGATTGGTCTCAACACAACTCTTGAAAACGTCGCCTAGATTCTGCAAGTACTCATCAAATGAATCTCCAAACACAGAGAAATTGTCCATGAACACCTCCACATTCTGACCAATCATGTCAGAGAAGATAGCCATCATACATCTCTGAAATGTGGTTGGTGCTCCATATAAACCAAAAGAAACCCTTCTGAAGGCGAAAGTACCAAATGGACAAGTGAAAGTAGTCTTCTCCTGATCTTCTGAAGCAATACAAATTTGATTATAGCCCGAATAGCCATCCAGAAGACAGTAGTACTCATGCACAGCCAATTTGTCAAGCATCTGATTAATGAAAGGAAGAGGGAAGTGATCTTTTCTCGTGGCCTTGTTCAGCTTCCTGTAATCCATGCAAACTCTCCACCTCGTGACTATTCGAGTAGGAATGAGCTCATTCTTCTCATTAGCAACGACTGTGATACCTCCTTTCTTTGGTACACACTGAACTGGACTCACCCAAGAACTATCAAAAATGGGATAGATGATCCCTGCATCCAGCCACATAAGAATTTCCTTTTTCATGACTTCCTTCATGATAGGATTTAGCCTTCTTTGTTGCTCAACAGTAGGCTTGCTACCTTCCTCTAGCAGATTTTTATTCATATTATAAGAAGGGCTGATTCCCTTGATATCTGCTATCGTCCATCCAATTTCCGATTTAAATTCTCTCAAAATTCTCAAGAGTTTTTCCTCATCACTACCTGAAAGGTTAGATGCAATAATACCAGGCAAAGTCGATGCATCACATAAAAAAGCATACCTTAAGTGTTCAGGTAAAGGTTTAAGCTCAAGTGTAGGAGCTTCCTCAATAGATGGCTTGAGGCGCTTAGGAGATTTGTTCAGCTCCTCCATTCCAAGAGATTCAAAAGGCATATCCATCTTCCTCTTCCAGGGAGAAGCATTCAGAAATTGTAACTGCTCATTCCCTTTATCATCTTTTGTGACGGCCTCAACCCCGGGGTCAGGAGTTGACGTCACCAACATCAATAATAATAAACATAATGTAATCCAAATCATTAATATATATAACCACGACCCCTTTACCAAGACCTTTTCCAGGTTTAAGTATGATTTAGGTTACAACTAATACAAACCAACTTACAATAAACCATACTGACGCAACTAACTTAATACAGCAACTCAATAGACCATGTTTGGTCCAGCACAACTACCTTAGAGGAGCCTGACACGGAAGGAACTGGAACTCTGCCCTAACTACCACGGAAGAATTTCCTAGGCTTCTGCAACACATATATAAGCATTCTGCAAGGGTGAGCAATCAATTGCTCAGCAGTACCACTATATAAATAATAAGTAAAGCAATTTATGATAAAACAGTGACAGGAATAGAGATTATAGCTTGTTTGCAAAACATTGTAAACATTCATAAACTGAATATTCAAAACTAGCATGTTCTGGAAAATAATAACATCAGTCGTGTGCTGTATATAAATACATAATTAAATCTTAGCATGCTACTTCATTTTCAAATCATCTGTCTCAAACAAATTGATTGCTTAAACAATTTCAAAACTGAATCAATCAAATCTATTGGACGTTCAACGGGTGAAGATAGCTGATTACTGTACCCTCACTGGACAGCGACTAACGGCCATTCAGAATAAAGAAAGTGTTCCAGAACTTGGGAAAAGACTAGCTAGGTCTTTTCCCCAACGCTGAACTAATCGTTTTAAATAGAGCGCCCAACCGAATTAGCCACTTATGCCTACACAATTCCAATAGATCAACTGAATTCCCTTTTTACTCTTTCAAAGTTCCACGACATAGGTGGATCAAAACATTCCACGACATAGGTGGATCAAAACTTTCTCTTTATCCAGTTTTCAAAATCACTATCACCTATCTCTTTTTAAAACCATTATGTCATAACACACTATTCAAAACTTCTTTTCATTTTTATCACATTTCGAGATAGGTGCTTTCAGAATTTACTTTTCCCCAAAACATACTTTAAACCACATTTCTGAATACAAGGGATACGTAACTTAAAACAATTTTATTCCATTACGAGATTAAAAACATTAGCTATTCACATATACTGAACCATAAAAGAATGGTCAGGGGTACTTGCCTTGCAGAGCTTTATAACTATCACTGACTGATCTTGGATCGACTCGAACGTTCGGGCTTTATCACCTAATTAGTAGACTATCACGGATCCGACTCCAACGCTCAGGTCCTTCGCTTGGAACCTCGGTGTGCTTATTAACTGATCACGAGGCTATCTTAGTCCGACGTCACTTTCGGTTTCCCGACTAGAACCTACATGGTCGAATTGCTCTAGGTTAGACGTCTAGGTATGCTCGACATATCCTCGCTAACAACCTACCCATACGATAACATATTTCGACTCGTAATTATTCATATTATAATAACACACGCAATAATTAGAGTTTACGTTCCTGGAAATCGGTTCAGTGTTCGTTTCCAGAAAATATGTATACTCATAATTTTACGAAATCAGGGTTATTGATTTTGGCAAAATATTTCATCACATCGTACAATCAAGTTTCGTATAAAATATATATGTATTTATACATGCTTGCTCGATGTTCTGATAATTACTAGATACGCAACCAATCAACTAACCTGTCGAAGCAATTCGACATCAAACCCAATCAATTAACAACAACCACAATCCCAACCAATCAATTTCGCAATCTTGTTTATTTATCCAACTCTATATAACATAACAATCTATTCATTTTGAGAAATTAGCTTTACACACTTAATATTATTTTATTATTTTAAAAAAATTGTAGGACTCAGATTATATCATCACCGTCCACCCTCAATTCATCGGGAATCATTGCTAACGGCAGTAAAATTCGCTGGTGCCCGATTATTTCGGGTGTCTAGGACGAATCCTACCGATAATAAACTATGAATTTCTCAATAGTCAAATAATCCAAATAACCGTAAGAAATCCAATCGAATTACATATATTAATTCGAATAATTCCAAACAATTATCACAAATTTTCGATCTGCAGAAAACCAGTAATTACAAGGCCAACAACCAACACAGTAACAGAGCAACAATTATACATGCAACACGTGCAAGCACGCAGCAGTAACAGAGCAACGACGAAAGTCGCCGAAAGAACAAAAGAAATAGCAAGAATTAGAGGGGGAAACACAACAATTACATCCGTATATATATATATATATACGCACACAACTACCACACAGACCCATGCGCACAACTGCGCCGGAAGGAGGCCAAATAAACGGCGAAAAGGGAGGGAACAGAGGCGGCGGCGGTCGCCGGATAAACATAGCAGAGAGGCGGCTTACCGAAAAGGGAGCACAGCCCGAAAGAGTGAAATGGGGAAGAAAACAGATAATAGAGAGATAGGAGAGATGTGCGAGATTGTGAGGAATGGGGTGGGATTTGATTTTACTGCCATGGAAGAAATAGGGGAAGAAATAAAATAAAATAAAATAAAATGAGCTGTAGAAATCTGCCACGTACCAAAAATATAAGGACACGCAGCAAGATGTAACTTAAACATCAGACACGTGTCATTTTTCTGTCCTGAAGCTCAGTTTTTGTTCCGATAAACATGATTTAACGATACAATCTACAGATAAAAATAGCTCGAAATAATTCGGAAAAAATCTTAAAATTTCACAAATATTCAAAAACCAATAAAATAAAATTTTCATAATTTTTAAAGCATTTTTGATTCGCACAACGTACCCGCATTTAACGATTTAACGAAACAATGTGAGGGTGAAATTTATCCAAAAATTTCAGAAATAATTTTAAAATTCCCGAAATATTACAAACTTAATAAAATATGAATTTTGTAATGTTTGAAACATTTTTGATTTTAATATCGAATTTACATTGAAATACAATCAGAAAATTGTTCAGGGATGAATAATTAATGAAATATTGATTTTTAAATTTTATAAAATCTCAAAAAAAAATTATTGTAATTATAAAACTATAAAAACAATTTTAGAGACATTTCAAATATTTATGCAAATAAATTTGCATTAAATTCACTTTT
Organism: Apium graveolens; assembly: GCF_009905375.1. Lineage (NCBI taxonomy): Eukaryota > Viridiplantae > Streptophyta > Magnoliopsida > Apiales > Apiaceae > Apium > Apium graveolens. Next base: position 106,062,649 of record NC_133654.1, read on the forward strand.
AAAAGTGGGAACAATTCAGTACAACTCAATAATTTAATTATGCGACCAACCCGGTACACCATAAATCACACATAAATAACAATAAAGCAACACATAGTGATCAAAACCAATACACATATTTTATTTAATTAAATATTTAGTAATTACACTTTTTAATAATATAAAGTATACGAGTCGTTATATCTTGACTATCGAAATTTCCCAACAAGGCCTTTTCTAAGGCATCAGACCTTAACAATTGATCAAGTTCTGAAGTAACCATAGAATCAACCAACTTCACCTTTAAGTACTCCTTATTTTCCGTAGGGAACTTCATCGCATTGAACACATTAAAAGTTACATCCTGATCCAACACTCGCATGATAAGCTCACCTTTCTGCACATCAATCAAGGTTCGGCCAGTCGCCAAGAAAGATCTTCCCAAGATTATGGGAATCTTCTTATCCTCCTCGAAATCAAGAATTACAAAATCAGCATGAAAGATGAGTTTATCCACCTTGACGATCGTCCAATTGCAAAGTTATGTAAGTAGGTTTTGGATCCGGTAAGTGCAACTTCTTGAAGATTGATAAAGGCATCAGATTGATGCTAGCTCCCAAGTCACACAAGCATTTGTCAAATGACACTTTCCAATGGTGCATAGAATAGTGAAGCTTCCAGGATCTTTAAGCTTCGAAGGCAACTTCTGTTGCAACACAGCACTGCATTCCTTCATGAGAGCAACGGTCTTTAAGTCATTAAGCTTCACCTTCCGAGAGAGAATACCTTTCATAAACTTCGTATAACTAGGCATTTGTTCAAGATCTTCAGCGAAAGGTATGTTGATGTGAAGTTTCCTGAACACCTCCAGAAACTTCTCAAACTGCTTATCCAGCTTTTTCTTCTGCATCCTCTTAGGAAAAGAAGGTGGAGGATAGATCTGTTTCCCCCTTGTATTACCCTCATGAGGAGTGTGCTCTATAGTAGTCTTCCTTGGTTCCACTTCTGCTTTCTTCTGCACTTCTTCTTCTTCAGCCTCAACTTCAGATTCTGGAGTCTTAGCTTTTTCAGGATTTGCAACCTTACCAGACCTCAATGTAATTGCCTTAACATGCTCCTTAGCTTCCTTCTTGCCTGGCATTTCCGTATCTCTTGGAAGCGTGCCAGATTGACGATTCAGTAATGCATTAGCAATCTGCCCAATCTGATTTTCTAAGGTTTAGATAGAAACAACTTAGTTTTTGCACATGAGCCTCAACTCCTCCAATTCAGATTTTCATTAGCTTGCGGTAACTACTGAAGTTGAAGTTGTTGCCTTAGGGCATATTGCGGTTGTGGAAAACCAGGAAGGTTACACTGCTCTGTTGTGTAAGGGTGATAAGGTTGTTGCACCGCATTCTGATTATTGCTCCAACTGAAGTTAGGATGATTGCGGTTGTTGGGATGATAAGTGGCTGGAGCTGGTTGCTGCGATCTCTGAAAGTTGCTCACGAACTGAGCTGATTCACTTAAAATAACACACTGATCAGTTTCATGTGCCCCCGCACAAAGTTCACAAACACTAGTGATTTGATTAACTCCATAATTAGCCAAAGAGTCCACTTTTATCGTCAGAGCTTGAAGTTGAGCGGCTACAGTAGTAGCTGTATCTACTTCCCAAAATCCTGCTACCTTGTCTTGCAACATTCTTTGCGTAGGATTCTGGTATTCATTAGCTTCCATGAGCTCAATCAATTCATAAGCTTTATTATAGCTTTTGGCCTATAAGGCTCCACCAGACGCTACATCGAGCATAGGTCTAGACTTTGCGCCCAAACCATTGTAGAAACAGTTTATAATCATCTAATCAGGCATACCATGGTGTGGGAACTTCCTTAGCATCTCCTTATATCGATCCCAAGCCTCACACAGAGATTCTCCAGTTTGTTGTGCAAACTGAGTAAGAGCATTCCTGATTGTAGCAGTCTTCGCCATAGGAAGAATTTAGTGAGAAACTTTTGAGCAAGATCCTCCCATTTGGTGATAGATCTTGGTGGTAGAGAATGTAACCAGAACTTTGCTTTATCCCTCAGAGAGAATGGGAAGAGTCACAGCTTTATAGCATCTTCAGTCACCCCATTGAACTTGAAAGTGTCGCAGATCTCGATGAAATCCCTGATGTGCATGTTAGGGTCTTCTCTAGGAGAACCCCCAAACTGAACTGAGTTCTGTATCATCTGAATCGTGCTCGACTTGATATCAAAAGTGTTAGCCGAGATGGCTGGTCTAATGATGCTCGACTGAATATCATTAATCTTAGGCTGAGGATAGTTCATCAAAGCCTTAGAAATTTCTGCTTGATCTCCCATCACTACTAAAGCTGGTTCCTTGACTTTCTCTACTTCTTCTACTTTCTCTTCATCCTCAAAAACTTCCCTTCAAATCACTATAGCTTCCTCTTCGGCTTGATCCAGAGTTCTCTTACGAGCCCATGAACGCGCATGCATACACGCTCGTTAGAGTACCTGAAACACGATAAGGAAAAGAGTAGGTAAGTAATAATGTCCTAGTCAATGAACTTTAACGATCACTGATGACAAACACATAAACTAAAAGTTAACACCGAGTCCCCGGTAGCGGCGCCAAAAATTTGTTAGTCGCTATGGAAAGTATACACGATGGCAAGTAATATAGAAATATTTCTAGTTCATTCCCACAGAGGCTGGTTTAGGTTAACTATGTGATTTATGCACTTATGCAACAATGATATGGCTATTATTCAACGCTAAGATGAATAACAATTTGGGTTTGATTATACTACAATTAACTATTGAAAATTATACTAGAGAACATGAACTAAGAGATTAAAGAGAGTTGAATAATATATGACACAAACATGGGATTCTAACTTCATTAAATACTTCATTCAATAGCCTTTTCGTTCTTGACCTTAGCATGTAATGGTGATGACACTAATCAGATAATACGAAACTGATAAACGCCAACTTCCGTTGTACGAATACCATACTACCAGAAATCCACAAAAGAGATAGAAGCTTAATAGACAACAAATATATTGAGACCCTATATATTTATAGAATTTGACAACAAAACGGTTTAATGTACAAGTTATCTATCGTGATTATATAGGGCAAGTAAGATAGTTAAAATTACCTACGCATCATGCATAACAATAACACATGAACCTATGTTAGCATGGCAATTTCTAAACCCTTAAATTCACTTTCGCTTTATTAAAGATTAACATGCTATCTTATAAGTTCGCGACGCTCACAAGACGAATAAACACAACCTATACTAGGTTATCATACAATCACCACACACTAAGGCATCGAAACAAATTAACTAAAGAAATCCATAAATAAATCCGCTAGAACCCCATGATAACAATTAGCCCATAATTGGACTCATCATCGATGAAAGCATGGTATAATAAACGTAATCTTTATAAAACAAGTAATAACCAAAGTACGTAATCTAGAGTATTAGGTTCAACCAAACAAGAAACGAGCATCCAAGATTACAACTTAGAACAAAGTTTCACAAGAATAAACTAGATCGTCTTTGCCATCTTTGATTTGTGCTATAGGTCTTCTTGTCATCTTTTCCATAAGCTCTATTATGAAAAATATCTTTTTGTCGTCTTTAAATAGTAACCTAATTAATCCAAAAGCCCAGAAAAATAGTCTTCCAATTGAAACAGGAATCTGAAATCCCGACCTGGCGCGGCCGCACGCTTCACCAGTGCGGGTGCGCTGACATTCCGCTTCTCCAGCGCGGTCGTGCGCTAGCACAGCGCCGGCGCGCCGGTCTTTTGGAAAAACTGAAATTGCCTTATTTTCTTGCTGCAATGAAGTGGTCTTCACGAGCCTTTATTCCTTGGACACCATCTTAACACCATATTAGCATCAAATTAATGCTAATTCACCTGAATTCTGGATTAATGCCTGAAATGCAAAAACACTAGAAAATACATTAAAACGCCAACAACTTGAGTACAAATTGTGACGCCCTCAATGTCGGGGTTAGGAAATGAGGACCCACACACCATTAAACTAACAATAAATAAGCATAAACCCCGATTAACTAATAACGGGATCTAAACATGATTAAGTTTTGAGACAAGATTACAACTACCAACCGAATAATATATATTACAACCCAGAATAATATTTAATTTACACAATATATTATGACTTGGAACCGATAAATAATCCATTATATCCTTATAACTTTCCGACTAAAATGCTTTCTCACGCATCTTGTACTACCTGCTCTGGCATCTGGAATCCTACGACACGGTAGGGGCCACCAGGTATGCTCTTATGAACAGTGCGCCTAAGTCTGGCCATCTTCTCGCATAACTGCCATGGTTAGAACAAAGCAAAATATATGAGCATAAAAATCTCAGTAAGTAACTATATGACAGTTATATGATGCAATTATAACAATAATTCAAAATCTCTTTTAAGGCATTCTACTTTAATTCTCTAGGTGGCAGATTTCTATCTTTGGGCTATGAAAGGCTTATGAAGAAAGGTTTGGACTATCGGGAATCAAGGCTCAAGATAGGGTGAAAGCTGACATTCATCACTAATTATTAACAGGATCTCAAGGATCTTTCTAGTGGAAAGCAAGAATCTATTTAACTCTAGGAATCAATTATATGATTGATAAAAATATAAGGATAAGAATCATGGTTCTCAAAGTTGTATGCTAAACAATAACACAACCAACTTTCCTCAAATCATTTCAAATCATTTCATTTTCAAAGAAGCAATTGCTAAGGAAATGTATTCAATATGTTTTATAAAGTGATAGGGAACCCTTGATTGGACTACTTTAACTTTCATAAATAATAATACGGGTGATCAGCCCGTACCGACCTCCATCTAGTCGTTAAGGTACCTATGGCATAATTTCAGCCTTAAACGGGACTAGCCCCGATAGTCTCTTATATGACTGGACTAGTCCCACTAGTCTCTTACGTCTCAATCCAATCCATTAGGAATTCATTTGGAAAACCTTGTGTTGGAAAATAAAGGTTTTACTAAGTTCATTTAATCATTGCCAAGAATATAAAACCATTCACACTCTTTCAAGTCGAAACTCATTCTTAAGTTCAATTTCAAGAATTCAAAGGAATTGAACAAATCAAAAGTAAACATGGATCAATACCAAGGAACTGGATCAATGATAAACATGGATCAATATCAAGGAACTGGATCAAATGACAAACATGGATCAATACCAAGGAACTGGATCAAATGATAAATAGAGTATACAAGTTAGAGAATCAAAATAGTTCTAAGGATCATTACAGGATAAGGTAAACAAAGGAATGAAGGATCATTATGCAAGGGAGTTCATAAAGGTTCTTATAGGGTTTACAAGAATTCAGGGTATCAACAGGTGATCAGGATATGAATAAAAAGGTTACTATAAAGGTTTGAACAATAATCATATCAAGTCATTACAAGGACAATATATGGGTGGTTCAAGGGATCAATTATAGATATAGCACAAGTATCATCAGGGTTCAAGAATCAATATAGGTTATCATAGGGGACAATAATAGGGCTTCTCAAGAATCAATAACAGGTTCACAAGGAATAATAACAGGATATCTCAAAATCAATAACAGGTATATCACAATTGTAATAAATAGCCACTAGTTAATTATGGCATCATCAATATCCTCTATATAATTAAATTATATGAGTAGGTAGAGTTACTTGCCTGAATTCGCTTTTCTGCTTTACAAGGGTTAAACTACTGCCACCTTGAATACCTTTCCCTTTCCTAGCATTAATGCCTTCATAATCTGAATCTACAATCCGAAATCAAACCGTAATTAGATTTCTACTCGACGTTCCCGGAACGTTTAACACTTAACCCGATCCGCTCTATCGTTTACTTTAAACTTACGAGTATAATTACAAGTATACTCATAAAACACATAAAACAATATATTTCCCTTAAAACTCAATACTATAGTCATAACGACCACTTATACAATCTTGGAATATTTACATGCAAAGCTATAACTTGACATGCATGATCCATTTCACACATATTCTCCCATTTATACCAATATCGAACATGTTTATCACAAAATCAAACCAAAATCATATAAACCGAGAACTTCATTCATAAAATCAAGTAATAATTTTTATTATAAACAATAACTAAAAACAACTAGCATGCAAGCCATAAAAATCAATTTATCTCCCTTTTAAATACAAAACCCATTCGGGTTTTTCAAATTCACACACATGCACACATCATTTTTGACATGCAACCTTTAACTCACATATTTATCTTTCCAAAATCCATTATTTAATTATTTTATTCAAGATCAAACCAAGTTATAACTTGGATTCACAAAATCTTATATGCATGCAAAGAGTTTTCTTAAAAATAAGATTTTATAGTCCATAACAAACTCAATACTAAATATAAGCAAGCAAATCATGGATCATCAATCAAAACTCATTTGGAAATCAAAACCCCATTTTATTTTTCCAAAAATTTGAACTACACCAAGTCAAAACCTAAGAGAAAGTAACATATAGCACACTACACTTCTCCCATGATAATACACTAACAAATTGAGGTTTTCTTAGATATAATCGAGAGAAGTTGATTTTGAAACTAGCTTAAATACTTACATGCAAATGGTATATGAGTAGAAGATCGAAAATGATGACTATAGGTAGCAAGATCTTTGAATTTGGACTAAATTTTGATGTTGCATGCAAGAGAGAGAGAGGGAGAGAATGAGAGAGCCGAGAGAGAGAGAGAGAGAAAAGAAAGAGAAGGAAAACAGGAAAGAAATAAAGAAAGAAAGAAAGAAAGAGTGGCTGGGTGGAGAGAAGAAAAAGAGGGGGGTGGGTTTTTATAGCCAAAATGACAGGGGGTTTTGGTCTTTAGCCAACCCACTCTAGAATCTTCTTTTTGTTTAACTCAAAATGAATTTAATTAATACACCACCCTCTCAGAAAAGATGGGAATGAAATGAATAATAATTTTAGAACATAGATCTCGAAATTAGCTTTCTAGACATTTTTTTGAAAATAATTTTTGAGCGTACGGTTTATTTTCTATGAATTTTAGAAGATTACGCTCGAAATAGAATTATAACTCGATAAAATCATTTTAAAATACACCGATCACCAAAAAATTCCATCTATCATTTTTAGAAAGTCTCTAGGACTATTTGAAAGATAACAAAACAAATTTCACGGTCTGACCATACTCGAATAATTTTATAAAAAAATATAAAGGTTCAATAAACCTTATTTTAAATCAAATAAATCCCTTAAAATCATTTAAAAATAACCAGAGCATATAATCAAGCATATTTTCAAGCAATAACACGTATTCACATATCACGACTCATATCGTATCACATTCGATCATAAAAATTCCCCTTTTTAATTAATAACCACTTTCCGCGTAACGGGTCACGTCCTATCTGATGGCCCGACATTGAGCATTTCCAATTACGCTTCACAATCATTCTCTTTATACCAACTGACACATCACTGGAATATGATACTCACTTAAACATTCCTATTTCACAAAATAACATATAGTTCACATTTAAATACCTTAATCTCTTTCTAAGACGGGTTTCGTTCAACCTGACGACCCGAAAACACAGCTTATCCCCTAAGCTGACTCATCAAATTGGAACGGGTCATTTTACCTTCCCAGTTACTAATATACAATAAAGAATATTAACCAAAAAAATAATTTAACCTTTTATTTAATCACATAATTTATAATACACCAGAGAATTATACTTTATTCACTTAATCACGTCGCGAAATTCCCATTCGATACAATCTACCCCCTTAAAAGGATTCTGTCCCCAGAATCTAGTTTAAGCAAATTGATGGGAATACTTTTCTTGCATTTCACTCTCTAATTCCAATGTTGACTCTTATACTTTAGGATTTCTCCACAACACTCTAACTAGAGGTACCACTTTATTTCCGAGCGTCTTCTCTTTTCGATCTAAGATTTACACTAGTTGTTCCACATAAGACAAATCTTGTTGTATTTCCACTGGTTCCAATTTAATCACATAGCTTGCATCAACATTATATTTCTTTAGAAGAGAAACATGAAACACGTTATTAAGATGTTGCATATACGGAGGTAACGCTAACTCATAAGCTACTTTCCCGTCTTGTTTAAGTACTTCGAATGGTCCAATATACCTGGGACTCAACTTTCATTTCTTCCCGAATCTGGATAAACCTTTTTAGGAAGATATCTTTAACAACACTTTATCTTCGGGCTCAAATTGCAAATCTTTCCGATCTCGATCCACGTATTTCTTTTGTCGATCTTGAGCAGCAATCAACCTTTTACGAATTACTTCCACTTTCTCTTTCGTTTATTGAACTAGCTCTGGGCCAATTAGTTTACACTTACCAACCTCGTCCCAATATGTAAGGGATCTGAATTTTCTTCCATACAACGCTTTTATAGAGCGGTATGCCAATACTCGCATGATAAATGTTATTGTAAGAAAACTCAATCAAATGCAGATGATCGTCCTAATTTTCTTTGAAATCCAATGCACAGGTTCGCAACATATCCTCGATCATTTGAATTGTCCTTTCACTTTGTCCGTCGGTTTGTGGATGATACACCGTGCTCATTTTCAATTTAGTTCTCAAATGATCATGAAAATATCTCCAAAATCTCGAGTTTAATCTCAGATCTCTATCGGACACGATAGACACTGGAACTCCGTGACGCATCACTATCTCGTCCAAATACATTTTGACCAACTTTTCTAATGTAAATCTTTCGCTGATAGGCAAGAAATGTGCTAACTTCGTCAATCGATCAAATATCACCCAAATCGCATCATGAATAGACTTGGTCTTTGGAAATCCTACCACGAAGTCCATCGTGATATGTTCCCATTTCCATTCAGGTATGTCTAGTGGCTGAAGCAATCCACTCGGTCGCTGGTGTTTCGCGTTTACTCTTTGGCACGTATATCATTTACTTATCCATTCCGCGATTTCCTTTTTCATGTTTGGCCACCAATAACTCTCTTTTAAGACCTTGTACATTTTCGTACTTCCAGGGTGAATTGAAAATCTGGAGTTATGCGCTTCGTGCAAAATATCATGCTTCAGCCCCACAATGTTAGGTATTCAAATGCGTGAGCTAACGCGATATATTCCTTTTTCATCCTTTTGAGCTTTAACTTCCTCTCTTGACAAATTATCTTTCTCGTGGTTCATTACTTGCTCTTGACAACACTGAATCTTTTCCAAAATTTCTGGTTGAAATGACATCGCATACATGGCTCCTTTTCCTAACTCTGGCGTCTGCACTTCTATTTCCAACTATTCAAAATTCTTGATCAATTCCTTTGATGAAGTTAACATATTCAATCTTTCTTTGCGGATTAAAGCATCTGCTACCATATTCGCCTTTCCAGGGTGATAACTTATCGCACATTCGTTATCTTTGATCAATTCTAACCATCTCCTCTGTCTCATATTCAGCTCCTTCTGAGTAAAAATATACTTTCAACTCTTGTGATCCGTATAGATCTCACATTTTTCTCCATATAAGTAATGCCTCCAAATTTTAAGAGCAAACACAATCGCTGCTAATTCTAAATCATGTGTGGGATATTTCTGTTCATGCGGCTTTAGTTGCCTTGATGCATATGCTATTACTTTCCCATGTTACATTAACACACATCCTAACCCTTTATACGAAGCATCGCTAAATATCACAAACTCTCCTTTTTTATTTGGTAACACTAAGACTGGGGCAGTTACCAATCGCTTCTTCAACTCTAGAAAGCTTTATTTGCATTTATCCGTCCACACATAATTATCGTTCTTTCTTGTCAACTTAGTCAATGGAACAATAATCTTATAGAAATCTTGCACAAATCTTCTATAGTATCCTGCTAATCCTAGAATAATTCTGACCTCCATAGGAGTCTTGGGTCTTTCCCAAATCATCACAGCATCTATCTTAGCTGGGTCTAATTTAATTCCTTCACTATTGACTACATGTCCAAGAAATTGAACGTCCTTCAACTAAAACTCGCACTTTGAAAACTTAGCATATAACTTCTCCTTTCTCAGGATTTCTAAAGAAATCTTCAAATGCTCCATATGCTCTTCCTTAGTCTTGGAATATATCAAGATATCGTCGATAAAGACTATCACAAATTTATCCAAATATTGCTTGAACACTCGATTACTAAAAACTCATAGTGCTCATATCTCGTTCGAAACGTCGTCTTGGGTATATCTTCCGCTTTAATCTTCAGCTGATGATACCCAGATCTTAAATCAATCTTTGAAAAATAAGTAGCTCCTTTTAACTGATCCAAGAAGTCACCGATTCACGGTAGAGGGTACTTATTCTTAATCGTCAACTTATTAAATTCGCGATAATCAATGCACCACCTCATTCTTCCGTCTTTATTCTTCATAAATAACACCGGTGCACCCCATGGGGATACACTTGGGCGTATTACTCATTTATCCAACAATTCTTGCAATTGTGTTGCTAATTCCTTCATCTCAACTGGCATCATTCGATAGGGAGCTTTCGATACTGGTTCCATTCCAGGAGCCAAATCAGTCATAAACTCGATCTCTCGATCTGGAGGTAGTCCAGGTAATTCATCTGGAAACACATCGGGAAAATTTCTTACTACTGGGATATCCTCAATCCTTACGGATTCTTTCTCTATATCTTTGACATGAGCTAAATAAGCTTCGCATCCTTGACGTAGCAATCTCCTTGTCTGAATAGTCATTAGAAACTTCTTTTCTCGTCTTTTTCACTTCAATATCACTTCAACACCATCCTTGGTCTTTAACTTCACCTTCTTACTTTTACACTCTATTTCCGCCTCGTGGTTCGATAACCAATCCATTCCTAATATAACGTCAAACTCTCCCAACTTAAAATGAATTAAGTCAGCTGGAAAGTGTCGACCTTCTATAATCAAATCACAATCGGGACAAATCCTATTAACAGTAACTCTCTCTTGGTTTGCTACTTCTCTAATCAAATTGGGTTCAAGAGGGTACGCATCATATTTTAGTCTATCAAGAATACTTTCCGTAATAAATGATCTGGTTGCTCCTGAATTCATTAATACTTCTAATTCTACAGAGTTTATAACAATCGTACCTGCCACCACATCTTGCACAGCATCTTTCTGGGTGTCTCTTCCTACAAACTTTACACTCTTGAATCTGAGGTCTACTATCCTTCCCCGGCAGTCCGGTCTTCTGAAAATGATTCTTTTGAGCTCCATTCCTGAGTTTACACTTCTAATACTTTTGATTTTGACCTCCACATTCTTGCCAAACTTCCCTCTAAACTTCGAACTTCCTTGCTCTTGCTTCGAGCTCTCAAACTTCCTTTTCCTACCTTCATTCTCTCTTTTTGCAGCTTCTCGCTCCCCTTCCACTATTATTTCCTTCTGTACCAAGGTGGCATAGTTCTTGATTTCCAACAGTGCCAGTTGACTCCGTATCCATGGCCTAAGTCCCTGTTGGAACCTTTTGTCCTTCCACCTCCGTATTCACATACTCAGGTACAAACCTAGATAACTCCAAAAATTTTACTTCATATTCTACCACCGACATATCCTCTTGTCTAAGATACAAAAACCTCATCTTTAACTGGTCTTACATATAACTTGACAAGTACTTCTCCAGAAACATCTTTGTAAACCTTTCCCATGATAAGTCCTTTCCTTTAAGCAAAGCCTTTAAAGATTCCCACCGGAAACTTGCCTCGTCTTTAAGGTAATAACTTGCATACTATGCTTTCTTTTCATCTTTAACTTCCGCTAACTCAAATGCTTTCTCCATTTCTCTTAACCACGACTGAGCTTTTATCGGGTAGGGCAAACCTAAGAACTCTTGGGGATGTACAAACTGAAAATCTTTGAATTTTCTAACTTTAGGGGCTACGGGTTGTTACAAAAGCTGAGCAAGTCGGTTCATTATAGTGGTATCTTGGTTTAGTTCTTGGTCTTGGGTTTGAGTTTCTTCTTGGTGATTTGGTGAGTTGGCCATTTTTTACAACCCTGATTGAGAAATTATTTAGCAATACGATAGCATGGCATTGATATATAACAATAACATTTTCTTTGAAATACCTTTAGCGGGTTTTAAGCTTTTCCCAATTTTGCACATGCAAACCTATTGCTATATAATTTCTCTCATCAGTTGTGTTTTCACATGGCACATGGTATGATTTTACGAAATATTAAACATGGTTATATAGAAACATGGTATACAAAATAGTTTATAAAGATTTCCAGGGTTCACAACAAGGAATATGATTTATTCAACAGGCCAAGGTACATAGATAAAAGGTCTGATTACATCAAGTTTTGAAATAAGGTACAATACCATAACAGGGTTAAACAGAGGAAAAACTGGAAAACATCCCATATCTACCCCTAACTTCTAACAACCGCTACGACAATATTGAGTTCCGAAGTACAACACATCATAACAAATGAAAAAGGGATCCTGGCATCTGTCCAAGTATCCCAAAGCCTATCGGCGCTGAAAAGTAACAACAATTATGGGCTCCACCGTCTCAATGCGAACTTTTCACTTATCCTCCACTACTGAAGTCCTCTGCCTAGACTCTCGAGCTAGCCTATCCACCACACTTCCCAAATCAGACATGCGGGAGTAAACAAAGTCTCGATCCTGGGCTAACTTGCCACCAACACTAACAGGCACAATCTTAGGCATCTCAGACTCTGGCTCAGGGGCTGGGGTCTCTGACTCTGGCCTCAAGGGTGATACCTGCATAGGAATCTTACTACTCTCAGATGGATCCTCCTCCTGATCTAAACTCACATACACAGGCTCCTCTGAAGAGGGTGGAATCGAGTCTACTGGGGTACCGGTCAAACTAACCTCTGAGACGAAATCACTACCATTACTGGGGTTTTGAGAGAAAATGCAAGACAACAACCAAGAAACATCGTTAGGGCTAAATAAGACTTCCAACTGTCTCACACCCTAACTCTAGTTGCCATTTTAACCTATTCACTTTTCTTAGACTATACCTAATAGTTTAACTCAACTCTATATGAGTCGAACACTCTCGCGATATAGATATATACCCAAAATACCCTTTAATCATAACATGTCTCAGGGACTAGATCATGTAACTCTGATACCAACTTGTGAGGCCCTCAATCACGGGGTTAGAAAATGAGGGCCCACACACCATTAATCTAACAATAAATAAGCATAAACCCCGATTAACTAATAACAAGATCTAAACAGGAGTAAGTTTGAGACAAGATTACAACTACCAACCAGATAATATATATTACAACCCAAAATAATATTTAATTTACGCAATCGATTCTGACTTGGAACCAACAGATAACCCATTGTATCCTTATAACTTTCTAACTAAAATGCTTGATCACACATCCTGTACTACCTGTTCTAGCATCTGGAAGCCTACAACACAGTAGGGGACACCAGGTATGCTCTTACGAGTAGTGCACCTAAGTCTGACCATCTTCTCGTTTAACTGCCATGGTTAGAACAAAGCAAAATATATGAGCATAAAAAGCTCAGCAAGTAACTATATGACAGTTCTATGTTGCAATAATAACAATTATCCAAAATCTCTTTTAAGGCATTCTACTTTAAATCTTTAGGTGGCAGATTTCTGTCTTTGGGCTATGAAAGGCTTTTGAAGAAAGGTTTGGGCTTTCGGGAATCAAGGCTCAAGATAGGGTGAAAGCCGACATTCATCACTAATCATTAACAGGATCCCAAGGATCTTTCAAGTGGAAAGCAAGAATCTATTTAACTCTGGGAATTAATTATATGATTAATAACAATATCAGAATAAGAATCAGGGTTCTCAAAGCTGTATGCTACACAATAACACAATCAACTTTTCTCAAATTATTTCAAATCATTTCATTTTCGAAGAAGCAATTGCTAAGGCAATGTATCCAATATCTTTTATAAAGTGGTAGGGAACCCTTGATTAGACTACTTTAACTTTCACAAATAATAATACGGGTGATCAGCCCGTACCGACCTCCATCTGGTTGTTAAGGTACCTATGGCATAATTTCAGCCTTAAACGGGACTAGCCCTGATAGTCTCTTATATGACTGGACTAGTCCCACTAGTCTCTTACGTCTCAATCCAACATCAGGAATTCGTTTGGAAAACCTTGTGTTGGAAAAGAAAGGTTTTACTAAGTTCATTTTATCATTGCCAAGAATATGAAATCATTCGGACTCTTTCAAGTTGAAACTCATTCTTAAGTTAAATTTCAAGAATTCAAAGGAATTGAACAAATCTAACGTAAATATGGATCAATACCAAGGAACTGGATCAAATGATAAACATGGATCAATATCAAGGAACTGGTTCAAATGACAAACATGTATCAATACCAAGGAACTGGATAAAATGAAAAACAGGGTATACAAGTTAGGGAATCAAAATAGTTCTAAGGTTCATTACATGATAAGGTAAACAAACGAATGAAGGATCATTACGCAAGGGAGTTCATAAAGGTTCTTATAGGGTTTACAAGAATTTAGGGTATCAACAAGTGATTAGGATATGAATAAAAAGGTTACTATAAAGGTTTGAACAATAATCATATCAAGTCATTACAAGGAAAATATATGGGTGGTTCAAGGGATCAATGATAGATATAGCACAAGTCTCATCAGGGTTCAAGAATCAATATAGGTTATCACAAGGGACATTAACAGGGCTTCTCAAGAATCAATAACAGGTTAATAAGGAACAATAATAGGGTATCTCAATATCATTAACAGGTATATCATAATTACAATAAAAAGCCTCTAGTTAATCATGGCATCATCAATATCCTCTCTATAATCAAATTATACGAGTAGGCATAGTTACTTGCTTGAATTCGCTTTCCTGCTGTACAAGGGTTGAACTACTGCCACCTAGAATACCTTTCCCTTTCCTAGCCTGAATGCCTTCACGATCCGAATCTACAATCTGAAATCAAACCCTAAAGAGATTCCCACTCGACGTTCCCGAAACGTTTAACACTTAACCCGATCTGCTTTATCCCTAACTTTAAACTTACGAGTATAATTACAAGTATACTCATATGACACATAAAACAATATATTTCCCTTAAAACTCAGTACTATAGTCATAACGACCACTTATAAAATCTTAGAATCGAAACGACTCAATCCTTCCTTTTAATTCACATAATTCAAACCAAAACAAAACAAATAAACCAAATAATTCTTAGCAACCTTACATGCATTCACTTATCTCTACCCTGGAATCAATCAACCACTTTTACAACCATAAACCATTCGGCTTTATCACAAAACACAAACAAGAAATCAAACGATTCTTTTAGATTCTTATCTTGTCAAATACAACTTCATATCTTAACATGCAACCATCATTTCATCTAAATCTAACTTCAATTCATCATAATAATTCATGGAAACACATAAGCAACACCTTAAGCACATAATTCATCTTAATTTTTCAATAAATTCGATTTTTACCATTCGAATTTCCCAAGAAACATCACATGCAACACCACAAATTGACATGCAAGTACAAGGATCCTTTATAAACTTTATTTCAAGCCAAAATTCATCCTTTTAAATCATTTTTAACTTAAATATTTACATGCAAAGCTATAACTTAACATGCATGATCCATTTCACATATATTCTCTCATTTAAACCCAAATCGACCATGTTTATCACAAAATTAAACCAAAATCATATAAACCGAGAAATCCATTCATAAAATAAAGTAATCATTTTTATTATAAACAATAACTAAAAACAACTAGCATGCAAGCCATAAAAATCAAATTTATCTCCCTTTTAAATATAAAACCCATTCGGGTTTTTCAAATACACACACATGTACACACACATGTACAGACCATTTTTGACATTCAGCCTTTAACTCACATATTTATCTGGCCAAAATCCATTATTTAATCATTTTACTCAACATCAAACCAAGTTACAACTTGGATTCACAAAATCTTATATGTATGCAAAGAGTTTTCTTAAAAATAAGATTATATAGTCCATAACAAACTCAATACTAAATATAAGCAAGCAAATCATGGATCATCAATCAAAACTCATTTGGAAATCAAAACCCCATTTTATTTTTCCAAAAATTTGAACTACACCAAGTCCAAACCAAAGAGAACATAACATATAGCACACTACACTTCTCCCATGATCATATACTAAGAAATTGAGGTTTTCTTAGATATAATCAAGAGAAGTTGATTTTGAAACTAGCTTAAATACTTACATTCCAATGGTATATGAGTAGAAGATAAAAAATGATGACTATAGATATCATGATCTTTGAATTTGGACTAAATTTTGATGTTGCATGCAAGAGAGAGAAAGGGAGAGAATGAGAGAGCCGAGAGAGAGGAGAAAGAAAAGAGAGAGAAGGAAAAGAGGAAAGAAAGAAAGAAAGAGTGGCTGGGTGGAGAGAAGACAAAAAGGGAAGGGGGTGGGTTTTTATAGCCAAAATGACAGGGGCGTTTTGATCTTTTGCCAACCCACTCTAGAATCTTCTTTTTATTTAACTCAAATCGAATTTAATTAATACACCACCCTCTCAGAAAAGATGGGAATGAAATTAATAATAATTTTAGAACATAGATCTCGAAATTAGCTTTCTAGACATATTTTTAAAATAATTTTTGATTGTACGGTTTATTTTCTATGAATTTTACAAGATTACCCTTGAAATAGAATTATAACTCAATAAAATTATTTTAAAATATACCGATCACCAAATAATTCCATCTATCATTTTTAGAAAGTCTCTAGGACTATTTCGAAGATAATAAAACAAATTTCACGGTCTGACCATACTCGGATAATTTTATAAAAATATATGAAGGTTCAATAAACCTTATTTTAAATCAAATAAATCCCTTAAAATCATTTAAAAATAACCAGAGTATATAATCAAGCATATTTTCAAGAAATAGCACGTATTCACATATCACGACTCATATCGTATCACATTATATCATAAGAATTCCCCTTTTTAATTAATAACCACTTTTCGCGTAACGGGTCGCGTCCTGTCTAATGGCCCGATGCTGAGCGTTTTGCAATTACACCTCACAATCATTCTCTTTATACCTACTGACACATCACTGGAATATAATACTCACTTAAGCAAACCTATTTCACAAAATAACACATAGTTCACATTTAAATACCTTAATCTCTTTCTAAGACTGGTTCCGTTCAACCTGACGGCCCGACAACACAGCTTATCCCCTAAGCTGACTCATCAAACTGGAACTGGTCATTTTACCTTCCCAGTTACTAATATACAATAAAGACAATTAACCAACAAAATCATTTAACCCTTTATTTAATTACATAATTTATAATTACATCACATAATTATTCTTTATTCACTTAATCACGTCGTGAAATTCCCATTCGCTACACAAATACACCAATTCAGAGCTTTATGGAGCGTTATAAAGTGTCATAAATGCCACTCAACACTTGTGGTCATTGAAATTTTTAGGAAAGAGTTAGCAGTTTGCTTGGATAGAAATTTAGGCTTTGAGGTTTGAGGTGGTTTGATGTTTAAGATAGTTGATGTTGAAGGTTGAGCTGAGGTTTGAGCTGGTTGTGTTTGGATTTTTAGGGTTTGTTGTGGTTCTGAGCCATCATGGTTCTTTTTACTCCTCCTCTCACTTCTTCTCTTTTTCTCCTCATCCTTTTTGTCTTTACCTTTCTTCTTTTCATCCTTATTGCCAGTTGCTTTAGAGGCTTGACTTGGACTTGAGCCAGAAGGATTTTACTTGTCATTCTTCTGCTCATCATCATCCTCATCTTTCCTTAGATTGTACTGAGTGTTTGGAAATATGGTGTCAGGATTCAAGAGATATATTTCCAAGAATTTTATCATTTAAACATCCTCAGGCTTCTTGTTCTTTTTATGATTCAAGTTAGACTGCAATGCCATGATCAGCTTCATGTTTGATCTAACACAGTGTTTGGGAACAATGAGATGCCTTGCTTGACTGGTTGTTCGATAGACATAAACTACTCCTTTGTGTGGATGTAGATAGGCTTCTAGAAAAGTTGCTATATGTGCCTTTTTGAGCTCTTGGAGTAGTTGAGTGTCTTCTTGAATTACTGGATTTACTTTGTCCATCATTACATCCAGTTAAGATGCTCTTAAGGTTTGAAGATATAGAAGAGTCACCTGGAGACATCTGTCCACACCATCATCATTGATGTTCATGACAATTCTTTTCTCTAGGAAGTTATCAACTTTCACCACCACTGCTTTTATAAAATTGATGTTCTTGCCCAAAGATATCATGCAAGCCATATAGTTATGTTGTAGAAATACTCTCAGTGCTGCAAGAAGGTCCTTGAATTCCTGATCTTGATTAGGCCCTTCTGCAGCCCTTAGTAGTCTTTCTTTGCCATCATCAACTTGAGCACCTAAGCTTTGTCCCACCTGAACAAGCTCTATAGATTGTGTCTTAGAATCCCTAGATTTTACAATCCTAGCCTAAATCTCCCCCTTAGTCTTGGAAACCGCATAAGTAGGGGAGTTAGAATTTCTGGCCTAATTTGTTCAGGTAAAGCAGGCACAAAAATGTTGAGCTTCCCCATGATGGCCCCAAAAGCAACAGAATTCTGCATTTGAAGGTGCTGATGGGAGTCCACCAGGGTTTGGATGTTAGTTTGTTGACTCTTGACTAGAGAAGTCAAGGCTTGTACTTGTGCAGTGAGAGTGGCATTAGAAGTCTGTAATTCTGAGACTTTGTTTTGGAGAGACGGGATTTATAGATTTGTAGAAGTGGATCCAGGCTGATAGGAGCTAGTAGATATTGAGGAGCCAAAGGTTGCTTCTACAGCCTGTTTGATGCCATCCGTAAGCAAAGCTGATGGCTCATATCTACTTTGATGAAGTTGCTCCAGCTTGACTTTGGTGTCATTTGAATTAGTGATTTGCTGTTGGAGCACTGTATGGAGAGAGATAAAGGATTGTTTGATATTTTTGACTTTCTTTTCAACGGTAGCAAGATCCATCCTTGATATATGATCAGCAAAATGCTTGAACTTGGAAGTGATCTGTACTTGAGATGGTATAATCTCATCCATTTTATCCTTTACCGGCTTTCTTATCCTATCTTCATGACCAGTCAGTCTCAGTTCTAGTGCTTTTCCAAAGAGATGGAAAGCTTTGAGTTGAACCTTTGAAACTTTATTGACTGCATCATAGACTTCACTAGGTGTTAGTGCCTTAGAGTTGCTACCCATAATTGTTAGATAATCTTCCCTGAACCTAGCTAAAACATCTTCCATTTCCAGATTATAGTCCTTGTTCAACCAAGCATCACAGTTGCCATCCTGTTCAGCTTCACTAAATTTTTTTTCTTGTTGTGCTTGGACATCTGATTAATAGGAGAGCATGATTTCCTAATAGTCCTGGTTAGACATGTCAGAAGTCAGCAGTTGTTGAGAGATTTATGCTAGGCTTGCAAGCTGATCTACCCTGAATTCTTCAAGATTTGACTGAGGTGCAGCTTCTTGGAGCCAGTTAGAGACATGATGTGGTTGTGAGTTGGAGGGTTGAGCTGTTAAGGTTTCATAACCACCTGGGACTAAAGTCACAGTTTTGCTCACAGATTGCTATGTGTTTATGACAATGTGTTGTCCTTCACTTGTAGTGGGAACCTCCAATTGAATTGGAGGGGATGTGACTGAGTTACTGTCATGTACACCAGCCTCAAACCCTTGTGCTTCTTGCAAAGCACTGTCACTTGAATGTGATAAACTTGCCTCCCCCACAACAGGATCATTGGCAATTATACTCCTAGCATCTACTGCCAAGGCAATTTCTGTTAGGTTTTTTAGGGGAGTTGTTCCTGCATGAGGAACCTCCAATTGAATTTGAGAGGATTTAGATAGCTTTCCCTCAGGAGTACTACCCTCAAACCTTACAATCTGTGAAGACTGATTTGCACATGAAGGTGCATTTGACACATCCATGGGGTCTTCAGTAAAAATTGATCAATACCCCATGTGTTTGATGGTGTCATCAAGGTCTACCCCAGCTAGTAGCCTCTCACCATCTAAATGTACTGTCTTGGTGGTGAGCAAGGTTTCTTGAACCAAGTCACTTGATTTAGCTTGCACTTCAGAAATGGATTCAAGTGTTGTAGGTAGGGAAGAAATTTGAGAGAGTAGAAAGTGTTGCTCAGATGTGAGTGATGGCAGCTCCCCCTGAATGGATGAGGGAGCTTCAAAATATGTGTTCTCACTATGTGTGCCATCCTGTTCTCACTATGTGTGCCATTCTCTCACTTTGAGAGGATTCACTTGAATTGCTTTAGGTGCAGGCTGTGTAGACTCTGTATAGGGTGCATTGGGGTGAATGCTCTTTTCAATAGACACACCCTGTTGAGAGGATGTATCTAGAGTCTGTTTAGTCCCCATTTTTAAAACTGCATCCTGCTGGGAGAATATAGAGGTGGCTTGAGTGGTCAGCTCAGATTTCTTACTCTTCTTTGATCTTTTGACCAAAGGTGACTCAGCTTCTATTTGATCCACACCACTCCCAGTTATAACTGCTAAGGTTAGCCCCTTTCTCTTCTTTTTACTCACCTCATCCTTTTGAGAAGATGAAGTGGTTATTTTCCTAGCTTCTTCAGGTTTTCAAGGAATGGTTTCAGCTTGGGAAGATCCCTATGGGTGTTCCTGTGTTTGTACTTCCACAGGTTCAGGGATCATAGTTGTGCTAGATTGTACATTTGACCTCATATCAGGCATTGGGTAAGGGTAAGTGTTAAACCTCTCCAACATGAATGGAGTGATTTTCAGACTTACATTTACCTTATTCTTTGTAGTAAGTGAACCAAATATTATTTTGGACACTTGCTTACAATTGCCTATTTTTGTGTTATCTATACCATTTAATAAATGTATGTCTGCTACTTTATGATTTAAAGTGGACATAATAAACCTAGGAAAGAAAATTTTCTTACCTCTAGCTGACAGAGGCATGGTTAGCCTGGTTGCAAGGTCTTCCAGGATCAACAGACCAACATTCAAGTGTCTGTTGTGGGCAATTGAGTACACCATCTTTTGCACCACACTTGAAATGTTGTCATACCTTGTCTTCCTGCATGTGAAGGCCCTCACCACAGAATCAAAGATAAAGGACCACTCATTTCTTAGATTTGTTTTGTTCAAGCTTGACAGGTTGATTCATCCACCATTGTTGATGAAGTCCATAAAATCAGTCAGTTCATTAGGAGTTGGTACCTCCACCAGATTTTCAGTTGGCAGCCCCAAACCTCTATTCACATCTTGTTCATTGAACTCTATTAGTTGGCCTCCAATCGTGCATGTCACCACCATAGAGAGAGAGTTGCCATTCATTTTAGTCCTCACTACTGTTGTAGTCCAGAATTCATGCAGAACATCCAGATACAGAACATGATTTGTAGTCAAAGCTCCTGCAAGATAAGATTCAGCCAAAAGTTTCACAAACCCCTTGAAACTATGAGGAGCTTGGTTAGCATTAGTAAAATCGAGGTAGTTTGGTCATTTCTCTAGGATAGTTGCTCTAACAATATTGAGTGCCATTGTTGATTGCTAATAGTGAATGGGTAAGAAACATTACTGAGAAAGGAGTAAAAATGAGAGAGAAATCGGTTTTAGATTGAAAGGCTGGGTCACTTGAGATCTCAAAAATTGTAAGTATGTATATATATCGAGATGTCTAGGTATTTATAGTAAAAGCAAATGACTTGTCGAGAACTCAAAAATAGACGTTTGGAATTAGTCTATCAAGAAGTCATTTTAGGAAATAAAAAATATATCGAGAAGTCATTTTAAATTACTCTTATAGAGAACTAAAAAAAATTGACTTATCGAGATGTCAAATAAATACCCAGTTTGTCCAAAAATGGACTGGATTAATTCCACCTTTTATTTGAATAAATTCAAAATAAAATTAGAATAAATTTGGCAAAAGTATTTTACCAAAATAATTTATTAAGTTAAATTATTTCAGTTCTGAGTTATTGAGAAGTCTAAAAATTATACTTGTAGAGAACTCTGTGAATTAACACTACTAGAGAAATCTACAAGGACTTATCAATAAGTCATAATAAAGCTTATCGAGAAGTCACTCGAGAAGTCAGTGAATTGACTTATCGAGAACTCACTCGAGAAGTTATAAATGACATTTCGATAAGTCAGTTAGACTTATCGAGAACTTAGTTCTCTATATACTTTTGAACACTTTAATTATGCCTTGTGTTAATTTCACATATTAAGAATGTAAATTAACAACTGAGCAGTTTACTTACAATTTGAAAAATTCCAAGCCAAAAAAAAATTGTTTTGAAAAATAAATATGCAGAGATTTTTGAAATATTTATAATTCATATTTCAGTTAATTTCCACATTAATCGAATTAATTTTGATTTACTAGAAATTAATCTACAACAAGTCTAGTGAAAGTTGCTTCATCCAAAGGTTTAGTAAAAATATCAACTAATTATTTTTCTGTTGGAACAAAAATGAGCTCAATCGTACCATTTGTAGCATGTTCTCTAATTAAATGGTACCTTACATCAATGTGCTTTATTCTAGAATGATTAACTGTATTAGCCACTATAGATATAGAACTAGTATTGTCACACATGATAGGAATTTTATGTAACACTAGGCCATAATCCATTAGCTAATTTCTAATCCAAAGCACTTGAGCACAATAACTTCTTGCAGCTATGTATTCAGCCTCTGTTGTATAAGTTAACACAGATTATTGTTTCTTGCTATACCTGGATAAAGTCTTTGTCCAAGAAATTGACAGCTCCCACTAGTACTCGTTCTATCAACCCTACATCCAGCAAAATCTGCATCTATATAGCCAACAACTTCAAAACCAGTTCCCTTAGGATACCATAATCCCAAGTCTAGAGTCCCCTTCAAGTATCTGAAAATTCTCTTTACAACCATCAAATGTGATTCTTTTTTCAAATATGATGTCTGGTCTACTTGCAGTTAAGTAAAGCAATGATCCAATCATTCCTGTATAGCTTGAAATATCTACACTCTTGCCTTTTTATATCTTCATCTAACTTTGTTGTTGTAGACATAGGTGTAGAAGCAAGTAAACAATCAATCATACCAAACTTTTTCAATAAGTCCTTGACATACTTAGTTTGGCTTATGAAGATTCCATCACTTATTTGACTGACTTGTAGTCTAAGAAATTAATTAATTCCCCCATCATACTCATTTCATATTTACTCTGCATAAGCTTAGAAAATCTTTGGCAAAGCTTTTCATTAGTAAAACAAAAGATGATATCATCCACATAGATCTGGATTAGGATCATGTCTTTACCATGTTTCTTGTAGAAGAGAGTCTTATTTATAGTACCTCTAGTAAAACTATGTTTCAGTAGGAATTCTGATAATGTATCATACCAAGCTCTAGGTGCCTGTTTTAGTCCATATAGAGCCTTGAGTAACTTGTACACAAAATTTGGAAATTCTGGATCTTCAAAGCAAGGTGGTTGTTGCACATAAACTTCTTCTTCTAACTTACCATTTAGGAAGGCACTCTTGACATCCATTTGA
The DNA here is from genome assembly GCF_009905375.1 of Apium graveolens. Classification (NCBI taxonomy): domain Eukaryota; kingdom Viridiplantae; phylum Streptophyta; class Magnoliopsida; order Apiales; family Apiaceae; genus Apium; species Apium graveolens. Next base: position 106,086,349 of record NC_133654.1, read on the forward strand.
TACACTTTAAAATTTGAATGTGCAGCAAATGCTAGAAAAATCCTTATTGCTTCAAGTCTTGCAACTGGAGAAAAAGCTTCATCATAATCAATTCCTTCTTCTTGTGAATAGCCTTTTGCAACCAACCTTGCCTTGTTTCTAGTAACTATACCATATTCATCCATCTTGTTCCTGAACACCCATTTTGTTTCAATAATGCTTCTATTCTTTGGTGCAGGAACTAACTCCCAAACTTTGTTCCTTTCAAACTGATTAAGCTCCTCTTGCACAGCAGATATCCAATTAGGATCTATTAGAGCTTCTTCAGTTTTCTTGGGTTCTATTTGAGACATAAAGCATGCATGTAGACACTCATTAGCAGTTGCACTTCTAGTCCTCACACCAGCAGTAGAATCACCAATAATTGCTTCTCAAGTGTGACTCTTATCCCACTTCCTTGTATGAGTTTGTTGACTTGTGCATTCATCATTTTCTTCATTATTGGTATGACTACTAGATCCTTCTTCTCTTTCTCCCCCTGAGTTTGTGCTATCAAATTCAGGTGTTTGAGATGAGCTTCCATTCCCATAATTTTCCTGTTTAGTAATCTCTTCATTCAACATCTGTTGTGTATTGACTTCATCTTCACCATCAGAATCACTATCAATGTTGAGATTTTCAAATGCAAGGGCTTCAGCTTCATTTTCATCAAGGCATTCCAAGCCTGGACACTTGTCATCATCAAAAGTCACATCTGTATTTTCCATAATCTTCTTTTAATCGATCACATAGACCTTGTACGCAGTTCTCTCTAATGAATATCCCAGAAAAAGTGCTTCAAAAACTTTTGAGTCAAATTTTCCCACATATTCAGAGTTGTCTTTCAAAATGTAACATTTGCTTCCAAATACATGAAGATGCTTTACAGTAGGCTTTCTCTTAGACATGATTGAGTATGGTGATTTACCATGTGCCTTGTTAATGAGATATATGTTTTGAGTGTAGCATGCAGTGTTAATAGCCTCTTCTAGAAGCTTGTTGGCAACTTGGCATCTTGCAGCATTATTCTAGCAGCTTCAACTAATGTTATGTTCTTTCTTTCAACTACTCCATTTTGTTGAGGTGTTCTAGCAGCTGAGAATTCTTGAACAATGACCTTGCTTTTGTAGAATTCACTCAATATTGCATTTCTGAATTCTATTCCATTATCACTTCTCAATGTTTGTACACAATTGTGATCTTCAACCTATTTTTCTATCTTCTTGATGTGCTCAATGATGATATGTGGAGTTTCATCTTTAGAATACATGAACTCTACCCAAGTGTATCTTGAGAAATCATCCACCATCACAAGTGCATATTTGTTCCTTGAAATTGATAAGACATTTACTGGTCTAAACAAGTCCATGTGAATAAGTTGCAATGGTGCACTTATAAAATTCATAGTTTTTGACTTGTGACTTGATCTTTTCATTTTTCCTTTCTGACAAGCTTCACAAACTTCAACTTGAGCAAACTCCAGTTTAGGCATGTCTCTTACTAACTCCTTTTTAACCAAGGTGTTAATTGCCTTAAAATTCAAGTGAGACAACTTCTTATGCCATAGCTTGTTTTGTTCTTCTGATGCCTTGGTGTAGAAGCAACAAATTCCATCCTTATTTGTTGAGTCCAAGTCTGCAACAAACAAGCTTCATTTCCTTGCTCCTTTCAGAGCAACTTCTCCAGTTTTCTTGCTGATAAAAATGCATTCGTCTTTGTTGAATAAGACTTCAAAACCTTTATCTATAAATTGACTACCAATGAGAAGATTCACTTCAAGACCATCTATAATAACCCCAAAATTTTGGACTTTTTGTAACCCTTATGAATAGTGATTTTGCTGATTATGCTGAATAAGAAAACTTTTCATGCCACACTATGTAGGGGTTCTTTTATTGATATTCGGAGATCTTATTAGTACTCTATATGGTATATAAGTATATGTAAAGATCGTCAGAATCCAAATTCGAACACTTTGATTTTTCCCAAAAATCCACCAGATACAGAAAGAATTGAGTATAAGGTAACATGATTAAAAGGATTTTAATTCAAGGATTATAAGAGAGGATCATAAAAGGAATATAAATTATTGAGAAAGGTTTAGGGGAACCCAAGTAATAAGATCCCGGGTATGATCCCTCAAACGATAAAAGAGAATGAAAGTTAAGCGAACCATATAACAGATCAGCGATCATTAGCCAAGTAATTAGGAGTTAATAAAGAGGTTAGTGGATGATGATGTCATCACACCAACAAGAAGAAGACAAGTGTAAGAAGATGACATAAGCATGGTGACCTAAGCATGACAAAATGGAGGGATTGGTTGGTTGATTGTGAACCATTCATTTCTTACCATGGTAAAAAGTTAATTAACAACAAAATAATATCAACCTAGCCAAGCAAATCATAACACAAAACTTGACTTTTCATTTCCAGGCAAGAAGCTCTCGGCTCTTCACCATTTTCAAAGAAAAGAAAATCCAAAACCAAGATCCAAGCATTTTTAAATTGTGAGGTAATTATCCAAGGTTCATTATACATAGATATAGCTACCCTATGAATCTAAGCTTCCATTTCTTTCACAATCTCTTCCAATAATTCATGGAAGAAGAGGGTGAATAGTGTTTTCAAGATCTTGAAAATTTTGATCTTGTGTTTTTGTTTAGATATAGCTTTTGTAAGGATTTTCAAGGGTGGTTCCAAGCTCCTTAGTTACTTCTACTCACCAAAGGAAGGTATAATCTCATACCCTAGCCCTAGTTTTGAATATTTAGAGTTTTTATGTTTGGTATGGTTCATGAGAAGCATGATTCTTGTATACTTAGAGTGTGGTTGGATTTGTAATGAGTTTGAAGTTGTAAATCTTGATTATTGGTTAATGAACTTAAGTATAGCTTTTAGTTCATGTTTGAGGGTAGTATAAATTGGAAATCTTGAGATGTTGGGGCTGTTGTAGTAAAGTATGGATGGAGTTTGGTTGTAGTAATGATTGTGGGTCGATTTGTGGATTGGTTGGAGCGGTATAAATTTGGTAATCGCGTAAACATAGCCGTCGTAATGCCCGATTTACCTTAGACTGTTTTTGTTCTTAACTTCAGGACCCGTGAAGTCACTGTTAGGTTTTGACCATTGCCATGATTAGATAGTTCATGTTACGAGATTCGTTTTGATATGTGGTTCGCTTGAATCCGATGTACGGTTTAGGAGAAAGGACTGTTTTAAGTAACGACGTTTTGCGAAAGAACCATTAACCCTCGCCTTACTTTAAAACCTTGGTTAAGGCCCTTAAATGAATAATTGGAGTATGAAACAATTATGTAAAGTGTATTAGGAAGTTCGTAGAGTACTTGCGAAAGAATCGCCTTAAAATTCTTAATGGTTAATTTATTAAAAATGGTGGAACCGAGGGTACTCGAGCGACTTAAGTGAATCGTTAAGGGTATAAGCGACCATAAGAGAACGTTAGAGTCTAATTGGTTAAAGTCTAGATTCTTAAGCGACTTTAGTTTAATTCCGACTTATGTTGTTTTTCATAGGTTATCGGACCCACTCTAAGCTTAAGTCTATCTGGGAACACTCAGGCAAGTTTTCTACCCGTTATATTGTTGTTGTGATGTATATATGTATATGCATTATCTTGTGATAAGTGCATGATTGTTATTAGCAAATCTTGCGATATATTGGAGAATGCTGATATGGTATATATGCATGTCTGTTTCGTGATCTTGATATTTAATTGTTGATTCAAATGCTTATAAGTTGCATAATACCTATGCTAGAGATAAACAGTAGTTGCGTATACCCTTAGTATAGGGGACCCAAAGGTGAACATTTTCTAAACCGGGAGTCTATTTATATATAAATATATATATATATATATATGTATAGATATAGTTTTCAAAACTATTAATCGAATAAGGTTTATTCGATAACTTTATTTTATTTAATGAATATTATTTTGAATATTCATTTGAGGACTTATGACTCTACTCATTTTATTTAATGAATGTTATTTTATTATATAATATTCTTTATTTTATTAAAAAATAATGTTTCGATATTTTCCAAGTATTCGGAAAATAATTGATACTATCAAATCATTCTTACTTTAAATATTTCCAGAGATTATTTTCAAACTTTATCAAAACTATTTTTGGAAGGTTAGAGCGGATCCCAAAACTCGTTTTCATATTTAAAATCTTTCTTTCGAAGGGGATTTAAATACTCACTCAAAAATCTGAGGGATCCGGTTCCATGATGTATTTTTATATTCGCAACAAGGTTGCTGTTTTGATAAAAGAGTTCTTGATTACTTACCCAACACTCGGGAAGTAAAATTCTTGGAATAAGTTAATCCATTAACAGGCATCGCCTCGGAAATATCGGTGAGTTTTCCTTTCCAACTATATACGACTTCTTAGTGGAGCCATATCAACAAGTTTCTACTTGGGGAAAGGGGGGACGAGCTTTACGTTTCAGAGTCATGGATTTCATCTGAACTAGGAGTGGCGTAAGTGGTCGAGTGGCGCCGGCCCAGCCTTATTATATTGGCCCAAATAGCCCGGAAGTTCCGCTAAGACGGTCCATTCCTTAAGAGTCCAGTGTTCGGTTGACAAGTAAATCCGACTGTTCTCCTCTACATGTAGAAAATGGTGGGGTTGCTCTACTGTGACTGATCATCGTGAGTGGTCTTCCTGGCGCGACAAACTCCCGTAATGAGTTCATTATCCAATTGGATATTTCTGCAACACTACCCAGAGCACTTCGATAGAAAGGCTACGGCTGGGCGATTGTTGAGTGTTGGCAGGGTCGAGTTTTCAAAATGATGTTTTCATCAAATGAAGTATCTCATAACTTCATTTCATTTTGATGATATTTCAAAGATTGATTCTATACAAGTTTCATCGTGTAGCTTCATCTATGGGATGAACTATTTATACCTTGAACGGTGGTAGTTCAAGTAGTATTCGGAAAAAGATATAAGTATATTGGAGTATCTTGTAACTTCATCTTTTCAACTAATATCTAGTTAATGATTATCTTATGCATGACAAAGATTTTCACAAAAATGTTGAGACAAGGTTAGATATATGAGATCAGCTTGCAACGATATTTTTATACAGTTATAAACTAGAACTCTGTGTATATTATGCATGGAAAAGGACTTCCAATATTTTGAAAAGTATATATATACATATATACTGAATATTTTGTGACTTGGTCGTGATAAGATATCAAACTTGTTTCATTTCTTCTTGACCAAGACTTTCATGAGTACTATGAGAATGCTCATATATTGTTAATTATTATACATATTATTTCGGTGGGCTTGTTGCTCACCCTTGCTTTCTTCTTTCATCACACAACAACAGATAGAAAAGATGAACAGGACCAAGCTCCCAATTTGCAAGCGGTTAGGAAACGTTCCGCAGTTTTCTGGAGGTGTTGATGCCGCAGTAGTTGAGGTAGGAATTACCAATAGGCTAGGCTTTCAACTGTTGATGCACCAGACTTATGTATCTATATGAATTGTAATAATGGCAAGGAAATGTAAATTTATTCAGAAACCCTTTTGTGGTATAATGACTTATAATTATGGAATAAAATGACTTGTGTTATTTTTGGTATTCATCTCTGAGAATATAACTTGTGGTGTGTGTATGTATATTGTGGGGTCACAGTACGCAGTGGTTGGTTATTTATTAAGATTAAGAGTTGTTAAGGGAATTGGAACTCGTGACAACCCGGATCCCCGACCCCGGATTTGGGGGTGTTACAGAAATGGTATCAGAGCTAAGCGTTATAAACCTCAAAGATGATGCGACGTTAAGATAAGAAGTTCACTAAGATAATAAGAACTCTTGCCAAGTTCACAGTCAGACTACCTAACGTATTACTGACAGTTAAAACCCTTATGGGAACCTTTATAAATATCATGATAGTAACATAGTTCGTGATCATATAGGGCAGCGGGGCACCGAACCCTGAGGTTCAGGAGTATCAGTATGAGGATGTTTTATTACATGTTGGAGATCAAATTGTGAATCCAATAGAGTACCCTAATGAGGGACCGGATGAGATTCATATTGGGAATATTGCAGTTGAGGATGTTATCCCAGAAGAGATTGCTGCTGAGGAAGATCTCATGGAGGGTCCTGACGAGAATAGAGAGAGGACCGCTGAGGAATTAATGACCGTAGTCAGGGCGACTACCAAAGCTAGAATGGCCGCGAGGGTGGCACTAGAGGATGAAGAGTTACCAAGGGCATAGAGGATAATGAGGGCAGAAGGAGTGGGGCCTTCCACGGCACCAATTATACCAGTATCAGACCCTCTTCCGGAGGTTCCTGTAGACATCCATGAGGTTCCACCAATTCCTGTCCCCTCCCTTGTACAGAGCCCAGCACCTACTGAGGAAATGCCACATTTATCTCCTGCATCATTGTCACCTGATATCGTGCTTGGTTATCCATTTGGATCTCCTGGGTCTGCACCACCTGCACCCCATGGACTACTGGATGCTACCACTCAGACTTCTCTTATCGCCAATTATCATATGACTTTGGGTGGCCTGTCTGAGTCCCGTAATATTAGGAGTGATCTGTTGGATCAACTTACTGCACCAAGGATTGAGGGCGGGGTACTTCCGGCAGGATTAGCTTATAGCATGGAAAGGATTGAGGCTACCACCCGAATTACAGCTAGAGGCCATCTTGAGGGTCAGATTGATCCAGCTCTACTTGCGACTATCTTAGACCTCATCACCGCTTTAATGGAGCAGGTTAGGGATGTCGTGCGTGCCCACATTTCTTGATCCATAATAGTGTGCAGAGTCTGAGCAATCAGACAAGAATTACATGCAGCACCACTTTTGGAGGATTAACCTAAGTTATGAATGATTAGTTTTAATGACTAGATGATTATCTGTGGTAGTACTTTTGACATAGAAGCGATCAGGCCAAATGATGTAATTCTCTTTCATATGTTCAGTTGTTGTACCCTCGAATAAATGGTTATGTATATATTCGTTCCTTTCAGTTCAGATCAGTTTGTTTGTGATAAGTTCATATTGTTAATTGCATTATTAACACTTAAGAGTGTCATGAAGTTTATAGAACTTGAGAATTCATAATTTACGATCATGTAAGGACTGAACGAGGGAAAGACTTAAGCAAAGTAAGTAAGAGAAATATCAAGAGATTCTCAAAAAAAAAATCTCAAGCATTATTCCCCCACGAAGAGTAAGATTTGGGGCAAACCCTGAATGTGATAATCAGGGAGGTCACAATTAAGATATATGGGACCCGGAACATAATGTAGTGGGAAATTCTTTCAGGACCTTTAAGTCGCTAAGCTCTCAGAGTTCCAAGGAACAAGTTGACCCAATCGAGGCAAGAGCCTAGCTAAAGGAAATAGAGGAAGGGTTTTATATTCTAAATGATTGATGAAGCACGAAAGACTGTTTTGTCACTTACCTTCCTAAGAGAGAGGCCACCCGCTGGTGAAAGGCTAGGGAAGATAGAGAGATAGTGTAAAAGCTTTAGAGCCAGAACAAAGGCGAACGAGTATGATGAATTACGAATCTAAGTTGTAAAAGTTGTAAAGATTCGTTCTGAGGACAAGAATCCCAGAACGACGTGATGTTTGAAGTCAAGGATTAGTGGGTTCATGAAATGATTGTAAGAGAAAGGAAAATAAAGAGAAACTGAAGTGGAAAGAAATAAAAAGGCAATACAGTTTGAGGAATGATAATGGAGTTGGGTATGAGGAAACCCTAAAGACTAGTAGCAATAGAAATAGAAAAGTATGTAATCGTCAGGATGAGGGTGATTCACTATGAGTTAAAGTTGATGGTTGAAGGCATAAGAGATACATATATTTTATCCCCTGTAAGTTGGGAGGATTCGAGGAAACCTTGAGATAGTTCGAAGGATAAATAATGAGACGCGGATAGACTGAGGAGACAAGAAAGTAAGAAATTAGAAAAATTGGATGAAGGAAGTGACCTTCAAGAATGTGAAGTGTAAGACCGGTGGCATGATACCCAGAAAGGGAGACGCCAAGTATGAAAGACATCCCAACATTGAGATGACTTGTGAGATAAATTACAAAAGTAAATTAGGAATTATTAAGAAGAATTTCACGTTGAACACGACCAATATCTTCCAGAACATCATTGTTATCGTTACCAAATTAGGCAAGAAAAGCGGATAACCGTTGTTATCTTTTGGAGGCCATATTGATTGACCTCATTTTGAATAAGGATGCTATTGTGAAATTTGGTATAGACTATCGAGATGGGAATGATTAAATAAGATAATCTATCAAGGATATATGACTTGATTTATCCATAGAAGGATGCATGTACCTTTTAAAGGTGGAATTAAGGATAGAACCTCGATAAATTGAAATGAATCCTAGGGGAATGCATAAAGGTTGGCATTTCACCCTTAATAGGGACAGTATGAGTTTTGACATTATGAATTGGAAGGGATTAAGGTAACAACAACCTTTAAGGATCAGTGGGGAAATTTTTCAGAAGTACTAGACAATGGTTCTAGTATTGTAAATGGTATTTTGATATGCCCTGTATCTAGGGAATACAGGAGGAACAATTCAAGGATAACCTTGGAGGTTTTACAAGGGAAAGGTAATCTTTAAAGTTTTGAAGAATAGAAATTTTGATAAAGAAAATATGACGTAATTATAATAATGCCAGGTGGGGCACGTGTTGAACCATAAGAAAGTATAGATCGACCCAATGAAGGTCGAGATTGGTGAAAACAAGAAGGACCCAAGATATGAGACGTCCTAAGTATGATCGAGAGTTAGTCATGACAATGTTAACCTCTAAAGAACGAGGCAATAACTTTTGGAAAAATGGTAATATTTTTTTTTCTCACCAAAGCTTAAGGAAGAGCATCTTCACACAAGCAGTGATTGGAAATGAGGTAGAAAATTTAGTTGGAGGTGGTTAAAATGACATTGATTGTAAGGAAATTTTACTATCAGGAAAGGCCAAAGAAGTGGCCGACACTCTAGGTGTAAGAGAGCAGTTATAGGCGCTTGTGCAAGAGGAATACAGTGATAATGGTTAAAGCCGTGAAGTTTGTATTATGGTGTGAAAGGGTAAAATTCCTTCTGATGATTGTGCGATACTCAACCGTAATAGTGGTTTGGTAAAGATTTAATTCATAAAATTTTCGTGAGCGGGCTATCTATCTTAGAAGGTCCTATCTAGAGAATAAGCCAGGACCATGTTATGAAAGGACTAAATGAACCTTTGAGCTTCATATCTCCTAATAAAGATATATGGTTAATAATGGTATTAACCTGCTATTGTTGCTTTCATTGAAACTCTTCTGCAATTTTATCTGCTTCATGTCATATGTACGTCAAGTTCAGGAGTGTTCTTCATGAATCATGAACGGTGATCATGTTACCTCCTTAGAAGAATTCGATACGACAGGTATGGACTCCGTATGGTTGGCTATTAAGATTCCAAGGAAAATGAATGATTACAGTAGGTCAGCGGTGGACCATAGTAATGCAGCAATGATTACGCGAGTAATGAGCCGATTAAAACCGTGAGAGTTGTATATGAGTGGATGTTGAGATTGAGTACCACTAATTGGGTCATAATGATATACAAGTCATCAGTGATAGAATAATTAAGTCAATTATCTACCTATGATATATTTATTCCTTCTTATCAATAAAGAGTAGTATTACTATACGAAGAAGGTTGCGGTATAGAAATGGATTCTAGTAACGATGATGTCTAGAATGAAATCCCAGATTCGATTTTTGCTGTCGAGGGAGTTTCAACGGTGATTGTTTTTAAGCTCAATCAAGAGCATGGGTTAATAGAATGATGGACGGAATAGCAAAAATATTCAGGCACGTGAATTACGATGCGATAATACTGGATATTGATATGGATACTTATGTTTCATTCTTCTTTGATAAACCTCTATATTTTAGAGGTAGATTCCAAGCCAGATATTTTATGGCAGTATATTTTTTTAATGCTCTTAAATTCGTTCTTTTCTCTCCTTTTCATTTTGTATAAGTTGAGAAGAACAACCCTTCCAGAAGGGGAGGTATTTCCGAATGACTATCTATCTGTGTGATAGAAGCCTAGTAGGATACCATCTATTGTTTAATTGTTTGTCAAGTACTAAAGGCTGGTCACCTTCTGTACTAACTATGCGATGTAACAAGTGTTCATGATCATAGTGATCTCTCAATAAAATCTTGTACTTCTATACGATGGATCATGCTTTCGAAGATGGAAGCAGCTAGAAAGGAAGTAGTAGCAGTGCAGTGGTATTCCGAATCTACCGCGTTCGTGATACTAAGGTTGACACGGTTATTCAAAGGTTATAGAATGCTAACGAGAAAAAGTGTAACCAGTATAATATTAGGTACGAAAGATAGTAACGATTACGAACTGGAAGAGAGTGGGTATTGAGAAGCAAAAGCTATAATGCTAGAAGCTATGATGAGAGTCTGTGCGATAGACTTGAAAGAATTTGGAATGATCACTTGGCACGTATCGAGTTTTCTTATGATGATGGATGATATGACAGTGTCGGAATGTCGCCTTACGAGGCCCTATACAGAAAGAGATGTCGATCTCCATTGTATCGGAATGGAGTTGGAGAGCGCAAGTTGCTCGGACCAGTAGTGGTCCAAAGGACCAAGGATATAATAGATCTAATCAGAGGACGGCTGGGAGTAGCCCAAGATGGACATAAGAGGTATGCTGATTCGACTCGAAAGGACAAAGAGTATTATGAAATAGGGGACCTAGTAATGTTAAAGGTATCCCTTGGAAAGGATTGATGAGGTTCGAAAAGAAAGGGAAACTAAGCCCAAGATACATTGGACCTTTTGAGATACTAAGACGGATTGGGGAGTTAGCTTACGAGCTAGCCTTACCCCCGAACCTACAACAAGTTCATAATGTGTTCCATGTGTCAATGCTAAGGAAGTATCATCAGGATGCCAGACACATAGTGGAGTACGAGCAGGTGGATATGCAACCAGATCTGACTTACATAGAAAAACCAGTAAAGATTATGGATAAGAAGAAGCAAGTGCTTCGGAACAAAGTGATCAAGCTAGTCAGAGTGCTATGGCAGAACCATAATGTGGAGGAATCAACTTGGGAACTAGAGAGCGCAATGCTAGAAAAGTACCACCAATTGTTTTCTATCTGATTCCGGGACGGAATCCTTTTAAGGAGGGGAGACTGTAATAACCCCAAAATTTTGGACTTTTTATAACACTTATGAATAGTGATTTTGCATTATGTTGAATAAGAAAACTTTTCATGCCACACTATGTAGGGGTTCTTTTATTGATATTCAGAGATCTTATTAGTACTCTATATGGTATATAAATGTATGTAAAGATCGTCAGAATCCAAATTCGAACACTTTGATTTTTCCCAAAAATCCACCAGATACAGAAAGAATTGAGTATAAGGTAACATGATTAAAAGGATTTTAATTCAAGGATTATAAGAGAGGACCATAAAAGGAATATAAATTATTGAGAAAGGTTTAGGGAAACCCAAGTAATAAGATCCCAGGTATGATCACTCAAACGATAAACGAGAACGAAAGTTAAGTGAACCGTATAACAGATCAGCGATCATTAGCCAAGTAATTAGGAGTTAATCAAAGAGGTTAGTGGATGATGATGTCATCACACCAACAAGAAGAAGACAAGTGTAAGAAGATGACATAAGCATGGTGACCTAAGCATGACAAAAAGGAGGGATTGGTTGGTTGATTGTAAACCATTCATTTCTTACCATGGTAAAAAGTTAATTAACAACAAAATAATATCAACCAAGCCAAGAAAATCATAACACAAAACTTGACTTTCCATTTCCAAGCAAGAAGCTCTCGGCTCTTCACCATTTTCAAAGAAAAGAAAATCCAAAACCAAGATCCAAGCATTGTTAAATTGTGAGGTAATTATCCAAGGTTCATTATACATAGATATAGCTACCCTATGAATCTAAGATTCCATTTCCTTCACAATCTCTTCCAATAATTCATGGTAGAAGAGGGTGAATAGTGTTTTCAAGATCTTGAAAATTTTGATCTTGTGTTTTTGATTAGATATAGCTTTTGTAAGGATTTTCAAGGGTGGTTCCAAGCTCCTTAGTTACTTCTACTCACCAAGGAAGGTATAATCTCATACCCTAGCCCTACTTTTGAATATTTAGAGTTTTTATGTTTCGTATGGTTCATGAGAAGCATGATTCTTGTATACTTAGAGTGTGGTTGGATTTGTAATGATTTTGAAGTTGTAAATCTTGATTATTGGTTAATGAACTTAAGTATAGCTTTTAGTTCATGTTTGAGGGTAGTATAAATTGGAAATCTTGAGACGTTGGGGCTGTTTTAGTAAAGTATGGATGGATTTTGGTTGTAGTAATGATTGTGGGTCAATTTGTGGATTGGTTGGAGCGGTATAAATTTGGTAATCGCGTAAACATAGCCGTCGTAATGCCCGATTTACCTTAGACTGTTTTTGTTCTTAACTGCAGGACCCGTGAACTCACTATTAGGTTTTGACCATTGCCATAATTAGATAGTTCATGTTACGAGCTTCGTTTTGATATGTGTTCTCTTGAATCCGATGTACGGTTTAGGAGAAACGACCGTTTTAAGTAACGGCGTTTCGCGAACGAACCATTACCCCTCGCCTTACTTTAAAACCTTGGTTAAGGCCCTTAAATGACTAATTGGGGTATGAAACAATTATGTAAAGTGGATTAGGCAGTTGGTAGAGTACACACGAAAGAATCGCCTTAAAATTCTTAATGGTTAATTTATTAAAAATGGTGGAGTCGAGGGTACTCGAGCGACTTAAGTGAATCGTTAAGGGTATAAGCGACCATAAGAGAACGTTAAAGTCTAATTGGTTAAAGTCTAGATTCTTAAGCGACTTTGGTTTAATTCCGACTTATGTTGTTGTTCATAGGTTATCGGACCCACTCTAAGCTTAAGTCTATCCAAGAAAACTCAGGCAAGTTTTCTACCCGTTATACTGTTGTTGTTATATATATGTATATGCATTATCTTGTGATAAGTGCATGATTGTTATTAGCAAATCTTGTGATATATTGGAGCATGCTGATATGGTATATATGCATGTCTGTTTCGTGATCTTGATAATTGTTGATTCAAATGCCTATAAGTTGCATAATACCTATGCTAGAGATAAACAGTAGTTGCGTATACCCTTAGTATAGGGGACCCAAAGGTGAACATTTTCTAAACCCGGAGTCGATGTTCCCGAGTATAATATATATATATAGATAGATAGATATAGTTTTCAAAACTATTAATCGAATAAGGTTTATTCGATAACTTTATTTTATTTAATGAATATTATTTTGAATATTCATTCGAGGACTTATGACACCACTCATTTTATTTAATGAATGTTATTTTGAAAATTCATTCGAGGACTTATGATTTCGCTTATTTTATTATATAATATTCTTTATTTTATTAAAGAATAATATTTTGATATTTTCCAAGTATTCGGAAAATAATTGATACTATCAAATCATTCTTATTTTAGATATTTCCTGAGATTATTTTCAAACTTTATCAAAACTATTTTTGGAAGGTTAGAGCGGATCCCAAAACTCGTTTTCATATTTAAGATCTTTCTTTCGAAGGGGATTTAAATACTCGCTCAAAAATCTGAGGGATCCGGCTCCGTGATGTATTTTTATATTCGCAACAAGGTTGCTGTTTTGATAAAAGAGTTTTTGATTACTTACCCAACACTCGGGAAGTAAAATTCTTGGAATAAGTTAATCCATTAACAGGCATCGCCTCGGAAATATCGGTGAGTTTTCCTTTCCAACTAGATACGACTTCTTGGTGGAGCCGTATCAACAAGTTTCTACTTGGGGAAAGGGGGGACGAGCTTTACGTTTCAGAGTCATGGATTTCATCTGAACTAGGAGTGGCGTAAGTGGTCGAGTGGCGCCGGCCCAGCCTAATTATATTGGCCCAAATGGCTCGGAAGTTCCGCTATGACGGTCCATTCCTTAGGAGTCCAGTGTTTGATTGACAAGTAAATCCGACTATTCTCCATTACATGTAAAAAATGGCGGGGTTGCACTACTGCGACAGATCATGAGTGAGTGGTCTTCCTGGCGCTGCAAACTCCCGTAATGAGTTCATCATCCAATTGGATATTTTTGCAACACTACCCAGAGCACTTCGATAGAAAGGCTACGGTTGGGCGATTGTTGAGTGTTGGCAGGGTCGAGTTTTCAAAATGATGTTTTCATCAAATGAAGTATCTCGTAACTTCATTTCATTTTGATGATATTTCAAAGATTGATTCTATACAAGTTTCGTCGTGTAGCTTCATCTATGGGATGAACTATTTATACCTTGAACGGTGGTAGTTCAAGTAGTATTCAGAAAAAGATATAAGTATATTAGAGTATCTTGTAACTTCATTTTTTCAACTTAATCTAGTTAATGATTATCTTATGCATGACAAAGATTTTCATAAAAACTTTGAGACAAGGTTAGATATATGAGATCACCTTTCAACGATATTTTTATACAGTTATAAACTGGAACTCTGTGTATATTATGCATGGAAGAGGACTTCTAAGATTTTGAAAAGTATATATACATATATACTGAATATTTTGCTACTCGGTCGTGATAAGATATCAAAATTGGTTCATTTCTTCTTGACCAAGACTTTCTTGAGTACTATGAGAATGCTCATATATTGTTAATTATTATACATATTATTTTGGTGGGCTTGTTGCTAACCCTTACTTTCTTCTTTCATCACACAACAACAGATAGAAAAGATGAACATGACCAAGCTCCCGATTCGCAAGCGGTCAGGAAATGTTCCGCAGTTATCTGGAGGCATTGATGCCGCAGTAGCTGAGGTAGGAATTACCAATAGGCTAGGCTTTCAACTGTTGATGCACCAGACGTATGTATCTATATGAATTGTAATAATGGCAAGGAAATGTAAATTTATTCAGAAACCCTTTTGTGGTATAATGACTTATAATTGTGGAATAAAATGACCTGTGTTATTTTTGGTATTCATCTCTGAGACTATAACTTGTGGTGTGTGTATGTATATTGTGGGGTTATAGTACGCAGTGGTTGGTTGTTTATTAAGATTAAGAGTTGTTAAGGGAATTGGAACTCGTGACAACCCGGATCCCCAACCCCGGATTTGGGGGTGTTACACCATCTACCAGTGCTGCATCATTAATGACAACATTTTCAGAAACAATCTTATCATATCCCATTATGAATCATTTGTTATTGTCTCCAAAGGTCACCAAAGGGCCAGGCTTCTCCTCAAAATGTGATAGCAGGGCCTTATCACCTGTCATATGTCTGGAATACCCACTGTCAATGATTCATATAAACTTCTTCACTTTGCCCTGCGCACAATGAGTTTTAAGTGTGTTTAGCAACACAAGCAGTATTGGGTACTTTCTTCTTATTAACTGATTTAGCAGAAGTAGAATGAGTTGTTTTAGATAAAATAGAATTCAATGATTGTTGTGCATTTTCCCTATCTGATGTAGACCCGACTTTTGTTTCTTTAAGGTCTACTCTCAGTTTGTGGCAACTCTTCATCACTTTCAAGTTGCATGGGATACAGTCAAACTTGTCACAAAATGAGTAGGGATCATTTGCATTTGCTTCCTTATATTTATAGGCTCCTTCAGCTGGCTTGCTAACAACCTTTTTACAAAGGTGAGTTAGATGATTTACAGAGCCACATTCTTCACACTTCTTTCTTGGGGCATCTGCAACATAAGCAAAATTATTGCTTTTGTTTATCCCAATTTTCCTATTTCTATTTTTCTTCTTCTTTCGTGCATCTTCAGTCTTAGTTTCTCTGACAGGTGTCTTGGAGCATTGATTATCCATGAGTTTCTCTTGAGGCAACTGGAATTTGAGATCTTGTATCATCATTAGAGGTCTGGCTTTTATTGACAATTAAAGCACTTGAGCCATTTACAATATGTCCTTGACCAGTTCTCAATGATTTCCTTTGATTCATTTCTAGTTCATATGTTTTCAGAATTCCATATAGAACTTCCAGTGTTATTCTGCTCAAGTCTCTCCCTTCTCTGATTGCTGAAATTTTCTATTCCAAATGGTCAGGGTGTTAAAAAATGAATAACACACAGGGGGGTGAATGTGTGTTTTATTATTTTTATGTTTTTTTGAGCTTTTTATGGTTGAACAAAGTAAATTAAATCTTGTAGTAAAATGTGCTACTGTAGAAATTAAACATGCAATAATAAAGAACACAGATCTTTCAAAACTCATCTAATTTTATATTAAAATTAAGAATATTTTGCTAAAAAATTTCTAGGCTCTTTGTTAATAAAGAGCTTAGCTTCTCCTTGAGAGTGTTACAAGATTTTCCGTCTAAATTGTTACAACTGACTAAGGACCAGTGTTAACTTTATAATTTAGTTAACTGCTGGTTTACACATTGTGCAATAAGACATGCTAATAACTTTAGTAAACTGTCACTTGTCATTCCCATTTTAGGAAAAAGTGTATCTTCTATTTCTAGCTTAGCATATCTTAGCACCCTGTGTTTACTTTGATCTTCCTTTGTCAGTTAATCTTAACCATTGATCTTGCACATCCTTCAAATTGCTTTTTGTAGACTTGTCAATCCAGCTGGTTGGATTTTTTGTTGATTGTAAATCTTGCATATTCAACTGGTCTGCAACTCTGTACTTTGAGATTTTACCTCGAGATTTCCATTTGGTCTATAGAGAACTTGACATCTCGATAAGTATATTGGCTTATCGAGATCTCTAATACTCCATAGTTAATTTGACTTGTAGAGGTATCTGAGTTCTCTATAAGAGAATTTGGCTTGTCGAGATCTCTAGTCTTCATATCTTCACTTTGACTTATCGATATCTCTGATTTCTCTAGTGGCTTATTGACATATCAATAACTCAGAGTTCTCTAGTCAAATTTGACTTGTCGATAACTTGGAGTTCTCTATTGAATTTTGGCTTATCGATATATCTGAGTTCTCTAGTGGAATATGACTTATGGATAACTCAGAGTTCTCTACTGAATGTTGACTTGTCGATTACTCTGAGGTCTCTAGTGAAGAAATGACTTGTCGATATCTCCAATCTTCATGTCTTCAATTTGGCTTGTCGATATCTCTCTGAGTACTCTCGTAGCTTTTCTGACTTCTTGATAAGTCATTTGGAGTTCTCGAGTGACTTCTCTCTAACACTAAATCTGTGACTTGTAGAGATCTTTGACTTAAAATATTTTTATCCAAACAAATTTATTCAACTCCGAGCTTCTTCATAATTCTTCTGAGGCATGATCTTCTTGATCTTCTTCCAGATAGAATCTTTAGGCTTAATACTGTTTAAACAAAAAGACTTCAGTCTACTCTTTTACATTTTTACAGACTTTAAATGTTACAAGTACAAGTGCAAACTAAGATTACAATACAACTTACTTAGGGTTGTCAATTTAACTTAGTCTTGTTAAAGTACAGGCATGTCTTGCACAACACAGGGAGTGTAAGCAAAAACTTCAAGTTCACTTCTTCGGCTTCATAATATTTGTCATGGAGCTGCAAGTCATTTATTAGCTTATTAAACCTTACAAACACATCAGTGATACTTTCTTTTGGCTTAGCCATAAAACCCTCATACTGTGAAATCAGTATTCTTCTTTGATTAGATCTAACTTCCTCAGTTCCCTCACAGAGTATTTCAATCTTTTCCCAGATCTGCATAGCAGTGTCACAGTTGACAATGTTGTTGTACATTACATTTTCAAGTGACTCAATTAAAATTAGCTGCAAGCCACTATCCAGGGAAACTTTTTCGTTCTCAGGCTCAGAGTACTCAGAAGGGTCTTTTGGAGCATAATAAGCTGGAATAACCATATCACCATATGTAGATTCCTCAACACTAACCATAGGAGTGAAGGGCCCATTTTTGAGAATCTGAATATAGAGTAGATTGGCCATCTTGATAAACAGCAACATTTTCTTTTTCCAAAGAGTGTAGTTAGCTTTGTCAAAGTTAGGAATTTTAATGCTACTGATTTTCTGTGTATTCATTCTTCCAAGATCTTGAATCTGTTTTGTTAGGTCACACACACTGTAGAGGGGGTGAATACAGTGTATAATACAATCAAATCGAACTTTAAAATCTTAAGTAACAGAAAACAAACTTTATTAAAACAATAAACTCTGTTACAGTATGGAACTGTTACCTCTCAGTGATGACAAAATATCACGAGAGCTGCTGGGTAACAATGAATAATCTTCTCGAATATAAAAACAATTATAGTGTAAACCCTATGTCTGTGTTTATATACTACACAGTTACAAGATAATCGTTAATTGATATGTAATATAATTCTGCTTCCTAAAATGTATCAATCAGATATCTTTTCTTCCAAGTATTCCATTCTTCACAGAACTCCTTCTTCATGCATATCTCTTCTTATGTTTATCTTGATCTTCATTCCTTTAATCAGCTACTGTCCTTATCTGATCGCCCTTCAGCACTTAAGTTCTGATATCTAACTTCTGATGATTTTCTCCTGATAATATAAGTACTGATATCCTTAAGTCCTGACTTCCAGTATAAGTACTGATCAACAGTTAAGTACTGATTTGTCCTGTTAAGTAAGATCTGAAATCTAAACATAAATTATATTAGCCATGGCATTATCAAATATATCTAACAATCTCCCCCAACTTGTAAATTAGCATAATATACAAGTTTAACAGATATTTGATGATGTCAAAAATATTAAGTACAAATGCATGAGAATTAGACTAGATAACTACAACTTACAGTCCTTAAAGCTTTACCAATATTCAACTTCTGATAACAACTTTAGTCTGTACAAATGTCAGAATTTAAGCAGTTGTAGATCTTCGACTTGGCTTCATCATCTGATCTCTCTGATGTCAGGAGTTGTTCTGAGATAGTTCTTCAATAAACATCTCTCAGCATATCTAAGTTCATCAATCATTCTCCTTTTGGCATCTTTAAGCTCTGCAGTATCTTCACCAATTTGAAAGATTGCAGCTCTGAGATCATTGATCTTTGCTTTTCTTATATCCTGATCCAGTCTGATCAAATAAGCTTTATCAGACTCAAGATTGAATTCAACAGCCCTGTACCCCAGAAAGGTAGTTATAATCTTAGCAGTGTTAGGCTTCATTTCAACTATATCACCATTGTGATCTCTGTACTTTGGAACGTATGTGCTGTCAGACTTAACAGAATAAAGCCTTTTCTGTTTCTGAATCTGTTCATTTAAATAGTTTGCAGCAGTTCATGTTATTCTGTCATCCACTTGAAGTAAGAAAAGTACATGCTCCAATTCTTCAAAATACTTCAATGGAATGGCATTTTGTCTTATATGATAAACCCTACCATCTGTCATGAAATACAACATGATGTATTCTTTCAAGTAGGTATGGTAAACCATCTGTACAGATTCCAGTTGATTCAATCTCTCAGGAGTTGCTCCAATACCTGGTTCACTCAAGGAAGTTGGATCATTGGTAGTGTTATGTATTCTTCTTTCATCAGCACTTCCCAATCCAGTTTTATCTCTTGCTTCCTTTCCAGTAACTACTCTTGCTTCAAAACCACTTGCAGTAGTCTTCAAAGGTTGAGTCTGTTTTGCTTTAGTAAATCCTGGTAGGAGTGTCTTTGGTCTATCTTCTGATATCAAGTTAACTTGAGCTATGTCGGAGGTTACTTGCTTCTTCTGAATATCATAACTTACAATTTCTTGACTCTGAACAACTTGAGCCATGTCAGAGGTTGTTTTAAGAACTTTTCTTGAAGTCAGAGCAAGATTATCCTTTTCATCAGTAATTTCTTCATCCTCAGGAGGCACATAAACCTTGATAGGTTCACCAATCTTTTTTTTACCCTTGGATCTTGGATCTATCTGCGGTTGTGATCTAGCCAATATTGCTTCAGTATGTGTCCTTTCTTTGATCACAATGCCTTTGAGTTTTGGAAGTGGCTTTTTACCAGAAGCTTCAGATTTAGATGTGACTTTCTCTGATTTAAGCCTGGCTTCTTCTTTCATTAAACTCTCCAAGTCCATTCCTGGATTTTCCTGAAGAAATAACTGTCTTGACATTTCCTCATCAAGATCTAAAAGTTCATCAGAACTTATCATTTTACCAGTAGCAGAACTTATTCTGTTCCCAGTATCAGAACTTGTCCTGTGACTAGCTTGTCTTGATGTGAATCCTCTACCTTGACTATGACCTCTACCCATTCCAGGGTTTCCTTGATCATCTTTTTCATCATCCTTTCCTGTCAGTGTCTTGTCAGTCTTGCATTTGGACTTAATTACTTTCTCCCCCTTTTTGGCATCAGCAGGTAGTAGAAGAGAGATAAGCAGTTCCACTGAGGATTGGATTTCAGTCAGTTGTGATTGCTGAGAAGCTTGATTTTTCAGAATATCATCAATCTGAGCTTGTTGATGATCTTGAGTCTTCTCAATATAAGCAATCCTGTCAATGGTAGGTTGGAACAACTTTTTCTTATCAATTTTCCAAAATTGTTCCTGTTTGATAAAGTTTTCCTGAATCTTGTGTAGCTCTGCATGAGTAGTTGAGTGAAGACCTTGTAGATGTTTAGTACTCAATGCAGTGACTCTAAGCTGGGTTTTAAAATCATCAGAATTTAACATTTCATCAGCTTTAGTCAAGTGCTCAGCAAGATGCTTTTCAGTTGGAACACATGAAACTGAGTTCCATTCCTTAGTCCACTCCTGACCTGCAGGAGTTTCACTCCAAGGTACTGGTGCTTCTCCGGTAACAAACTTCTTAACTAGTTCAAACATTGGAATAGTCTGTTGAGGAGCATGTCCTGAAGGACCTGCTGCATCAGCATCTGCAGTTGGAGCAGCATCACCAGTATCTCCAGCATTTGCAGCATCAGAACTTAAAGAATCAGTATCTTCTGATAAGACAACAGTGTGAGTAGCAATGGAGGTTTCAGCACCCTCTAATTGCTGATCTAGTTCTAAGTTCTGATCAACAGCCAAATCCTGATGCTCACCTAAAGTCTGATCATCAGCATCATGATGCAGAGAAGGTGTTGTGATAACTCTGGAGTTTGAACATCATCAGTAACAGGTGTTGTAGAAGGATTAGTTGCTGTTGGAGCTTCTAAGAGAATTACTTCAGGCACAACCAAGTTTTGAACATCAATATCAGCACTTGTGCCTGGATCAACAGGAGACACAGATGGTGTGGTAGCCTTTTCAGAAATAGCTTCCTGAGATGGAGTTGATGGAGAAGAAGTGACTGGAACAAATTCCTTGTTTTGTGAGATCAGAGATTCCTGATCCCCTTCCTTAGCTGCTTCCTCTTCATCATCTGAAACTAGCCTTTTTGCCCTCTGTTTCTTGTATCTCTTTGTTGATTTGGATTCCTTGGGAGTTTCAGGAACTGTCATTCTTCTAAGCCTTTCGAGAAGCCTAGATCCCCCAATTCCAGAATCCTTCTGAGAAATCTCTTTCTCAGCTTCACCTACAACAGGTTCTGAAGAAGGAACTTGTTCCTCAGTATTAGATTCATCTCTCAAGGCAATCCTCCTTCTCTTTTGAGGTGTTTGAGGAACAGTCTTTGTCTTCTTTGGCTTGGAGGATGAAGGCTTCACAGTAAATGTTGAGGATGAGGGTTGAACAGTCTGTGAAGTGGAGAGATAGGATTTGAGATATGTCCTGAGGGTAGGTTGAGTAGAATGAGTGGTAGGTGCTGAGGATGATGGTTTTTGGGTGTTTGTTGTTGGTTGGACATCAGAGTAAACAGATCTATAAGTATCAGGATCAGCATTTACTAGGATATGTTTTACAGATTGAGGAATCTGTAATGGTCTAACCACTAATTTCTTAGTGTCAGCATTTACCAGGTCATTAAAGTAGCGTTTTGTAACTTTAAAAGGTGGGGTTGAGGAACTGACTAATTGAGATTCATCAGTACAAAAAGTATAAATAAGTTGACAGAATCTAGCAAAATAGACAACATTCCTATCCTCTGTCATCCTATCCCCAATAAAACCAATTATACCAGTTGCAAAATCAAAATGAGTTTGATTGATAATAGCATACCCGATATACTGACTCAGAATTGGGATATCATCAAAATTTGAACATTTGTTCCCAAAAGCTTTGGTGATGCAGTCAAAGAAGAAGCTCCATTCTCTTCTGATATGAGCCCGTTTCAACTGCCCAAGTTTTGCCAAACTCGTTTCATACCCCAAATTTGCCATTAACTCCTGAAGAGCTGATTCTTCTGGAATTGAAAAAGTACACTCTTCTGGGAGATGTAGAGCCCTGCGTATTGTACCAGGAGTAACTGCATAAGATGAATCACCCACTTCGAAAACAATACTGGGAGTGCCATGTTTACCACCATCATCATAGTGCCCAGTCCGCCAAAACGTCAGAACTTGTTGGCTCGAAAAGACTGAAGGCTGGGTCAGTGCATACCCAATTTCACTGTGTGCAAGAAGATCTTGCACAAAATGCAATTCAGATGGAGCTTCAGCATGATCAAGAATTACAGCATAGTTGTTTGGAACAAACTTAGCTCCATCAATGATTAAATCCTTAGGTGCCATGTGAAAAATTGAGATTCAAAAGTGCCATTGGACACCTGTCAGACATGCAGTAATAACAGATAGTTACTGGGCGCGAGAAAACAGTAATCATTACTTGCCCACTTGCCTATTTTCAAGGAAAAACCGTTCCATTTACCCAGATATTCCATTAATCAAGGTGAAATAGTTTTAATTCAAAATTGAAACTGTTCCCACTGATTTAATTATTTTTCACTGCATCATTAAGATTCTGAAAAGAAATCAAGTGAAAATGACCAAGATAAATCATATGAGTAAGTACTGATAAAGGAAAGTCAGAACTTAAATTAAAACAGAATTTATATGGTCATCAGAATATCAATCAGGATTTATCAATGCATTACAAAACAACTTAGAGACAAAATCTTGAAACAAAAACAAATTTCATTAATATATCAAGAGAATACATTCATGAAATGGAAATTACATCAGTACTTATACAAGATTTCCCTAAGCTACTAAACCTAACATCAACAGCCTTAGTCCTAGCTAAGAAGCCTGACAAAGCTGATGATGAAGAAAAACAGGAAGAAGACGAGATTAAATCATTTCTTCTTCCAACTCTCGACAAACAGAATGGCGAGTCGGATGATACGCTCTTGCTGGCGGAGAGCTTCCAGCCTTTCCTCCTCCAATCGCTCCAGATGGCGATGGTAGTCCATATAGAAGAACAGGAGGTGGGTCAGTACCTCCTGTGGGACAGAGTCCCATATCTCCTCAGGAATGTCCGTGACGTGCCATTCCTGCTGCCAGTCGGCACAGCTTAGCTCTATATTGAAGTTTTGGTAGTTCAAAAACATGTTGTATCTGACCATTATATTTTTGAAAGAAAAAGTATGAAGGTAAGTTTGTGAGAAAGAATTTGATGGGAAGGCTGATGTGAAGTGGCTGCTTATATAGGCAAGAGAATGCCAGGAGACGTAAAAGTATTTAATGCTGACAGGTAGAATTAATTCTACCTCGTTTCCCCAGACTTGGAAAAAGAATAACATTCATTGGAAGGAGAAACCATGGTTTAATGCGCACAAGTAACAAGTAAAAGTAGACTGTTCAAGTACGAATACCATTAACCCTAACCATAGTGACTATTAATCTTCCACTTCAACATATTCTAGTTTGAACCGAGACTGTTATCAAATTTTTCCACAGACAAGTCAAGTAAAGAATTTAGACTGTAATATCAGAACTTAGACTTATTTCAGAACTTAACAGTCATCAGAACATAATTTCTTAACACGAAAAAGGAATGCCTATCTGAGTAAATCCTCATACAAGTTCTGAGTTATACTCTTCAAAACTTAATCTTCAGAATATGCAACCAGAACTTGTCCTCAAAATTAGTGCAAGGTGACACAATGACTGTTTATCTAAAACAACATAGACCACCACAGTAATTTTCATCATTCAGATGGAGTGATTAGTGTGTGCATTAAGCTAAATTTCAGACAAGGAGTAAAGTCTGATACCACTTGTTAGGTCACACACACTGTAGAGGGGGTGAATACAGTGTATAATACAATCAAATCGAACTTTATAATCTTAAGTAACAGAAAACAAACTTTATTAAAACAATAAACTCTGTTACAGTATGGAACTGTTACCTCTCAGTGATGAACAAATATCACGAGAGCTGCTAGGGTTACAATGAATAATCTTCTCAAATATAATAACACTTATAGTGTAAACCCTATGTCTGTGTTTATATACTACACAGTTACAAGATAATCGCTAATTGATATGTAATATAATTCTGCTTCCTAAAATATATCAATCAGATATCTTTTCTTCCAAGTATTCCATTCTTCACGGAACTCCTTCTTCATGCATATCTCTTATATTTATCTTGATCTTCTTTCCTTTAATCAGCTACTGTCCTTATATGATCGCCCTTCAGCACTTAAGTTCTGATATCTAACTTCTGATGATTATCTCCTGATAATATAAGTATTGATATCCTTAAGTCCTGACTTCCAGTATAAGTACTGATCAACAGTTAAGTACTGATTTGTCCTGTTAAGTAAGATCTGAAATCTAAACATAAATTATATTAGCCATGACATTATCAAATATATCTAACATGTTTACTTATAGATTTTGCTCTGATACCACTTGTTAGGTAATGAATTACACACAAAGGGGGGGTGAATGTATTTTTATGATTTAATGGTTTTCTTGAAATAATATGGTAAATGTAAATGTTGCAGTGATGTGTGTTGATACTGAAATTAAACAAGCAATACCAGTGAATACAAATCTTTCAAAACTCACTTAATTTAATATTAATATTAAGAATGTTTTGCTAAAATATTTCTAGGCTCTTTATTGATAAAGAGCTTAGCTTGTATCTTAAGATAAATACAAGATTTTCTTATCTAAATTGTTACCACTAACAAAGGACCAATGTTAACTTTATATCTCAGTTAATTGCTGGTTTACACAGTGTATAATTAGACATGCTATTAACTTTAGTAATGAAGGGTTTTAGCACATAAATGCAGCGAAAACGTAAATTTAATCTTAAAAAAACCGAAACCCTCCGCAGGATCCATGCAAAAAATAATATTTAATTCGTAGTTCAGTATGTTTACCTTAAGAAGCTTTACGTTAATGGAAAGATGGAGGTCTTTAATAGCGATCCAAGAACGATGAACGGAGATCCTTAGCAGCTGCTCCTCAAGTGTGAAGCACTCCACCGGTATCCACCAAGAAAACGATGTAATGACAGAGGAGGAGATGGAGAGAATTAGGGTTTTGTAAATCTTTTTGGTTTTTGGCAAAAATAGGGTCTATAATAGTATATTTATAGGCAAAATTTTCAGCTGAAAATTTTCCCATAAAATATTATTATTATTAACCATTTATTATTCTCACTAATAATTAAAACACCTTTTAATTATTAATCTTTTTCTAAACTCTTTAGAAATAATTCTCTCACTTGATTTAATTTCCAAAAATTAAATTCTTAATTAATAATATTAAATACCTTTTCTTAATTAATTTATAATCAATTAAATCTCATTTAATCAATTATTAAATTTTCCAATTAATTATTTATTTCATATATAAATAATTATCAGCCATTATTAATTAATTCCTCCACCATTAAATCATTCTCTTTTATGGTGTGACCCAGTAGGTTCAATATTAAGCCGGTAGTAGAAATAAATAATAATAAAACTATTTTATCATTATTTATATATATTCTCTAATTCATTAAATATGATTAATTAATTATTCATATTTATTCTACATCATGAGGGATATTCTCAACATATCGCGACTATCCGGATAATACGAATTCACTGCTTAGAATACTAAGAACCTATTCAGTGAGTAGTTACCGTACAATTAATTCCTTCTACCCTGCAATGTCACGATTAAATACAAGGCATGGAACTTGTGTCAAGCCTACCTTATTTAATCACTTGCTTTCCCATTCACTATGCTTAGTTCTATTTAATGTAAATTAGAAACTCCTTTCTAATTTCATTCACTCTGGCCAGAGATTCCTGAACTAACATAAGTGGATCAGCATTGAACATTCTCTTCCTACACTGGAAGGGGTAGATCCTTTATTGATCATACACTATCTTCATGTACAAATTCCTATACCTAGTAGAGCCCTTATAATTGTCCCTTGAGACTAAGAACTAAACCAAAGCATAGTTCAGTGTACACAAGATGACTATGATGACCTCAAGTCTAAGGATACTTGTACAACTATCACTATGTGAACAACTGCTGACACGTGAGTGAACTCCATCAGTTGTTCAGCTGTGTGAGTCATGTTCAGTGAACTTATTCTATAACAAACACCTACATACTAGCTATAGTATCACCACACAAATGTCTATGAGAACAGACATCCTTCATAATGAAGCAAGCATAGTATGTACCGATCTTTGCGGATTATTAATTACCAGTTAGTAATTCTACGACCAGGAACTATTTAAGTTTAGAGTTATCATCTTTTAGGTCTCATTATTATGATCTCATCACAATTCGTAAAAATCTTTACTCTAAACTGTGGTATATCTTAATTAAACATTTAAATAGATAGAGCCCGCAATAAAAACAAAATAAGCCTTTTATTAATATCAATGAAATCAAAATAGATTACATAAAAGTTATTCCTAAATCCTCATACATGATTGGACTTAGGACATATCTCTTTCAAGTAAGCTGTCACTAATCATTCCATTTTAGGAAAAGTATATCTTCCACTTCTAGCTTAGCATATCTTTGCATATTGTGTTAACTTTGATCTTCCTTTGTCAGTTGATCTTCACCCTTGATCTTGCATATTCTTCAAGCTGCTTTTTGTAGACTTTTCAATCCAGCTGGTTGGATTTTTTATTGATTGTTAATCTTGGATATTGAACTGGTCTGCAACTTTGTACTTTGAGATTTTACCTCGAGATCTCCAGTTAGTCATATAGAGATCTTGACATCTCGATAAGTATAATGACTTATCGAGATCTCTAATATTCCATAGTTGATTTGACTTGTAGAGGATTCTGAGTTCTCTATAAGAGAATTTGGCTTATCGAGATCTCTAATTTTCACATCTTCACTTTGACTTATCGATATCTTTGAGTTCTCTGGTGACTTGTTGACTTGTCGATAACTCATAGTTCTCTAGTTAAATTTGCCTTATCGATAACTCAAAGTTCTCTAGTGAATTTTGGCTTGTCGATATCTCTGAGTTCTCTAGTGAAATTTAACTTATCGATAACTCAGATTTCTCTAATGAATGTGGCCTTATCGATAACTTTGAGTTCTCTAATGAAGAATTTGACTTGTCGATATCTCCAATCTTCATGTCTTCAATTTGGTTTGTCGATATCTCTGAGTTCTCTAGTAGCTTTCATGAGTTCTCTATAAGTCATTTTGGAGTTATCGAATGACTTCTCTATAACATTAAATCTGTGACTTGAAGAGATCTTGACTTGGAACATTTTTCCCAAAATATATTGATTCAACTCCAAACTTCTTCATAATTCTTCTGAGGCATGATCTTCTTGATCTTCTTCCGGATAGAATTCGTATACTTGATACTGTTTAAAGAAAAAGACTCAAGTCTGCTCTTTTGACATTTTTACAGACTTTAAATGTTACAAGTGCAAAATACAAACTAAGATTACAATAAAACTTACTTAGGGTTGTCAATTTGACTTAGTCTTGTTATTATACAGGCATGTCTTGCACAACAATATTTATGAGAAATTTGGACCCCGTTGGATCAGGCCGGTTATAAAAATAGAATACTTAATAGCTAAGTATTAACAATATTGATCCAATTCGGTACCGGTTTTAGGATAATTATCAACACCATGTTGTTTGTAAATACAGTCTTGGTCTCAGCATTTTGGTTACACAAATTACGAGAAGATAATATAATAGTTTAATCAAAATGTCCCATTTCTCAAAAATACGCGTTTTATCGATTTATCGAAACGAATATTGTATCGTAAAATTTGCGCGAGACCTGCACAGGTAAAACTGTACTCCGGATCGAAAAAGTTAGAACACGAAAAATGCTTGAAATAATCAAATTCGGTTAGAAAGGAGTTTTCCCGAGACTTTCGGGTTGTAAAAACGTAAAAACGGTTGAAGTCGGACGATTCTCGTTTATACAAAATAATTTATAATTACTCGGAAAAATAAATTATTAAATCCATAAATCCTTTATAAAATCATATAACAACATATAAATTAATAGATAAATATCAAAATTATCTGTACTATATTTTGGATATATAAAAATTAAAGTACTCAAATTTTAACACATTTAAACATCCAAAAAAAATACCAATTAACAGAGAATTCACCAAAATTCACATAATAATTACATAATATTTATATATTGACAAAAATAATTACACGTCATATCCCGGATATTACATCCTTCCCCCTTAAAAGGATTATGTCCTCAGAATCTCCTAAACAATAACTAAGGGTACTATTTCACACATATCACTTTATAGTTCCCATGTTGACTTTTCAACCTTTGGGTTTTCCCCATAATACTCTTATCAAATTTACAACCTTATTTCCCAACATTTTCCCTCTCTTTTCTAGAATCTCTATTGGACTCTCAACATAGGACAAATCTGCATGAAGTTCTATTGGCTCATATTCTATCGCGTGCCTAGAATCTGGATTGTATCTCTTAAGCATTGATACGTTAAAGACATTTTGAATATGTTCCATACGCTGGGTAACGTCAATTCGTATACTACCTGGCTGACACGTTTCAAGATTTCAAAAGATCCATCGTATCTAGGACTCAGCTTTCCTTTCTTTCCGATCCTGGATAATCCCTTACATGGTGACACTTTTAACAATACTAAATCTCCGTCTTCAAACTCCATATTCTTTCTAGCTTGATCTGCATATTTCCTTTGACGATCTTGTGTTGCACTTAACCTTTTCTAAATAATCTCGACATCTTCCTTCATCTGTTGTACCAACTCTAGTCCAAGTATCTCACGTTTCCCAACTTCATCTAAATTTCTTCTAAAACTAATGGCATAAATACATAACATATCTTCTAGAACCTCAAACATTCTTAAAAACTTTTCTAGAACCTTGAAATAAATCTTGAATCTTGGTCAAATATAATAGACACAGGGACTCCATGATGAATTATTATCTCCTTCAATTACATGAGAACCAACTTATCCAATGAAAATCTTTCATTAATAGGTAGAAAATGAGCTGACTTAATTAGTTTTTCTAATATAATCCAAATGGCATCGTGGTTCGCTTTCGTCCTTGGTAATCCGACTATAAAATCTAGAGCAATATGCTCCCATTTTCATTCTGAATCTCCAACAGTTGCAATAATCCACTAGGTCTCCGATGCTCCGCTTTAATTCTTTGACATATATATAACGCTTTCTAACCCATTCTGAAATCTCCTTTTCATATCTAGCCACCAATATTCTTCTTAAAATTTATGTATATCCTGACACTCCCTGGATAGATTGAATACTTAAAATTGTGAGTTTCCTGTAGGATCACATTCTTTAGTCCAGTCACTTGTGGCATCCAAGTTCTGGAAGAAAATCTGAAAATACTGTGATCATTCTTCTGAGTGCATACTTCCCTCCTACTAAACTGTTAACATCCTAATCCACTATCTCCTCTCGACATCTCTTTATCTTCTCTAACAACTCTGGCTGGAAGGGCATACCATACATCCTTGCTTTTTTTGGATTATAAATTCTGACTTCCAATTTCAACTTCTGAAATTATTTATATAATTCTTCTAGCACGACCAACATATCCAATCTCTCCTTTCTTCTTATCGCGTTGCCACTACCTTTGATTTTCCCGTGAATACATACTTCAAACTCTTTTGGTCTATATAATTCTCACACCTTTCTCCGTACAGATAATGTTTCCAAATCTATTAAGCGAATACTATTACTGCTAGTTCCAAGTCATGAGTAGGATATTTATGCTCATAAGGTTTCAGTTGTCTAGATGCATATGCAATAACTTTATTGTGTTGCATCAACACACAACCTAATCCCTTATGACAAGCATCACTATAAATAACAACCTCTCCTTGATCATCTAAAAGTGATAAAACAGGTGCCATGATCAATCTCTTCTTCAATTCCTGAAAACTTTGCCCACACTTCTCATTTCATATAAACTTCTCATTCTTCTTGGTAACTTTCCTCAGAGACGTTGGGATCTTCGAGAAATCTTGAACAAACTCGGATAGTATCCTGCCAAACCTAAGAATCTTCTCACTTCTATTGGTGCTCTTGGGCTCTCTCAATTCATAATAGCTTTATCTTCACTAAATCCAGTTTGGTTTTGTTATTACTGACTATAAATCTTAAGAATTTAAACTTTCAACAAAAAATCACACCTTGAAAACTCAACATACAACTTTTCCCTTCTCACAATTCCCAAGGCTATCCTTAAATGCTCCGCATGGTCCATCATTGACTTCGAGTAAATCATGATATCATCTATATATACAATTACCAACTTATCCAGATACTCCTTAAAGATTATGTCCATCAAGTTTAAATGTTGCTGAGGTATTGGTCAACCGAAAAGACATTACTAGAATTTCATAATGACTGTAATTAGTTCTAAAAGTTGTCTTCGGTACATTCTCAGGTTCAATTTTCAATTGATGATACCCAAATATTAAATCTTTCTTAGAACATATTTTGCTTCTTTTAACTGATCACACAAATCATTAATTTGAGGTAACATATACTTGTTCTTGATAGTAAATTTGTTGAGCTTCCGCTAGTCGACACATAATCTCATGCTTTCATCTTTCTTCTTAACAAATAATACCAGTGCACCCCATGGGGACACACTAGGTCTAATTGCTCCTTTTTCTAACAACTCTTGCAATTGCTTTGATAACTCCTTTCTTCAACTGGCGCTATTATGTACGCGGTCTGAGATGCTGGTTCCGTTCCAGGTGCTAAGATGATCGCAAACTAAATTTCTCTATCTGGAGGAAGTCCTGGTAACTTGTCTAGAAAAAGGTCTAGAAATTCATTGACCACTAAAATATCTTCAAATTTTTACGAACTTCTGGCTTCTGTTTATCACATAAGAAATATAATACTCCCATTTTTGCCACAATTACCTTTTATCTTGAATCATCTATAAAAACTTCTTTACTCGCCTTCAATTTCTAAACGTCATCACCTTCTCTTCCGACATCTTCAAACTTACCCTCTTATTACGATAGTCTATCTGAACATCATTCTTAAGTAGTCAAACCATCCCTTGAATAACGTCAAATTTTCCCCACTTAAATGGTATTAAATCAGCACAGACTTATTGCCATAAATCTCAGTCACACAATTGGTACACACTTGGTTAACATATACATGTTCTTGATTTGTTAGTTTTATAGTCATGATCTCATTTAATAGTTCAACTGGGCAATTCAACTTATCAACAAAATATTGAGAAATAATTGATCGAGTTGCTCCCGATTCCGCTAATACTCTAGCACATAAAGAATTCATCGTAAGCATACTCGCCATCATATCTGCATTCTGAATAACATCTTTCACCGACGTATCATAAACTCCCAATCTTGGAGGCTCATTCACTATCGAAGTAGATCCCACAATTTTTGGCGTATCACTGACCGGGGCTGGTACTTTACAATCATTGCCATATTGCCTAGTTTTTCACACTTAAAGTATATAAATCCAATGATTGGAACTTTGTCCGCTTGGTTCTTGATAGATTGATTTTGTTTGAAAAACTTTCGTAAAGAACAACAGTACAATAAAACAATTAGAGGGATTCATAATTCAACAAATTTATAGTTGAAAAAGAAAGAATGAGTAATAATTTGAATATAAATGAGAAAAGCACATTGGTATTTAAGAACGCCAGTCTTTCATACCATATAACATACAGCACATGATTAGGTGGCGTCTCACCATAACTGTGGTGGCCTCCAAACCCTGGTCAGAAGTTTGGGGTCCACAACACACATACAATATATAAACCTGTATATAAAATATTATAAGCAATGGCCCTTCTTTACACAACCACGGATCGCAACAGGTTAAAGTATGAAAACAAGCCACAACCTTGACTTTTATTACATCGTACCAAATCCCAACTAGTTTAACTTACAACTGATAAAGAAATTATTCCTACAAGCTTGCATAACTCAACTACAATATAAAGCTCCTGCTAGCTCGATCCAACTCAACCTGAAATCCTAGCTCGCATACTGGACTAGGAAACCTCGCTATAAACCATTTTCTTTTTAACTATAAAATATACAAACAGATTCGCTAGAGTGAGCTAACTAGCTCTACAAGTCATAATAATAATAACAGAGGTTAAATAATGATCAATTGAGATGATTTAGAGGAATCAAGTTTCTTGTTAGAAAGCCTTTAGAATTGGATATTCATTTTAAATTTTAAAACCAAGGTTAGGCTGCTGATCAGTCACGCACTAACCCCGAGCAAGGCACACGGCTCTGCTCTATAAACTGGATCCAAGGCACACATTGGCCTAATTCGACCACGAATCTGGTCCACAAAAAGAAAACTATCCAATTCTAAAATAAGTCAATATGATCAACATTGTAATTAAATAAAACAGAATCATGATTAACATTGATAAAACATTTATCTCAGAGTATAAAGCATTTCATGAGTATCACCAGGGTTTATCAAGGTATATATATGAAGAACGACTTAAATATAGTTGAAGAATCAGGTATCAGATACACAACGGTTCAATAATTATACAAGGTGTAGATTTTTATTGTCACGGGGTGTTATAGCATATATAAGTTTCTGTATGCTCAAGTACTTCTGTTTTAGTGGTTGGTATATGGTGTATATGTATTTGGGGAGCAGTATTGTATTTGTATAGTTTAGTTTAATATCTGAAAAATCAACAGTCAGGGGTTTACAAAGAATAAGGCTTACAGCTTAAAGATCGAATTATATGATCAGGGTTCAAGGTTGACTAATTCAAAGCACTTAAAATATAAAACAGAACTATTTCGAATACTAGCAACATGTCATGATAAACTTTGGAAATATTTGCAATATATCTCGAGAAAGGTTCAGGAGTACTTGCCTTATCAAAAATGATTCCAACTTCACTTGCACTCGTCTAACGATTTTATTCAACAACCATTTATCTACTTATTTTATGCCTCGCTTCTATTCACTGATCACTTGCTTTCTTTTTTATGCAACGGTTCTATTTTCCGATCACTTGCACTTTTTTTCTATGCCTCGCTTACTCTGCTAGGCATCATAAGTATCTATCAATATTTAATCTCATATTATTCTAATCGTCACATAGACGTCATAAGGTCTTATCTACCCTTCGTTTCACCCAAATCTGATTTACGGATTGAAAGTTATGACTAAAACAGTCAAATCATAAACACATAGCCATATAACACATTAATCAAATAGCACATAGCATATATCATGCAAGGTATTTGATAAAATAATTTTTCAAAGAAGGTTCGGGGATAAAAAAATTCTGGTATTTAATACCAATTTTTGAACATTTTTCGGATTTAAAATGGGTATCAGAATCATTTTATAAACAATTAACATGGTTTGAATACCCGAATCGGACTTTAAAATCATTTAATAATAATTATCGAGACTTGAACATAATTTAAAAATAATATTTTAAAGCTCGAAACTATTTTTCGGAATTTTTAAATTAAAAAAAAGTAATTAAATCTTATTAAATAATCAACTAAAATTATTTAATAACTAATTAAATCAATTAATCAATTAATATATAAATTAATTGATCAATTATATAATTAATTATTAACTAAAATTAATTAATTAAATAATTCAGATTTAGTTTTGAATTAAAAATAATTTTCAGAATTAAAATAATGATTTTTAGAATTAGTAAAATGAATTTTAGAAATTAAATAATAGATTTTTAAATTATTTAAACAAAGAAAATTCATAAACATGTTTTGGAATTAAAACTCAGCCAAAAGAGGATCAAAAACGGGTCGCAGACGGGTCAGGAACAGAGTCGCGAAGAACAGTTCTGACCCACTACCTGATTCCCAGATTCCGGAGATAGCCGGTTTTCCGGCCAACTAAATCGTGGCATATCACGAATTGTTTGATACGAATTTTGTATCAATTGATTCCAATTCATGAAAGCAATTCATAAACACTCTTACTTCTTGTTCATAACCCCGGGGACTCCATTTTCCGGCCAAAACGGCCATTACTCCGGTGAAGATTGAAGCTTCCCGGCCAGGTCGATTCCAAGCTCCACCAATATATATAATTACATAAATTGATTCTCCTGGAAAAGCCCAACACACTGATACCCTTAAAATTAACATAGGATCAACAAATCAAAAGTCCCCAATTCTAATTAAGAACATTCATAGTTTTAAAAACCCTAATTTCTTAATTTCGAGAATCAAATTCAATTTTAAACATGTTATTGAACTCCAAATCAAGCATATGATATATCAAAATGCTCAGAATTCAATTCTCTACAACATGCAATCATCAAATCATATAAACAACATCAGAATCAAAAAGTCATAATTTAAATCTAATTAAATTTGAATTTAATAAAATAAACAGAAAATTACTTGATGTTTCTGAAGTGGTACGGATTGTTGAAGACGATTGTACTCGTCAAGAGCTTCGATTCGACTTCTTGCATGCCCAAATTGGAGTTCGATAACGCCTTCGAATCCTTGTTTGATTATGAAGAACGCGATGATTTTTAGGGTTTTTCTCTGGAAATTATATAATTTTATTGTCTATAAATGTTAATCTGTACAAAATACAATATTGTATCAGCTATTTATATTTACGGAATATTGGTACCCCGTTGGATCGTATCAGATATAAAATATAATGTTTATTTGATAAAACAGATCCAAATCGTTACCGATTTTAGAATAATTATCCAAAACTATATATTTTGTAAATACAGACTTGATCTCAGCGCTTTGGTTATACGAAGTACGAGAATATAATATAATAGTTTAATCAAAAGATCTCGTTTCTCAAAAATACGGGTTTTATCGATTTACCAAAATGAATATTGTATCAAAAATTTTGCGCCGGGACCCGCACAAGGAAAACTGTACTCTGGATCGAAAAAGTCAAAATATGATAAATGCTCAGAATATTCCCGAGACTTCCGGGTTGTAAAAACGTAAAAATGGTTGAAGTCGGTTGGTTCCCGATTAGACAAAATAGTTTATAAAGTCTTAGAAAAATAATTTATTAAATCCATAAATTATTTATAAAATCATATAACAACATAAAAATTAATAGAAAAATACCACAATTATCTATACTTTATTTTGGACATATAAAAATTAAAATACTCAAATTTTATCATATTTAAATATCCAAACACAGATACCACTTAACAAATAATTCACCGAAAATTCATATAATAATCACAGAATATTTATTTATTGATAAAAATAATTACACGATATATCCCGGATATTACATCCTTCGCCCCTTAAAAGGATTTTGTCCTCAGAATCTCCTAAAAAACAAATGAGGGTATTTTTCTCGCATATCACTTTCTAGCTCCCAGGTTGATTCTTCAACCCTTGGGTTTCTATATAATACTCTTAGTAACTTTACAAATTTATTTCTTTATACCTTCTCTCTCTTCTCTAGAATCTCTATTGGACTCTCTACATAAGTCTAATCAGCCTGAAGTTTTATCGGCTGGTACTCAATTATATGTCTGGAATCTCGATTATACTTTTTAGGCATCGATACATAAAAGACATTATGAACGTGCTCCATATGCGGGGGTAATTCCAGTTCATAGGCTACCTTGCCGACATGCTTCAAAATCTCAAAAGGTCCGACGTATCTAGGACTCAGCTTTCCTTTCTTTCCGAATCTAGTCAATCCTTTCCACGGTGAAACTTTCAACAATACTAAATTTCTGTCTTCGAATTCCATATCTTTCCTTGATTGATCTGCATATTTTCTCTAACGGTCTTGGGCTACAATTAACGTTTACTGAATAACTTCAATAACTTCTTTTGTTTGTTGCACCAATTCAGGTCCAAGTATCTTGCGTTCTCCTATTTCATCCCAATATACTGGTGATCGACAATTACATCCATAAAGAGCTTCGTAGGGTGGCATCCCAATGCTGGCATGGTAATTGTTGTTGTAAGAAAATTCTACTAAGGGTAAATTCTCGTCCCAACTTCTTTTGAAATCAATGGCACAAACACGTAACATGTCCTCAATGGTCTGAATCGTTCTTTCGCTTTGGCCATCGATCTGCGGATGGTAAGCTATACTCATATTCAATCTGGTTCCCAAACATTCTTGAAAACTTCTCCAAAATCTCGAATTAAATCTTGGATCTTGATCGGATATAATACACACAGGAACTCCATGACGAACTACTATCTCTTTCAGATATATGTGAACCAACTTGTCCAATGAAAACCTTTCATTAATAGCTAGAAAATGAGCTGATTTAGTAAGTGTGTCTACTATAACCCAAATGGCATCGTGGTTCGCTTTTGTCCTTGTAATCCAACTATAAAATCCATAGCAATATGCGCCCACTTCCATTCTGGAATCTCTAACGGTTGTAATAGACCACTTGGTCTCTGGTGCTCCGCCTTAACTCTCTGACATGAATAACATTTGATGACCCATTCCGCAATTTCTCTCTTCATATCTGGCCATTAATAATTTTACTTTAAATCTCTATACATCTTGGTACTCCCTAGGTGGATTGAATACCTTAAATTGTGACTTCCTGTAAAAATTTCATTCTTCAACTCTGTCACTGATGGAATCCAAATTCTGGAAGAAAATCTGAGAATACATTGATCATCCTTTTGAGTACACAACTCCTCTCTTACCGAACGATTGATTTATTTATCCATCACTTCTTCCTGACACTTCTTTATCTTCTCTATCAATTCTGGTCGAAAAGTCATACTATACAACTTTGCTTCATTAGGCTTGCAAACTCTGATCTCCAATTCCAATTTCTGAAATTCCATGTATAATTCCTCGAGTACTGTCAACACGTTCAATTTCTCCTTTCGACTTAACGCATTTTCCACAACATTTGCTTTGTTTGGGTGATAGTTAATAGTACAGTCATAGTCCTTGATCAACTCCAACCACCTTCTCTTTCTCATGTTAAGTTCTTTTTGCGTGAAAATGTATATTAAACTTTTATGATCTGTATAAATCTCACATCTTTCTCCATATAGATAATGTCTCCAAAATTTTCAAAGTGAATACTATGGATCGATGCATATGCAATAACCTTGTCGTGTTGCATCAAAACACAACCTAATCCCTTATGAGAAGCATCACTATAGATTCCAAAGTTTTCTTGATCATCTGGAAGTGACAAAATATGTGCCATGATCAATCTCTTCTTCAATTCTTGAAAACTTTCTTCACACTTCTCGTTCCATATAAACTTCTCATTTTTCCTGGTAAGCTTTGTTAAAGGCGTTGCAATCTTCGAGAAATTCTGAACAAATCATCTATAATATCCCGCTAATCCCAAGAAACTTCTCACTTCTGTTGGTATTTTTGGTCTTTCCCAATTCTTAATAGCTTCTATCTTTGTCGGGTCCACTTTGATTCCTTCATTACTGACTATGTGTCCTAAGAACTGAACTTCTTGTAGCCAAAACTCATACTTTGAAAATTTAACATACAACTACTCCTTTTTCTAAATTTCCAAAGATATCCTCACATGCGCCGCATGGTCTTCTGTTGTCTTCGAGTAAATAAAAATATCATTTATAAACACAATGACAAACTTGTCCAAATATTCCTTGAAGATTATGTTCATCAAGTCAATAAACGTTGCTAGGGCATTGGTTAATCCAAAAGACATCACTAAGAATTCATAATGACCGTACCTTGTTCTAAAAGTTGTGTTCGGTATATCTTCTGGTTTAATCTTCAATTGGTGAGATTCGAATCTCAAATCAATCTTAGAAAAATACTTGGATCCCTTCAACTGGTCAAACAGATCATCGGTTCGAGGTAATGGATACTTATTCTTGATTGTAAGATTATTGAGCTCTTGATAATCGATGCATAACCTCATGCTTCCGTTCATCTTCTTAACAAATAAACCTGGTGCATCCCATGAGGATACACTGGGTCTAATCACTCCTTTCTCTAACAATTCTTGCAACTGCTTTGCTAACTCCTTTCTTTCACTAGTGCCATTTTGTACGGGTCCTTGGATACTATTTTTGTTCCAGGTGCTACGTCAATTGCATACTCAATTTTTCTATTTGGAGGAAGTCCTGGTAACTCGTCTGGAAACACGTCTAAAACTCATTGATTTCTAGGAATCTTCAAGTTTTGCTGGCTCCTAACTTCTATTTATCACCTAATCAACATAGTGCTCACATCTTTTGCCACCGTAACCTTTTGGTTTGAATCATTGTTAAAAGCTTCTTACTTGCCTTTGATCTCTAAACGTTACCACTTTCTCAACTGGCATCTTCAGAATTATCCTTTTATCACGACGGTCTATCTGAGCATCACGCTTCAATAATCAGTCCATTTCCTAGAATAATGTCAAGTTCTCATATCTTAAATGGTATCACATCAGCACAAACTTATTACCGACAATTTCACAATCGGTACACACTTATTTAACAATTACATGTTCTTGATTTTCTAGTTTTATGGTCATGATCTCATTTAACAATTCAACAAGGTAATTTATCTTATCAACAAAACCTTGAGAAATAAATGATCAAGTTGCTCCCACATCTACCAATACTTTAACACATAACTTATTCACAATAATCATTCTTGCTGTCACATCCGTATTCTGAGTAACGTATTTCACAAACATATCGTAAACTCTCGCGCTTGGAGACTTATTCATTATCGGAGTAGATCATTTGATTCTTAGCGCATCACTGACTGGGGCTGGTGCTTACGATCCTTGTCATATTCCCTGGTTCCCATACTTGAAACATATAAATTCAATGGCTGGAACTTTGCCCGCTTGATTCCTGGGAGATTAAATTTTTATATGGAAAAGTTTCGTAAGGAACAACAGTGCAACAAAACAATTAGAAGAATCCATAATTCAATAGATATATAGTTGAGAAAGAAAGGATCAGTAATGATTTGAATATGAATGAGACAACCACATTGGTACTTAAGATGGCCAGTCTTTCATACCATATGGCATACAACACTTGATTAGGTGGTGTCCCGCCCGACTCTTCGTTATTTTAACAAAGTGTCTCACCATAACACTGTTTGTCTCAATCAAAAAGCAAAACTTGAGGGAAAAAATAATTTGAAAGGAATACAATATTCTTCTTTTTCTTATCACCCTAAAGAATTAATTAATGAAAAAAGTTCACACGTATTCAAGAATCAAGAAAAATATACACTGTAGTATTGTAAAAAAGAATGATACCATTGGTTACCATCCAAATTACATTTATATACACCTTCCGAGCTTTTTTGATCAATAGATCCCATTTGAGTCATGTAATAACTTTAGAAAGTCTGCTGAAAAGCCTTCATATATTAATCACTATGATAGATTCTTACTTATTAAGCCTTATGTCTTTAGCATCGCACTTGCACATGTAATACTTTAATAATTCGATCATAATTAAATTCATACGGTATTTACAATCATAACATCAAATTTTGTCCCTGCGACTTAGAATACCCACTAGTCATTCAACGTGTCGACTCTTTTGCTAATAATGTTCTTTCTTTTAAAAAAATGGGAAGTCTTCTCAATCTTCTTCGATCATACTCAGGCTTCTTTTAAATCAACGAATTCTTTAAACCCTAATAGTTTCAGGAATTGGATGAATAATTTCTCCCATGCTGATTCTGCTATTAACCTTATCAAACAAGATTTGTACTCTTTTGTTGGGAACAACCAAAACTTCTTTGTAATAGTGGGTCCACTTGGCCCTCTGTGTTAACAAGACTAGGTCTGGAACAAGTATTCTTCTAGGTAATCTGGGTCTTATAACAAATAAGAAATTCAAGTAGTAACTGGACAACCAATTTTTAAAACTTATTTTATTCAAAGGACTTTTGGAAATTTTGTTAAGAAAAAAAAATCTATTTCAAAAACTTGTTTAAAATTTTGAAAGTCGCACATTTGGTCATCATTACTATATGAGTTGATTGTTTTCCATCTTAACCAATATTGAGGAAACAATCACATAAGAGTCCTCAAATAGGTTGTCTCACATCAGGGGTGATAGAATAGCTTGAAAAGGTACAGTTGTCACAATAAGAGGTAATACAGCTAATACTGATAGAAGAACAAGGTGTGAGTCAAATCGGGGTGGAGATGACGGTCTGCGAACAGAAGCCTCCAAATGATCAGATGATACAGGGAAAATAGGATCTGCCATTACCGTTATCTGGAAATAACATTGCAAGATAATAATCTCGAATCGCCACACGAATCGTATTGAAAACCTACTATGCAGTCACACTCAACCTCACGATGTCCTATCTTTCTATACATTACTTCTAATCCTAACCCTCTACCCATTCCCGATAATTTAGGCTTGTGTTAGTGACTTATAACCTATACCTCTAATACCAAACATGTGGCGCCCTCTAAACCCGGGTCATAAGTTTGGGGTCCACAACACACATACAATATATAAACCAGTATATAAAATATTATAAGCAATGACCCTTCTTTACACAACCACGGATCGCAACAGGTTAATGTATGAAAACCAGCCACAACCTTAACTTTTATTACATCGTACCAAATCCCAACTAGTTTAACTTACAACTGATAAAGAAATTATTATTACAATCTTGCATAACTCAACTATAATATAAAGCTCCTGCTAGCTCAATCCAACCCAGTCTGGAATCCTAGCTCACACACTGGACTAGGAAACCTCGCTATCAACCATTTCCTCTTTAACTGTAGAATATACAAACAAATTCGCAAGAGTGAGCTAACTAGCTCAGCTAGTCATAATAACAATAACAGAGGTTAAACAATTATCAATTGAGATGATTCATAGGAATCAAGTTTCTTGTTAGAAAGCCATTAGAATTGGATATTAATTTTAAATTTTAAAACCAAGGTTAAGCTGTTGATCAGTCACGCACTAACCCCGAGCAAGGCACACGGCTTTGCTCTATAAACTGGATCCAATGCACACATTGGCCTAATTTGACCACGAATCTGGTCTGACCATGAATCTAGTCCACATAAAGAACACTATCCAATTCTAAAACAAGTCAATATGATAAACATTATAATTCAATAAAACAGAATCATGATTAACATTGATAAAACATTTATCTCAGATTATAAAGCAATGCATGAGTATCACCAGGGTTTATTAAGGTATATATATGAAATGATTTCAATCTAGTTGAAGAATCAGGTATCATATTGAATAATGGTTCAATGATTATACAAGGTGTAGATCTTTGATGTCACAGGGTATTATAGGGTATATAAGTTTATGTATGCTCAAGTAATTCTTTTTCAGTGGTTGGTATTTGATGTATATATATTTGGGGAGCAGTATTGTATTTGTATGGTTTAGTTTAATATCTGGAAAATCAGCAGTCGGGGGTTTACAAAGAATAAGGCTTACAGCTCAAAGATCAAATGATATGATCAAGGTTCAAGGTTGACTAATTCAAAGCACTTAAAATATAAAACTATTTTGAATAATAGCAACATGTCATGATGAACTTTGGAAATATTTGCAATATATCTCGAGAAAGGTTCAGGAGTACTTGCCTTATCACAAATGATTCCAACTTCACTTGCACTCGTCTAACGATTTTATTCAACAACCATTTGTCTACTTATTTTATGCCTTGCTTCTATTCACTGATCACTTGCCTTCTTTTTTATGTATCGGTTCTATTTTCCGATCACCTGCACTTTTTTCTATGCCTCGCTTACTCTGTTAGGCATCATAAGTATCTATCAATATTCAATCTCATATTATTCTAATCGTCACATAGACGTCATAAGGTTTTATCTACCCTTCATTTTACCCAAATCCGATTTATGGATTGAAAGTTATGACTAATACATTCAAATCATAAATACATAGCCATATAACACAATAATCAGATAGCACATAGCATAAGAACATAAGGTATTTGATAAAAATAATTTTTTAAAGAAGGTTCGGGGATAAAAATGATTTTTCTGGTATTTAATACGAATTTTTAAACATTTTTCAGATTTAAAACAGGTATCAGAATCATTTTATAAATAATTAACAGGGTTCCTGTTGTGCAAGACATGTCTGTATCATAACAAGACTAAGTCATATTGACAACCCTAAGATTAGTTGTATTGTAACCTTAATCTATAAATTATACTTGTAACACTTAATGTCTGTAAAATGTAAATGGAGCAGACTGGGGCATTTTTCCCTAAATAGTGTTAAGCCTAAGAATTCTATCTGGAAGATGATCAAGAAGGTCATGCCTCAGAAGAATTATGAAGAATCTTGGAGTTGAATAATCCTGTTTGGTGAAAAACATTCTAAGTCAAGATCTATACAAGTCACAGAATTAGTGTTATAGAAAAGTCATTCGAGAACTCAGAAAGACCTATCGAGAACTCAGGAATTGTCTATCGAGAACTCAGGAAATGCTATTGGAGATATCGATAAGTCAGATACCCATTCGAGAACTCAGAGATATCGACAAGTATACATTCATTAGAGAACTCTGAGTTATCGATAAGCCAAATTCATTAGAGGACTCTGAATTATCGATAAACCAAAATTCACTAGAGAACTCAGAGTTGTCGATAAGTCAAGTCAACAATGAAGTTTCAGAGATATCGACAAGCCAACATGCCTATCGAGATGTCGAGTTCTCTATAGCTTAATTGGAGATCTCGAAGTGAAGAAATTTCTCTAAGTACAGAATTGCAGAATAGTTCAATATCCAAGGTTGCAAATCAACAAACAATTCACACAGCTGGATTGACAAGTCTACAAAAAGCAGCTTGAGAGATGTGCAAGATTAATGGTGAAGATTAACTGACAAAGGAGGATCAACCAATATACAGTGGATGAAGATATGCTAATCTAGATATGGAAATCTCACTTTTCCCTTAAATAGAAGTGATTAGTGACAGGTTAGAAAAGTGATTAGCACTTCTTATTGTTCACTGTATAAACCAAAGTTAACTATCACATAAAGTTAACTGAGGTCCTTTGTTTAAGAGAGGACTGAATAGATTAGAAATTGTATTCTCTCTCAAGAAAGAAGCTAAGTTCTAAACCAAGAACTTAGAGATTTTGTAGGAAAACACTACTTGATTTTTAATATAAAATTAAGTTAGTTTTGAAGATCTTTGTTTTACATATTTGCATTATTATTTA
This sequence comes from Apium graveolens, assembly GCF_009905375.1. Classification (NCBI taxonomy): domain Eukaryota; kingdom Viridiplantae; phylum Streptophyta; class Magnoliopsida; order Apiales; family Apiaceae; genus Apium; species Apium graveolens. The sequence continues at coordinate 106,130,019 of NC_133654.1, forward strand.
TGTTTAACATCTATTCTTCAAAATCATTGATAACAACCAACTGCTAAACCCAAAGTCGATCAAAAAGTAAACACTTAAGTCAAAACACATTCACCCCCCCCCCCCTCTGTGTTGTATTCATATCTAACAAGTGGTATCAGAGCAAAATCTGAAAGTAAACAGATTAGATCTTGGAAAAATGAATACACGGAAAATCAGTAGTATCAAGATTCCTCCCTTTGATAAGGCCAACTACACTTTATGGAAAAAGAAAATGTTGCTGTTTATAAGAATGGCCAATCACCTTTACATTCAGATCCTCAAGAATGGGCCCTTCACTCTTATGGTTAGAGTTGAGGAAACCACAGATGGATACATGCTTATTCCAGCTCATTATGCTCCCAAGGATGCCTCTGAGTATACTGAACCTGAAAAAGAGAAAGTTTCCCTAGACAGTGCTTTGCAACTGATACTAATTGAGTCACTTGACAATTTAATGTATAATAACATTGTCAACTGTGACACTGCTAAACAGATCTGGGAAAAGATTGAGATACTCTGTGAAGGAACTGAGGAGATTAGGTCAAATCAAAGAAGAATATTGATTTCTCAGTATGAGGGTTTTATGGTTAAACCAAAGGAAGGTATTTGATAGGGATAAATAAATCCTGATTATGTAATTAAATATTACAGTAATTATACATGATTTGGGTTGCTAGGCCCAATAAGAAGATGTATGACATTCAGACCAAAAAGGTTAACACATTGATCAAGCCTGATGGACCAGATCAGGCCTGATGGAACAAAGAAGGCCCAAAAACCTCAATATTAATTAATTTCGTAATTAATTAATAAGGGAAAAATCAGCTATTGAAAAGAGTCCCAATGAGGACATAAATCCTTGCAGATTAGCCTCTAAGGGACCTAGAAGGATTAGGAATCAGTTCCCTACTATTTAGGACCCCAAAGTCCATTCTAATTCAGAGACTTGATCACCAAGTCTCCTATACCAGGTCCAATTCGAGGACCACCAACATCTATATAAAGGGTCTCACCCCCATAAATCAGAACTACATTTTTTGGCTTGATTTTCTAATTCACAGAGATACGTAGGTATCTCGTAAAGGCAGAGTTAAGCTACGAAACACGAGAGCATCCATGAAAGGCCTTGAGCTCCCGAACCTTAGCAATAAGTACAACAAATAATAACCTTAGTTTTTTATCCATAACATTTGGCGCCAACTGTGGGGAAGCACAACAATAACCATGGCGAAAACACGGAGAACAGTTAGAGCCCTTGGAGGAGGAACATCAACGGGGACAACCCAAGTGATTTCTTCAACTGTGGAGGTACCTCCTCACTCAACCTATGCAACCACGCAAGGAGAAGCCCAGATAGGGGCAACTGAACCTCAGCCACAAGGGACGATTCCCTCGGCTACTCAAGGTACGAATCCTCAAGTTCAACAAGTACATGCACCTGTGAATTCTCGACCCATCGGGTATGAATATTCAACTATTTTTACTACTAACCCCCCTTATGGGATGCCCATTTACCCCGAGGTTGGAGGAAGTGGACATGCTGGATGTAGTAAAGCACTAGGGCATTCGCCCCCCTACATACGAGGTTTGGCTCATATCCCTGAGGATCAAGAATTTTCTGGTCCTTACACTGAGAGAGACTCCGAATCTTCGGATGATGAAGTAGCCCCAAGAAGGAGACGTGCTGGCAAAGAGCCAATGGCTGATGGTAGCCAACGCCCTCAAAGCACCCAAGGGGCGAATCCCCAAGAAGTGCAGGAAAGAATCAGGGCTCATGAGGCTGAGATTCAAATGCTGAGGCGCGACTTGGAGGTGCACCAAACCACCAGACCCCCAGTACCTCCTAGGGGGAGAAATCCTCCTCCTATCATAGACCTGGATGGTCCAGTGCAGAGAAGGGTTGTTGTCCCAAGGGCTGATCCAAGCAATCTTCTTCCCCGTGGAGATCCTGATGATCCTACTCCACCCTTCACTGAAAAGATATAATGAATGCCCATATCTCAAGGAAGTTCAAGATGCCAACTATAAAATCTTATGACGACACGGGAGATCCCGCTAATCATGTTATAACATTCTCTAATGCACTGCTATTGCAGCCCGTGAATGATGCTATTAAGTGTCGGTCCTTTCCTCAAACCTTGTCGGGTATGGCTCAAAGGTGGTATAGTCGTTTGCCCCCGAACTCTATTGGGTCGTTCAGAGAATTAAGTCAGGCTTTTATTAAGCAATTCATCAGTGGGAGAGTACATGAGAAAAGTTCAGCATCTCTTATGAGCATTGTGCAGGGAACAAAGGAATCCTTGAAAGACTACCTGAATCGTTTTACAAAGGAGGCTTTAAAAGTCCCAGACCTTGATGATAAGGTAGCCATGATAGCACTGCAACAAGGAACTAGGGATGAGTTTTTCAAGATGTCCTTAGCCAAACGCCCCCCTGAAAGTATGTTGCAGCTCCAGGATAGGGCAGGGAAGTACATCAAGGTGGAAGAAAGCATGAGGAAGACCGTAGTGAGTAATGAGCCCACTGGAGGCAAGAAGCGGAAAACTGATCTGGAGTATATCGCTAAGGACAAGTATCCTAGAACCGAGCAAAATCCTGATTCAACCCCCAAGAAGGGAGGACCTGGGCAAAAGTTCAGTGAATACGCTAAGTTGAATGCTCCTAGAAGCCAGATCTTGATAGAAATCGAGAAAGATAGAGATATTCGTTGGCCTAAGCCCTTGGAGGCTGATCCTGCAAAGCTAGATAAAAGCAAGTATTGCAGATTTCACAAAGATGTTGGTCATGACACCGATGAGTGTAGACAGCTGAAAGATGAAATTGAGTTCCTCATTCGAAAAGGAAGATTGAACAAATATACTAGAGAATGAGGGGATAGGAATAACAATGGAAGAAAGAACTTTGAAGATCGTAGGAGGGACCAAGATGATCAGGGGCGGAATCCCCGGCCTAGGGGACCTATGATAAATAAAATCTTCAGAGGACCACGACACCGAGGGCCTGTGATAAATACAATCTTTGGAGGACCAACTGATGTTGGGTTATCCAAGAACTCCAGGAAAGCGTATACCCGAGAAGTTATGCATATTGTTAGGGAAGCCCCGAAGAGGGCCAGGACAGGAGTAATAATGTCTTTTGACGATTCCAATCTGGAGGGTATGAAATTTCCCCAAGATGATCTGTTGGTTATAACCCCGATAATAGGGAACAGCCCAGTGAGAAGGGTCCTTGTGGATAATGGTACTTCAATGGATATCTTGCTCCATGACACCTTTTTGAGGATGGGATATAATGACTCCCAATTGACCCCAACCGACATGCCAATATATGGGTTTGCGGGAGTGGAATGCCCCTTAGAAGGGATAACCAAGTTGCCAACAACCATAGGACAGGAACCAAGGCAAGCAACTCAGATGTTGGACTTCGTGGTAGTGAAGGCTAGTTCGACTTACAATGCTATCATGGGAAGAACAGGGATACACGCCTTCAAGGTAGTCCCTTCTTCCTACCATTCAGTTATGAAGTTTCCTACCCGGAATGGGATTGGAGAAGAGAGAGGAGACCAGAAAATGGCTAGAAGTTGTTATGTGGCCTCTTTGAGGGCAGATGGAGTTGGGGGGCAGGTTCTTCCTATTGAAGATCTGGATATCCAAGAGAATGATGAGAAAAGAGGAAAGCCAGCAGAAGACTTGGTTTCAATTCCTTTAGCCCCCGAAGATCCTGAGAAGATGACTTTTATTGGAGCAACGCTCGAGGAGCCCCTTAGAGGGAAGTTGGTGAAATTTTTGCAAGAAAATAGTGACATATTTGCATGGTCAGCAGCTGATATGCCAGGCATAGACCTGGAACTGATTACTCACAAGCTGAATGTGGACCCAAATCGGAAGACAGTGAAAAAAAAGAAAAGAAGTTTTGCTCCAGAAAGGCAAGAAGCTATAAAACAGGAAGTGGAGAAGCTCTTGGAGGCTGGTTTCGTTAAGGAGATTCAATTTCCATAGTGGTTAGCAAACCTTGTAATGGTGAAGAAGGCCAATGGAAAATGGAGGATGTGTGTGGACTTTACTGATCTAAATGATGTCTGTCCTAAGGACTGTTTCCCGTTACCAAGGATCGATAGTTTGATAGATTCCACTGTTGGGCATGAAATGCTGAGCTTCATGGATGGATTCAGTGGATATAATCAGATCAAGATGCACAAGGATGACATTCCAAAGGTATCATTCATCACTGACTTTGGTATTTATGGTTATCTAGTTATGGCATTTGGCCTTAAGAATGCAGGAGCCACCTATCAAAGGTTGGTAAATAAAATTTTTAAGAATCTTATTGGCAAGACTATGGAAGTTTATGTCGATGACATGTTAGTCAAAAGTCTAGTAAAGACTGACCATATAACCCATTTGAGGGAAGCTTTTGAGGTCCTGAGGTACCACAAGATGATGTTAAATCCTACAAAGTGTGCTTTCGGAGTAGGGTCTGGAAAATTTTTTGGATTGATGGTCTCCAAGAGAGGGATCGAGGCTGACCCCAAAAAAATAAAGGCAATCCTAGACATGGAACCACCAAAAACTGTCAAGGATGTTCAGAAGCTCACAGGAAGGGTTGCTGCGCTGGGACGATTCATCTCCAAGTCAGGAGACAAATGATTGTCATTATTCAAGTCATTAAAGAATATTAAGGACTTTGTATGGAATGAGGAAAACCAGAAGGCATTTGAGGAATTAAAGAAATATATGGCCTAGGCCCCATTGTTGGCCAAGCCAGCTTTGAATGAAGTTTTATTCTTGTACTTAGCTATTTCAGAGAGTGCCTTGAGCGTTGTATTGGTTAAAGAGGAACTGAAAATCCAGAAACCCGTATACTATGTCAGCAAAATTCTGTGTGGTGCTGAGTCAAATTATTCAACTATTGAGAAATTTGCTCTAGTCTTGGTGATGGCTTCAAGAAAGTTACGTCCTTACTTTCAGGCTCATCAAATTGAGGTGCTAACAAATCAGCCCCTGAGAAATATCATTCATAGTCTCAAGGCTAGTGGGAGGTTGATCAAGTGGGCAATAGAGCTGGGAGAGTTCGACATTAAGTACAAGCCACGGACGACAATAAAAGCCCAGGCATTAGCTGACTTCGTGGTGGAATGTACCATACCCAACCAAGAAGTCGGGGGCTGGAGGATATCATACCTCAAGATAAGGAAGTTGATAAGGGGGACAAAGAGAAGGTTGATAAGAAGAAAGAATATTGGGTTCTCTATTTTGATGGAGCATCAAAAACAAATTCAAGTGGAGCGGGATTGGTTTTACAAAGCCCTGATGGGTTCTTGATTGAGTATGCCATGAAGTTAGACTTCCCAACCACAAACAATGAGGCAGAATATGAAGCCCTGATAGCTGGCCTCGGCCTAGCAGGGACACTTAGAGTCAAGAACTTAAAAGTCCGTGGAGACTCGAAGCTGGTCATATCCCAGGTAAAGGGAGAGTTTGAGGCAAGGGATGATACGATGGCTAAGTATGTCCGCCTAGTAAGGGCTGTGATGACCCAATTCAATGAATGCCATGTTGAGCACATTCCAAGGGAGGAAAATGCTAAGGCAGATGCATTATCAAAGTTTGCTTCATCCGAGATAGAAGAAAGTTCAGGAAGTGTGTACTTTCGTGTTTTGAAGACACGGAGCATAGATGTTAAGCTTATAGCTCCTGTAGGCCTGGGGACGTCATGGATAGATCCCATTAAAGCCCACATTCAAACCGGTTGGTTGCCAAACGATGCTACTGAAGCACGAAAGTTAGCTGTTTGGGCACTAAGGTACTCTTTGATAGATGGGATTCTGTACAAAAGATCTTTCGTGGTTCCTTACTTAAGGTGTCTCAGGCCCGATGAGGCACGCTTGGCTTTTGAAGAAGTACATGAAGGTATTTGTGGGCAACACTTGGGGGCAGGGCATTAGCTCATAAGATAACCCGTTTAGGCTTCTATTGGCCAGAAATGATGGCTGATGCCAAAGAATATGTGAAAAAATGTGACCGCTGTCAGAAGCATGCACCAGTTGTTAGACAACCCCCGAGATGCTGACCTCTATTAACTCGCCCATCCCCTTTGCTATGTGGGGAATGGATATACTAGGGCCCTTCCCCATGGCCACGACACAAAGGAAGTTTCTGATTGTAGCCATTGATTATTTCACCAAGTGGATTGAAGCCAAACCCTTGGCCAAGATCACAACTAAGCAGGTTACACAATTCCTGTGGGAAAATATTATTTGCCGGTATGGAATTCCCCGCATCCTAGTCACTGACAATGGAACACAGTTCAACAACGAGGAATTCAAGAAATATTGTGAGGAAAATGAAATTGAGTTGCGATCACATCCGTGGCTCACCCGCAAGCCAATGGGCAAGAGGAAGTGGCAAATCGAATAATCCTGGATGGACTAAAGAAGAGGATCGAGAAGTCAAGGAATAACTGGGTGGATGAAATACTCCCCATACTATGGGCCTATAGGACTACCTATAGAGTCACGACTGGAGCAACTCCCTTCATGATAGCATATGGTGCAGAAGCAGTTGTTCCTGTAGAGATCTCACATCCCCCCCAGGATTTAAGCTTTCAATGTTGAGGAAAATGAAGAAGGGCAAAGGTTAGCCCTGGATCTAATTGACGAAGTACGAGATGAGTCACATGCGAAGATAGTGGAATATCAGAAAAAAGCTTCGTTCTACTACAACCTAAGGGTTAAAAAAAGGTTTTTCAAACAAGGTGACTTAGTCTTGAGGAAAGTGGAAGCTTCTGGTGTAGGACAGAAAGGGAAACTTGCCCAAATTGGGAAGGGCCGTACAAAGTCAAGAGCGTTCAGGGTAGAGGAACCTACAAGCTGGAGACTATGGATGGTTTTGAAGTCCCGAGAACTTGGCATTCCCAAAACCTGAAGGTTTACTATGTGTAGAACAGTTAAAGTACGATTTTCACTTGTCAGTATGACAAGTAGGTTTAAAAGCACCTTGAAGCTTTGCTTGCTTAGGATTTTTCTATATAGAAGCTATGTTTAGATTTTATCAGGGTTGAACCCATTTTATGTAAGGTATCAAGAATACTAAATTATAATATAAAGCCTTCGACTTAATCTCAGCTTATTAGATTGATGCATTGTGAAGGATAAAACCAAGTTATAGACTTGAGTTTGAAAAATCGAAAAAAATATAAGACGATACTTTTGCGAAATACGACTGAAAACAATAAAAGTCAACTATAAAGTTCAATATTGTCTAAGAAAGAAGAAATACATAAAAACTTAGGCCTTGGAAGGCTGGGATTCTTTAGAACCACTATCCGAAGTCTCCTCGGATGTCTCTTCAGTCAGTCCCTCGGAAGTCCCCTCAAAAGCCTCCGCAGAGGTTCCCTCGGAACTATCTTCAGGCTCTTTGGATGCTACAGGAGACGCTGGTTTAGGAGACGCTGGCTTTGGAGGCTCTTCTACCCTGGCCTTCTTTATAACGGGCTCAGGCTCCTCCTCCGAAGAAGATTCCTCCTCTTCAGAGCTGGATTCGAGCTTCTTTCTCTTTTGGACTTGGCCTTGACTCGCCGATGGGCCGTCCTTGATCAAATCAGCGAGCTTATCTGTAACGCCCCAAGTGCTGGAACTTGCACAGGGCAAGGGAAGGAGGACTGTTCAAGGACTTCTGGAAACTTGTCCTGAATAGCCTCCACAGCGGCGTCCCAGCCTTCCTTATAGCTGACTGGATGAAGGAGGGCATCATGCTCCACCATTAAATCCTTGAACTCCTGAGTGTCCATCCAGCCGTTAAAGGCTTTATCCTTTTGAGCCTTGAGGATAACATTTTCAGCTCGGGCCATTTCCAAGTCAGAAGTAGATGAGGCAAGTTGGGCTTCAAGGGCCTCTATTCTTTGGTTGGCCTCCTCCAGCTTCTTGTTCACATCCTCGAGGCCAACCTTCCAAGCCTTGGCTTGGTGAATCGCCCCTTGAAAATGGGCGTTCGCCTACAAGATACACAACAAAGGTAAGAAATGGAAAAAATCAAAAAGGCAAAAAAAAACTACGAATGGCAAAGGAAAAAGACGTACCGTCGCCAAAGCCTGAGCTCCGAAAAGCTCGTTAGCCTCCAAGTCATGTTGAAGGACAAAGTCTTGAGAGTCAACCGGGGAAATGGAATGCATAGACCATTCCTTGGCAAGCGCTGTGTTGCCAACAATCGAATCCTTGCCCCGGATTCCCCAAGCAGGTTAGAAGTAAGACCCTGGCTTTTTCTTGGTACGTAAAACTTGGCTGGGGCCTTCTTCGCCTGGTTCCTTTTCCTGGATTAGGAACTCCGGGAAACGATCCCCAAGGCGCGGGTCTTTAAAGACCTTTCCAGCACGCTTCATCCTGGTCGTTTCCAGGTCTTTAGGCTTTGTAGCCTCCAAAATTTTCTCAGTCACTGCAACAGATAAGATAAGTGAGTTGAGAAGTTAGCAAAGTAGAAGATAGAAGGAACGAAGACAACTAGATAAGGAAGGAAACGTACTCTTCTTAGGGACGGGAGAAAGGATGCGTTCTACAAGAACGGTCTCCCTGATAAGATCCTAAGAATGGGAAGTCCCATTATCTTGCGTAAGGAGGTTGAAAGCTCTGGTCTCCTCCTCAGACAAAATTATATCGTTTGGGCTCCCATCTACGGCTAGCCCAAAAGATAAGCGAAATAGGGTGCCCCAATTGCCACCCTCCCAAACGACGAACAGAAAATCTTTCTTCCACCCCAAGTTGTTGTCAGGGATGGACTTCCCGTTCACTATGTGGGGAACGGTTGGGCGCTAGTTTAAAGAAACCCACCCCGGATTCTTGTCAGGACTGTTCTTGAACTGGAAATTCTTTCTAAAAATAGCAACAGAGGTAGAGACATTGTGCTTGATGCATTGCGACAAATAGCACAGAATCAACCTCCAAGAGTTAGGAGGGAGTTGGCAAGGGCTGATGCCCACATCAGCTAGCAAAACATGGATTAATGGGTGAAAGGGGAGTCTAATACATGCCCTTAAAGTATCCCTGTAGACGCATAGTGCGTCTTTCCTCCACTGACAGGCCCTGTCGGCCGGACCTGCAAGAACTAGCTTGAAAGGATCCTTGATTCTGAAATAACCGCTCAACTTGTCCAGCTCCTTTGGATCCCGCAGGGCACTGATATGGTCGTGCGCGTCTAGATGCGCATCTGACGGGTACTCGTCCCCTTAGGTATTGATCATATCAATCAAGGAAGTGTACCTTGACCGAATAGGGAATTCATTGGACTTTCTGGCCATATTCATCTTGGCCAAACGGGTCATTTTCTTATCAGCCATCTGAAAAAAGGCACATAAGGAGACAATTTTAAAACGCAAATTATGTAAAAACAAGCACCAGAAGTAAAGGGAGAAGTCTTACCTGAAGTAATGCTCCTAAAAAAGGCTTTGGGGCTTAAGATACTCTGACCTACTGTTATTGCTCTGAGATTCTTGACAGAAGAAGAAAGAAGGAGAATTTAGAAATGAGAAAGTGAGGAGCAGTAGACTCTACTCACTCCTTTATATAGGAGAAAAAGTGAAGTTGAAGGGAGAAAAAGCCCATTAAGGATAAAGGCCCAAAGAAAAAAGCCCAGAAATGGAACATTCCAGAATATTCCAAGGAATTCCAAAGAAAATAAATAAAAATTCCCGAGAATTCTAGAGAATTCTAAAGAAGGTATTTTAATATATTAATCCCAGATTAATAAGAGGCCCAATGGGAGGCCCAAATCTAATTAAGATTTGGAAAAATAAAAAGCCCAAATCCAATTAGGATTTGGAAAAATATAAAAAGCCCAAATCCAATTAAGATTTGGAAAATAGAAGGCCCAAATCCAATTAGGATTTGGAAAAATAGAAGGCCCAAATCAAAGCCCTAAAAAAGATAAGGTGTTATGACCGGTACTTTCGTGTAATATTATTTGTGGATTTGGTATAATGATAAAGTCGAATAAAATATATTCAATGATTGTACGTTTGTGTGAGTGCAAATTTCTGCATTATAAATTTGCTTTATGTAGTATATGATTTTTCAAAGCAAGAGTTTATTTAATTTCTTTATTTTTGATTTATAAGGAATATTCTAAGCCTTGGAAAATTCTCTTTTAAAAAGTATTTTGTTCACAAATTGTGAAAATGATTTTAAAAAGTCTCTAAAAATCCAAGATAGTTTATGGTATAAATTTTATAATTTTTGAACTTGTATTTTATTTTATAAAAATAAATCATTATAAATTTTAGTTGTCATATTTAGCAAATTACAAGAAAGCCCTTGCATGCAAACCACCCTCTCATTCTTTTCAAGGACAAAGAGGACAATTCCAACCCCATTAACTCTTATTTTTCTAGCCAATTTCCTTCTTTACCCTTGCATGCAAATCTACCTAACTTTAGCTAGAAGGATACTTGTGTCATTTCTTAAATCCACTCACTTGGGGTCAAATCAAAAGCATAAAAACCAAACAAATATGATTACCACTTCATTTTTCACTCCACCATTCCACACCTCCCTCCTTCTTTTTCCCCTCCTCTCGGCTCTCCCCTCTCACTCTCGGCTAAAAGCCGAAACCCCCTCCCCATTTTTTTTCTTCAATCCTCAACCAAGCTTCCACTCTTTACACAAGTAAATGTTACTTCCCATACCATGATCACTCATATTTCAAAGAGTTTTGAGTAGAAAGTTTAAGTTTAAAAGGTTGCACGTAAAGGTTTTAGTGCAACTCAAAATACAATCTTGATTCTTACGGATTTAAGGTTATTTTTGAGGGGACTACAAGGAATGGATAAGTGCCAAGTCTTGAGAAGGAAACTCTTGATGATTAAATGGCCATTTCCTTCCAATTCATTCGGCCATGACCATATGGGAGCCGAATGAATGGTCCTTGAGATCATTCTTGTTATTTTGCTCAAATTTTGCATGTTTATGTGATAGTGACTTGAATTTTGTGGTGAAAATTTGATAAAACTCTTTGCATGCTAAGTGATCATCTAGGTATAGCTCATGCTAGGCTTGCATGTCAATTTTATGATAGAACATATGTAGAAAATGTGTTGTTTTGGTTTGCAAAACCTGAGGACATGCATGCATATGGATTTCTCTTAGAATGTTTTAAGATTTTGATTATTTGGAAAGATTTTGTTAGTGAGCCTTAATTTCAGTAGGAATAATATGTTAATATTGATTTATGCTTCTTGTTGCATGGTAATAATTCATGGTTATCTTTCATAAAATGCACATCTTGTGGTTTCAAAAACTTAATGATTGGTGAGTTGAGAAATGTGATCTCTTTTGTTTTGCCATAATTGTACCTTAGGTAAGGATGATCTCACCCAAGGTTATTTTGAGAATAAGGGAGTTAGTTCAGTAGATTACCATGTTTAAGTCTTGGTTTAAGTATTGAGTTGTTGTTAGTTGAGTTTGTCAAATCAAAAACCTTGGAGAAATGAGAGTTATAGTTTCTGCAGAAAATCAGTTTAGTACCCTGAAGTTTAGAGTGAGTTTTGACCATGTTATTGATGTGCACTTTGAGGCCCAAGCCACCAGAAGTTAGTATTGGGAGTATATAAAAGGTTTTAGGAGTTGGTTGGAGGTTTGCATGTCTTTTGGTTAGGTGCACAAGTAGAATAACAAAATCTGTCCAGCAGGGGACAGTTTTGTTGCAACTTAGAAATAGGAAGATTTGACCATGTCATGGGTAGGCCATCATTAGGCCCTATTGGGCCTTAGTTAGAGGGAGTGTCAGAGAAGTTTTTCCAATCATAGTTCATAGAATATGAGTTAGAACCATGTGTCACAAGTTAATTCAAGTCAGGGCGTTTTCTGCCCAGAAAAAATAGGGGAACCTTGGACTTTTAGCTTAGGCCCAAGAAGGCCCAAGCCAGGCCCTTGAGCCACGTCAAGTTTGTGAGATTCCCTTAGGTCAGGAGAGTTTTGTTTAAAAGTTTTGAAGGAAAACTTGTAGTTTAAGAGTGCCTAATGCACTCAAGAAACTATAGTTGTCATTCTGAAATTTGCACCAGTGAGCACTTTCACTAATCACATAGTTTTAGAACACTTAGAAGTGAGTATTAGGTCGACCACCATAGTTGTAAGATAGTATAAGGTCAGTAGAGCAAAAGGCACAAGTGAGGGTCAATAGGTTTTGGATAATTTAGGAAAGGCACATCGAGTTAGGAAGCCAAAATTAGAAGACCTTGTCTAGTTTAGCGACCAAGTGACTTAAGTTGTGAGTCGAGATCATCCAAGCCTAGTGTTGCATTATGGTATATATGGTATTATTTGGTATTAAAATATGATATGTGAATATGTGGCTATGTGTGTACTTTTTTAATTTAAAAGTGAATATAAAATTAAGTGTGTATAGGCCTACGTGCCATCCGTGTTTAATTTCAAGTTGTAAATAGGTTAAGATGGTAAGAAAATATTATAATAAGGATTATTATTATTATTATGTAGGATCTCGAGACGAGGGAAAACTTGTCATAGAGGTCGAGTGAAGCTCCGGTTGCTCCTACCAGTCAGACCAGACCAGCCTTTCTCAAGGCAAGTGATTCAACTTGACCTTCGTATTTACTATAAACAGTTCATATATATATTGATGCAATTATCCTGAGTCATTTGATATGTTTCAAATCAAGCGTATCTTTCATTTATTTTTGAATTGTATAGAAATGCCATGAACCCTCGAGTATGTATTGCAAGTAGTTCAAAAGCCTTTTCATGATAGTTAAATGCCATGATAAAATGAAGAGTTGATATATTACTTGATTGATCCTCTTGATTAATATGCTGATGATTCCTAAGTATTGATATCTTATCATGATACTTGAATCTCTATAGAACCTTACCTTGAACCCTGAAAGTCAGAAACTTATCAAAGTGATCCCTCATTGATTGATACCCCTCTTTCTTATCCTAAAGCTTGACAACTCTGATATATCCTGAGCTAAAGAATCATTTCTTCATGCCTTAACACCCATAGTATTTCATGAAGCTTATCTTCTTGATGATCCAACACCTGTACCTTGACGAGAAACCATTGCTTTAAGCCCAGTTTGGCATTTCCCTTTATATTATCCATTATTCTCACTAAATTTTCATGTCCAAGTTCTGACATACGAAAGCCTTTTGGTTACCCTAATAGAGTAAAATTTTATAAATCATGGCCCTGAGATTTAGTACCATATTTCCCGTGTTTCGAGTTGATCCATAATCCCTTGATAAAGATGTTTACTGTAAAAAGAGATTTTATCATAATTCGGCATCAGTTTTTGAAATAAATAAAATGTGGGTTTTTTTCAGTCCCAAAGGGGGATAAATGTTTTCCTTGAATAGTGGATCTGGACTGAGACGCGAGTCCTCTCCACACTTATATTAGGCTTAAAAGTTGCCTAGGGATTCCCGTTAATGTTTTGGAACCCAGCGAGGTTCGGGATTACTTCGCGGCTGATCACCGGCTGTAGTCCGTAGCGTCATAAAATGATTTTGATTAAGATATGATTTTGAAATTGTTTTGATACAACCAAAATGATGCCATCTCACATAGTTTTATCTCTCGTTACCATTGGTTATGTCTTTTCATTGTCATTCTTTAATGTATATCTCGATTTATGTTTTGTATCGTACTGTTAGCACTTGTTGAGCATTTGGCTCACTCCTTGCTTTACCCTGATATTACAGCTAGCAGCTATGGTTAGATTCAAGCAGACTGCCCGTAAGACCTTTGATGCTGATGCTTATGTTCGAGCTCAGGTAGAATAAGTAATAATAGTTTGTGTGAGGACTCGGTATTTTTAATCAGATGTAATAGTTGGTAGTGTTGGGCTGTTATAAATCCTAAACTGTAAGATCTTGGAGTTGGTTGTGTATTCTTTCCTTAAAATGTTGTAATAGCTATATTTATTTTGCTGTTTAAGTTGGGGGTGTGACAGGTTTTGGTATCAGAGCTACGGTTTAGAGTCCCTGGACAGCCCAAATAGGTTATAGGATGTGTGTGTAGGTTATAGATAATATGCGAGAGAGTAGGTTAAGTAGATTATTATTAATACTCATCTTATTGGTTGTCAACAAAGGGCGCATTCCTCGTCATCCTCTGGGTCGGACGACACTATTGCTTTCACAGTGTATGCTGAGTTGAGGCGCGAGTTCGACATGCTTCAGGGCAAGTATGACCGACTGATAGACCGACTGAAGAACGTGTATCCGGATAGCTGAAACTACGAAGGGAAGCCCAAGGAGCAGATGACTGCGAGACTTGAGACCTTGGTTCAGTACGTCAACACTAAGCTTGAGGAGATGTCAGCGCACCGGGACCGTACCAGCCAGTATGTCATTCAGATGTGGCGGATGAGCTCCAGAGCATTGTGAAGACGCTTCGAGAGGAAAAGACTACCAAGCCCCGTTCAGATGGAGTGGAGCCTTAGTTCTTTCCATTTACCTTTCATGTTGTACTATCAGACTCTATGGAATCCTCAGTTGTTTCCGTTGTTTCCTTTAAATAAGCATGTTATTCCTAGAATCAGACTTTGTCCCAATCCTATGTATTGTGACCTTTAAAATTTCAATAATTATGTTCTATTATTCCATTTGCTCTCAACTGTTATTTTACGTTTTTATATGCATCATCATATCTGCTTAATTTGGAAACTTGACCCCATATGTAAATAAGAATGCCATGCGATACCCTCGAATCATTTTATCATTCATATCTGTTTTGACACAACTCTTATTTCATGATCATGCCTCCCAAAAAGAAGAACCCAACAACCACATCCACCACAGACCCAAACATTCTTCGACTACTGGAAACCTTGCAACAGCAGACCAATGCTATAGCTCAACAACAACTAACTCTTCAACAACGAATTGAAAACCAAGATAACCGTGAGTCACACCAACCACCTGAACCACCAGTACCACCTAGACAAATTGTCACTTTCAAGGCTTTTCAGAATGTGAATCCACCTGCATTTCATGATACCACTGATCCAGTGATAGCTAACACATGGATCAAGGAGATGGAAAGGGCTTTTGAGTTGGTACAGTTAGGAGACGATCAGAAGACGCCGTATGCCACTTACTTCTTGAAGGGAGAAGTCATCTATTGGTGGGAATCAGTAAAGGCTATGGAAGTCACTCAGCAGGTTTCTTGGGAGAGATTTAAGAAGTTATTTCTGGACAAGTATTACCCTAAGTACATGCAGAATCAGATGGAGCTAAAATTTCTTGAGTTGAAGCAAGGGAACATGACTGTATTGGAGTATGAGAAGAAGTTCACTGAGTTGTCAAGGTTTGTGATAAAGTATACCAGCACTGAGGAGGAAAAAGCAAAGAAATTTCAGCAAGGATTGGAGCCTTGGATCAGAGATAGGGTGGCTATGTTTGAGCTTGAAACTTATGCGGGAGTAGTACAGAAAGCTTCTCTGATTGAGAATAATGGGATGCAGTCGAGGAAAGAGATGGATAACAAGAAGAGGAAGGTTCTATTTTATGGAGAAAAGTCTGAAGCCGGAAGTTCACAAGATCGGAATGTAAAGAGGATTGGTTTCCAGAAGGGCGGAAATTTTCAAAAGAAAGGAAATTTGGGTAAAAGGCAAGAATCGAAGGGGAACAATCAGGCAAGCCAAGGGTAAGTTGGAGAAAACAGGTTCCAGAGGCCAGAATGCAAGCACTGCAGAAGAAGGCACCCCGGAGTGTGCAATAAGCTGAGCATGACATGCTACAGGTGCAATCAGAAGGGACATTTGGCGAATGAGTGCAAGATGCCGAAGCCAGGAGTTACGTGTTACAAGTGTGGGAAGACTGGACACATAGCTAGGGAGTGCAAGGCAACCGGACCAGTCAAAGCTCTGATGAATGTGGCAAGTACTAGTGCGAGCGTGCCAGCTGAGGTATTGGCATTACCTCCACCACCTACACCAACCCCACAGGCAACAGCAAGGACATTTGATTTGAAGATGAAGGATGCTGTACAGAATTCAGAGGTGATAGCAGGTACACTTTTACTCAATAATGTCAAAGCTAAAGTATTGATTGATTCGGGAGCAACAAGATCTTTCATATCAGAATCTTTTGTTGATAAGTTTCAATGTGAGAAAATGATTATGAGTGAGGTAGTAAATGTGGTAATTGCGAACCAAGAGAAGATTCCTGTGAATCAATTTTGTCCAAAGTGTGAGATTGATATTTCGGGGTATAAGTTTTCAGCCGACTTGATACTCTTCAAGTTGCGAGAGTTTGACATAATTTTAGGAATGGATTGGTTAGTAGAGAATAATGCTCAGATTGATTGTAAGACCAAGAAAGTGTATTTAAAGACGAAGAGTGGAGAGAAGGTAGTATTTAAGGGGCAGAGGCAACAGCAACTATTTCTTACAATTGTTCAGGCTAAGAAGCTACTTAGAAAAGGTTGTGAGTCGTTCCTAGCTTATGTAGTGGATTCGGAAAAAGGCAGCCCCAGCATGGAAGATATCCCTATAGTTAACGAGTTCCCGGATGTGTTTCCCGATGAACTACCAGGCTTACCACCAGATCGACAAATCGAGTTTGAGATCAACCTTGCTCCAGGAACAGAACCAGTTTCAAAGGCCCCATATAGGATGGCACCAGCAGAAATGAAAGAATTGGCGAGCCAGCTACAAGAATTGTTGGATAAGGGAGTGATACGGCCAAGTGCGTCGCCATGGGGAGCACCTGATATGTTTGTAAAGAAGAAAGATGGGAGTATGCGACTATGCATAGATTATCAGGAGTTGAATAAGGTAACGATCAAGAACCGCTACCCGCTACCAAGGATAGATGACCTTTTTGATCAGTTGAAGGGAGCAAAATGCTTTTCGAAGACTGATTTGAGATCGGGATACCATCAATTAAAGATCAAGGAAGAAGATATTCCCAAGACCGCATTTAGGACCAGATATGGGCATTATGAATTCCTAGTAATGCCGTTTGGACTGACCAACTCTCCGGCCGCATTTATGGATCTGATGAATCGGGTATTTAAGAAGTATTTGGACAAATTTTTCGTGGTATTTATTGATGATATCCTTATTTATTTTAAGTCGGAAGAAGAACATAAGCAGCACCTCTGGATATCATTGGAGATACTTCGACAAGAGAAGTTGTATGCCAAGTTTACCAAATGTGAGTTTTGGTTAAAGGAAGTTCAATTTTTGGGGCATGTTATTGGAAATGAGGGAGTTAAAGTGGATCCGGCAAAGATTGAGGCAGTTATGAGTTGGGAGAGGCCAAAGACTCCTACGGAAGTACGAAGTTTTCTAGGATTGGCCGGATACTATAGAACATTCGTCAAGGATTTCTCGAAGATCGCCACGCCATTGACCAAGTTAACCAGAAAGAATCAAAAGTTTGAATGGAGTGCAGAATGTGAAGATAGCTTTCAAGAGTTGAAGCAGAAGTTGGTAACAGCTCCGGTGTTGGTACTTCCAGATGATCAAGGGAACTTTGTAATATTCAGCGACGCTTCACATAAGGGTTTGGGTTGTGTGTTGATGCAACAAAGTAAAGTGATCGCATATGCGTCAAGACAGTTGAAACCGTATGAGTTAAAGTACCCGATGCATGACTTGGAATTAGCCGCCATAGTGTTCGCACTTAAGATTTAGAGACATTACCTCTACGGAGAGAAGTGTGAAATCTACACGGATCACAAGAGTTTAAAGTACATTTTTACTCAGAAAGAGCTCAATATGAGGCAGAGGAGATGGCTGGAATTGATCAAGGACTATGACTATTCGATAAATTACCATCCTGGAAAGGCGAATGTAGTGGTCGATGCTCTGAGTAGGAAGGAGATACTGAATATGATGATAACATCAAAAGAGTTATCCGAAGAAATCGAAAGATTGGAATTGGAACTTTGTGGTTATGGAAAAGTCGAGAAAGTTTATCATGCAATGACCTTTCAGCCAACACTAGTGGAAAAGATAAAGAAGTGTCAAGAAGAAGTAATGGAGAAAGAGAAGAATCAGTTATCTGGAGAGGAGATTAATACTCAAAGGGATGAGCAAGGGATACTAAGGTTTTCATCCAGAATATGGATTCCTCATGTACTTGAATTAAAGAATGAGATCCTCCATGAAGCCCACAATTCGAAATTTTCAATCCACCCGGGAAGCACCAAGATGTATCGAGACTTAAAGAAGAACTTTTGGTGGCCAAATATGAAGCGAGACGTGGCAGAATGGGTTGCGAAGTGCTATACTTGTCAGAAAGTGAAGGCAGAACATCAACGATCAAGCGGATTAATTCAGCCCTTGAAGATTCCATAATGGAAATGGGAAATATCGCTATGGACTTTATAGTAGGACTACCGCGAACGAAATCCAGACATGACGCAATATGGGTTATAGTTGATCGTCTTACGAAGTCGGCGTATTTCCTTCCAATTAATGAGAAGTCGTCACTGGACAAGTTGGTTCATCTGTATGTGTGCAAAATCGTACTAAGGCATGGAGTACCCGTATCAATAGTTTCAGACAGAGATCCCCGCTTTAACTCGAGATTCTGGAAGCAATTTCAGGAATGTCTTGGCACAAAGTTGAATATGAGCACGGCATACCACCCGCAGACTGATGGCCAGAGTGAAAGGACAATTCAAACAATTGAAGACATGTTGCGCAGTTGTGCAATCGATTTTGCAGGAAGTTGGGACGATCATTTGCCGTTGATTGAATTTTCTTATAACAACAGCTATCATTCCAGTATCGGCATGCCACCATACGAAGCTTTGTACGGGCGAAAATATAGATCACCAACAAGTTGGGATGAAGTAGGAGAAGGAAGAATTCTCGGCTCGGAATTGGTACAACAGTTGCATGACACAGTCAAGTTAATTCAGAAAAGGTTGCTTGCTGCTTAAGATAGACAGAGGAAGTATGCGGATCCAGCGCGTAAGGATGTTCAATTCCAAATTGGCGAAGCTGTGTTGCTGAAGGTGTCACCTAGGAAAGGGTTGATGAGATTTGGCAAGAAAGGGAAGTTAGCACCTAGATACATAGGTCCTTTTGAGATTTTGAGTCAAGTAGGAAAGGTGGCCTATGAGTTGGCCTTACCATCTCAGTATCAGCATGTGTATAATGTGTTCCATGTGTCGTTGCTTAAGAAGTATAATCCTGACGCTAGCCATGTGATTGAATATGAACCTGTAGAAATTCAGGCAGACCTGTCATTTGTGGAGCAATCAGTTAAAATACTCGACTGGCAAGTAAAGAGTCTTAGGAATAAGTCGGTAAAGTTAGTGAAAGTACTTTGGAGGAACCCTAAGGTCGAAGAATTGACTTGGGAGTTAGAGTCTGATATGCGTTCCCGGTATCCTCATATGTTCTCTTAGATTCTGGGGACAGAATCCCTTAAGGGGGAGAGGATATTACGGTCGGTACTTTCATGTAATATTATTTGTGGATTTGGTATAATGATAAAGTCGAATAAAATATATTCAATGATTGTACGTTTGTGTGAGTGCAAATTTCAGTATTATAAATTTGCTTTATGTAGTATATGATTTTTCAAAGCAAGAGTTTATTTAATTTCTTTATTTTTGATTTATAAGGAATATTGTAAGCCTTGGAAAATTCTCTTTTAAAAAGTATTTTGTTCACAAATTGTGAAAATGATTTTAAAAAGTCTCTAAAAATCCAAGATATTTTATGGTATAAATTTTATAATTTTTGAACTTGTATTTTATTTTATAAAAATAAATCATTATAAATTTTAGTTGTCATATTTAGCAAATTACAAGAAAGCCCTTGCATGCAAACCACCCTCTCATTCTTTTCAAGGACAAAGAGGACAATTCCAACCCCACTAACTCTTATTTTTCTAGCCAATTTCCTTCTTTACCCTTGCATGCAAATCTACCTAACTTTAGCTAGAAGGATACTTGTGTCATTTCTTAAATCCACTCACTTGGGGTCAAATCAAAAGCATAAAAACCAAACAAATATGATTACCACTTCATTTTTCACTCCACCATTCTACACCTCCCTCCTTCTTTTTCCCCTCCTCTCGGCTCTTCCCTCTCACTCTCGGCTAAAAGCCGAAACCCCCTCCCCATTTTTTTTTCTTCAATCCCCAACCAAGCTTCCACTCTTTACACAAGTAAATGTTACTTCCCATACCATGATCACTCATATTTCAAAGAGTTTTGAGTAGAAAGTTTAAGTTTAAAAGGTTGCACGTAAAGGTTTTAGTGAAACTCAAAATACAATCTTGATTCTTACGGATTTAAGGTTGTTTTTGAGGGGACTACAAGGAATGGATAAGTGCCAAGTCTTGAGAAGGAAACTCTTGATGATTAAATGGCCATTTCCTTCCAATTCATTCGGCCATGACCATATGGGAGCCGAATGAATGGTCCTTGAGATCATTCTTGTTGTTTTGCTCAAATTTTGCATGTTTATGTGATAATGACTTGAATTTTGTGGTGAAAATTTGATAAAACTCCTTGCATGCTAAGTGATCATCTAGGTATAGCTCATGCTAGGCTTGCATGTCAATTTTATGATAGAACATATGTAGAAAATGTGTTGTTTTGGTTTGCAAAACCCGAGGACATGCATGCATGTGGATTTCTCTTAGAATATTGTAAGATTTTGATCATTTGGAAAGATTTTGTTAGTGAGCCTTAATTTCAGTAGGAATAATGTGTTAATATTGATTTATGCTTCTTATTGCATGGTAATAATTCATGGTTATCTTTTATAAAATGCATATCTTGTGGTTTAAAAAACTTAATGATTGGTGAGTTGAGAAATGTGATCTCTTTTGTTTTGCCATAATTGTACCTTAGGTAAGGATGATCTCACCCAAGGTTATTTTGAGAATAAGGGAGTTAGTTCAGTAGATTACCATGTTTAAGTCTTGGTTTAAGTATTGAGTTGTTGTTAGTTGAGTTTGTCAAATCAAAAACCTTGGAGAAATGAGAGTTATAGTTTCTGCAGAAAATCAGTTTAGTACCCTGAAGTTTAGAGTGAGTTTTGATCATGTCATTGATGTGCACTTTGAGGCCCAAGCCACCAGAAGTTAGTATTGGGAGTATATAAAAGGTTTTAGGAGTTGGTTGGAGGTTTGCATGTCTTTTGGTTAGGTGCACAAGTAGAATAACAAAATCTGTCCAGCAGGGGACAGTTTTGTTGCAACTTAGAAATAGGAAGATTTGACCATATCATGGGTAGGCCCTCATTAGGCCCTATTGGGCTTTAGTTAGAGGGAGTGTCAGAGAATTTTTTCCAACCATAGTTGATAGGATATGAGTTAGAACCATGTGTCACAAGTTAATTCAAATCAGGGCATTTTCTGCCCCGAAAAAACAGGGGAACCTTGGACTTTTAGCTTAGGCCTAAGAAGGCCCAAGCCAGGCCCTTGAGCCACGTCAAGTTTGTGAGATGCCCTTAGTTCAGGAGAGTCTTGTGTAAAAGTTTTGAAGGAAAACTTGTTGTTTAAGAGTGCCTAATGCACTCAAGAAACTATAGTTGTCATTCTGAAATTTGCACCAGTGAGCGCTTTCACTAATCACATAGTTTTAGAACACTTAGAAGTGAGTATTAGGTCGACCACCATAGTTGTAAGATAGTATAAGGTCAATAGAGCAAAAGGCATAAGTGAGGGTCAATAGATTTTGGATAATTTAGGAAAGGCACATCGAGTTAGGAAACCAAAATTAGAAGACCTTGTCTAGTTTAGCGACCAAGTGACTTAAGATGTGAGTCGAGATCATCCAAGCCTAGTGTTGCATTATGGTATATATGGTGTTATTTGGTGTTAATATATGATATGTGAATATGTGGCTATGTGTGTACTTTTATAATTTAAAAGTGAATATAAAATTAAGTGCGTATAGGCCTAAGTGCCATCTGTGTTTAATTTCAAGTTGTAAATAGGTTAAGATGGTAAGAATATTTTATAATAAGGATTATTATTATTATGTAGGATCTCGAGACGAGGGAAAAATTGCCATAAAGGTCGAGTGAAGCTCCAGTTGCTCCTACCAGTCAGACCAGACCAGCCTTTCTCAAGGCAAGTGATTCAACTTGACCTTCGTATTTACTATAAACAGTTCATATATATATTGATGCAATTATCCTGAGTCATTTGATATGTTTCAAATCAAGCGTATCTTTCGTTTATTTTTGAATTGTATAGAAATGCCATGAACCCTCGAGTATGTATTGCAAGTAGTTCAAAAGCCTTTTCATGATAGTTAAATGCCATGATAAAATGAAGAGTTGATATATTACTTGATTGATCCTCTTGATTAATATGCTGATGATTCCTAAGTATTGATATCTCATCCTGATACTTGAATCCCTATAGAACCTTACCTTGAACCCTGAAAGTCAGAAACTTATCAAAGTGATCCCTCGTTGATTGATACCCCTCTTTCTTATCCTAAAGCTTGACAACTCTGATATATCCTGAGCTAAAGAATCATTTCTTCATGCCTTAACACCCATAGTATTTCATGAAGCTTATCTTCTTGATGATCCAACATCTGTACCTTGACGAGAAACCATTGCTTTAAGCCCAATTTGGCATTTCCCTTTATATTATCCATTAGTCTCACTAAATTTTCCTGTCCAAGTTCTGACATATGAAAACCTTTTGGTTACCCTAATAGAGTAAAATTTTGTAAATCATGGCCCTGAGATTTAGTACCATATTTCCCGTGTTTCGAGTTGATCTATAATCCCTCGATAAAGATGTTTACTGTAAAAAGAGATTTTATCATAATTCGGCATCAGTTTTTGAAATAAATAAAATATGGGTTTTTTCAGTCCCAAAGGGGGATAAATGTTTTCCTTGAATAGTGGATCTGGACTGAGACGCGAGTCCTCTCCACACTTCGCGGCTGATCACCGGCTGTAGTCCGTAGCGTCATAAAATGATTTTGATTAAGATATGATTTTGAAATTGTTTTGATACAAGCAAAATGATGCCATCTCACATAGTTTTATCTCTCGTTACCATTGGTTATGTCTTTCCATTGTCATTCTTTAATGTATATCTCGATTTATGTTTTGTATCATACTGTTAGCACTTGTTGAGCATTTGGCTCACTCCTTGGTTTACCCTGATATTACAGCTAGCAGCTATGGTTAGATTCAAGCAGACTGCCCGTAAGACCTTTGATGCTGATGCTTATGTTCGAGCTCAGGTAGAATAAGTAATAATAGTTTGTGTGAGCACTCGGTATTTTTAATCAGATGTAATAGTTGGTAGTGTTGGGCTGTTCCAAACCCTAAACTGTAAGATCTTGGAGTTGGTTGTGTATTCTTTCCTTAAAATGTTGTAATAGCTATATTTATTTTGCTGTTTAAGTTGGGGGTGTGTCATAAGGCCCAATCCAAATTGGATAAGAAGGAAGCCCAATAAGACCAAAATTGAGGTCGAATTTCAGCTCGTGAATTCTGTTTGAATTCTTTCGAACAGACACCCGAAAATTACGGGTATAATAGAACTGGATTGAGGTCGAAAGCCAGACCAGGATCGAGGTCGAATTCCTGAATCAAGCACAATATTTTTCAAGAATGGGGTGCAGAAACCTACACTAAAATCCAGGTCGAAGAATCGACTAGGATCCTGGTCGAAACCCAGGTCGTGAATCCTAGTCGAAATCTAACGACCAGGAAGAAAATAAGCACAGAAGTCTCGACTAAGATCTAGGTCGAAGGTTCGACTAGGATCCTGGTCGAAACCCAGGTCGTGGATCCTAGTCGAAACCAAACGACCAGGAAGCAAAGAAAGACACTAGTTTTCACCAAAATCCAGGTGGAAGGTTCGACTAGGATCCTGGTCGAAAGCCAGGTCGTGGATCCTAGTCGAAGTCCTTCGACCAGGATTGGAAAGCTGGCCCAAAATTCGACTAGGATCCAGGTCGAAATTTCGACTAGGATCCTGGTCGAAAAAGGGCCGAAAATTTGAGAATATTTGTGAAAAATTGCAAAAAATGTGAAAAAATCTTGGAAAAAAGAGAAAATTCCTGAAAAATACCAGAAAATTCCTAAAAATAAGGAGAAGGTAAGAAAATAGAAGGGGAAGTTTTTGAACGACCCTGAAGCCACGTACAAGGCAAATCGTTGTAAGCGTGTAGGTCGCTCCACACTTTACGCAAAATGATACCCTGAAAGGGAATGAACGAACTTAACTTTTGCGAAATCTTATACGGTTTCCCAAAAGTTGGGGGCAAATGAGAGGGATAAATAAATCCTGATTATGTAATTAAATATTACAGTAATTATACATGATTTGGGCTGCTAGGCCCAATAAGAAGATGTATGACATTCAGACCAAAAAGGTTAACACATTGATCAAGCCTGATGGACCAGATCAGGCCTGATGGAACAAAGAAGGCCCAAAAACCCTGAATATTAATTAATTTCATAACTAATGAATAAGGGAAAAATCATCTATTGAAAAGAGTCCCAATGAGGACATAAATCCTTGCAGATTAGCCTCTAAGGGACTTAGAAGGATAAGGAATCAGTTTCCTACTATTTAGGACCCCAAAGTCCATTCTAATTCAGAGACTTGATCACCAAGTCTCCTATACCAAGTCCAATTCGAGGACCACCAACATCTATATAAGGGGTCTGATAAGTGGCATTTTATACCACTTAGAACGTCTTATAATAGCTTAAATTGGTGTCTTGAAATCAAGTATTTTGTGTACTTGATGCGTTTTTCTAGTGTTTGTGCATTTCAGGGTATTAGTTGCATTTCGGGGGAGAATTCATCAAAAATAAGCCTTGGCATGTGTCTAGCATTGCAAGAGGGAAGAGAGGAGCAGATTACAGCGAAGAAACGGAGGAAAAACAGACCATTTTCCAGTAGGGGTCTGAGCGCCCGCTCAGCTATGCTGAGCGGCCGCGCAGGAAGCTGAGCGCCCGCTCAGCTATGCTGAGCGGCCGCGCAGGGACGGAAAATCAGATTTATTATTTTAGACTCCTATTCTTGTTTGGCTTCCAACTTCTGAGTAATCTGAGTTTTATGGGACTCCTATAAAAGTAGATTTCAGACACGTTTCACGTGTGTTGGATCGTTGTATTAATCGAGGAGCGAAGGAGATAAGGAAGAAGACCGTTTTAGCACACCGCAACGAAGAGGAAGCATATTTTCTTGTGATTCTTTATTTCGTTGTAATGTTGGATGCTAGTTTTCTTTGCTTTGAACCTATTACTCTTGTGACGTACTCTGGTTTAATATAATTAGTTTAGTTATTATTCTTTTGTGTTTATTTATCATGTTTTCATATGAACCCATGATGACGATAAGTGCTAACATGGGCTAATCGTGATCATGGGGTCGTAACGGATTTACTATAGAATTCTTTAGTTAGTTTTTTAATACATTAGTGTGTGATGATTGTATGATATCTAGTATTGGTTGTGCGTATTCGTCTTATGTGCATCGCGAACATATAAGATAGGGTGCTAATCTCTTGTAAAGCGACGGTGGATCTCGAGATTTAGAACTTGCCATGCTAGCATAGGTTTATGTATGAGTCTGTATGATTAGTGGGTAACTCTAACCGTTTTATTCGCCCTGTGTAATCAAAAGGAATAACTTGTTCTTAAATCATTATATTGTCAATTTCTGTAGACATATAGGGACTCAACATAATTGATGTCTATTCAACTTCTATCTTAATTGTGGATGTTTGGTAGAATGGTAATAGTACAATGAAAGTTGGCTTTTATCAGTTTCGTGTTATTCGATTAATATCATCAATGTTGCGTGCTAAGGGTAATAACAATGACTATTGAAGGAAGTAGTAATGAAGTTGTGATCTCATGAGTGTTTTAATATTGTTAATTCGAAGTGTTAATTAAGTGGTTAATTTTAGTAGTTAATTGTAGTTAATAATTAGTTACTTAAATCTAAGTGTTATTGTCTTAACAATGAGAAGTAATCATACATTGGTGAGTGAGTTTAATTGAACATAATTAGTCTGAGTCTCTGTGGGAACGAACTAGAAAGTATTCTATATTACTTGTGAACGTGTATACTTGCGTGAATATTAGCGCGTGTTTTTGCCCTAACAAGTTTTTGGCGCCGCTGCCGGGGACTCGGCGTATTTGTTTAGTTTATGTACTTACCATCATTGGTCGTTAGGACTCAGTGATTAAGACGTGTTACTTATTATTTTCGGTTGTGTTTCAGGTACTTTAGCGAGCGTTTATGCAAACTCATTCTCGTACTCGCAAGAGGACTTTAGATACAGCTGAAGAGACAGACGAAGTTCTTGATATTCCGAAGAAGATAGATTTTGAAGATTCAGATTCAGGAAGTGAGCAGACGGAGCCAGTAATCATGGGTGATCGTATTGTTCTGACAGATCCAGCTCTTATGGACTTTTCTCGGCCTAAAATTGATGACATTCAGTCAAGCATTCTTCATCCAGCTATCCAAGCTAACACCTTTGAAATCAAGCCGGGCACTATTCAGATGGTGCAGAACTCTGTTTCTTTCGGAGGAGCTGTGACTGAAGACCCCAACATGCACATAAGGAATTTTGTCGAGATCTGCAGTACTTTCAAATATAATGGTGTGACTGATGAGGCGATCAAGCTAAGGCTTTTCCCATTCTCACTGAGGGATAAAGCTAAGGACTGGTTACATTCTGAACCAGTTGGGTCCATCACTACTTGGGAAGATCTTGCGCAAAAGTTTCTGATGAAGTTTTATCCTATGGCAAAGACTGCTGCTATGAGGAGTGCTCTTACTCAGTTTGCGCAGCAACCTACAGAATCTATGTGTGAAGCTTGGGAGCGCTACAAGGAAATGTTTAGAAAGTGTCCACATCATGGAATGCACGATTGGATGGTGATCACTGGTTTCTATAATGGTTTAGGGGCCCAATCTCGGCCCATGCTCGATGCAGCAGCAGGAGGCGCCTTGTGGGCCAAAAGCTATACTGAGGCTTATAATCTTATTGAGACTATGGCTGTAAATGAGCATCAAAACCCAACTCAAAGGATGATGCCTGGGAAGGTAGCAGGTATTCTGGAAGTCGATGCAGCCACTGCTATTACAGCGCAGCTCCAAACGCTGTCTATGAAGGTCGATTTTCTAGCTACCTATGGATTCAATCAAATAGCTATGGTCTGTGAGCTTTGTGCAGGTTCTCATGCTACGGATCAGTGTTCTCTTGTTAACGAATATGTTCAGTATGTGAACAATTATCAGCAATAACAGCAGCCTGTGCCAGCTACTTATCATCCGAACAACAAAAATCATCCAAATTTTAGTTGGGGTGATAATCAGAATGCTATTCAGCCACCATATCAGCAAGGTGTGAGTAAACAGTTCAATCCACCTGGATTCCAGCAACCACAGTAGTATGCTCAAAGAAAATCATATCCTCAACAGGGAGGTGCAGCTGCACCCACTACTGCTGATTTTGAGGAACTTAAGCTGTTGTGCAAGAGTCAGGCGGTGTCGATCAAGACCTTGGAAAATCAAATCGGTCAAATAGCCAATGCGGTGCTCAATCATCAACCTGGCACACTCCCCAGTGACACGGAAGTGCCAGGTAGGAAGGAAGCCAAAGAGCAAGTCAAGGCGATTACCTTAAGGTCTGGGAAAGTTGCTGATGCTGAAAAGGAAAAAGAAGGAGAAGCTGAAGTTGGAGATGAAGAAGCTAAGCAAAAGGAGAAAGCGGTGGAACCAAGGAAGACTACTATTGAACACACTCTGCCTGAGGGTAATACAGGGGAGAAACAGATCTATCCTCCTCCACCTTTCCCTAAGAGATTGCAACAACAAAAGCTGGATAAGCAGTTCGGTAAGTTTTTGGAGGTGTTCAAGAAACTTCACATCAATATACCTTTCGCTGAGGCTCTGGAGCAAATGCCTAGTTATGCGAAGTTTATGAAGAGTATTCTTTCAAGGAAGGTGAAACTGGATGACCTTGAGACCGTTGCTCTAATGGAAGAATGCAGTGATGTGCTGCAACAAAAGTTACCTCCAAAGCTTAAAGATCCAGGTAGATTCACCATTCCTTGCAACATTGGCAAGTTGTCTTTCGACAAGTGCCTTTGCGATTTGGGAGCAAGCATAAATCTGATACCATTGTCGATCTTTAAAAAGTTGGATTTGCCTGATCCAAAGCCCACCTACATTTCTCTATAATTGGCTGATCGTTCTATTACTTACCCAAGAGGCATAGTGGAGGATGTGCTAGTCAGGGTGGATAAGCTCTTCTTTCCTGCAGACTTTGTTATTCTGGATTTCGAGGAAGATAAGAAGGTTCCCATAATCTTGGGAAGACCTTTCTTGGCTACTCGCCGTACCTTGATAGATGTGCAGAAAGGTGAACTTACTATGCGGGTGCAGGATCAGGATGTGACCTTCAATGTATTCAAAGTAATGAAATTCCCTACAGAAGATGAGGAGTGCTTAAAAGTGGATTTTGATTGATTCTGTGGTTACTTCGGAACTCGATCATATGCTAATATCTGATGCATTAGAAAAGGCCTTAGTGGGGGATTTTGACAGTGATGATGAGGATGGTAATGAGCAATTACAATATCTTAATGCGTCTCCCTGGAGGCGAAAGCTAGACATGCCGTTTGAAGCTCTTGGTACTTCTGACCTCAAAAATACTGAAGGAAAGCTCAAACCATCAATTGAGGAAGCACCCACCTTGGAGCTTAAGCCATTTCCTGAACACTTGAGGTATGTTTTTTTAGGTGATGCATCTATATTACCTGTTATTATTGCATCTGACCTTTCAGGTAGTGAGGAGGACAAACTCTTAAGGATTTTGAGAGAATTCAAATCGGCTATTGGATGGACCATAGCAGACATTAAGGGGATCAGCCCTTCATATTGCATGCATAAGATTCTGCTAGAGGAGGGTAGTAAGCCAACTGTTGAGCAATAACGCAGACTTAATCATATCATGAAAGAGGTGGTGAAGAAAGAAATTCTGAAGTGGCTGGATGCAGGAATCATTTATCCTATTTCTGACAGTTCTTGGGTGAGCCCCGTGCAATGTTTGCCTAAGAAATGAGGTATTACTATGGTAGCAAATGAGAAGAACGAGCTCATCCCTACTCGAACAGTCACGGGATGGAGAGTATGCATGGACTACTGAAAGTTGAACAAGGCCACGAGGAAGGATCACTTCCCTCTTTCGTTTATTGATCAGATGCTTGACAGGTTGGCTGGTCATGAGTATTATTGTCTTATGGATGGCTACTCGGGGTATAATCAGATTTGTATTACACCGTAGGATCAAGAAAAGACTACCTTCACTTGTCCATTTGGCACGTTTGCTTTTCGCAGAGTTTCGTTTGGGTTATGTGGCGCACCAGCCACTTTTCAGAGATGTATGATGGCTATATTCTCTGACATGATTGGGAATAATGTTGAGGTGTTCATGGATGACTTCTCCGTCTTTGGACATTCGTATGATGAATGTTTGAATAATCTTCGTGCCGTGCTCAAAAGGTGTGTGGAAACTAATTTGGTGCTCAATTGGGAAAAATGTCATTTTATGGTGCGTGAAGGCATTATTATTGGGCATAAGGTCTCTAGCAAGGGTCTTGAGGTGGATAAAGCCAAGGTGGGAGTCATTGAAAATCTTCCACCACCTATTTATGTGAAAGGAATCCGTAGTTTTCTTGGTCATGCGGGTTTTTATCGGCGTTTCATCAAGGACTTTTTGAAGATATCTAAGCCGCTGTGCAACTTGCTTGAGAAGGATGTGCCTTTCAAATTTGATGATGAATGTTTGACGACATTCGAGACTCTGAAGAAGAGTTTAATCACTGCACCAGTTATTATAGCACCGGATTGGACAGAGCCTTTTGAGATGATGTGTGATGCGAGTGATTATGCGGTAGGCGCAGTTCTTGGGCAGCGCAAGAATAATCTCTTTCATGTGGTCTACTATGCTAGCAAGACCTTAAATGGGGCCCAAATGAATTACACCACTACTGAGAAGGAGCTCTTGGCTATAGTCTTTGGTTTCGAGAAATTTTGATCTTATCTGCTTGGGACAAAAGTGACATTCACTGATCATGCGGCCATTCGCTATTTGGTTTCCAAGAAGGATTCGAAGCCGAGACTCATTCGTTGGGTGCTCTTACTACAGGAATTTGAGTTAGAGATCAAGGATCGAAAAGGTACTGAGAATCAAGTAGCTGACCATCTCTCTAGATTGGAGAATCCCGAGTCTACTTCACATGATAACACATTGATCAACGAATCTTTTCCGGATGAGCAGTTGTTCGCAGTACAGGAGGAAGAGCTATGGTTCGCAGATATTGTGAATTATCTTGTCAGCAATATAATGCCTCCTAATTTGACCACAGCTCAAAAGAAGAAGTTTCTGCATGAGGTGAAGTGGTATATGTGGGATGAACCGTATTTGTTTAGACAGGGAGCTGACCAGATCATCAGGAGATGTATCCCATTCTGTGAGACGGAGGGGATATTACGAGACTGCCATTCCACAGTTTATGGAGGACACTATGGTGGTGAGAAGACGGCAGCTCGTATTGTGCAAGTAGGTTTTTTCTGGCCTACCTTGTTTAATGATGCTCATCAATTTGTTTTAAGGTGTGATCGTTGCCAAAGAGTGGGAAATTTGACGAGAAAGGATGAGATGTCGTTAAACGTGATGCTCGTCCTGCAACAATCAGTACATCTTGCTGGCAGTCGATTATGTCTCAAAATGGGTAGAAGTCAAAGCTCTACCGACAAATGATGCAAAGGCAGTGTTGAATTTTCTCCATAAGCAGATTTTCACAAGGTTTAGAATGCCACGAGTAATCATAAGTGATGAAGGGTCGCATTTCTGCAACCGTAAGTTCACTTCTATGATGCAGCATTATAATGTGAATCATCGAGTTGCTACTGCCTATCATCCACAAACAAATGGTCAAGCGAAAGTGTCTAATAGAGAGATCAAGGGCATTCTAGAGAAGGTTGTTTGTCCGTCAAGGAAGGATTGGTCTTTAAAGCTCGATGAAGCTGTTTGGGCTTACAGAACAGCATACAAAACTCCACTTGGTATGTCCCCGTTTCAACTGGTATATGGTAAGGGATGTCATTTACCTGCGGAGCTTGAGCATAAGGCCTATTGGGCGTTGAAAAAGTTGAACCTGGATCTAGATGCAGCTGGAAAGAAGCGAATGCTTCAACTTAATGAACTTGATGAATTTCGACTTCAAGTGTACGAGAACAATAAAATGTACAAGGAAAAGGTAAAAAGGTGGCACGATAGGAAGCTACATCCTAAGTTATTCGTGCCGGGGCAACAAGTTCTCTTATTCAACTCTCATCTCCGACTTTTTCCTGGGAAGTTGAAATCAAGGTGGTCTGGACCTTTTATTGTCAAAACTGTGTTTCCACATGGAGCGGTGGAGATTTTTGAGAATGATTCGGACCAAGCATTCAAGGTTAATGGTCAGCGTTTGAAGCACTACTATGGGGACACGGAAAACTGAGAAGTGGTTAGTGCCATTTTATTGTCAACTTGAGGAAGGTACGCAACATCAAGCTAATGACAAAAAGAAGCGCTTCATGGGAGGAAACCCATGATTTGTTGTTACAGGAACCCTTAGAAGTTAATTACCTATCCAAAACCACAAAAAACTCAGAAAAACCGGGCTAGAAAAAAAAAATTCCAGTAGCCTTGCGCTAGTGACCGCTTTTCGAGGCCTTGGAGCTGACATCCAGTGGCCAGTTTTTGGTGAGGACTCTGCATATCTGCCTCCTGATACACCACCCACTGAGGGTCATGATGATGATGATCTCTCCGAGTAGTTATACCATGTGTTCCTTTCTACTACCTTCACTGGGGACAGTGAAGATTTTAAGTTTGGGGGTGGTAGTTAAGGAATATTTTGTGTGTGTGTCATATAGTTGCATATTTATGATAGTTTAGTTTATATAATTGCATAATTTTTGCCATATAGTTTTTCTTATTTATAGCTTTATTTGTTTATCATGTCATGTAGCTCATGCATATGCCATGATCCCTTTTGCGATGATTTGCCGACTGATTTGTGATGTTGATGCGAGTGTAGTGATTGCATTAAAGTGATGTTGAGTCGTGTAGGTTGATATGCATGCTAGAAACACTTGTATTTTCACTAAGTCTTAGAGAATGCTTAAGGACTAGATTGTTGTTATGGCCTGATTGTTTTCGAGGATAATCTATTTATTATGCTTAGAATTTTATAATAGGTTCTTAGTGATAAAGGCATGAAAAGGAAATAATGGAGTAAAAAAATGGAATTCGTTGCTAATTCTGGCTATGCGTCAAATGGCTAGTAGCCGTCTCGTATGTTTATGCGAGTAGTCTAGGGTTGAGCAAGATGGAGCGAAACACACATGCTCAGAAATTTTGAAAAAAAAAGAAAAGAAAAAAAAAAAGAAAAAAAAAAGAAAGAAAAAAGTATGTGTTTATGCATAATTGATCACGAGTGGGCTCTTTGGTATTCGAGTTATTAAGTTCTTAGGGGACTTTGTGCCTAGTGACCTAAGGCTTTTAGATTCTGGGATCCGCTAACCTAACGCTCGTTACATGGATGCCATTGTATAAGTCTTTTGTGGACCTCACTCATTACACGATCAAATAAACATTATTGTTATGAATAAAAAGCATGATTCCGTAATAAGCTCCAGGATTCTTGTAGTGTTATAAGTCACTTTGTGCCTAGAATTTTTATTCTTTGTATAATCATGTGATTGCCTTGATGATAGTTGAGTCATAATAATTGATCTAGTTCCGAAGTATATCTGTTAAGCATCTGCACACACCACGTTTCTGGCTGTATGTTAGTTGCATGATTTGATTGATCTTTAGTCGCCTAATTGCATTTGTTGAGATGTCGTAAGTTGGTTGGTTTGGTCGTAGTAAGGGGGATCGCTGCATTTCATATAGATTACATTCATGCATGTTTTTATTTTGTTTTTGAGTCTGTGACGCTTGAGGACAAGCATCGATTTAAGTTTGGGGGTGTGATAAGTGGCATTTTATACCACTTAGAACATCTTATAATAGCTTAAATTGGTGTCTTGAAATCAAGTATTGTGTGTATTTGATGCATTTTTCTAGTGTTTGTGCATTTCAGGGTATTAGTTGCATTTCGGGGGAGAATTCATCAAAAATAAGCCTTGGCATGTGTCTAGCATTGCAAGAGGGAAGAGAGGAGCAGATTACCGCGAAGAAACGGAGCAAAAACAGACCATTTTCCAGTAGGGGTCTGAGCGCCCGCTCAGCTATGCTGAGCGGCCGCGCAGGAAGCTGAGCGCCCGCTCAGCTATGTTGAGCGGCCGCGCAGGGACGGAAAATAAGATTTATTATTTTAGACTCCTATTTCTGTTTGGCTTCCAACTTCTGAGTAATCTGAGTTTTATGGGACTCCTATATAAGTAGATTTCAGAGACGTTTCGCGTGTGTTGGATCGTTGTATTAATCGAGGAGCGAAGGAGATAAGGAAGAAGACCGTTTTAGCACACCGCAACGAAGAGGAAGCATATTTTCTTGTGATTCTTTATTTCGTTGTAATGTTAGATGCTAATTTTCTTTTCTTTGAACCTATTACTCTTGTGACGTACTCTGGTTTAATATAATTAGTTTAGTTATTATTCTTTTCTGTTTATTTATCATGTTTTCATATGAACCCATGATGACGATAAGTGCTAACATGGGCTAATCGTGATCATGGGGTCGTAACGGATTTACTATGGAATTCTTTAGTTAGTTGTTTAATACCTTAGTGTGTGATGATTGTATGATATCTAGTATTGGTGGATCTCGAGATTTAGAACTTGCCATGCTAGAATAGGTTTATGTACGAGTCTGTATGATCAGTGGGTAACTCTAACCGTTTTATTCGCCCTGTGTAATTAAAAGGAATAACTTGTTCTTAAATCATTATGTTGTCAATTTCTGTAGACATATAGGGACTCAACATAATTGATGTCTATTCAACTTGTATCTTAATTGTGGATGTTTGGTAGAATGTTATTAGTACAATAAAAGTTGGCTTTTATCAGTTTCGTGTTATTCGATTAATATCATCACTATTGCATGCTAAGGGTAATAACAATGACTATTGAAGGAAATAGTAATGAAGTTGTGATCTCATGAGTGTTTTAATATTGTTAATTCGAAGTGTTAATTAAGTGGTTAATTTTAGTAGTTAATTGTAGTTAATAATTAGTTACTTAAATCTAAGTGTTATTGTCTTAACATTAAGAAGTAATCATACATTGGTGAGTGATTTTAATTGAACATAATTAGTCTGAGTCTCTGTGGGAACGAACTAGAAAGTATTATATATTACTTGCGAATGCGTATACTTGCGTGAATATTAGCGCTTGTTTTCGCCCTAACAGGGTCTCACCCCCACAAATCAGAACTACATTTTTTGGCTTGATTCTCTAATTCACAGAGATATGTAGGCATCTCGTAAAGGCAGAGTTAAGCTACGAAACATGAGAGCAGCCATTAAAGGCCTTGAGCTCCTGAACCTTAGCAATACGTACAGCAAATAATAACCTTAGTTTTTTATCCGTAACAGTATTACTAATGTGTTTGAAAGGTTTAATAAGCTGATAAATGACTTGCAGCTTCATGATAAATTTTATGATGTTGAAGAAGTGAATTTGAAGTTCTTGCTTACTCTCCCTGATCATTTGGAACAAAAGGTCTCTTGAATTGGAAGCAAAGTATGATGCTCTTCTAAAGAAGCAACAAGGGAAAGCTTATATTGCTGAGGGCAAAAGCTGGGATGATTCAGATAATGATGAAGATGAAGAAGTTGGAAACTATGCACTCATGGCCTTGGAGCAAGGAGATTCTTCATCATCTAAATCACAGGTACCAACTCTTACCACAATTGATTTAAATGTGAGTCAATATAAGGAAACTGTTGAAAAGATGAGCACAGAAATGTTCCACATTCATACAAGCATGGTTGCTGCAAATGAGGAAGTTAGCAGATTGAAAAAGATCAATGAAAAACTTGAGAGTGAAAAATAAGAGAATGAATTGTTGCTGGTTGAGCTTGATGCTGCCTAGCAAGAAAATGCATACTTAAAGAACAAATTAAAGTGTGCAAGTGAAATTGAAGCAGTATTGAGAGAAAGGCTGGAGAAGAATGAAGTGAAGCTGAAATCCTTCAAAAATGCTTCTGAGTTGATTGGCCAATATCATGAAAAGAACAAGCCATGTGCAAACATTGCCATTGGTCTTGATTATGAGGGTTTGAACAACAAAAAGAAGTATGTCAGTGACAAAGGATAATCAACTGAAACTGAGAATGTCCCAATTATTTTGAAGAAAGTTGAATCACCTTTGTTCAAGGCATGCGAGGTGAACTTCAGTGAAGAAGAGTTGATCATCAAAAAGGAGATAGCTGATGAGGACAAGGAAAAGAAAAATTATGAGACAACTCAGTCTTCCATCTCTGTTGAAACACTAAAAGCCAATCAAACAAATTACTATAATACGTCCCCGCCTACGGATTAGTCAACTTTTTCACAAATTTTACGAACAGAAGCTCTTATTTTCATATTTGGCATTCCGGAGTTCTTTCATTTGAAAGTCTTTTTATTACACTTTTCTATTTTATGTCATATATATATATATTTTTAGATTTATAAATGGAATAATATGTTCTAAATATTTAGTTTAGGTTTATTATGTAAAATTAAATTTCATCAATAAGAATAAGAATTCAATATAAATGATACACTTTGAATCGAAAGACTTTTCTCAATTTCAACAAATTTTACTTTTGAATTAAAAACTTGACTGAATCGGATCCTTTCAATTTAGGAAGATCTTTTATCCATACTGAATACAAAATAGGATTCCCGATCCAATCAAAAATTACTTTTGAATAAAAGATTTTTTTTAAACTTCACATTAGAAATACATTTCTTATGTACCTATAGGTGCTATATTGTATTTGAATCAGATTTCGGATCAATCTATATTGATTGACTGCCTCCATTAGGTTGATGGGATTTGGTATGATACTTATGAGATCGATGAGATTGATATTCAAATATTTCTTCTTAGAACGTATTGATTTGACCCCGGGTATGAGTGGTTTTATTGCAGAATTGATAGTTTTTTTTGAAATCATTACCAGCCAAAAATATCTTTTAATATACGTACCCATATTTTTCCACCGCGGCGTGCATTTCGTGTCATTGCTTGTCGAAAAATCTCAAATATCCTTGATCATACGACATAAGGTATTGAGCAGCGGTGTAGGATCAGATCCTAGCTGTACCTACCGTTTCTTTTTTGGGGTCAATATCAGCAATGCAGTTCAGCGCGTCGAGCCCATGCGAAAGGTTTGATTAAGATATGCCAGATTCCACCAAGTATATTTTTTATTGCTTCTATAAAATCTCATGTTCTAGAACGACAAAACACGAGTTGCTTGATCCTAGAAATATAAAATTATGGGAATAAAAAAATTTATGTATTTCGAACTGCTTTGATAGAAAATAGTATGGTATAGAAAAGGTCAAAAACAAATCTATTTAGGAATAGCTGTATGTTGTAAAAAACAAAGATTTGATTCCTAAAATTAAAAATTAGAAAAGAAACAAGAATGACATTTGATCCAAGATAAAGATTCGGCAGCTACCGCGGCCCCCGCTTCTTCAGGTGGAACTCCAGGTTGAGGACTTATCGATAAATTCTTGCGGAGCCAAAATAAAATAAAAAAGGGGTTAACTTGTTCCCCTCACGTCAATCCCACGAGCCTCTTATCCATTCTCGTTCAATCACGGCGGGGGAGCAAATCAAAACCCAAAAACTCACATTGGGTTTAGGGATTCGACATTAGAAGTATATTGATTTTTCCCCAATAACCGAATACTTTTGTCTATAAATACTGCATATTTGATTCCTGCAAAAAACTCCAGATAGAAAATATTTTGATTGGACAATTCTCAATTTTTTTATAAGACAAAAAATAGATATTGAGGCCTGGACCAAAATGGATTATAACAGTAATATAAATACTAAGCTTGGAAGTAAGAATTACCAAAAAATTGATAAAATGGATAAAAATGATATTTTTTATTTGATAATTCATCTAATTGGTCAGGAGCGCTTTTACCTTGGAAAATCATACAATTACCTCATGGGGAGTTAGCCGTACCCACGAATGATATAAATACTACTGTTGCAAATGAATTAGAATAAATAGGATTTGGTTTGTTTATATTTAATTATGTTATATGTTATATATAGAATATTTCACTATGTTCTATATAGAATGTCATTTTTACCCTGGAAAAGGCCCAGACTCGCTTACGAAAAGTGGAAATGGAGGCAGATCAGTTTCGAGTCAATGGATAACAAATAAAAAACAAAACAGTGAATAGATTCATAAGTTCGATCCTTTGTAATCGAACTCATGCATGAGAGAAATATTGGATGAATCATGGTATACACTTCTGTGTACTAGCTAAAGCGGGATATTAAATGAATGGAATTGGGATATGGATGGAATATAATGAAATAGAGCCACTTTGGGGGCTCTGGAATTTAAAAGTTCGAACTCCTTATCTTTTTTTGATGTACCTACTTGAGCCGGATGAAAGAAAACTTTCACGTCCGGTTTTGAAGGGGGGATCAAATGCGCATTCCCCCCTTTTTTTGGACAGAATAAAAAAATCCCCCTAAGGAGTCTATGAAGGAGATTAAAGCTGAAGAGGTCAAAAAGAAAAAGAAGAATAGAAATGGAAAGATTGGGATAAACAAAAGCAATAATTTTGCTTATGTTGCAAATGCTCCTAGAAAGAGGTGTGAGAATTGTGGATCAATGAATCACCTAACTCACCTTTGTAAAAAGATTGTTAGAAATCCACCTGAAGGAGTCTGCAAGTACAATGAAGCTAAGGCTAATGATCCCTATCCATTCTGTGACAAATTTGACTGCATTCCCTGCAACATGAAAGTGCTGAAGAGTTACCACAAATTGAGAATTGATCTCATAGAATCAAAAGTTGGTTCTATATCTGAAAGGGAAAATACTCAACAGTCTATGAATTCCATTTTATCTGAAATTTCTCATTCAACTTCTGCAAAATCAGTTAACAAGAAGAAAGTGCCCAACACAGCTTGGGTAGCTAAACACACTTAATCCTCATTGTGTGCAGGGCAAAGGAAAGAAGGTCATATGGATCATTGATAGTGGATGTTCCAGGCATATGACAGGTGATAAGGCCCTGCTATCATAATTTAAGGAGATGGCTGGCCCTTTGGTGACCTTTGGAGACAACAGCAAAGGATTCACAATGGGATATGGCAAGATTGTTTCTGGAAATGTTGTCATTGAAGATGTAGCACTAGTTGCTGGATTAGGAGTAAATCTTCTAAGTGTTAGTCAATTTGCAGACAGAGGTTTTCAAGTTGTTTTCAACAAAGAAGATTGTGCTTTTATTAGCAAAAAGACTTGTGAAATTGCTCTTAAAGGAGTAAGAAAGGGAAGCTTGTTTGTTGCAGACTTAGACTCAACAAATAAGGATGGAGTGTGTTGTTTCTATACCAAGGCATCAGAAGAGCAAAGCAAATTGTGGCATAAGAAGCTATCTCACTTGAATTTCAAACCAATCAACACCTTAGTCAAGAATGAGCTTGTGAGAGACATGCCCAGTCTGGAATTTGCTCAACTGGAAGTTTGTGAAGCTTGTCAGAAAGGAAAAAATGAAAAGATCAAGTCACAAGTCAAAATCTGTGAATTCTATAAGTGGACCTCTACACTTATTCACATGGACTTGTTTGGGCCAGTAAATGTCTTGTCCATTTCAAGGAACAAATATGCCCTTGTCATGGTTGATGATTTTTCAAGATACACTTGGGTTGAGTTCATGTACTCAAAAGATGAAACTCCAAACATTATAATTGAGCACATCAAGAAAATTGAGAAGCAAGCTGAAGGAAAAGTTAGTGTGAAAAGATGGAGGAGTGATAATGGAACAGAATTCAGAAACTCAACATTAAGTGAATTCTGCAAAAGCAAAGGCATTGTTCAAGAATTTTCAGCAGCTAGAACATCTCAACAGAATGGAGTAGTTGAGAGGAAAAATAGAACATTGGTTGAAACTGCTAGAACCTTGCTACAAGATGCTCAGTTGCCAACTAGTTTTTGGGAAGAGGCTGTTAATACTGCATGCTACACTCAAAACAGATATCTCATCAACAAAGCTCATGGAAAATCACCTTACTCAATCATGTCTAACAGGAAGCCTACTGTGAAGCATCTACATGTGTTTGGAAGCAAGTGTTATATTCTAAAAGACAACTCTGAATATGTGGGAAAATTTGACTCTAAAGTTTTTGAAGCAATTTTTCTGGGATATTCATTGGAAAGAATAGCCTACAAAGTTTATGTGATTGATCAAAAGAAAATTA
The DNA here is from genome assembly GCF_009905375.1 of Apium graveolens. Lineage (NCBI taxonomy): Eukaryota > Viridiplantae > Streptophyta > Magnoliopsida > Apiales > Apiaceae > Apium > Apium graveolens. The sequence continues at coordinate 106,169,492 of NC_133654.1, forward strand.
TGGGAAGCACATATGTGACTTTTGATGATGGAAAGTGTCCAGGCTTGGAATGCCTTGATGTAAATGATGCTTAAGCCCTTGCATTTGAGAATATAACCATTGATAGTGATTCTGATGAGGAAGATGAAGTTGTGGCATAACAAATGACAAATGAAGAGACCTCTGAACAAAATCATGGGAATGAAAGTTCTCTTTAGACACCTGAATTTGATGGCACAAACTCAGGGGGAGAAGGAGAGAATGGAAATGACAGTCATGGTAATACTGAAGAAAATGATGAAGGCACTAGTCAACAGACACATACTAGAAAGTGGGATAGGAGTCATACAGTAGAAGCTATTATTGGTGATCCCTCAGCTGGTGTGAGAACTAGAAGTGCAACAGCTAATGAATGCCTACATGCATGTTTTCTATCTCAAGTAGAGCCCAAGAAAACTGAAGAAGCCCTAGTGGATCCTGATTGGATATGTGCTATGCAGGAGGAGCTGAATCAGTTTGAGAGGAACAAAGTTTGGAAATTAGTCCCTGCACCAAAGAACAGAAGCATAATTGGAACTAAGTGATTGTACAGGAACAAAATGGATGAAAATGGAATTGTTACTAGAAACAAAGCAAGGCTGGTTGCTAAAGGCTACTCACAAGAAGAGGGAATTGACTATGATGAGACTTTTGCTCCTGTTGCAAGACTAGAAGCAATAAGAATTTTTCTGGCATTTGCTGCATACTCAAATTTCAAGGTGTATCAAATGGATGTCAAGAGTGTTTTTCTTAATGGTGAACTAGAAGAAGAAGTTTATGTGCAACAGCCACCTGGCTTTGAAGATCCAGAATTTCCTAACTTTGTTTATAAATTACTCAAGGCTTTATATGAATCGAAACAGGCACCTAGAGCCTGGTATGACACACTGTCAGATCTTCTACTCAAACATGGTTTTACCAGAGGTACTATTGATAAGACTCTCTTCTACAAGAAGCATGGTGAAGATATGATCCTAGTTCAAATCTATGTGGATGATATCATCTTTGGATCTACAAATGAAAAGTTTTGTCAAAGATTCTCTAGGCTAATGCAGAGTGAGTATGAAATGAGCATGATGGGAGAATTGAGTTACTTCTTTGGCCTTCAAGTTAGTCAAAGAAGTGATGATATTTTCATCAGCCAAACCAAACATGTGAATGACTTACTGAAGAAATTTGGTATGGTGGATAGCTCACCTGCATCTACACCAATGTCTACTGCAACCAAGTTGGATGAAGACAAGAAAGGCAAGAGTGTGGATATTTCAAGCTATAGAGGGATGATTGGATCATTGCTTTATTTGACTGCTAGTAGACCAGACATCATGTTTGCTACTTGTCTATGTGCTAGATTTCAAGCCAATCCAAAGGAATCACATTTGATGGCTGTGAAAAGGATTTTCAGATACTTAAAGGAAACTCCAAACTTGGGATTATGGTATCCTAAGGGAACTGGTTTTGAAGCTATTGGATACACAGATGCAGATTTTCCTGGATTGATAGGAAAAGTACTAGTGGAAGCTGTCAATTTCTTGGTCAAAGACTTGTATCCTGGTATAGTAAGAAACAACAATCTGTGTCAACTTCCACAGCTGAGGCTGAATATATAGCTGCTGGAAGTTGTTATGCTCAGGTGCTTTTGATTAGAAATCAGCTAATAGACTATGGTCTAGTGTTACACAAAATTCTTATTATGTTTGACAATACTAGTGCCATATCTATAGTAGCTAATCCAGTTAATCATTCTAGAACAAAGCACATTGATGTTAGGTACCATTTTATCAGGGAACATGTTGCAAATGGTACCATTGAGCTCATTTTTTTTCCAACAGAGAAACAATTAGCTGACATTTTTACTAAACCTTTAGATGAAGCAACCTTCAGTAGACTTGTGAGTGAAATTGGAATGCTCAATTCTTCATCCTAAGGCAAGAACTCAGCTAATGTGTTGCAGCAGATTAATTTCTAATAAATCAACCTAGTTTGGTTTAATTGGAAATTAACTGAAATATGAATTATAAATATTTTAGAATCTCTATATTTATTTTTTTTAAAAACTCAAAAATTAACTTAGAATATTTCAAATTCTAAGTAAACTGCTTAGTTGTTAATTTACATCTTAAATGTGTAAAATTAACACAAGGCAGAATAAAAGTACTCAAAGGTATAGAGAACTGAGTTCTCGATAAGTCAAAATGACTTATTGACAAGTCATTCTAGATTTCTCGAGTGAGTCCTCGATAAGTCTATTTACAGACTTCTCGAATGACTTCTCGATAAGCTCTATTATGACTTATCGATAAGACCATGTAGAGTTCTCTATTAGTGTTAATTCACAGAGTTCTCGACAAGGATATTTTGAGACTTATCAATAACTCAGAACTAAAATAATTTAATTCAATAAATTATTTTAGATAAATACTTTTGGAAAATTTATTCTGAATTCAATTTGATTCAATTCAAATAAATTATAATCATTTTTAGTCCATTTTCGGACAAAATGGGCATTTATCAGAGTTCTCGATAAATTATTTCTTAGTTCTCGAAAAGAATTAATAAAATGACTTATCGAATGTACCTTTTTCAAATTCAAAATTACTTCTTGATAAGTTTAATATCAAATGTTTATTTGACTTCTCGATAAGTCTTTTACTTTTTCTATAAATACCTAGACTTCTCGATACATACACTGTACTTACACTTTTTCGAGATCTCAAGTGACCTAGCTTTCAGACAAAAGGCGATTTCTCTCTCGTTTTTGCTCCTTTCTCAAAACTTTTTCTTACCCACTACTTCTACACACTAAAATGGCACAAAACATTGTTAGAGCTATCATTCCAGAGAAGGGAACCAACTTTATTGCTTTTCTTGATGCTAACCAAGCCCCTGATAGTTTCAAGGGGTTTGTGAAGTTTCTTTCTGAATCCTATATTGCAGGTGCTTTAACTGCAAGTCCTGTGCTGTATTTGGACGTTCTTCATAAATTTTGGACATCAGCTATAACTAGGACAGTTGTTCTAGAGAATGTCACTTCTATGGTGGTCACCTGCACAATTGGACGCCAAGAAATTGAGTTTTCAGCTGCTGATGTGAATACAGCCCTGGGATTGCCAACTGAGACCTATGGAGAGATGCCAACTGTAGATGAGCTGAGTGAATTCATGGACTTCATCAACTACAGTGGCTCAATCAACTTGGCAAGTCTGAACAGGACAAACCTTAGGAAGGAATGGTCCTTTGTGTTTGATTCTGTAGTGAGGGCTTTCACCTGCAGAAAAACTGGCTTTGACAATATCTCAAGTGTGGTGCAGAAGTTGGTGTTCTCAATAGCTCACAACAGGCATCTGAATGTTGGGGCTCTAATTATGGAGGAGCTGGCTACCAGGCTTACTATGCCTTTGAAGAATAGAGGTAAAGAAATCTCTTTGCCAAGGTTTAATATGTCTACTTTAGCTCATAAAGTAAATGACATACATTTGTTAGCTGGTATTGATAATAGTAGAATTGGCAATTGTAAGCAAGTGTCCAAAATAATATTTGGCTCACTTACTTCAAAGAATAAGGTGAGTGTAAGTCTTAGAATCACTCCATTTATGTTGGAGAGATTCAGGACTTATCCTTACCCTATGCCAGACATGAGGGCTCCTCAATTTGCTAGTTCAGCTATGGTTCCTGAGCCTGTGGAAGTACAAACACAGGCACACCAACAGGGACCTTCCAAAGCTGCAGCCCCTTCTTCTAAACCACTTGATGTTAGCAAACCAACCACTTTAGTCTCTCAAAACACTAAAGTGGGTAAAAAGAAGAGAAAGGAACCAACCCTTGCTATTGTAAATGAGAGTGAAATAGTACAAACTGAACCAGAGTCTCCCTTGGTCAAAAGACCAAAGAAGAGTAAGATACCTGAGTTGACCACTCAAAACACCTCTATGTCCTCCCAAAAGGGCACAGTTGAACAAATGAGGAGTAAACAGTTACTAGATGCATCCTCTCAACATGGTGTATCTATTGAAAAGAGCATTCACCCCAATGCATCCAGTACTGAGTCAGCACAACCTGCACCTAGAGTGTATGGTAGAAGAAATAAGGATGGCACACACATTGAGGGCACATCATTTGAAGCTCCCTCATCCATTCAGGGGGAGCTGCCAACACTCACAACTGAGCAAACTTCTCTAATCTCTCAAATTTCTTCATCATATAGAGCACTTGAATCTGATTCTCAAGTGCACCAACACTCAAGTGACACGGTTCATGAAACTGTGATCACCACCCAGAACCAACATCTAGATGGTGAGAGGCTACTAGGTGGGTTAGACCTTGATGACACCATAAAAAACATGGGGGTTTCATCAGTTTTTACTGAAGACCCCATGGTCACTCTTGCACCTTCATGTGCACAATCATCTTCACAGATGAATAGGTTTGAGGGTAGTACTCTTGAGGGAGATCTATCTAAATCCTCTCCAATTCAATTGGAGGTTCCTCTAGAAGGAACAACTCCCCTCAAAACCCTAGCTGAAATTGCCTTGGGAGTTGAAGCTAGGAGTATAATTGTCAATGACCCTGTTATGGGAGAGGCAAGTTCATCACATTTATGTGACAATGCTCTGCAAGGTGCACAAAGGTTTGAGGCTGGTGTACATGACAGTAACCCAGTCAAATCCTCTCCAATTCTAATGGAGGTTCCCACTACATGTGGTGAACAACAAACTGTCAAAACCACAGATTTATCTGTGAGTCAAACTGTGACTTCAGTCACAGGTGGTAATCTCGACATTTCTCAATAGCCATCCACATCTCAATCCAGCCAACCACATGTCATGGCTCAATGGCTTCAAGATATAGAAGTTCAGCCTTCTACAGTTGATGACATGTTGGTAGATCAAATCTCAGGCTTGGCCAATCTCTTTCAGCAATTGCTCACTTCAGACATGGGGAACCAGGACTATCAAGCTATATTTCTATGCTTCAATGAAGAGGTTGAACAACAGAAGGAAAAGATAGTAGATGAGGCTGAAGAGGATGGCAATATAGATGCCTGGTTGTCTGATGACCATGTGGCAGAAATGGATGAAGTTTTGGCTAGATTCAGGAGGGAGTACATAACTATCATGGGAAGCAATGCTAAATCTCTCACTCCTCTTAAAGTCTATGATGCAATCATGGATGTGCACAAAGCTCAACTCAAGGCTTTCCATCTCTTTAGAAAGGCCCTTGAAGTAAAATTGACCGGACATGAAGATAAAATCAGGAAGCTGATCAAGGAAAAGATGGATGACATTGTGCCTTCTCAAAAGGACATCAAGAATAACTTCCAGTCTTTCACTGAGCAAATGTCAAGGATGAATCTGGCCTCCATGGAGAAGGAAGTGTCAAATATGAAGAGTTCTTTCAAGGCCCTGTTTGACCAAGTTCAAGCTCATATCACAAATTCAAATGATACCAGGGTCAAGCTAAATAAAATGCATACTGCTAGGTATGAGCCTTCATTTCTTCTCATGGAGGGTGTCAGAAAAGCTGTCAATGAACACTTTGGGTCCTTCTCAGCTACAACAGTCTCCACTACCTCTACTCCTCAAATAAAAGAACTTCAAGATCAAATTTCTTCACTTCAAGCTTCCAACTCAGAGTTATCTTCACAAGTCAGAGCTCTAACCACATTGGTTGAGAGTCAACATCATGATATTCAGGCCCTAGTGGAGTCCCATAAGCATTTACAAATGCAGAATACAGTTGCTTTGGGAGCCATTATGGGAAAACTCACCATACCACTGCCGGCATTGCCTGAAGCTGTAAAACCTGAGATTCCTACTCCCCTACTCATGCCTGTCACCAAGACTAAGGGGGAGGTAAATGCAAGGCTAGCACAATCAAAACATAAAAGTCAAGTACAAGGTCTAGAACAAGAGAGGCTCCTTATGGCTGCCCAAGGCCCAAGAATGACACAAGAGTTTGACAATTTGCTCACTGGACTAAGGAACTCTCTCAACAACAACTTCTTCACTTACAAAAAGACCTTGGAAAAGACTATCAATTACATCAGGGTGCTGCAGATCCCAGTCAAGGACCAGTTTTTGGAGAAAAGGATAGTGATCAATCTTAATGATTCTGGTGTAGACAGATGTATGCAAGTCAATATCAATTATCTAATTTCTAGAAGAGCATCTGAGGTGGATATTTTGATTAACAAGGTCAGGATAATCACCAATGAAGAGAAAATGCTACTAGCAGAGTTGAAGAAGGCTCAAGAAGCTGCATTCCCAGAAGCCTATCTGCATCCAAGCAAAGGGGTGCACTATATCTGCTCTACAACCAAACAACTGAAACATTTCCAAGTACCTAAAAACTGTGTCATGGCTAACAGAAGACTGATAATGGTGCTTGAGTCTGGGCTGAAAAGTAAGAAATTGAAGACTAATGAAGATGAAGCTATGATCAAGATTCCGAGGAGATACATTGATAACCCTGAAGCCAATTTACCTAAAACTCAAATCAACAAAGATGACTTAGGTGATGATGAGCAGAAGAAAGATGGTCAAAACCCTTCTGGATAACACTCAAGTCAATCTATCAAGGCAATTGGTGGAAAAAGTGATAGTGAGAAAGAGAAGGAGAAGAAAAGTGGATCTGAGACTCAAAGGAGGGGTGGAAGGAGACAAAGACAAAAGAATGATACCTCACAACCCCTCCAAACCCTAAATATCCAAATACCAATTGCAAAACCTTCACATTCAACCTCATCAAAAACTGCTCAACCTCTAAGTCTAAATATTTCTACAAGCTCACTGCAAACTCTCTCATCAAAACTCAAATCACTCACAGCTATACTTCTCTGAAAAGACTCAAAACTGTACCTTCATTCAAGCCACCCCATAAAACACACTTCAAAACAGTTGGAACAGGTCCAAAAGAAGTAAAGGTCAAGAGAAGATTCAGAAGATAAAGAACACAAAGAAGAAGACAACTGATAGCTGAATTTCTCAATGATCATGGATTTGGTGAAAAGGTCATCTGGTACAGATATGATCAAGATGATTTCCAACCTCTAAATGTTGTTAATTCAGATGAAGACTACTTCCAACAGCTAGCTGAAAGAATGGTCAGAGTTTGGGTTGTTAACATCAAAGAAGTTAGAATCTACTACAGTGATGGGTCCTTTGAACAGCTTGGAAATAGACTAATGGATTCTCTCTCAATTGTTGAACTAAAAAGGGTGATAAGCTTGATGAATGGTAAAGATTCAGCCACTAAAGGATGGAGAACAGTATTGGCAGTGTTTGTGGTTAACAGAGAGGAGATGAGAGATGAGCATAGAGCTTTGTTAGCTGAAAAGAGGAGAAAGTATGAGCATGACATTGATGAGTATATTAGAAGATTAGAAGAGTTGAAGGCAGCAGGCAAGAGCAGAATATCAATGGATGGAAGATTTCTAAATGTAAAAGCTGGCTCTTTGTCAAGATACAGGATAGGGATGTTAGCTAGTTATCCTAAGCCAGATTTGCTGAAACTAATAGAGGCTCTAACTGACACCCCCATCCTAGAAGAATTGGAAATACTTGTACAGATTAAGAACATAATTGAGAAAGATCAGAAAGCTCAGACTTTACTTAACTATTTTAAATTGTCAAATGTTCAATGTACAAGTGTTGTATCAGCTTTTGTATTGTTTTATTTCCATTCTTTAACTTGGGGTTAGTCTTGTTAACAGGCATGAATTTGTGATAAGCAATCTTCTCACAAATTGGGGGAGATTGTTGTGCAAGACATGCATGTATCATAACAAGACTAAGTCATATTGACAACCCTAAGATTAGTTGTATTGTAACCTTAATCTGTAATTTATACTTGTAACACTTAATGTTTGTAAAATGTAAATGGAGCAGACTGGAGCATTTTTCGCTAAACAGTGTCAAACCTAAGAATTCTATCTGGAATATGATCAAGACGGTCATGCCTCAGAAGAATTATGAAGAAGCTTGGAGTTGAATAATCCTGTTTGGTGAAAAACATTCTAAGTCAAGATCTCTACAAGTCACAGAATTAGTGTTATAGAGAAGTCATTCGAGAACTCAGAAAGACCTATCGAGAACTCAGGAATTGTCTATCGAGAACTCAGGAAATGCTATTGGAGATATCGATAAGTCAGATACCCATTCGAGAACTCAGAGATATCGACAAGTATACATTCATTAGAGAACTCTGAGTTATCGATAAGCCAAAGTTCATTAGAGAACTCTGAGTTATCGATAAACCAAAATTCACTAGAGAACTCATAGTTGTCAATAAGTCAAGTCAACAATGAAGTTTCAGAGATATCGACAAGCCAACATGCCTATCGAGATGTCGAGTTCTCTACAGCTTAATTGGAGATCTCGAAGTGAAGAAATTTCTCTAAGTACAGAATTGCAGAACAGTTCAATATCCAAGGTTGCAAATCAACAAACAATTCACACAGCTGGATTGACAAGTCTACAAAAAGCAGCTTGAGAGATGTGCAAGATTAATGGTGAAGATTAACTGACAAAGGAGGATCAACCAATACACAATGGATGAAGATATGTTAATCTAGATATGGAAACTCACTTTTCCCTTAAATAGAAGTGATTAGTGACAGGTTAGAAAAGTGATTAACACTTCTTATTGTTCACTGTGTAAACCAAAGTTAACTATCATATAAAGTTAACTGAGGTCCTTTTTTAAGAGAGGACTGAATAGATTAGAAATTGTATTCTCTCTCAAGAAAGAAGCTAAGTTCCAAACCAAGAACTTAGAGATTTTGTAGCAAAACACTGCTTAATTTTTAATATAAAATTAAGTGAGTTTTGAAGATCTTTGTTTTACATATTTGCATTATTATTTATGTTTAACATCTATTCTATAAAATCATTGATAACAACCAACTGCTAAAACCCAAAGTCGATCAAAAAGTAAACACTTAAGCCAAAACACATTCACCCCCCCCCCCTCTGTGTTGTATTCATATCTAACAGTTCGAATACCCGAATCAGACTTTAAAATCATTTAATAATAATTATCGAGCCTTGAACATAATTTAAAAATAATATTTTAAAACTCGAAACTATTTTTCAAAATTTTTAAATTAAAAGAAGTAATTAAATTTAATTAATAATCAATTAAAATTAATTACTAACTAATTAAATTAATTAATCAATTAATATTAAAATAAATTAATAATTAAATTAATAATTAAATTAATAATTAAATAATTTAGATTTATTTTTGAATTAAAAATAATTTTCAGAATTAAAATAATGATTTTTGGAATTAAAAAAATGAATTTTAGAAATTAAATAATATATTTTTGAATTATTTATAAAAAGAGAAATTCAGAAACATGTTTTGGAATTAAAACTCAGCAGAAAGAAAATCAAAAATGGGTCGCAACCAAATCAAGCATATGATATATCAAAATGCTTATAATTCAATACTCTACAACAGGCAATCATCAAATCACATAAACAACATCAGAATCAAAAAGTCCTAATTTAAATCTAATTAAATTCGAATTTAATACAATAAACTGAAAAGTACTTGATGTTTCTACAGTAGTATGGATTATAGAACTTGATTGTACGCGTCAAGAGCTTCGATTCGACTACTTGCACACCCAATCAGAGTTCGATAACGCCTTCGAATCCTCATTTGATTATAAAGAACACGATGAATTTTAGGGTTTTTCTCTGGAAATTATATAATTTTACTATTTCCAAATGATTATTTGTACAAAATACAGTACTGTATATACTATTTATATTTACGGAATATTGGTACCCCGTTGGATCGTATAAGATATAAAATATAATGTTTATTTGATAAAATAGATCCAAATCAGTACCGGTTTTAGGATAATTATCCAAAACTATACATTTTATAAATACAGACTTGGTCTCAGCGCTTTGGTTACACGAAGTACAAGAAGATAATATAATAGTTTAATCAAAAGATCTCGTTTCTCGAAAATACGGGTTTTATCGATTACCGAAACGAATATTGTATCGAAAATTTTGCGTCAAGACCCGCACAGGAAATCCGTACTCCGTATCGAAAAAGTCAAAACATGGAAAATGCTCGGAATATTGCAATTGGGTTAGAAAGGAGTTTTCCCGAGACTTCCGGGTTGTAAAAACGTAAAAACGGTTGAAGTCGGTTGGTTCCCGATTATACAAAATAGTTTATAAAGTCTCAGAAAAATAATTTATTAAATCCAAAAATTATTTATAAAATTATATAACAACATAAAAATTAATAAAAAAATACCACAATTATCTATACTTTATTTTGGACATATAAAAATTACAATACTCAAATTTTATCATATGGGTTGAAGTCAAGGCTTTGTCGACGAATGATGCAAAGGTAGTGCTTAATTTTCTTCATAAACAGATATTCACAAGATTTGGGACTCCAAGAGTCATAATCAGTGACGAGGGATCGCATTTTTGCAATCGCAAGTTCACTTCTATGATGCAGCGATATAATATGAATCATCGCATTGCTACAACCTACCATCCTCAGACAAATGGTCAAGCTGAGATATCTAACAGAGAGATCAAGCGTATTCTAGAGAAAGTTGTGTGTCCATCAAGGAAGGATTGGTCTTTGAAGCTGGATGAAGCTGTTTGGGCGTATCGCACAGCGTACACGACTCCGCTAGGCATGTCTCCATTTCAGTTGGTTTATGGAAAAGGATGTCATTTTCCTGTGGAGCTCGAGCACAAAGCGTATTGGGCTTTGAAGAAGTTGAACCTCGATATGGATGCAGCTGGTGAGAAAAGAATGCTTCAATTAAATGAACTCGACGAGTTTCGACTTCAAGCATATGAGAACAACAAAATGTATAAGAAGAAAGTCAAGAGGTGGCACAATAGGGGTCTAGTGCTTAAATCATTTGTGCCAGGGCAACAAGTTCTTTTGTTTAACTCTCGTCTCCGTCTTTTTCCTGGAAAGTTGAAGTCGAGGTGTTCAGGGCCGTTTGTTATCAAAACTGTGTTTCCACATGGAGCAGTGGAGATTTTTTAGAACGATCCGGGCCAAGCGTTCAAGGTGAATGGATAGAGGTTGAAACATTACTATGGGGATACGAAAAACCGTGAGGTGGTTAGTGCCGTTTTATTGTCCACATGATCTCGGGGTTCTACGTCAATCTAATGACATAAAACAAGCACTTCTTGGGAGGCAACCCAAGTTTGTTGTACATTGGTAGATAAAGGAAGAAAAAAACAAGGAGAAAAATACAAAATATCATAAAAAGAGAAAAAATTCAGTGCCAACTATAGTAGCACGACGCGCCCGCGCTGAGAAGCTGGGCGGCTGCGCTAGTTTTCCAGAAGCATGGCGCACCCGTGCTGCCAGGCGGGGCGGCCGTGCTGGCTCCCTGTACCTGAAAAAAGAAGTCAGAAAAACGGGAATTTAAACACCAAATCAATTCCCAACTGGATTTTACTTTCACACTTTCATATTTCCCTCTCCAAATCAATTTCAAACACCTCATTACTCCCATTATTCCCTTAATCAAATCCCACTCCAATTCTAAACCTAATTCTTTTCCTATATATATACACACACTTATACACAAATCTCTCCATCACTTTATCAATTCTCAAAAACTCTAAACTTCTCTTATACACATCTCTTATTCTCTCTTATTAACTTCCAATGGCACCCAAAAGACAACGAACCAAAGTTAGCAGCAGCACCACCGATTCTTCAAGTATTGGGGGTGTGAGGCCTAGGTTTTCAACTCTGGAGGCCGAGGTGGAGTATACGAGACTGCTTTTGAAGCCCATAGCCAAGGAGCGAGGTTTTCTGCCATTGGGGAGGGATGGTAAGTTGTTGGAGATGATTGTGGAGATGGGTTGGTTCGCGAGTTTTATGCGAACGCGAAGGCGGATAAGAATGGTTTTACTTTGGTGAAGGGGTTGACTGTAGATTACAGTGCTGAGGCTATTAGGAGGGTGATCAATCAGCCCGAGAGGAGGCCATAGCAGGAGGATTGGAATTCTAAGACGGGGGATGATTTTGAGTTGGACCTTATTGTTGCTACACTCTGTGTTCCGAGTACTCAATGGAAGTTCAAGAAGGGCATAAACGAGTATGCCACTTTCCCTGCCTCGTGCATGAACAGGTTTACACGTGCATGGAATTGTTTTATTTATGCCAACATCATGCCATCTTCTCACGTGCATTATGTTACTGTGGAGCGTGCACAGTTATTGGGGGGATTCTTCAGGGAGATTATATGGATCTCGGGATAGTGATTTATCAGGTTATTTTGAGGTTTCTGCGAGGCAGTACTACGAGTTCTATTCCCTATGCATCCATTGTGACGAAGCTGTGTGTGGCGGTTGGAGTTCATTGGCCCGTACACGAGCAGCTGCAGCTTCCTAGTGCCCCGATTGATAGTTTGACGTTGTTGAGTATGCAGGAGTGGTACGGTGGTAATCCTGATCCGAAGGGGCTTGGTTATTTTTATGACCACTTTCCAGGTGGACGTCCAGCACCTCAGCGATATGCTGGTGGCACGACTCAGGCGAGCAGAACAGCTTGGAGAGCTGAGTTGGGTGAGGTTGGTCCTTCACGGTCACAGCAGCAGCAGGAGGAAGCACATGATAGTTTTGGTTTGGGTTCAGCGCAGTATAGGCGCTTGATGAGGAGGATGGATGCGATACATGACATCCATAGTAGGTTTGCACATGATCTCACCCAAGAGTTGGGGACTGCATTCAGAGCCACAGGAGTTGATATCCAGGGGCCAGTATTCGGTGAGGACTCTATGTACCCGCCTCTAGACACTCCTGGAACTCCTGAAACTCCACCCGTTGAGGGTAATGATCCTGGTTCCGAGTAGGTATGCCTGATTCCTTACTATTTCCTTCACTGATGACAGTGAATATTTTAAGTTTAAGGGTGGTAGTTAAGGAATATATGTTATATGTGAGTCTCATATAGTTTGCATATTCATGATAGTTTAGTTCATATAGTTGCATATTTGCCATGTAGTAGTTTTTTTATTTTACATGTTAGTATGTTGCATATAGTTTCATGCATTTATATTATAACATGATCCCTTAAGTTTACTTTTCCGATTGATTTTTGATATTGATGCTAGTGTAGTGATGTCGTATAGAGTAATGTTAAGTCTTATCGAGTTAATTTGCATACTAGAAACAATAAAAATTCACTAAGTCTTATAGGTTGCTTGCGTGCTAGATCATGGTCATGTCTTATTTGTTTTTCGAGGTTTAATCACTTGTTTATATTTAGAATTTAGGATATTCTCTTAAGAGTAATATAACATGGATATTTGGAAATTGGAGAAAAAAATTGGATTTCATTGCTAGGGGTTATGGCTAGATGTCAAATGGCCAGTAGCCGACTCATTTTATATGAGTAGTCTAGGGTTGAGCGAGATGAAGCGAAATGCACTCGTTCAGAAATTGCTGAAAGCAAAAAAAATAGAAAAAAAAGAAAGAAAAAAGATGTGTTGATGCATAATTGATCACGAGTGGGCTCTTTAATACTTGAGTTATTAAGTTCTTAGGGGACTTTGTGCCTAGTGACCTAAGGCTTGCATAGTCTGGGATCCACTAACCTAAAGCTAGCTACATGGGTATTATTGCATAAGTCTTTTGTGGACCTCACTCATTGCACATTCAAATAAGCATATTTGTGTTGTTTATGTGTTAGCAATATAAGCATGAATCCATGTAATAACTCTGATATAAAAATTGAAGTGTTGTCAGTCATTTTGAGTAGTGAGTCATGATTATTGATCTAGTTACGATAGTATATCTATTAAGCAAATGCACACACGCACATTTATGGCTTGTAAATTGATTTGTGGGATTTGATTGATCTTTGTGCGAATAACTGCACTTGTTGAGATGTTGCTTTTTGGTTGGTTTAGTTAATCTGAGGGGATCGTTGCATTCATATTAATTGCATTCATGTAGTTTTTATTTTTTTTGTTCTTTGAGTCTGTATATACTTGAGGACAAGCATCGGTTCAAGTTTCGGGGTGTGTTAAGTGGTCTTTATGTGCACTTAGTATGCTTTATAAAGGCTTGGATTAATAATTAGTACTCAAGTTATTTGTGTTTTTGATGTATTTTTGGTAGTGTTTTGCATTTCAAGCATTTATACGAAATCGAGGTGATTTAGCATTGCTTTGATGCTAAAATGGTGTTAGGAAGGCGTCGTGAAGATTGCTCGTGCAAAGCCGTCAAGAACCAGCTGAATAAAATAAGCAGAAGAATTTTTTCCAGAAGGTCGGCGCGCCCGCGCTGGTGAATCGCGCGGTCGCGCCAGGTTGGGATTCCAGATTCCTGTTTCAATTAGAAGACTATTTTTCTGGGCTTTTGGATTAATTGGGCTAGTATATAATTATAACTTAAAGACGTTTTTGAGAAGAGAGCTTAAGGAGAAGACATCGAAAAGACCAAAAGCACAAATACAACCAAGGCGAAGAGCATCTAGTTTATTCTTGTGATTCTTTATTTTAAGTTGTAATCTTGAATGCTCATTTCTTGTTTTGTTGAACCTAATACTTTGGATGACGTACTTTGTTTATTTTTAATTTATAAAGACCTAGTTTATTATACCATGCTTTCATCGGAACCCATGGTGATGATAAGTTCGATTATGGGCTAATTGTTATCGTAGGGTTCTAGCGGATTTACTTATGGATTTTAATAGTTAATATATTTTGATACCTTAGTATTGGTTGTAATATCTGGGATATACCGTGTAATTATTTTTGCTAATTAAATAATTATTATGTGTGTTCAATATCTATTCTGTGAATTAATTGTTAAGTGTTATTTGTATTTGGATATTCAAAAATATAATTAATTGAGTATTTTAATTATTATATGTCCAAAATAAAATATAGATAATTGTCATATCTTACTAATTATTTTTATGTTGATTTATGAATTTATAAGAATCATATGAAATTTATAAAATCTTTTTCCGAGTATTTAAAATCTATTTTATAAAAACGGGAACCAACCGACATCAACCGTTGTTATGTTTTTGGAACCCGAAACTCTTCCGAGAACTCCTTCCGAGAACTCCTTCCTAACCTAATTGTAATATTCCGAGCATTTTCCATGTTTCGACTTTTTCGATCTGGCGTACGGTTTGTCCTGTGTGGGTCCCGGCGCAACATTTTCGATACAATATTCGTTTCGGTAAATCAATAAAACCCGTATTTTCGATAAACGGGAGCTTTTTATTAAACTATCACAATTATCACTTCGTAATACGTGTAACCAGGCGCTGAGACCAAGACCGCAGTACAAATTGTACTGATTTGGATAATTATCCCGAAAACCGATACCGTTTGGATCAGTTTTTACAAATAAACGTACCGTTTTATATCCGGAATGATCCAACGGGATACTAATATTCCGCAAATATAAATAGCCTTTTTCCGTATTTTATTTCGTATC
This sequence comes from Apium graveolens, assembly GCF_009905375.1. Lineage (NCBI taxonomy): Eukaryota > Viridiplantae > Streptophyta > Magnoliopsida > Apiales > Apiaceae > Apium > Apium graveolens. Next base: position 106,184,986 of record NC_133654.1, read on the forward strand.
AAAATTATTTGCAGATAGTTAATTCTATAATTTTCAGAGAAAAACCCTAATTACATAAACTGTTCTAAGAATCAAACAGCAAAATGAAGGCGTTACCGATCTCTGTTTTCAAAGCTTGAGTTACCAAAACGAAGGATTTGAGGTGTTCTATTAGATTCTGAGCTTTGTTTCACTGCAGAATCAAAGGTTTATTTTCTGGAAATTTATTTATTTTCGAATTAAATTTATTAAAAATATGAATTTTTGTTCGGATGATTGTTTGTATGATTTGTTGATTGCATGTTGTAGAGCTTGTATTCTGATGATTTTGATATATTATACGTCTGATTTGGAGTTCAATAACATGTTCAAATTTGAGTTTGATTTTCGAATTTTAAAATTAGGGTTTATAACCCGTATGAATGTTCTTAATTGAAATTTGGGGGTTTCTTATTCTGAAATAGATTGATGTTGTGGTATAGTGTATTGTATTCTCTGTGAAATTTGTAATCTAGTCGTACAAGTTTCATGAATCAACGAGGTCTGTAGAGAAGGGAGTTGTGTTTTGAAGTTTACGTCGAACCCGCCGGAAACCGGCGAGTTTCTTGATCAAATTTCGGCCAAGTCTGGGGTTATTAATGAATTTTGATTGCAGATATAGGTTCCTGGTGTTGTGTAGTTTAATTCTGGAGGTGATGGTGGTGGGAGGATGTCGGAGGTGAGTTCTCCGGCCACCCCCGATTTTCCGGCAACTGAAACTGCAAAATTGCAGTTTAGTCCCTGTATTTTTGAAGATGGTGAAGTTTAGTCCCTGTAGTTTGCAATGTTTTCAAAAATAGGATTCCTGTTAATAAAATGTTTAAAAATCATATTTTCTATTTATTTTTATTATAAAAATTCATTTTTAATTTCTGAAAATTCTGAAAATTATTATTTTAATTCCGAAAATTATATTTAATTCAAAAATAAATCCGAATTAATTACTTAATTAATTTCAGTTAATTTTTAATTAATTAATTGGTTAATTAATTCAAAAATTAATTGATTAGTTGATTTAATTAATTATTAATTGATTTTAATCAATTATTTAATTAGATTTAATTATTTAAAAATGATTTAAAAATTCCGAAAAATAGTTTTGAGCTTTAAAATATTATTCTAAATCATTTCCAAAGCTCAATAATTATTATAAAATTGTTTCGAAGCCAGAATTGGCCAACCGAACCCTATTTATTAACCCGAAATTGATCCAACGACCCGTTTTAATTCTGAAAAATGTTTTAAAAATCATTTTAAATACCCGAAAGCCTATCTATGACCCGAGACTTCTTTATAAATGACATATCATTGATTACGTGATATATTATGTGTTATATATGACTTGTTGATTGACTATATATCTATATATTCAATGTTTACTTGAATATTGCGTAACTTTCAATCCGATTAATCGGATTTGGGTAAAACGAAGGGTAGATAGAAGTATGTGTTGAATAGAATCCTGTGAGTTGATGATTGATAGATGCTTATGATATGTGAGCAGAAGAGGCAAGACGTAGGAAAGGGAAACAGGTAGTTGAGGAGTAAGACGATTGTGATTGGAAGCGAGTGCAGAATAGTAAGCTAGTACCAGGCAAGTGTTCTGAACTTTCTCGAGATATTGTAGTACTTGATAATCCTGTGATATTGCAAGTGCTTTAAAGCACAGAAACCTAAACCCTGATTCCAATCATTGTTCTTGAGCCATGAACCATATTCTTTCTAAGCCATTGATTATTGTATACCCAAACACGAACCACAAATCTACGATACTACTCCACAAATACATACAAACTAAATACCAAACGCTGAACTGAATTACTTATATACTTAATCCATGATATGTTATGCTTTGAAAGACCAAATCCTTGAAACCCTGAAACATTGATTCCTTTGTTATCCAATTCTTTCATTACCCAACATCCAAGCTTTGAAATTACCTTGTTGATCCATACAAGTATTGAAATCCTTTCATTGTTAAGTACTCACTGTTGTTAATGATTCTGGTTATTGTTTATTATTGTTCATTTTGTGATTATGTTAGAATTGGATTGTTTTTATAAAATTGTGGACCAGATTCGTGGTCAGACCATATAATGGTCAAGTTAGACCAATACGTGCCTTGGATCCAGTAGTTAGAGCAATGTTGTGTGCTTTGCTCGGGGTTAGTGCGTGACTGATCAGCAGCCTAACCTTGGTTTTTAAAATAAAAGTATAATATCCAATTCTAAATCATAATCCATTGTTCACTTGATATCATAACCATATTCACTTGATGATCATTATTCTCAGTTTTGTCATTGTGACTTGCTGAGCTAGTTAGCTCATTTGTGCAATGTTGTTTAAATTCTTTCCAGTTAAAAAGGAACCAGTTGGTAGCAAGGATCCCCAGTCCAGCGTAAGAGCTAGGGATTAAGGTTGTTGAAGCTGAGCTAGTAGGCTTCTCTTGGAATAATTTAAGTTTGTAAAAGTTTGTAATATGTTTAGTACTCAGTTGAGTTTGACTAGTTGGGATTTGATCGGTATGTAATATATTAGATGTGTTTGGCTTGTGTGCATACTATAACCTGTTGCGATCCGTGGTAGTTGGTAAGTAGGGTCATTGCATATTATTATTTTCTTTATTATTTTTAGAAGCAGGTTATAAATGAGGTGTGTGTGTGGACCCTAAACTTCTGACCCGGGTTTGGAGGGCGCCACAGGTTTGGTATCAGAGCTACAGGTTATAAGTCACTGACATAAGCCTAGGTTGACGGGAATGGGTAGAGGGTTAGGATTAGAAGTAAGGAATAGAATGATAGAACGTCGAGAGGTTGAGTGTTACGGTATAACCAGTAGTAGTATAATTCACGTCGTGGTTCGAGATTCTTATATTGCAATATAATTTCAGATAGCAGCGATGGCCGACTCTTTTATTCCCGTATCAGCTGATCACTCAGAGCCTTCAGTTGGAGCACCAGCATCGGATCCACGTCCTGTTATTCCACCAGCATTGGCTACTCTACCTCCACCGGTGTTGCAGCCCGTACCACTGCAGGCTATTCCACCTCCAGGCATGAGGCCACCTGTCAGAGGACCCCCACCAGCTGATTCAGATTCCACTGGGCATTCAGTTGTGAGTGCCCCATTCCAGACTACATTACCCCCAGTTCCTTATTACCGGTATGAGGCTCTTCTATTGGAGCGTGATTCCTTGTTGGCCCAGATCAGAGAGCTACAACATATCATCAAGACTACAGATGTTGATCGTGGTCTGAGGGAGCTTTGAGAGGAGATTCATGTGACACGGAGGGTTCTCGAGGCTAGGCTACATGGAGCTACGCTACCTAACAGAGGCCCTGATGCACTGATAGGCTGGGCTACTGAGGTGATGGAGGACTTTGAGAGGCTGACAGGACCAGAGTTTCCTTGGAGTTGAGTCAGAGATTCAGAGATGGAGATGCTGAGCCGTGTTGTTATGGTCATGTAGTATGTACAGTAGTGTGTAGTATGTATCAGTATAACTTTGAGTTTTATTTATAGACTAGCTATGTTGACTAGTGAGTAGGTTGTTGTACCCTTTTGCTTTTACTTTCGAAGCATCTTTACGCTTGTACCACCTAAAACTTTTGATCTATATATATCAGTACCTTTTCTTTTCCAGCACTGTCAATTACTTTATCGCACCTGTTTTACTTTACCTTATTTATTGCACCAGTTATGACTTTTGATACCATGTACCCTGTTTTCCATAACTGTTTATATTCTGTAAAGAAGCATACAATTTACTTAGTTACAACTATTTTCAAAAAGAGATATTCCCGTTTTACAAAACTTTTCCTTTATGCAAAGATTTGATTCAAAAGCTGAATAAATTGTTTGATTCTTTACAGAAAATGCCTCTCAGAAGAAATACCCGCACCAACACCCAGAATGAAGAAACCAACAACAACAATAACCAAGATGGTACAAACCCGAATGTGAACCCAGGACCCATAGACCCAGCAATAGCCCAGATTCTCCAAATCTTGGCCCAACAAACAGTTCACCTGACACAACAACAATAAAGACAGACCAATCCCCAGGTAACTTTCAAAACTTTTCAGGCAGTAAACCCACCAGAATTCAAGGGTTCCTTAGAGCCAATTGAAGCAAATGTGTGGTTAAAGGAAATAGAGAAGGCATTTGCCTTGGTAAAAGTGAAAGAGGAGCATAAGGTTGAGTTTGCAAGTTACTATTTGAAGAATGAGGCCACCTACTGGTGGGAGATGGTGAAGACATTGGAAGGTACATATGTTATTACTTGGGAAAGGTTTAAGGAATTGTTTTTAGAAAAATATTTTCCTCAGTTTGTTCAAGATCAGATGGAGCTGAAGTTTTTAGAGTTAAAGCAAGGAACTATATCGGTGGCAGATTATGAGAGTAAATTTGAGGAATTATCAAGGTATGTGACGTCGTATGTTGATACTGATAGGAAGAAAGCTAAGAGATTCCAGCAAGGCTTGAAGCCATGGATCAGAGGGAAGGTAGCTATCTTTGAATTGGAGACCTATGCAGGAGTTGTATAGAAGGCTATGATTGCGGAGACAGAAAGTGAGATGTCACAGAAGGAGAAAGAGAGCAAGAAAAGGAAGGTGGAGGGAAGTGAGGGTCAGTCACAACCAGGTAAGTTTCCAAATTTTAAGAAGGGCAAGTTTCATCCAGGGAGAAATTTTAATTTCAAGAGACAAAATGCAGGAGACGGAGGCCAGGGCAACCGTCCAGCTAATGTGAATCAGCCGAATCAGTTGAAATTAACTTTTCCAGATTGTCAAGTTTGTGGAAAGAAGCATGGGGGAGTTTGTAATAAGTTGAATGTGGTATGTTTTAAATGCAACCAGAAAGGGCACTATTCGAGGGAGTGCCGAAATCAGCCAGCAAGAGAGCCAGCAAATAAGGACCAGCCTATTCGAAATCCAGCAGTGAAGGTTCCAGCCATTGGATTTACGTGCTTGAAATGTGGAAAGCCAGGGCATATGGCCAGGGATTGCAAGACATCAGCCCCAGTCAGTAATGCATTGAGGATTATGGGATCTACCCCAATAGTAAATGAGACTCCAAGGGCCAGAGTATTTGACATGTCTGTAAAGGATGTGATCCAGGATACAGACGTCGTGGCAGGTACGCTCAATGTGAAATCTTTATGTGCCAAAGTGTTAATCGATTTGGGAGCAACTCGATCGTTTGTTTCACAAGATTTTGTTAGTAAGTTAAATTGCCCAGTTAAGTATTTAAATGAAATAATGACTGTGGAATTAGCAAATAAAGAACGTGTAACTGTGAATCAAGTTTGTGGGAATTATGAGGTTGAGATTTCTGGTAGTAAGTTTTGTGTAGATTTGATACCATTTAAGTTAGGAGAATTTGACGTTGTATTAGGGATGGATTGGTTATCTAAGCACAATGCCCAGATAGATTGTCGAAATAAGAAGGTAATGGTGAAGACGCCTGACGAAAGGATAGTAACGTTCAAGGGCCAGAAACAAGTAAAGAAGTTCTTAACCATAAGTCAAGCCAAGAAGTTATTACGGCAAGGATGCAAGCATTTTATAGCCTACGTGATTGACAAGAGTCAGGAGCCAGCAAAACTTGAAGATATTCCAGTAGTGAATGAATTTCCAGACGTGTTTCCCGACGAATTGCCAGGACTTCCTCCAGATAGAGAAATTGAATTTGCGATCGACTTAGCACCTGGAACAGAACCAGTATCCAAGGCCCCGTATAGAATGGCGCTCATTGAGATGAAAGAGTTAGCGAAGCAATTGCAAGAGCTGTTAGAAAAAGGAGTAATCAGACCCAGTGTGTCCCCGTGGGGTGCACCGGTATTATTTTTCAAGAAGAAAGATGGAAGCATGAGACTGTATATCGACTACAGGGAGCTCAACAAGCTTACAATCAAGAATAAGTATCTGTTACCTAGAATTGATGATTTGTTTGACCAATTGAAGGGAGCCAAGTATTTCTCCAAAATCGATTTAAGATCGGGATATCATCAACTGAAGATCAAGCAAGAAGATATACCAAAGACAGCTTTCCGAACAAGGTATGGACATTATGAATTTCTAGTAATGTCTTTTAGATTGACCAACGCCCCCGCAGCATTTATGGACCTGATGAACAGAATTTTCAAGGAATATTTGGACAAGTTCGCTATTGTATTTATAGACGATATTTTGATCTATTCAAAGATGGAAGAGGATCATGCGAAATATTTAAGGACAGCTTTGGAGATTTTAAGGAAAAAGAAGTTGTATGCTAAATTCTCGAAGTGTGAGTTTTGGTTACAGGAGGTTCAGTTCTTAGGGCACATAGTTAGTAATGAAGGGATCAAAGTGGACCCGGCAAAGATCGAGGCAATTACGAATTGGGAGAGACTGAAAATACCCACCGAGGTAAGAAGTTTCTTAGGATTGGCGGGATATTATCGTCGATTTGTTCAAAATTTCTCGAGGATTGCTACACCATTAACAAAGCTTACACGAAAGAATGAGAAGTTTATATGGAACGACAAATGCGAGGAAAGTTTTCAGGAATTGAAGCGACGATTAATCACGGCACCTATTTTGTCACTTCCAGATGATCAAGGGAATTTCGTAATTTATAATGATGTTTCTCACAAAGGATTAGGATGTGTTCTTATGCAACACGACAAGGTGATTGCATCTGCGTCAAGGCAATTGAAACCACACGAACAAAAGTATCCTACTCATAATTTGGAACTAGCAGCCATAGTGTTTGCTTTGAAGATTTGGAGACATTACCTTTATGGAGAGAAGTGTGAGATTTATACGGATCATAAAAGTTTGAAGTATATATTCACTCAGAAGGAACTTAATATGAGGCAAAGGAGATGGTTAGAATTGATCAAGGATTATGATTGCTCGATTAATTATCATCCCGGTAAAGCGAATATTGTAGCAGACGCGTTAAGTCAGAAGGAAAGGTTAAATGTGTTATCCGTACCTGAAGAGATATATAAGGAATTTCAGAAATTGGAATTTGAGATTAGAGTTTGCAAGCCTGAGGAAGTAAAAGTGTACAGTATGACTTTCCAACCGGAGTTATTAGAGAAAATAAAGAAATGTCAGGAAGATGTAATGGATCAAGATATAAATCGTTTGGTAGGGGAAGAGTTATGCACGCAAAAAGATGACCAAGGTATTCTGAGGTTTTCATCTAGAATTTGGATTCCACCGGTGACAGAGTTAAAGAATGAAATTCTACAGGAGGCACATAGTTCAAGATATTCCATCCATCCAGGAAGTACCAAAATGTATAGAGATTTAAAGAAGAATTATTGGTGGCCAGACATGAAGAGGGAAATTACGGAATGGGTTAGCAAATGTTATACCTGTCAGAGGGTTAAAGCAGAGCATCAGAGACCAAACGGATTGCTACAGCCATTGGAGATTCCAGAATGGAAGTGGGAACACATCACCATGGATTTTATAGTTGGATTACCAAGGACAAGGGCTAATCATGATGCCATTTGGGTTATAGTGGATAGACTTACCAAGTCAGCTCATTTTCTGCCTATAAATGAAAGGTTTTCGCTCGACAAGTTGGTCCATATGTACCTAAAGGAAATCGTAGTTCGTCACGGAGTTCCTGTGTCTATTGTATCTGATCGAGATCCAAGGTTTAATTCAAGATTTTGGAAGAGTTTTCAAGAATGTTTGGGAACAAGATTGAATATGAGTACAGCCTATCACCCGCAGACGGATGGCCAAAGTGAAAGAACGATCCAGACAATCGAGGACATGTTACGTGTTTGTGCTACTGATTTCAAAGGAAGTTGGGACGAGCATTTACCCCTGGTAGAGTTTGCTTATAATAACAGTTATCACGCCAGCATTGGGATGCCACCCTATGAAGCCCTTTATGGACGCAAATGTAGATCTCCAGTATATTGGGACGAAGTAGGAGAACGCAAAATACTCAGACCTGAATTGGTGCAGCAGACAAAGGAAGTTGTTGAAAATATCCAGAAGAGATTAATAGCCGCACAAGATCGTCAGAGGAAGTATGCAGACCAGTCAAGGAAGGACATGGAATTTGAAGAAGGGAGCTTGGTATTATTGAAAGTATCACCATGGAAAGGACTAACGAGGTTTGGGAAGAAAGGGAAGCTAAACCCAAGATATGTCGGACCTTTTGAGATTTTAAAGTGCGTTGGCAAAGTAGTTTATGAGTTGGCGTTACCACCGCACATGGAGCACATTCACAATGTCTTTCACGTATCAATGATTAAGAAATACAATCCAGACTCCAGGCATGTAATAGAATATGAGCCAATAGAGCTTCAGGCAGATTTGTCATATGTAGAGAGTCCGATAGAGATTCTAGAGGAGAGAGAGAAAGTATTGAGAAATAAAGTGGTAAAGTTAGTAAGAGTATTATGGAGAAACCCAAAGGTTGAAGAGTCAACCTGAGAATTAGAAAATGATATGAGAGAAAAGTACCCTCATTTATTTTCTTAGGAGATTCTGAGGACAGAATCCTTTTAAGGGGGGAAGGATGTAATATCTGGGATATACCGTGTAATTATTTTTTCTAATTAAATAATTATTATGTGTGTTCATTATCTATTCTGTGAATTAATTGTTAAGTGTTATTTGTATTTGGATATTTAAAAATATTTTTAATTGAGTATTTTAATTTTTATATGTCCAAAATAAAATATAGATAATTGTCATATCTTCCTAATTATTTTTATGTTGATTTATGAATTTATAAGAATCATATGAAATTTATAAAATCTTTTTCCGAGTATTTAAAATCTATTTTATAAAAACGGGAACCAACCGACGTCAACCGTTGTTACGTTTTTGGAACCCGAAACTCTTCCGAGAACTCCTTCCTAACCTAATTGTAATATTCCGAGCATTTTCCATGTTTCGACTTTTTCGATCCGGCGTACGGTTTGTCCTGCGCGGGTCCCGGCGCAACATTTTCGATACAATATTTGTTTCGGTAAATCAATAAACCCGTATTTTCGATAAACGGGAGCTTTTTATTAAACTATCACAATTATCACTTCGTAATACGTGTAACCAGGCGCTGAGACCAAGACCGCAGTACAAATTGTACTGATTTGGATAATTATCCTGAAAACCGATACCGTTTGGATCAGTTTTTACAAATAAACGTACCGTTTTATATCCGGAATGATCCAACGGGATACTAATATTCCGTAAATATAAGTAGCCTTTTTCCGTATTTTATTTCGTATCAAAATCATTTGCAGATAGTTAATTCTATAATCTTAAGAGAAAAACCCTAATTACATAAACTGTTCTAAGAATCAAACAGCAAAACGAAGGCGTTACCGATCTCTGTTTTCAAAGCTTGAGTAACCAAAACGAAGGATTTGAAGTGTTCAATCAGATTCTGAGCTTTGTTTCACTGCAGAATCAAAGGTATATTTTCTGGAAATTTATTTATTTTCGAATTAAATTTATTAAAAATATGAATTTTTGTTCGGATGATTGTTTGTATGATTTGATGATTGCATGTTGTAGAGCTTGTTTTCCTGATGATTTTGATATATTATACGTCTGATTTGGAGTTCAATAACATATTCAAATTTGAGTTTGATTTTCGAATTTTAAAATTAGGGTTTATAACCCGTATGAATGTTCTTAATTGAAATTTGGGGGTTTCTTATTCTGAAATAGATTGATGTTGTGGTATAGTGTATTGTATTCTCTGTGAAATTTGCAATCTAGTCATACAAGTTTCATGAATCAACGAGGTCTGTAGAGAAGGGAGTTGTGTTTTGAAGTTTACGTCGAACCCGCCGGAAACCGGCGGGTTTCTTGATCAAATTCCGGCCAAGTCTGGGGTTATTAATGAATTTTGATTGCAGATATAGGTTCCTGGTGTTGTGTAGTTTAATTCTGGAGGTGATGGTGGTGGGAGGATGCCGGAGGTGAGTTCTCCGGCCACCCCCGATTTTCCGGCGACTGAAACTGCAAAATTGCAGTTTAGTCCCTGTATTTTTGAAGATGGTGAAGTTTAGTCTCTGTAGTTTGCAAGGTTTTCAAAAATAGGATTCCTGTTTATAAAATGTTTAAAAATCATATTTCCTATTAATTTTTATTATAAAAATTCATTTTTAATTTCTGAAAATTCTGAAAATTATTATTTTAATTCCAAAAATTATTTTTAATTCAAAATTAAATCTGAATTAATTAGTTAATTAATTTCAGTTAATTTTTAATTAATTAATTGGTCAATTAATTCGAAAATTAATTGATTAATTGATTTAATTAATTATTAATTGATTTTAATCAATTATTTAATTAGATTTAACTATTTAAAAATGATTTAAAAATTCCGAAAAATAGTTTTGAGCTTTAAAATATTATTCTAAATCATTTCCAAAGCTCAATAATTATTATAAAATTGTTTTGAAGCCAGAATTGGCCAACCGAACCCTATTTATTAACCCGAAATTGATCCAACGACCCGTTTTAATTCCGAAAAATGTTTTAAAAATCATTTTAAATACCCGAAAGCCTATCTATGACCCGAGACTTCTTTATAAATGACATATCATTGATTACGTGATATATTATGTGTTATATATGACTTGTTGATTGACTATTGATCTATATATTCATTATTTACTTGATTATTGCGTAACTTTCAATCCGATAAAACGAAGGGTAGATAGAAGTATGTGTTGAATAGAATCCTATGAGTTGATGATTGATAGATGCTTATGATATGTGAGCAGAAGAGGCAAGACGTGTGAAAGGGAAACAGGTAGTTGAGGAGTAAGACGATTGTGATTGGAAGCGAGTGCAGAATAGTAAGCTAGTACCCGGCAAGTGTTCTGAACTTTCTCGAGATATTGTAGTACTTGATAATCCTGTGATATTGCAAGTGCTTTGAAGCACAGAAACCTAAACCCTGATTCCAATCATTGTTCTTGAGCCATGCATCATATTCTTTCTAAGCCATTGATTATTGTATACCCAAACACGAACCACAAATCTACGATACTACTCCACAAATACATACAAACTAAATACCAAACGCTGAACTGAATTAATTATATACTCAATCCATGATATCTTATGCTTTGAAAGACCAAATCCTTGAAACCCTGAAACATTGATTCCTTTGTTATCCAATTCTTTCATTACCCAGCATTCAAGTTTTGAAATTACCTTGTTGATCCATACAAGTATTGAAATCCTTTCATTGTTAAGTACTCATTGTTGTTAATGATTCTGGTTATTGTTTATTATTGTTCATTTTGTTATTATGTTAGAATTGGATTGTTTTTATAAAATTGTGGACCAGATTCGTGGTCAGACCATATAATGGTCAATTTAGGCCAATGTGTGCCTTGGATCCAGTAGTTAGAGCAATGTTGTGTGCTTTGCTCGGGGTTAGTGCGTGACTGATCAGCAGCTTAACCTTGGTTTTTAAAATAAAAGTATAATATCCAATTCTAAATCATAATCCATTGTTCACTTGATATCATAACCATATTCACTTGATGATCATTATTCTCAGTTTTGTCATTGTGACTTGCTGAGCTAGTTAGCTCATTTGTGCAATGTTGTTTAAATTCTTTCCAGTTAAAAAGGAACCAGTTGGTAGCAAGGATCCCCAGTCCAGTGCGAGAGCTAGGGATTAAGGTTGTTGAAGCTGAGCTAGTAGGCTTCTCTTGGAATAATTTAAGTTTGTAAAAGTTTGTAATATGTTTAGTACTCAGTTGAGTTTGACTAGTTGGGATTTGATCGGTATGTAATATATTAGATGTGTTTGGCTTGTGTGCATACTTTAACCTGTTGCGATCCGTGGTAGTTGGTAAGTAGGGTCATTGCATATTATTATTTTCTTTATTATTATTAGAAGCAGGTTATAAATGAGGTGTGTGTGTGTGGACCCCAAACTTCTGACCCGGGTTTGGTGGGCGCCACATTGGTTGTGCTTATTCATCTTATGAGCGTCGTGAACTTATAAGATTGTGTGTTAATCTCTATTGAAGCGAAAGTGAATATAGGGGCTTAAAACTTGTCATGCTAGCATAGGTTCATGTATTTGATATGCATGATTCATAGGTAATTTTAATCATCTTACTTGCCCTATGTAATCACGATAGATAACTTGCACATTAAACCGTTATGTTGTCAAATTTTATAGACATATAGGGTCTCAATTTTATGTTAAAAATAGATCCTTAAGAACAAGTGACAAACTAACAAAGTAGGTCGAAGATTAAATTAAACTTTGATTCTTTAAAATCAAGTTAAAAACCACTTTGAGGTCAACACAGATTTAAACTCTTTAAGTTAAGAATCATCGATCGTTTTGTTTCCTTAATAATTCAAGCTTGAACCTTAAGTGTAAGGCCCTCAAAAGTGAGAATTCAAGTCTTTTGTGTTTAATAAAGTTTCTACAATGATTCTGAAACACACTACACACATGGTTACAGATTTTGGAAATTAGAACTATTTGATTGATTTTACGATTTATCGGGTGATTTTATAGGCTTGACTACACGAATAAATTCAAGGCCATATGTGTTTCTATACCAAAGCAAATGAAACTTTTAACAAATCATATAAAAAAGTAGATTAAGCAAATATAAGCAAAAATATACAAGTTATAAGTAAATTAACTAACGCTTTGTTTGGGATTACTTTTAAATTTATTGTGCTCTTAGAAAAAGTTTTGACAAAAAAGTGCTACTGAAAAAATCAGATGACTGTTTGGTAATATTTTAGAAACGTATATATTTTAATGTAAATTATTATAAAAAATAATATTTTTGATGAGGTTTTTTGGTCAAATCAGCATCTTATTTAAAAAAAGTTAAAAAGCAGCTTTTTTAAAAAGCATGAGGACCTTACTTTCTCTACCAGCAGCTTTTATGCCAAAAATACTTTTCAAAAAAGCAACTTTTAAATTTTACCAAACTGATTTTTAGCTGCTTTTCAGCAAAAAAGTGTTGTGGCTGTCACTAACAACAATGACAGCAATGCCAAATATAGCCTAAATTATCACGCTTGACCTTACAAAGGCCAAATGCCCTCAAATGTGGACTACAAGATATACGAGTTATGATTGAAGCCAAAAAATAGACAGATAGTCTCCGGAAAAATCACTAAACAAAAGCTCAGTTTTGGGGATTTAGCTACTAAATTTTGGTGGCTTAAATGGACACTAAGAGGCTGCCAAAAACCCCCAAAAAGGGTGCTCAAGCAATGTGGCCGAATGCGTTTGTTTAGGTGAAGAAATGGTGATGAAATCAAACCAAAATAATGGACAAAAGATGAAGTAAAGTTGGCTTAAACTCACGAACTAGTTTTGAGCTAAAGAAGGAGTCCAGAGAGTGTTTCTAGAGATGTTTTATTAGCATTTAGTTGGCCCACTAAGAGTTTAAGAAATGATGGAGTTTAGGCTTGTTTTTATACCAAAAAGTTATATTTTTCAGCTTAAAAACTGAGCACAACGATTCAAAAATCAAATGCAAGTACAAGGGTTGGGTTTCGGTGTATAACAGCCATGGGGAATTCAAATTTGTTGACCAAGAAGGGCTTAGACGTTTTTATCATTTTTGAAATGAATAAAAACATAACAGTGCAGACTTAAAATGTGTTATTCAATGAAAATTGAAAAAATCATTTAAGAAAAATGAAATTATGTTCTAGAAACGGTCAGAGAATAACATGATCAAAATTTCATCTTGAAATCAATTGATCTTGTATGACTTTTAAACAATCGATAAATCAATAATGTATCGATTGTAGGGGTCCCGAAAAAAATTAACCAAAATTTTTGAAATTAATCTACATGGTAGAAGGCAAGATACGAAAAAGAAATTCTAAGTTTTAAGTTTAAAAGATATTCGGAGATTTTTTTTAACGACAAGTTAGACAAAAGTTTTGACTTGACATATATTTCAATATAATATTACTTATAAAATAGTGAATATTCGGTCCGAGAAATAATTTTGTTTGATTTAAAATTGATTTTCTCTGAATAAATATCGATTTTCAGGTATTTTAGAATAAAATTGTTTTTTATCTTTCGGTATGACTTTTGACATTATATATTGAAGATAAAAGTTAAGTTCTATGTAATCCATCATTTTATTGGAGTTTTGGTGTCCATATTTGTTCTACCAATAAAATATTACGATATATATTATTTTGTGAAACATATTTTACAAAAATCACTAAATTAATAGAAATTTTATAAATTTCATATATTTTATAAGTAGTATATCGCAAAACATATAATATATGTAGTGGAACACAAACATAGATTATAAATATGGTTTTTCTTATGTTTAGTAGAACAATATATTTATAGTATTTTTCTTGCAAAATGCGTGAGATTAGCACGAATATCATTAAAATAATGATATTTGCATAATTTGATATGTAAAATAATATATTTTGTAAAATTATGTAAGATGATGCTATAATGACTTTTTTTTTGCCAAAAATGCTATAATGACTTAATACACTTCAAAGTAAGAATAGTTGTGCGTGTAACTTTTCACCCTAATTTCAGCAAAATGATATAGATTCTTCGAGTAATTTTTTTTGTCCAAATGTGTTATAATCTGTAAACTAAAGGTTGCTAGTTGGTCATTGTATTTCAACTTCAGTTTAAAATTGTATTGCAACTTCGAAGTTAGTTCAGCCCCCCTCCCTGTCTGCATAATTTTGAATGTGTAAGATGAGGCTGTAATATGGTTGATTTGTTGGTCATGCTTGGTTCGACTACCGTATGACCAATTTTATAGGAGAAAGATAACAATGAACAGTTTAAACTGACTTGGAAGTAACAGAATGAGTACTGGCCGGCATAGAGATGTGGAGTCATTTTATATCACATTTTCCTTAAACAGCACATGTTAATGAAACCTCAACAAAGAATGCATTGATCATTTAACATAAAAATCTTTTATGATGATACATGAAGGTTTTCTAACCAAGCTTTGCAAGAACATCATTCAGTGCGGTAACAGTTTCAGCATAGGCTTTCTCTGCTTTAGGAGTGCTCTTAGTTTTTGCTGCATAGTCCAACTACACGAAGAACAAAAAGTGGAAAGACACATTAAAATTTAGTATATCCAGAAAACTACATGTTTTGCCTATGGATTATTATGATGTTAGTAATTTGCTCCAACTGAAAATACTACAGTGCAGAGTTTAAGGTGTTAACTCACTTCGTTAATAACTGTGTAGAGCTTGTCGGTGAGTGCTTTGAGTGGTAGCTTCTCCTCTTTTGGCTTAGCAGAAATGATAGTGTTTAGATCATAGCGCAGATAAGAAGCCTTAGAACGAAGATCATTTTGAACATATGGCCATGCCTTCTTGTCGATAAGTTCCTTCACATTTAAAATATCCTTGGCTGAATCCTTTGCCCTCGCTGCTGCCTCGGTTGGTGGCAATGGTTGCAGATAAAAACGCTTTTTTAGCGGGATATCAAGGTCTCTGGCCTCATCTGAGTTGTCAGTTCCAGCTGCAATTTCACAGATTTGTGTAAAAATATGGGAAAAGTTATCATCCACGTCTCTCAGAAATATTAGCACAATATTTACTTATTGTGAAATACTATGACGTGATAGCACTACACCTTCAACTTGTAACGTTGTCCAGCACAACAGAAATCGAATCTCTGTTCATTTGGTGATTATATTTTATAGAGTAAAAAGGACGGAGACGGAGTATCGAGTTTATTTTCTCTGTCACGGAGCAAGACACAGTATTGAAGTTTATCTGATTTCAATGTAAATTTTACATGACTTGCAAAATAAAAAAATGGTACACGGTCCAATTCAATTGAAATTTGATTTTGTTGATCATGCTGCTAAAATCAAACTTGCAAGTTATGATATTTCAATCTTATAAGAATTCTACAACTGTTTTGTCTGTATTTTAAATTATAAAAAACCATTTTGCTTCAAACCAATTTGACTTGCAAGTTAAAGCCATAAACTAAAATGTACTACTATATCGAATTTCGAGTGCAAACAGGGACTTACGCAGACCGCCTGACGGAGCTGGAGGTGGTCCAACCTTGATTGAAGTTGCAGCGGCAAGCCCATCCTTGGCAAAAGAACCAACACCTAAACCAACAGCCACAAGACCAAGGACAGCGCGACGGCTAGTCTCGGTCTCGAATGACACCTGCTGTGCTCTAACACTGAACCCTGATCGAGCAACATTCACCCTGTTGTTGCTAGCCACACTTAAGTTTCTTGAGCCACTGAGCTGAAGCCTACCTTCCAAGACAGCTTGAGAGGAACCAAGTAGACCAGCCATTGATGCCATCTCTTTACTGGTTTATTTTTCAGTTGGTAAAGATTTTGTAGCAAGAAATAGATATGGTATATGTGGAATATAACGATGGGTTGATTTTAACACAAATTCTTGGTTGTATTATTAGTTTATTTATGTGATGTAGAGTAACTAAGTCTGCATCTTATCTAGGTATTGCTTTGTTGGATAATTTGGATATGGTTTTAGCCAATGGCAAGTTGATGTCGGATTGGGTCTCCATTTCATCTAATACAATTTTGACACCTGGAATTTTAGGAAGTTTATAGTATTATTTCACAAGTGTATCATTGTTCAATCTATACCGAGCTAGCTTGATGTATATAATTCATCAATGAGAACAAATTTAGGCCTACAAAGTAAGGGAATTTTTAGATTGGGCCTCTATTTGAAGGTGCCCCCATATTAAAATTAGCATATTAGTTATTTTATTTCATCAATGTTATGGTTCCTAAGTTGGCTTTTAAATATAAATGCTAATCTTAATCAAGTTAATGAGATATCAAAATTCCATTTATTTAATTCTCGATCAGCAATTTATTTCACTGTGTCATTCTTTGCCACTTCTCTTTACATTTATCTAAAATCACTTTGTTTTTATTGAAAACTCAACAAATTTAGCTGTAGTTAACGTCTAGCAGGCGATGGGGGCACCGAGAGACCAACTCATGAGTTTATCTTATCAAAGTATTGTGCTGATCTGACTTTTTTCCTACACAGGGAATTTATAG
The DNA here is from genome assembly GCF_009905375.1 of Apium graveolens. Lineage (NCBI taxonomy): Eukaryota > Viridiplantae > Streptophyta > Magnoliopsida > Apiales > Apiaceae > Apium > Apium graveolens. The sequence continues at coordinate 106,202,069 of NC_133654.1, forward strand.
AGTTTGAATCGAAAAATTACATATCACATTATTACAATGTAGTTCCACAATCAGAAAATTATCGGCCAGTTAAATCCGCAACTGAAGCCTCATTTCTAGATCCTGTCAAAGCTTCCTCTTTGCTCCCAGTAGACTGGGTTTCGGATGAAGCTTGATCTACCAAAAATGGAGAAATATGAACCAGTGTTGTTAAATGCAGGTTTGGATGGTACTTGCAAGGCCATAGAAGCACTACTCAACATGAGAAGTACAGAGTTCATGGTTGGTCTATCTACTACATTTTCTTGAACACAAAGCAGTGCAATGTGGATGCATCTTATCACGCCATTAGTTGATTCTCCTCCATTCTTTACTGAGGGATCATCTATCACGTCAAACGCACTTCCATCTCGCCATTTTTTCCATACCTGAAAAAATTGAGATTATTATTAATAATGTTATTGATGCCCTTATGGCAAGTAGAAATCGAGATTATTCATACAAGATTCTTTATTGAATTACAAATCACCCGAGTCTATATTGAAACAATAATTAAATTCTCATTGTTTATGAATACATGTCTAGTACGAAAGCTTACATAGCCTGGAAAATACTCTCTGTTTTCTCCATTTCGAAAATTGTTCTTTTGACCGGTAACAATTTCTAAAACCACCACCCCGAAGCTAAAGACATCTGATTTAACTGAGAATTGGCCAAGAAGTGGATACTCCGTTGCCATGTATCCACCGTAAATTAGTTCAATAAAATCATTCCTTGTTCGTTACAGAAATTGCATAATACATAGTATATTTCATAGTATATTGACTTGTAAGTTGTAACAGAAAAAAAGATTTTTGGATGCAGAGAACAATGTGTTAATTGATTAGAAGAAGCATGATTGCGTAGATAAAACCTTGCTATCATATAGATTAACACTTACTAGGTGCCCACAATTCTATTTGTATTAGCTCGAGTTTCTTCAGTTTCAAACAACCTTGCCATACCAAAGTCTGCTATATTTGGGTACATATCTACATCCAGCGGAATGTTGCTAGGTTGAAGGATGATCCGAATACGAGAATCCTCATGAAGGTATTGAAGTCCACGGGCAAAACCTATAACAATTTTGAACCTAGTTTCCGCATTAAGATTGCTACAATTTTCTCTATCTGCATATGTGAGAGAAGTGATAACTTAAAAGAGTTATTTGAGACAATAATACACTACAAATAGTTATTTCAAGGACAAATATAGTTATTAAAACTAGATACATCTCTAAATTGAGATGTTGAGTTCTAAAGAAGGGGAAAATGTCTTTTAAAGAGTTTACAAAGAGATAAGAGAGTTACCAAATATGATATTATCAAGGCTTCCATTAGGTATAAACTCATATATTAATAGCCTCTATGTGGCTTTGATAGAATAACCAAGGAGTCTAAGTAGACTTCTGTGTTGAAGTTTTGCCAATAACATGACTTCGTTTTTAAACTCTAACTCACCTTGTCCTGAATTTGTTGACAGCCTTCTTCACAGCTATTTCTCTACCATTGGGTAACGTACCCTGATATATTTCGAGCAGGGTCCATGTCCAAATATTGTCAAATTTGTTGATATTTATACTTAACAAGCCAATACAAAGGATTAAAATACAGTCCTTTCTTTGTTTACCTTATAGACAACTCCAAATCCACCTTGTCCGAGTTTGTTATTATGAGAGAAATCCTCTGTAGCAGATTTGACAGTATCAAAATCATACTGCAAAGATTCTTCAGTGCTCATCTCATCCAAAGCTTTGTATCAGATATAAATTAAAATTATTAGTAAAAAGTCAGACGACATCAACAGTGAAGTAGAAGTGCTGTAAAAGTAAAGCAGATTGAGCTTATAATCATAATCACCCTTAAGCTTCCTCTGCTTCCTTTTTCTGTTATAATAGATTGAAATTCCAATACAATCTAGTATTGCTAAACCAATAGCTAGAACGACCACAATGATGATTGTAACTGTGGTTTTCTTATCATTGCTGCCTTCGCCTGCACATTAACAGATATGCTTATCAAGTACATCGTATAGTTGTTAAACGAAACATTTGTGATACAAGCTAAGTTATAAGAATCACACAAGCACTTAGATCTGGTAAACATCAAAAATACTTATTACACTTTATAAAACGTTAAAAAAGTTAAAATTCAACCTGGCAGTAAAGAAGGCTCAGGAGTCGAAGGCAAAGATGATCCATCAGTCAGTGGTGGCATTTCAGCTCCAGTCCTAATAATAAAGGTAAACCAGTCTCATATCTAAAATTACAACTAGGCATAACTACTCTTCCTCCACGTTTTCCATCACAACAAGTCGGAAGGTAAGCAAAAGCCTCATCCAAACAATCTTTGCACTGCATAGCAGTCAAATCAGTAGTACACTGCGCCAATCCATGAACCGTCGTATTATCAGTGATACTGATATTTCCAGTATCTAATTTTAGAAGAGAAGTACCTGCAGCCGCTTTTTCTTGCAGTCTGTCCAACAAACTCCTCACTTTCTTATTAAAATCATTTGCATCAGGAGTCGAAGGCAAAGATGATCCATCAGTCAGTGGTGGCATTTCAGCTCCAGTCCTCATAATAAAGGTAAACCAGTCCCATATCTAAAATTACAACTAGGCATAACTACTCTTCCTCCACGTTTTCCATCACAACAAGTCGGAAGGTAAGCAAAAGCCTCATCCAAACAATCTTTGCACTGCATAGCAGTCAAATCAGGAGTACACTGCGCCAATCCATGAACGGTCGTATTATCAGTGATACTGATATTTCCAGTATTTAATTTTAGAAGAGAAGTACCTGCAGCCGCTTTTTCTTGCAGTCTGTCCAACAAACTCCTCACTTTCTTATTAAACTCATTTGCATCAGCGGCCAAATTCTTATCAAACGCAAATGCATTGGAAAAAAAGGTATTAATCTTATTGAATATACCTCGATCAGAGTATCTTAACATACATTCATCTCTCCACATAATCGACTCTTTTTCATTAGCACATTTTGTTGTTAGCTGATTATAAGCCACTCCAAGACAACTTCTACATCTAGTGACACCAACATCACCTCTACAAAGAGCAATGACATTAGTAAGGTCTGGATTACTACCAATTGAGAAGTTGTAGAAAGTTGCATCCGAACGATTCAAAATGCTAGGAATTGTTTGAATATTCTTTTGGAAAACGCTGTTCGGAGCATAAGTGCCTTCATAATCATAATTACAGTAATTTTCAATGGGCTTTTGTTGAGCAATACACAAAACAAACAGATGTAAAAGATGAATTGAAGGCCAATTTTGGAGTCCATTGCCAAAAATTTACAGTAAATATGACAGAATTCAATTTAACAAAAGCAAAATTTATGGACTACTAGAATGAATATGTGATATGCCAAACCCACCAAAGAAGTGAAAAGTAGAAAGTGTGTTGCAAAAATATTCCAGTCAATGGTTTAACATGCTCTGAAACTTCTATGCACATGTTTTTCCTATATCCAGTATCTTACTTCTTGGACCAACTCTTATTAAAGTTGTTGTTGTGTCTTCTAAATGTATGAAAGACCAATGAGATGTACTTTTCTTTTCAATTTGACAAAGTCACACACGGTTATGGTAATGCACAGACATAAATTTGTGGATAAAAACAGTAAAGTAAATTTGCTATTATTTTACTCCAATCGTAAAATCTGAAATTAATAAGATCAGCGGCGAATTATCAGATAAAGTTTGACGAGGACAAGATGAGGATGCTGATCAAGGGGTGGAGTATGGCAAAATAGTGAAGATGAGATATTGAAAGCAGGTATAAGCTTTTTACAACAATCTCTCTCTCTACCCTTGCTTTCGCATGCATCAACACAATCTTGATAAGGCTTGAAATTGGATAAGCCTCACCGTTTTACTTCCATTACATTAAATTAAATTTGAATTGATTTGATTGTCGACACATGTTTTATAATTCATAGGGGAGGGTTAGGGTTTCAGAGCGGAACCAATAAATAGATTAATTAAATTTATTTAAATTGGATATATTAGTAAGATAACAAGATCACCAAGGAAATCATGGATTTGATTTAGTAGCGCCGGACGATTCACAACCGAAGAGAGGAGTGAAGAGCGAGTAGCGAGCGTATCATACGAGGGGTTGAGCAAATCCTTAATTATTGTGTCTGGTCTTAATTGTAATTAGAAGAAAGGTTGCGGCTAAATCTTCGATGTGACAACTAAGTTTGAGTTTTTCGTCGGGAGAAATTAAGAATTAAGAAGGAAAATGTTCTTACGGAATAGCCAAGTCCCATGTGAAAAAACCAAGGGTCAAGGTATTGTCCCGCTTATTTTTACGTACTTTTATGTACCATTATATTTTAATTTGTGCCTATAATATAGATATCTGTGCACACACAAGTCGGAGGTCTTTTTGCGGAAAAAGTCTCTTCATTCTTTGGAATGAGGGCAAGGCTGCGCGCGGTACACCCTCTGTACGCACGGTATACCCTCTGTACTACACGGTATTTACTGGGGAACGATTGATTGATTGAATGTAAAATCTGAGATTAGAAATAGGAAGAGTTTGATTTGGGATTCAGTTTGGTTATTAGAACTTGTGGTCCTGAGCAACTGTGACTCCTCTAAGGATAAAAAAATTGCTGATTATCCTTCCCAACTTCTCCTAACACTATTTTCTCTGGCATAGACGGAAATAGATCGACCTCTGAATTTTTCTTCCATCGACCTAGAATTTAAGACCCATAGCTGGTACCATACATATACACATATACAACTTCCAATAAAAGTGAAATTAAATTGAGAATGAGATAAGTTAGTGAAATTAATATCCCCTAAGGATTGTAAATCAAAATATATGAAAATAAGGAGTTTATCCCTCAAATTCAGAATTTCAATTATGATAAAAACAAAATTAAATAAATTCTCATTTCCAACCAATTTAATTCAAGTCATTAAACCCCAAAGTGTCACGCATTAGGCAATTAGCAAGTAGCAATAGATAATTTAACACAACCAACAAATTAAGAGGTAAATAAAATAAGATAATAAGAGAGAAAACATTGAGCAATCACCATACACTCGCACAACATACAAAAGTGGAAGGAGTTATTTCTAGTAATCGGAAAGTGGCTTATGGAAAATCAGCCATAGCAGGTTAAGATTAAATGTTTGGACAATTTCTCCAAATCTTGGATTTTCGAGTATTGATTCCCCAACTTTCGATATAAGAAAAGGTTCTACAATGTGGGCATATCCGGCCTCGAGCACTTATATTTATAATCAAGAAAAGTGATGGTGGCTAAATTTAGAACAAGGAATCGAGGATGAGCTGATGGGACGCTGGTTGTTTAATGGGCATCCAACTGATGCTAGGTCGTAGGTTTCAAGTCAAAAGGACAGGAAGTCCTTTCATCTGCGATATATGGGTGATGGTAAAAATATCTTTTTTTTTATTAGAAAATGTAATAGAAATACCCGTTTTTGAAATATATGCTCAAAAATATATTTTCAATACGTATTTCAAAAATGGGTAAGGTTATTACGCATTTGACAAATGAGTATTATTTAAAAAAAATAAAAAATAAATTAAAAGAAAAAAAGTAAAATCATGATACGCATTCCTGATGCAAACCATGATACGCGTCTCACCAATGCGTATCCAAAATTATTATTTTTTTTAATTTTTTTTAATTTTTTTTACACAAGTTACCCATTTCTAAAATGCGTATTTGTAATATCCAATTTTAAAATGCGTATTAGGTAGGTATTTTTTGCCAGACATTTCAAAAAATGGTATTTTTGTCCCAAAATTTAAAAAAAGAGGTATTTTTGTCATTTTTTCACAATATATTATCTTACGAATTTCTATCCATTTTTTATCTCACTATTTTTTATTTAAAATATTTTCTAAATATTTATTTATTGATGCATACGTTGATGTATACAAAATTTTAAATATTTAATGACTATTGGAATGCGCCGGTTTATATTTAAATTACAAAATCATTTTATCATATATTTTAACCAAAAGAACCTTTTGTTTAGACTTTAGTTAAGTTACCTATCCCACCAAAAACTCCCTAAATTATTTCTGCTTATTAGCATAATTTATTTATTATCTAGTAGTATATTTCTTAACATATGATGTTTGATATCTCGTTTTTCTAATCTGCATCAAGATTTTCAAATATCACGGTTATACCTTTCGGTCAATTCTTCGACTCATGGTTATTTTTTTTATTATATTTTTTGATCATATTGCTTCAAGGTGATGGGTTGTTTTACTATACATACATGTACTATAACAACTATAACAAGATTAAGTCAATTTGACAGCCCTAAAAATTAGTTGTATGATAATTTAAGTTTGTATTTTGTATTGTATTACTTGAGTCTGTAAAAAGATAAATAGATTAGACTTGAGTATTTTTCTGTAAACAGTCTCAAGCCTAAGAATAAATTTTGGAAAAAGATCATAAAGATCATGCCTCAGAGAAAGTGTGAAGAAGTTTGGAGTTGAATAAATCTGTTTTGGGAAAACATATTAAGTTAAGATATCTACAAGTTACAGATCAAGTCATATAGAGAAGTCATTCGAGAACTCCAGAATGACTTATCGAGAAATTCGAAATAGCTTATAGAGAAGTCTCAGAGATTTCGACAAGACAAAATGAAGATATGAAGATTGGAGATATCGACAAGTCATTTCTACATTAAAGAACTCAGAGATGTCGAAAAGCCAAATTGAAGATATGAGGATTAGAGATATCGACAAGTTAATTCTACATGCAAAAAGACATAGAGACCTCGAAAAGCCAAGCTCATTCGAGAACTCAGAGATCTCGATAAGTCAAGTTCAAATTCAAGAACTCAGAGATCTCGACAAGTCATGTTAACATTCGAGAACTAAGAGACCTCGATGAGTCAAAATACTTGTTGAGAACTAAGAGATCTTGATAAGCAATTATACTTATCGAGATATCAATTCTCTATAGCTCAAACTAGAGATCCCGATATAAACCTCAAGTACAGAATGCAGACCAGTTAAAGTTCCAAGATTATCAATCAACAAACAAATCAATCACTGATTTGAAAAGTCTACAAAAGTAGCTTGAAGAGTACAAGATCAAAGGTTAAGATTAACTGATAAAGGAAAGGCACAAACATGCGATATGCAAAGATACACTAAGCCAGAAATGGAAAGCTTTAGATAACTTAAAATAGAATTTAGTACATGCTATTGCATGTTGTGTAAAACCTGTGTTTACTAATCTATAAAGTAAACACTGGTCCTTTGTTTTTTTGTAACAAAAAAAGATCTAGAATTTCTTGTAACTCTCTCAAAGTAGAAGTTGAATTCTTTATCAACAAAAAACCCATAAATTTGTAGCAAGATATACCTGATTTTAATATAAAATTAAGTGAATTTTGAAGATAGTGTGTTTTTGTGCATGTTTTATTATTTCTGTTAAAACACTTTATCTCTACAAATTAGATTGATTTGTTCACCATGTCCATGAAAGTTCAAAAAGTTTAAATATCTAAAAACACATTCACCCCCCCCTTTTGTATTGTATTCATTACCTAACAAGTGGTATCAGAGAAAAATCTGAAAGAAAACAGATTAAAGATCTTGGAAGAATGAATACACAAAAGCTTAGCAGTACCAAGATTCCTACTTTTGACAGATCTAACTACACATTATGGAAAAAATAAAATGATGTTATTTATAAGGATGGTCAACCCATTATATGTTCAGATTCTCAAGAATGGCCCTTTCATCCCCACAGAAAGAGTTGAGGAATCTATAGATGGAGACATGGTCATTCCAACTCATTATGCTCCTAAGGATCCCTCACAGTACACTGAACCTGAAAAGGAATAAAGTCTCTCTAGATAGTGGATTGCAGCTAATTTATAATAGAGTCACTTGACAATGTAATGTACAATAACATTATCAACTGTGACACAGCCAAACAGATATGGGAGAAGATATAAATTCTATGTGAAGGAACAGAGGAATTTAGGTCAAACCAAAGAAGGATTTTGGTATCTCAGAGTGAGGGTTTGTTGTGTATATGTTGTGAACTTGATGATTTCATTAACAAAACACCTTGGTAGATTTTACTTAGTGAAAATGTAGCACTCGACGGATAAGGATTATAGTCCTGACGGATGACTCAATATAGTCCCGACGGATGATGATTTATTATCCATCGAGTGAGTAGCTTATGTAATAATAAGTTTGTAGCACATTTCTGCATACACATTGTTTAGAATCTGTAGTAGTACTTAAGTCATGTTGACTTTAACTAGATATGCAGAATAGGTTGATTAATTGTACATAGATGATGTCTTGTAATTCTGCATAAATAAAATGAAGTCTAGTTCCTGATTGCTACCCGATGGATAAACAACAATGAATTCGACGGATGATCAACAACCTGACAGATGATCATTAACTCGACGGATGATCATGAACCCGATGGATAAAGAATTCAAATATCTGTTGACAGTGACAACACGGTCACATGCGTCGAGTGTATACAAATGGAATGTGGTAGCCTATTCAACTGGGTTTTCGAGAACAAAGAAGCATTGCCATTTCCATGCTATTATGAAGATATTCAAAGATGCTGGAATAGAGTAATGAAGTAGCGTCGTAATAGACTCGATAGTTTTTGTTTTATTATCTTGTCTTATTGCTTTGTAATCTTGGTGATATAGAAACCAAGAAGCAGAAAGTAGAACAATTAACTAAAAACTAAGCAACCAAGAGAGAAACATTTGTAAGCTGAATTCTCAGTATTTCTTTATATTCTTAGTTGTTCATTTGTAAGCAGCTGTGAGCTTTTTGCACACAGAGTTCTCTCGATATATATTATATATCTCTGGTGGAATCATTCAAATCCACCAGAAAATTTTTAAAGACTCTTTTTTTTAATTACTTGTGTTTTGATTCATTTCAAGTGATTATTCCGCATTTTGCTAATCAATTTACACTGATATATATATTTGAGTTAGAACAACTTTTATTCAAGAAAAAGTTTCAAGAATTCCATTCAACCCCCCTTCTGTAATTCTTGTTATATTGTTAAGGGACTAACAATTGGTATTGGAGCAAGCTCTTGAAGAACAAAGAGTTTAAAGATCAAAACAATACAGCAAAATGAACAAGAAGGATGTTGGAGGCAAGATTCCTTTTCTCGATAAAGATAATTACCATCATTGGAAGGTAAAGATGCATCTTCATTTGCTTTCTCAAGATGAGGCCTATGTGGATTGCATAGAAAGAGGCCCTCATGTACCAATGAGAGCTGCAACTGGAAATGAGCCATCTGTCCCCAAGCCAAGGCATGAATGGTCTGATCTTGACATTGAACAAGTCAGGAAGGATAAAAAGGCCATGAATATTCTGTTAAATGGAGTTGATGGTGATATGTTTGACAACATTATCAATTGCAAAACTGCAAAGGAAGTTTGGGACACAATACAGATTATCTGTGATGGCACTGAACAAGTCAGAGAAAACAAGATGCAGCTACTGATTCAGCAATATGAGTATTTTCATAATGAAGAAAGTGAGTCTCTCACTGACATCTTTAGTAGGTTTCAAAAACTACTAAATACTCTAAAGTTGCATGGAAGGGTTTATCAGACAAAAGACTCCAATCTGAAATTCCTTAGATCTCTTCCAAAGGAATGGCAACCAATGACAGTCTCATTGAGAAACTCACAAGATTATAAGGAGTTTACTTTGGAGAGACTGTATGGCATCCTGAAAATATATGAGTTTGAAATAGAGCAAGATGAGAGGATGGAGAGAGGAAAGAAGAAAGGAGGGTCCATTGCACTAGTTGCTGAGTTAGAAAAGGAGAAGGAGATGAAAATGGAAGTTGTTGAATCTACTTCAAGGGTCTGTGAAAACAAGGGCAAGGGGCTTACAGTAGAAAATGAAGATTCTTTGAGCCAAGATGACATGGAAGACATTGATGAACATTTAGCATTTCTTTCCAAAAGATTTGCCAAGCTCAAGTTCAAAAAGAACTTTGGAGCAGCCAAGCCAAATAGAAACATGGTGGATAAATCAAAATTCAAATGTTTGAAATGTGGCTTGGCAGGGCACTTTGCCAGTGAGTGTAGTAAGTCAGATTCCAGCAAGAAAAAGTTTGAGCCTGTGGATTATAAGCAAAAATACTTTTAGCTGCTCAAACAAAAGGAAAGGGCTTTCATTACACAAAAAAACGACTGGGCAGCAGATGGTCTGGATGAAGATGAAGATGTCAGCTATGTCAATCTAGCCCTAATGGCCAAGTCTGATGAAACAGAAACAAGTTCTTCAAGTAATCAGGTAATTACTACAAACCTTGCACATTTATCTAAAATTGAGTGTAATGATGCTATAAATGACATGTCCACAGAGTTATATCATTTGCGTGTTACACTTAAGTCTCTTACTAAAGAAAATGCTAAAATCAAAGAAAACAATTTGTTTTTGAGTGAGAGAAATAATGTGCTAGAGTCTCAGTTCATTGATTTTGAAAAATTAAGAATTGAGTGTAAGATTGCCAAGGAGGAATTAACTGAGTCCTTGAAGAAAGAAGAAATTTTGAAGAAGCAGCTCGAGCGTGAACAGGAGGTGATTAAAGCATGGAAAATATCTAGAGATGTCCATCCTCAAATCACCAAAGTTCAGTGAATCGAGTCCTTCTGTGATGCATCCTGGAAAAAGAACAAGGAGAAACTAGAACCAAATTTGGTGGATGGAGTGCTAACAGATGTAGACTCGACGGATGATGAGGGTCATCCGTCGGATAACAAAAAGGGTTATCCGTCGACTAACGCAAATCCTCATCCGTCGACTGTAAGCAAGCCTATCAGTAAAGCCAAACTTGTTAAGTTTAATGAAAAGTATGGATCCGTTTCCAAGAACTTTATTCCAGGAGAATCGAGTCAAGTTAAGAAAGGGAAAAAGGCTAATGTTGGTCACATGACTGTCAAACAATTAAGTGATAGACTTGAAAAGATTGAGGTTAAAACAGAGGCTAAAAAGAAAAATAATAGAAATGGTAAAGTAGGAATTAGCAAACACAATAACTACACACCTGATAAATATGCTCCAATAAAAATCTGTGTCAAGTGTGGCAGTGTAAATCATTTGTCTTTTAATTGCAAATCTGCCATGTCTACTTCCATGTCTGTGCCACCTCACTCTCCCAACATGAATGCCATGCCTCCCATGCCTATGAATGCTATGCCTACACAGAATATGAATGCACAGTTTGCTAATATGCCATTTGCACATAATCCTTATTATGCTGCATTTAGTATGCCACAAATGCCATTTAGCATGCCTTACTGGAATTACATATTCACTTGTAGCATGCCATTCCCTGTTAATTAAATATGCATGATAATTTTGTTACAATGAATGGTTTTAAAGGTCTAATTAAAATGACTAAGGATGAATTTGATATCCCCAAGTCAAATGAGATAAAGCCTAAGAAACAGAAAAAGAAAGCTAACAAGGCAGGACCCAAGGAAACTTGGGTACCAAAATCAACTTGATTTGATTTTGATGTGTGCAGGGAAACAGAAAGAATCTTTGGTACTTGGATAGTGGTTGTTCAAGACACATGACTGGTGATTCTACCCTACTCACAGAGTTCAAGGAGAGAGCTAGCCCGAGTATTACTTTTGGAGATGACAACAAGGGTTATACTATGAGATATGGCTTGATTTCAAAGTACAATGTCATCATTGAGGAGGTTGCCTTAGTGGATGGTCTCTAACACAACTTGTTGAGTATCAGCCAGCTTTGTGATAAAGGCAATTCAGTAACCTTCAACTCAGAAGCCAGTGTTGTGACTAACAAAAGGAGCAACAAAGTGGTTCTCACTGGTGTGAGGAAAGGAAATGTGTACCTAGCTGATTTCAACTCATCTAATGCAGAATCTGTTACTTGTCTTCTCAATAAAGCAAGTCAGGATGAAAGTTGGCTATGGCACAAAAAGCTATCCCATCTAAACTTCAAGACCATGAATGAGCTAGTAAAGAAAGAACTGGTTAGAGGCATTCCTCTAGTGGAGTTTTCTAAGGATGGATTGTGTGATGCCTGCCAAAAGGGAAAGCAAATCAAAGCATCATTCAGAAAGAAACTTGATTCAACAATTGAAGAACCTTTGCAACTGCTACACATGGATTTGTTTGGACCAGTCAATGTGTTGTCCATCTCAAGGAAAAGATTTTGCCTAGTAATTGTAGATGATTTCTCAAAGTTCTCTTGGACATATTGTGAAAACAATCTGTGATTAATACAAATAATCAAACAAGTGTGTGCGTGAGTAAACGAAATCAAACGGAGGAAGAAAAGATATAAACAGAAGAGAGATCCTCGAGTCCAGTTGAAACTGTCTCCTTAAAGCTATTTCGCCTCTCACCGTATGTGCGAGTCGATAGCCTCCCAGGATAAAACGAGGTAGCGGCGGCGTTACGGATAACGAGCACCTTCAGCGAGCTTGAACGGGCACGAAACTATCACCGAGAGAGAGAGATTTGTGTTTAGAGACGAATATGTTTTTGGTGTGTCTAACCCTAACGCCTTAGAGGTGTTTATATAGGTGTAGATAGACTTGTGCGCTACTCTTTTCCATAATTAAATATCATTAATTATGGAATCGGTGTAATACTTGCAAGCTACTCTATTCCATAAATAATCTGAAACAGAATCAGATTGAATATATCAAGACATACACCATATCAATTAATCTGAAACAAAATCAAATTAATTTATGCCATAATATTTGAGCCAAATTCTAATGGAAAATAATAATTTCCATTATTAAGAGAATATCATCATATCTCACACATCTTTTAGTCATAATGCTCAAAAATATGACTTACCAATATGGGACTTATACCCATATTTTCCAACAATCCCCCACATGGGTGAGATTGGTAATCTTAGTAGCACACACCAGACAGACAGACAGACAGACACGGAGTTTGACTTGGTGATAGTTTCTTCGATCAGATATAGCATACGATAGGTAGAGAATGCTCCTTGAACCTTCGCTCGAGTAAGCATACCGACTTTACTGGTAGACAGTAGACGTGCTTGTCCTTGAACTGTTCGACCGTTTATGTAAACGATGATATACTTATCACTATATCGTTTCTGACTCGTTCAGCTCTCATGAGTATGTCCATTTTGGCCATGGAACATCGTCCTGGTTTTGCAGAAGTTTCTAAAGAATTGTGCCTCGCAATTCTCCTTTGAAGCGGCCCCACTTCTCTCCCACATAGGTGATCTTTATCTTATAGAGTAACCCGCGTTTACTCAACTGAATTCCATGCGTTCACTCCTGAGCTCCACGTATTCATCAAAGATCATTAAAGGCTCAAAGCTTAACCTCGTACCTTACGGGTTTCACTGTTTCCTCATCATAGGAACAGGCCAGGGGTTACCCCCACAGTGATTTGGTCATCATGATTTAGTTGTCCCATTGAACCAAGTTCTTGGGATCTCCAGTCAGCAATGGTTGGGTGTCCACCATGATGCCGTTAAGCAATAGGCTTAAGGCCCATCCCTCTCGATGATTTCTCAACCACTTCTCTTGATAACCCTTTGGTTAGTGGATCCGCGATATTATCCTTTGACGGTATATAGTCAATAGTGATAATTCCGGTTGAGATCAATTGTCTAATGGAACTGTGTCGTCGTCGTATATGACGAGACTTTCCATTATACATCGTGCTCTGTGCTCTGCCAATAGCGGATTGACTATCACAGTGAATCCCTATTGCAGTTACAGGCTTTGGCCATCTTGGAATATCCTCCAGAAACTGACGTAGATATTCAGCCTCTTCGGCGCATTTATCTAGTGCCACAAACTCAGCTTCCATCGTGGAATGAGTTATCACCGTTTGTTTTGAGGATTTCCATGATATTGCCGCTCCAGCTAATGTAAACACATAGCCACTCGTAGACTTAAGTGCTTTCTTGCTAGATATCCAATTTGCGTCAGTATATCCTTCTAATACTGCTGGGTATCTGCCATAGTGCAGTCCATAGTCTCGAGTTCCCCTCAAGTACCTTAGTACCCTTATAATCGCTTTCCAGTGATCAGCTCCCGGATTACTCGTAAACCTACTCAACTTGCTAATTGAGTATGCAATGTCTGGTCTTGTACAACTCATGAGGTACATCAGACTACCAATTATCCTCGAGTATTCCAATTGGGAAACAGCTACACCTTTGTTCTTGGATAGGTGCAAAGTCATATCTACAGGTGTCCTAGCTTTCTCAAAGTCATCCTTAAGAAACTTCTCAAGGATCTTGTCAACATAATGTGGTTGACTTAATGCGAGACCCTCTGATGTTCTAGAAATTTGAATTCCCAGAATTACATTTGCTAGTCCCATATCTTTCATGTCGAACCTTGATTTCAACATGTCCTTTGTAGATTTGATAACTTTATCATTGCTTCCAGCAATAAGTAGATCATCTACATATAGTGTCATCATGACATAGCCATTGTCATTCTCCTTGACATAGCTGTTCTCGTTATCCTTGTAATAGGCACAGCTATCACATTCATTGATTTTGAAACCATTGGCCAGCACGACCTCATCAAATTTTTCATGCCATTTCATAGGCGCTTGTTTCAAACCATACAATGATTTCACCAATCTACACACTTTCCTTTCTTGTCCTGGGACAACAAACCCTTCAGGTTGTTCCATATAGATTTCTTCATCTATGTCTCCATTTAGGAAAGCTGTTTTCACATCCATTTGATGTACAGTTAGATTACGCATTGCAGCAATAGCAAACATCATCCTTATGGACGTTATTCTCGTTACAGGAGAATATGTATCAAAGTAATCAAGGCCTTTTTGTTGCTTGTATCCTTTAATTACAAGTCTGGCCTTATACTTATCAATAGTGCCATCAGTTTTCAACTTCTTCTTGAAAACCCACTTGCTACCTAATGGTTTGCAACCAGTTGGCAAGTCCACTAATTCCCAAGTATGATTTTGCATAATTGAATCAACTTCATTCTTGATGGCCTCTTTCCACATAGGTCCATCAGGTGAGGTAACCGCCTCCTTATAAGTTTTTGGGTCACCTTCTTCGAGCAAATAGGTCATAAAATCAGACCCATAGGATTTCTCCGTTCGTTGTCTTTTGCTCCTTCTCACTACCCCCACATTTTCGTCTTCACTTTCGTCACTCTCATTATCGTCATCTACAGACTCATGAGATCGTTTAGACGTCGTAGGTTGTTGGTTTCCTGGATTACAGGGAAACATCGTCTCAAAAAATGAGGCATTTCTTGATTCCATAATGGTATTCTTTTGAATATCAGGAATCTTGGATTCATGAACAAGAAACCGATATGCAGTGCTGTGTGGAGGATATCCGATGAAGACACAATTCACAGTCTTAGGACCTATCTTCACCTTCTTCGGTGTAGGGATCAGTACCTTTGCAAGGCACCCCCACACTTTCAGGTGTTGGTAACTTGGTTTCTTTTTCTTCCACATTTCATAAGGACTTACATCCTTATTCTTGCGCATCGTAATATTTAAAATATTATTTGCGCTTAAGATGGCTTCTCCCCACATCGATTGTGGGAGCCCAGAGCTTAACAACATCGCATTCATCATCTCTTTTAGAGTGCGATTCTTCCTTTCAGCCACACCATTTGACTGAGGGGAGTATGGTGCAGTGACCTCATGGATTATACCATGTTGTGAACAGAATTCCCCAAACGGTTCAACATATTCACCTCCACGATCACTTCGTATCGTTTTGATTTTCTCAGTTTGTTGTGTCTCAACTACTTCCTTATAGATTTTAAATTTATCTATAGCTTCGTCTTTGCTTTTCAACAAATATACATAGCAGTATTTTGTACAATCATCAATGAATGTAATAAAATACTTGTTTCCTCCTCTTGTTGGAGCGAATTTTAAATCACATATGTCGCTATGTATTAGGTCTAGCACTTTGGTGTTCCTTTCCACACGTTTAAATGATGATCTCGTTAATTTTGCCTCAACACAAGTCTCACACTTATGTTTTGGATCGATAGTAAGTTTAGGTATGTATTCTTTTGCACTTAAACGTCGTAAAGTGTCATAATTTACATGTCCTAATCTAGCATGCCATAAATTAGGAGACTCAAGCAAGTAAGCAGAAGAATTCTTCATTTCATTATCGTCCTTAACGGACATTACATTGAGCTTAAAAAGCCCATCAGTTAAATAACCCTTGCCTACAAACATACCACTCTTAGACAAAATAACTTTATCTGACTCTATTACAATGCGAAAGCCATGCTTATTCAACAGAGAACCAGACACAAGGTTCTTGCGAATATCAGGCACATAAAGTACATTCTTCAAAGTCAGATTCTTCCCAGAGGTCATCTTCAGGATCACCATGCCTTCACCCTCAATGGTAGAAGTTGCTGAATTCCCCATGTAGAGTTTCTCACCAGCATCGGAAGCTTTGAGGCTAGAGAAAACCGCCTTGTCTGAGCAAACATGCCTAGTAGCACCAGTATCAATCCACCATTCACGTGGATTAAAACCGACCAGGTTCACTTCAGAGACCGTAGCACAGAGGTCTATGTCACCCATCTCCTTGGAGATATTCTCTACCATGTTTGCTTCTTTCTTCTTGTTGGGCTTCTTGGGCTTCTTGCAGTCAGAAGACCTATGACCAACTTTATCACAGTTGTAGCACTTCCCTTGAAATTTCGACTTCGAAATCCCTCCCTTGGGTGCCAGCTTTGCCCCTTTACCAGAATTAGCCTTCTTGGGCTTGGAGCTTTGAGCATGCTCCACCATGTTTGCCTTCTCAGTGGCAACGTTAACTTTCTTCTCGGACCCTCTGTTGTCTTCTTCAATACGAAGTCTAACAATAAGATCCTCCATAGACATCTCCTTTCGCTTGTGCTTAAGGTAGTTCTTGAAATCTTTCCATCCAGGTGGAAGCTTTTCAATAACAGCAGCAACTTGGAAAGACTCACTTATGACCATTCCCTCAGCATGAATGTCATGAATGATCACCTGCAGTTCCTGCACCTGACTGACCACAGTCTTAGAGTCTGCCATCTTATAATCAAGAAAGCGGCCAACAATCCACTTCTTTGCCCCAGCGTCCTCGATTTTATACTTATGGTCAAGTGACTCCCATAAGACCTTAGCTGTTGGCTTTGCGCTGTATACGTTATACAACGAGTCAGACAAACAATTTAACACATAGTTCCGACAGATGTAGTCAGAGTGCTTCCAAGCATCAGCAGCATACACAGTCTGCATGTTACTCTCAGCAGTGAGCAACGGTGGTTCTTCCTTAAGGAAGCGATCCATATGCAACGTGGTCAGATAAAAGTGCATCTTTTGTTGCCAACGTTTGAAGTTCGTTCCGTTGAACTTCTCAGGTTTTTCAGCATGTGCAGCAGGCACAGTTGGCATAACAGGTGCAGCAGGCACCACGGGTGGAACAGATGGTACGTGCGTCTGTACTACAGGTGTATGCACACCAGTAGGCACCGCAGGTATGATCGGAGGAGTGAATCCTGCCGATATCTGTCCAAGAGGAACACTAAACTGTCCAATGACAGTGTGTCCCACAGGCACATGTCCCGAAGGCACATGTCCCGAAGGCACATGTCCAACAGGCGTTTGACCCCCATCAGATCGTACGATCCGTGCGTTAGGGTTAATCGGCTGCTGGTGAACCCCATCAGATCCAGTGATCTGTGCGTTGGGATCAGCCGTCATGTTCATCGAATCGTTCACAGTTTGGTTCTCCATCGATCTGTTACTCAACAAAACAAGCAGATACAGATGTATCAGTCACAGATGTATATAAAATAAATAGCTTTAAGATTGTGAAAACAATCTGCGATTAATACAAATAATCAAACAAGTGTGTGCGTGAGTAAACGAAATCAAACGGAGGAAGAAAAGATATAAACAGAAGAGAGATCCTCGAGTCCAGTTGAAACTGTCTCCTTAAAGCTATTTCGCCTCTCACCGTATGTGCGAGTCGATAGCCTCCCAGGATAAAACGAGGTAGCGGCGGCGTTACGGATAACGAGCACCTTTAGCGAGCTTGAACGGGCACGAAACTATCACCGAGAGAGAGAGATTTGTGTTTAGAGACGAATATGTTTTTGGTGTGTCTAACCCTAACGCCTTAGAGGTGTTTATATAGGTGTAGATAGACTTGTGCGCTACTCTTTTCCATAATTAAATATCATTAATTATGGAATCGGTGTAATACTTGCAAGCTACTCTATTCCATAAATAATCTGAAACAGAATCAGATTGAATATATCAAGACATACACCATATCAATTAATCTGAAACAAAATCAAATTAATTTATGCCATAATATTTGAGCCAAATTCTAATGGAAAATAATAATTTCCATTATTAAGAGAATATCATCATATCTCACACATCTTTTAGTCATAATGCTCAAAAATATGACTTACCAATATGGGACTTATACCCATATTTTCCAACACATATTTCCTAAAGTCTAAAGATGAGGCTAGTGAAATCATCATCAATCACATAAGGCAAGTCAATAATCATCCTGATTTTAAGGTTAGAAGAATCAGGAGTGACAATGGAACTGAGTTCAAGAATTCTGTGATGAGAGAATTATGTGAGGAAAATGGGATTCTGCATGAGTTTTCAGCAGCAAGAACTCCACAACAGAATGGAGTAGTGGAAAGGAAGAACATATCACTTATTGAAGCTGCCAGGACAATGCTTGAAGAATCTAAACTGCCAACATATTTCTGGGCTGAAGCTGTAAATACTGCATGCTACACTCAGAATATTTCCCTAGTTAATCAAGCAAGATGCATGACTCCCTATCACTTGTTCAAGAACAAGATTCCAACTCTAAATTTTCTTCATGTCTTTGGCTGCAAATGCTATATTCTGAGAAATCAAACTGATCAAAATGGGAAGTTTGATGCTAAAGCAGATGAATGAATTTTTGTTGGATATGCTGTTGGTAAAGCATATATAGTCTACAATCTAAGAACCAACATTGTTGTGGAATCAATACATGTTGTGTTTGATGATAAAAATATTGAAGGACTACAAGATGGAGACTACCATGAGAGCCTCAAATTCGACAATGTGGAGATGGTTAGTGATGACAGTGATGATGAAAGTGATCAAGAAACAGTATCAAAGGATAATGTAGAAAAATTCACTACCAATGAAGCACAAAACTCAACATCTGTCGAGTTGCATAATGCTTCATCTGTCGGGAGGCAATCTGCTTTATCCGTCGGGAGACAACCAGCTTCATCCGTCGGTACTCTAAATTCATCATACGTCGGGTTATCAAGAACAGCTGGAAATTAGAATAGATCACCTGTAGAAAGTTCCCCTTTCTCAAATCAAAGATCCACAAACTCAGGAGGAGTTTTCAACAATCAAAACTCAATCACACATCAAGACAACAATGAGGCCTCTTCATCTAGAGCTAATCTACCTCAACAAAGGAAATGGACAAAAGATCACCCATTTGAGCTCATAATTGGTGATGTTTCTTCTAGAGTTCAAACCAGGAGAGCAACTCAAGAAGAATGTCTATACAACAGCTTTCTTTCCAAGGAAGAACCAAAGAAGGTAGAAGAAGCTTTGTTGGATCCTGATTGGATTTTAGCTATGCAGGAGGAGCTAAACCAATTTGAAAGGAATAATGTATGGAAGCTGGTGCCCAAGCCTAAAGGAAAGATTCAAATAGACACTAAATGGGTATTCAGAAATAAGATGGATGAGAATGGCATAGTAGTCATGAACAAAGTCATATTGGTTGCTAAGGGCTATTGTCAACAAGAAGGAATAGATTTTGATGAAACATTTGCTCCTGTTGCAAGAATTGAAGCCATCAGAATCTTATTAGCCTATGCAGCCCATGCCATTTTTAAGGTCTATCAAATGGATGTCAAAAGTGCCTTTCTGAATGGAGATTTGGAGGAGGAAGTCTATGTCAGTCAACCTCCTGGTTTTGAAGATCCAAATTTTCCAGAACATGTCTATTATATTTTGAAAGCACTTTATGGATTGAAGCAAGCACCTAGAGCATGGTATGACACCTTATCAAAGTTCCTTTTTGAAAATCATCTCACAAGAGGTACTGTAGATAAAACTTTATTCTTTAGAAATGTAAATGGCTCTAGTATACTTGTTCAAATTTATGTAGATGACATTATTTTTGGCTCTACAGATGAGAAACTTTGTAAAAAGTTTGCCAAATTGATGCAAAGTAAGTATGAAATGAGTATGATGGGAGAACTAACTTACTTTCTTGGTTTGCAAGTTAAGCTAGTTAGTAATGGAATATTCATTAGTGAAACTAAATATGTTTTTTATCTTTTAAAGAAGTTTGATCTAATGGATTGCACATCTGCAAAAACTCCCATGGCCACTGCAACTAAACTTGAATTAAACACTACTGAAAAGTCTGTGGATGTTTCAAGTTATAGGGGCATGGTTGGCTCACTTTTGTACTTAACAGCTAGTAGGCCAGATATAATTTTTGCTACATGTTTATGTGCTAGATTTCAGGCTGATCCTAGAGAATCTCACTTAGTAGCTATTAAGAGAATTTTCAGACATCTCAAGGGAACACCAAAACTTGGCATTTGGTACCCTAGAGATTCTGGTTTTGATCTAACTGGTTATTCAGATACAGATTATGCAGGTTGTAGAATTGATAGAAAAGGTACAACAGGAACCTGTCAATTTCTAGGAAATAAGCTTGTATCCTGGTTCAGTAAAAAGCAAAATTCAGTTTCTACTTCTACAGCTGAAGCTGAATACATTGCTGCTGGCAATTGCTGTGCACATATTTTATGGATGAAAAATCAATTGCTAGATTATGGCCTGCAAGTTGAAAGGATTCCTATTTTCTGTGATAACACAAGTGCAATTGCCATCACTGAAAATCTAATACAACATTCAAGGACAAAGCACATAGACATCAAGTACCACTTCATAAGGGAACATGCAATGAATGGTACTGTGGAACTACATTTTGTTCCAAGTGAGAAGCAGCTTGCAGATATTTTTACCAAACCACTGGATGAATCCACATTTTCAAGGTTGGTAAGTGAATTAGGTATGCTCAATTATTCTTAAATCTTTATGAGATAATTTGCAAGTTGTAATGCAGCCAGAAATTTAATTGATTTTTCAGTGTTGGATGAAATTTTGGCTAAGTCAAAATTTACATCTCGACAAATGATCTTTATCCATCAAGTTTGATCATCCGTCGGTATACAATTTGCTAATAAAAATCAATTATTTTTCTAGAATATTTTATGACTCGACGGATAACAGTTTATCCTCATCCGTCAAATTGTCTTAATCTTAGCCGTTAATTCCCTGAACATTATCCATCGAGTATAATTACAGTTTGTAAGCATAACACGACGGATAATGTGTGGAATTTTTACAGTTTATTTTTAAACGGCTATTTTAGGCAATTTTCATTGGTTACTTTATTTTACTTTATTATTTTTAACAGTTATTTTTGAGATAGTATAAAAGCTTATTTCATTTCCATTGCTTTTCTTTTATCATTCTCAAATCAACTGCTCCAATTTCTTTCTCTTTCAAAGCACTTACTCTCTTTCTTCAAGCTCTTATTCTCTAAGAATGGCGCCCGTTGTCAATATTATGTCTCAAACTGGGTTTATTTATGAGAAGGACAATTTCACTGTACTAATAAACAAGGGGATTCAGCAATCTGGTGACTATCACAAGATGATGGACTTTGTGAAGAATTGTAAGCTTAGCTATACCATGCTGGAATCACCCACAATCTTTTGTGAAGTTGTTGAAGAGATGTGGACCATTGCTACATACAACTCAACAGATAAGACAATCACACTCACCATTAAAGGTAAGGAATTATGTATCATTAGTGATGTTATAAAAGCATGTTTCAAGATTCCTGATAACACTGTGACCTCACCACACACTGACACTGATATAATCAATATGCTTAATTCCATGAACTATGCTCTTTCTACTTCTAAGTTAAGTGACATTAGGAGATTGGGCCTTAGGAAAGAATGGATTTTTATATGTGATGTAGTGACAAAGGTCTTTTCAGGTAAAATCAGTAATTTTGATTCAGTCAGTATCTCCATGCTTAACATGCTCTACATGCTAGTTACAGATAGGTTCTATAATTTTAGTGACCTTGTTTTATTTGAGTTGGGATTCAAACTAGGAGAGTTAAATAAGAGAGGTAAGAATGTGTATTATGCTAGATTCTTTATGATGTTAGCTAACCACCTCTCTGAGGGAATTGTGCTTGAGAACCCTAACAATAAATTATATTGTTGGGTTCAAGAGAGAAGGGTCATTGCAGATTTGAACAGGGCCAATCATCACAAGGAGGTGCCACTATTCTATTTCCCTGCAATGGAAGCACCTCAGGTAAGTGAGGTAAGTTCATCTATCCCTGCTATTCCAACCTCATAAGTTTCTTTGAGTTCCAGTGTAGTTATGGCAACTGTGTCAATGACCCAACAGTTGCCTACCCAAGCTACCAAACCAACAAAAATTTCTAAATCCAAATCAAAGAAAACCCCCTCTGGTATCTCTCAAAAGATGCCAGTTGCAAAATCCACCAAAACAAAAGAGGGGAGTGTGCAGGTGGGTAAGGCAGGTGAGGGAAGGGGTGAACATAAAAGAAACCCTAAGGATAAGGATGGAGAGTTGAGTGGTTCCCAACCTAGCCACACTGCAGTTTCCCAACAAACTACAGTGCTTAAAAAGGATAAAAGCTCATTTCAAGCTGCATCCTCCCAAAAGGATGTAGCTATTGAACAAAGCTCTCAACCAAGAGCACAGGTCAAGAGGGTTAGGGACACAAGCTCACCCCAAACTTATGCCAGAAAGAAGAAATCTAAAACTCTTGGAGATGCACAGGGTACACACACTGTGCAAACTGGTGCTAAAGACACAATCACTACACCTTCACAAATTTAGTTTGATGTGGCTCCAATAAAATGTGAAGTCACAGCCAAAATCTCTAGTAATAGAAGCACCTCAAACACCAAACTCACCCACAAACTCTCTGGATGTGGATATGATAAACACATCAATTCCTGATTCCCCTTCTTTAACTTTGTTGGGGAAGCCAAAATCTTTGCAAGTGAGCATCATCTTTTAGATGATTTGTTGGCTCACTTGCCAATTCTTTCAAGAACTGTTGAATCATCTGTGCCCAAAATATCATCAATCAACACAGAGTCCACAATAGTTTCTATTCCAAGTTCATTCATTTCTACTCTCTCGATGGATATTGCTCATCCGTCGAGTAGTGACTGTATCCCGACGGATAAGCTTAACAGCAGTTATCCATCGATTAGAAAAATCACTAACCCGATGGATATTCCTTATCCGTCGAGTGTCTCTGCACCACCTCAAACTTCATTTATTTCAAGTGCAGAAGAGTTAGTGGTTGTACAGTCACTATTAGGATTGAGAGAGAAGAGTGTTTTGAGTGAGAGTTTGGGTTGCTCCCAGGAAAAAGTAGAGGAAATGAGTGAAACTATGCACTCCATTTCTTCAGGACTGGCAAAAGAGAGTGAGAGAAGTCCCACCTTAGATGGTGAAGGTGAGGGTGTGAGGGTGGGGAGCCAGGGTGAGACCCTGATGTAACAAAAGAGAGAAAACGAGAGAAATGAAGGTACTGGATCTATAAGGATGGATGTCATTGCTAGTGAGTCAATGAATGTCTAGGATGCAGACAGGGTGGGACTATCTCAGCAACCTCAAGCTGTTATAGATTCCACCTCTCTTGATGCTGAGGCATTTACTCACCCTGTTCCAGCTTATCAACTTCTAGCTGAACAGGGCAATGACGATGCAGAAAGGAAGCTCAATCTGGTGCATACCACACAGTCTATGCTAAGAGCTAAGGATGCCATCACAGCTTTTCCCTCTACAGCTGGTGATGTGGATTATGAGACTGGTGGTTCAGCTGATTTTTTTGATGATGAAAGTGGGGATAGTGAAGATGAAGCAATGGACATAGGGGGAGAAGTAGGTTCCAGTTCAAGATTAGGTATGCCATCATGGGCATTTTCAAAGCACTGTGATGAGCACTACTTCAAGATAACCCTGATCCAACTAATCAATCAGACAAATACTGCTTTTCAAACCACTACAAATGCCAGCACCAAGAAGCTCCTTCGGGCACATCTAGCCTCTCTGCAATTTCAACAAATTCAAGGCTTCCAACATGCTAGGGATGTAAACACCATGGTGATATTGAGGAGATGAAGAAGGCCATTTCAGACAAGATGGATTCTAAGCTTCCAGAAGCTAGAATGCTTGACATCAAGAGGCAATTAAGGAAAAATTCTGATCTTGCAACCAAGATAGATGCCTTGGATACAAGAATGTCAGCCATGGAAGCATCTTTAACAACCATTTATCTTCATCAAGCCCAACAGACAGATTTACTTCAAAAACTGGTGGCTGCTCAAACCTCCTCCTCTACTCAACTTAATGATAAAAAAAGTGGGAGAAAGGACCAAGTGAGGGGGAGAGGCTTCAAATTCAAATCAGTAAAGTAATTGTGCCTTCAATTACTATCTCAAAGCCACCAGTTACAGACAGTATAGATCTGATAAATACAGCAGCAACCAACATTAGAGCAGCTAAAATGAAGCAGTTGAAACCAATCAACTGGGAGAAGATTGATGAGGATATACAAAGGAAATTTGGGCTAGTAAAGGAGCCAGAAAAGTCAGCCATCAATCACTCTCAAATAAAGCAGATTTTTGTGAATGAGATGAGCATGAACTATCTGGAAAGGGGACAGTCATCCTGCATCAAATCTCCAAAGGCTGAAATAATTCTGAAACCAAGGGTGAACTATCCAAAATCATCATTGAAGAACCCTTTGGATACTGTGTATGAGACACCTAAGCCTGATGAGAAGAAACTTCTGTCAAGGTCAATTGCCTTCTACAAGGATCCAGATGATTCAGCTTTAAAAAGAAGAACTGTTAAAGTTTTCAGGAATGGGAAAGAAATCTGTGTGGTGGCTGGACATCCTCAATTTGCTCAAGCAAAGAGAGAAGAAAAGGCAAGATTGAAGCAAGAAAAGAAGAAAGCTATTCTAGATGACAACAAGGCTAAGCAAAAGAAAGAGCAAACTGCTATCTTGGCCAAGCTATAAGGTGTGAAACCAACACAACAGATTCCTTCTCAGCCATCCGGAATCACTGAATCTCAAGACCCATAGAAGCAAGTTCAACAAGAAAAGAAGAAATCTCCAAGAATCAAGGAATTGGCTAAAAGAACCAAAAGGAAACTGGATATTGTTGATAAGGAATTGGATAATCAGTTTCCCAAGAAATCCACTCAAACAACAACTCAAGCATCAAAACCCTCTGTGGTATTTGAAGATATCAAGGTGGTGGATCCTTACAGGAACATTCATGGTGAACCTATTGTGCCTAAGGATGAACCAATAGAATGGGAGAACATACCAATTCCTGACTTCAATTTGCAAATCCTTAACAAGCCAAAGAGAACAAAGTCAAGAGCAGTCAAGAAAGTGAAGTTGTCACCTCTTAAATCCACATCTTTAGTCAAAGCTCAATCTAAAGTCAATAAGGGAGATTACATGTACTTGTGTGACATCAAGGAATTCTCTGATCTAAATCTCTATGTAGATGAACTAGAAGAAGTAAGAGGGATTGATGCATACAGAAACCTACCTGAAAGGCTAGTTTTCAAGTACAAGGGAGGAAAGAAGATTCAATGGCCACTTCACAGGATCCTTCAAGAAAGCCAAGCTGTACTGATTAAGGTTTATTCATCTTTTAAGAAGAACTTTGGGTTCAATGTTACTGCAAGAAGATTGGTTCTAAAGAAGATTGAAGAACTAAGGAGTGTTAGAGCTAAAGATGCACTCCCAAAGACTCTAATTATCCCTTACACAGGGAGAATAGTGCATCTAAGGCCCTACTGGATGATGGAGTTCATGGATGATAAAGGAGTAAGAAGATTTTTCAGATTAGAAGACCTACTGAGCATCTCTAGCAATGAGACTCTCTTGGAAATGCAAGAAAAGTTAAATCTCTCAGAATCTGATGAACTGGAATTCCACAGGCAGCTCGAAAATCAGATTGAAGAAAATAATAGAAAGCTTGGAAAGAGATGTAGACCTTCAAGGAACTAGATAAATCTGCTCAGGCTAGAGGAGCATCTTGAAAATGACTGTGAGCAAAAATTTGTACATTTTGTTAATTGAAGCACTTTACAGTTTTATCTATCTACTTTCAAAGTTGTATTTTTAAGGTGTTTTGTTATCATCAAGTATCTCTTAATTTATGGCTACAATTCCAGTAGACATAAATTGGGGGAGATTATTGTGTATATGTTGTGAACTTGATGATTTCATTAACAAAAAGCCTTGGTAGATTTTACTTAGTGAAAATGTAGCACTCAACGGATAAGGATTATAGTCCTGACGGATGACTCAATATAGTCCCGACAGATGATGATTTATTATCCATCGAGTGAGTAGCTTATGTAACAATAAGTCTGTAGCACATTTCTGCATACATATTGTTTAGAATCTGTAGTAGTACTTAAGTCATGTTGACTTTAACTAGATATGCAGAATAGGTTGATTAATTGTATATAGACGATGTCTTGTAATTCTGCATAAATAAAATGAAGTCTAGTGCCTTATTACTACCCAATGGATAAACAACAATGAATTTGACGGATGATCAACAACCCGACGGATGATCATTAACTCGACGGATGATCATGAACCCGACGTATAAAGAATTCAAATATCTGTTGACAGTGACAACACAGTCACATGCGTCGAGTGTATGCAAATGGAATGTTGTAGCCTATTCAACTGGTTTTCGAGAACAAAGAAGCATTGCCATTTCCATGCTATTATGAAGATATTCAAAGATGCTAGAATAGAGTAATAAAGTAGCGTCGTAGTAGACTCGATAGTTTTTGTTTTATTATCTTGTCTTATTGCTTTGTAATCTTGGTGATATATAAACCAAGAAGCAATAAATAGAACAACTAACTAAAAAACTAAGCAACCAAGAGAGAAACATTTGTAAGCTGAATTCTCAGTATTTCTCAGTATTCTTAATTGTTCATTTATAAGCAGCTGTGAGCTTTTTGCACACAGAGTTCTCTCGATATATATTATATATCTCTGGTGGAATCATTCAAATCCACCAGAAAGTTTTTAAAGACTCTTGTTTTTAATTACTTGTGTTTTGATTCATTTCAAGTGATTATTCCGCATTCTGCTAATCAATTCACACTGATATATATAACTGAGTTAGAACAATTTTTATTCAAGAAAAAGTTTTAATAAATCCATTCAACCCCCTTCTGTAATTCTTGTTATATTGTTAAGGGACTAACATGGTTTTATGGCTAAACCAAAAGAAGGAATTACTGAAGTTTTTCAGAGGTTCAATAAGTTGATAAATGACTTGCAGCTACATGATAAATATTATAAGGCTGAGGAGGTTAACCTAAAGTTCCTATTAGCTCTTCCTGACCATCTAGAACAGAAAATATCAGCTATTAGAGAAGGAAGAGATCTAAGCAGAATGACTTTGGAAGTTCTATATGGAATCTTGAAAACTTATAGACTTGAGATGCTGCAGAGAAAGTCATTGAAAGCACACCATGGACATGTTGTTGATGATTCCAGTGCTTTGATTGTACATGACAGAGATGAAAGTGAAGATGAGAAAGATAATCAAATTTCAGTTATTCAAGCTATGGAATAAAAGAACAAAGGACCTCAGAAACAAGTTGTGTTGGAGCTGGAGGAAGATGAATACTACACCTTGGATGAGCTAGATAAAATGGACCAATCCATGGCTTACTTGGCTAGAAAATTTTCCAACATAAGAGTTAAAAATCCAACATTTTTCAAAAGCAAGGGACAATCTTCCAACATCAACAATTGGAAAACAAAAGCTCAATATAATTCAGCTAGCAAAGGTGGCTACAAAACATGATCTGTGGACAAATCAAAGATAAGGTGCTTCAACTGTGATGAGTTGGGTCACTTTTCTACTGAATGCAGGAAGCCCAAAAAGGTGAAGAAGGATAAAGCTTACTTGGAACTGGAAGCAAAACATGAAGCTCTCTTGATGAAATAGTCTAGAAAAGCCTATATTGCAGAAGGAAAGAGTTGGGATGATACTGATAATAATGATGATGAGGATGAAGAAGTTGGAAACTATGCACTAATGGCTGTTGACACTACTAGAAATATGCCCTTAGACATCAGTTTAAACCGATTTTTTTTTTCAAACCGATCTCTTCGCATGTGTAGAGAAAGGTAGGGGTCTTTAATATCGATTTTTAGCCGATGTTAAAGATATACATAGACATCGGTTTTTTTAGCAAACTGATGTATAATTAGTCCCTTTTTTATAACATGTTAAAACTAGATTGTGAAAATGGTATTTAGGAGGTTAAAAAGCACTATATTCATATAACAGGGTAGAACTTTTAACTGATAGACATCAGATTCTTAAAAAAACTGATGTCTTATTTTGTATTTTACATCGGTTTATTTACCCAACCGACGTTAAACATAACTTATAAAATCAGTTTTACTTGAGGAAGCGATGTGAAACTTCTACTTTAACATCGGTTGCGTAAGTTAAACCGATGTACATTATTCTGGAAGACGTCAGTTTTCTTTTAATTACTTTTATATACTTGTACAAAGCGATGTGTTTTAACATTTTAGACATCGTTTTCATTCCTATAATTTAATTTATTTTGTTAGTTTAGATATCATTTTTAGTTTAAGCAGGTGATGTGTTTTCAGTTGCTTCACATCAATTTTATAACAAGAACCGATGTTTGAGTTCTTTTTTTAAAATAATAAGCATGTAAATTTGTGCATAAACCCAGACAAAAGCAAAAAAAATACTAAATCAACATCCAACAAACAACCATAATTATACTAAATCAACTTCCGTGTCTACAACCAAAATCCAACCACATTCTCCGACAACCAACATCCAACCATTCCGACGTCCAATAAACAACCAACATGTATATATCTACAAACAAAATCCAATCCACCCATCCATATGCATCTCCATATTCGATTATTAAAAACCTGATATAGATATTAAGAAAATCTATACACTTTCACTTCTTGTTTCTTTTGGATTCCAAATTTGTGGTATTTTTAAGTGCTTCTTGAGCATCAGTGTCTATGCCGAGCTTGAAGATAGTAGCTGCCTACAGATAAAATGTAGTTGACCACTCTGGAGACACTACTTGGGCTTGCATAGCATCTCCAAGAGCTTGTTGTAGCTTGTCAGTCATTAAATAAGATAAACAACACCTAGCAAAAACTATAGGCGATACCATTGTCCCTCCATCAATGAACTACATTGACAAAATTTAACTTAGCTTACTGATTAAACCATGCAGTAGCTTACAAAAAAGATTTCACTTTTAAAGTGTTGGAGTGATGGATACCCCAGGATTTTAGCAAAGACAACTGGTAGAGTCTTTGCTTCGACATTAATACTCAGAAGCAAAATATGTTATTTTCCATGATTGTCATGTCTATCAAATTCCTTATGTTGACAGTACAACATAATAGAAGCATAATCCTATAAATTAGATTATGTAAACGGTAAAAAATGGAGGCACCTGCGTGTAACAGTCTATTGCATTTGTGAAATCCTTTGCGCGGAAAGCAGAATCTCCTTACTTCTTTGAATTCAATGTCTCCTACATTAAATCTGTCCATGCTTGAAAAGATAACTGTAAGCCAGATTGTTGACAGCCTTTATTTTTGTCTTCTCAACAAGAAGAAAGATTACGCGACATCAATAAAGTTAAACTTACAGCTTCAAATACAAGTAGTGCTAGGAACTACTCTGCTTTTTGCTAGAGCTATTAGAGAGGGAGAGTAATACCTCTATTTCCTTTTGAAGGGACAGGAGATCTGTGACGCCCTCTAAACCTGGGTCAGAAGTTTGGGGCTCACAACACACACCACAATATATAAACCTGTATATAAAGTATTATGTGCATTAACCCTTCTTTACCCAACCACGGATCACAACAGATTAGAGTATGAAAACAAGCCACAACCTTAGCTTTTATTATATCGTAGCAAACCCCAACTAGTTCAACTTACAATTGATAATGATATCATTCTTACAATCTCACATAACTCATCTACAATATAAGCTCCTGCTAGCTCGATCCAACTTAACCTGGAACCCTAGCTCGCACGTTGGACTGAGAATCCTTGTTATCAACAAATTTTCCTTTTTAACTGTTGAAAACATAAAAAGTTTTTCAAGAGTGAGCTAACTAACTCAGCAAGTCATAATAGCAACAATTGAGGTTAATCAATAATCAATTGAAGTGATTCAGAAGAATCAAGTTTTTGAATAAGCAATATTTAGAATTTGATATTCACTTTTCATTTTAAGAACCAAGGTTAGGCTGCTGATCAGTCATGCACTAACCTCGAGCAAGGCTCGCAACTTTGCTCTATATACTGGATCCAAGACACACATTGGCCTATTATGGCCACGAATCTGGTCTGACCACGAATCTGGTCCACACGTATAAAACCATCCAATTCTAGAACAATTCAATATGAAAACCAATGTAAATCAATAAGCTGAATCAAAAACAACCTTTATCTTGAAGTATAGGATGATTCATAACACCATGAAGGCATAACAGGGAATTCAAAAAGATTGGCTTTCAATCAAGGAAAGAATCAGAAAGTAGAAGACCAAGGGTTCAAGGGTTCCAAGAATTAGTCTTCTGTTAAACAAGGAATAAGGGTTGGTATGTCAAGCAATTCAATATCAGAAATCAGTATGTGGTAGATATGCATTTGTGGAGTAGTATCGTATGTGTCTGGCTCGTATCTAGAAATTCAACAATCAATGGTTTATGAAGAATAAGGCTTATGGCTCAAGATCAATAAGAATCAGGGTTCAAGTTTAAATAGTTTAAAGTGCTTGTAGTATAAAACATGAGTTATTTTGAATAATAGTGACATATTATGAAACAGTTCGAAAATATTTGCAATATATCTTGAAAAAGGTTTAGAGGTACTTGCCTTGTCACCGATGATTTCCACTTTACTGGTACTCATCTCACAGTTTCACTCATCAACCACTTTTCTTCTCTTTCTATGCCTTGCTTCTATTTATCAATCACTTTCCTTCTCTTTCTACGCTTTGATTCTATTTATGGATCACTGGTTTCCTTTTCTATACCTCGCTGACTCTTCTAGGAATCACAAGTATCTATCAATTATTCATACTCATATTATTCTAATCGTCACATAGACGTCACAAGCTTTTATCTACCCTTCGTTTCACCCAAATCCGATTTACGGATTAAAAGTTATGACTAAAATAGTCAAACCATAACCACATAGTCATATAACACATCAATCAGTTAGCACGTAGCATATAGCACGCAAGATATTTGATCAAAATAATTTTTCAAAGAAGATTCGAGGTCAAAATGATTTTTCAGGTATTTAATATGAATTTTTGAACATTTTTCAAAATTAAAATGGGACTCTGAATCAATTTATAATTAAATAATAGGGTTCGAACACCCGAATCTGACTTTAAAATAATTTTATAATAATTATCGAGACTTGAAAATAATTTTAAATAATATTTAAAGCTCAAAATTTTTTTTTGAAATTTTTAAATCAATTTTAAATAATTAAATCTAATTATTAAATTAATTAAAATTAATTAAATTAATTAATCAATTAATTATTAATTAATCAATTAATTAAAATATTTAAAAACTAATTAAAATTAATTAATAAAATAATTTCGATTTATTTTTAAGTAAATAAATAATTAAAAGAATTTTCTGAATTATAAATAATTAAATAAACATTTTAGAATTAAATTAATAATTAAAAGAAATTTTTAGAATAAAAGAATTAGATTTTTTTTTGATTTATTTTTAAAACAAAAATCAGGAACAGGTTTTAGGAAACCACACTTGGTTTTTATAGATCAAAACCGGGTCGGCTAATTTGGTAAACGGGTCGGAAAGAAAACCCAGAACCCGGCCGGATGAAATGCAGATTCAGGCGGCCGGAGAATTTTCCGGCGGCCGGAGAATTTTCCGGCGGCCGGAGAATTTTCCGGCAAGGCTCCGACAACGATCAAAACCTAATCGTTTGGCCTGATTCTTATGTGGTTTGAATTCTAAACTCTTCCAGGAAGCCATTAGCATCATCAAACACAACATAAAATGATTCCAACACGAAATCCGGCGAGAATCGCCATTAAAGCTGGTGAACTCTAGGTTTTCCGATGAGTCAATGCAGGAAGCCAACACCGAAGTTACATACATGAAATGAATCATTTTAAAACGATATACTCACTGGTACTGCTTATTTGAACCCAGAATCAACCAAAACAAAATCCCCAAATCGAATTAAGAACATTCAAATAACTAAAAAAAACCTAATTCGAATTTTAACATAATCAAACCCCATTTTCACCATGTTATTGACCTCTATTTTTGACATATAATATACCAAATTGATGAGGAGAAAATTATTTACATGATTATACCATCAAACCACACAAACAACATCAAGAACAAAATTTCATAATTTAATTTTTAATTAATTCGAAATAAAATAATTAAATCAGAAAAATACCTTGATTTCTCAGCAAAAACAAATGGTTGATTCAGAAAGAAGATTTCGAGAGCTTCGTTTTGATATATTACACGCCTGAATCGGAGTTCGATAACGCCTTCGTTCGTGCGTTTGATTCTCAAGAACGCAATATTAATTTGACATTTTCTCTGTATTTAACGGGGTTTTACTGACTGATTGTGATTATAAGAATAAAATGAAATAATAAAAGGGCTATATATATTTTTGGAATATTGGTTCGTTTTGGATCTTTAAATTAGTTACTTAGCCGCTAAGTAACTGCAAAAACGATCCGATTTGATACCTGTATTGAATAATTATCCAAAATGGGCTTCTTATAAAACACTATATATGAGAATAACATAATAATATTCCGTCTTTTGAGAATAGGGGTTTTGTTGATTCACCGAAATGATTATCGTATTGAAAATCTTGCGTCGGGCCGCGTACGGGTCAAACCGTAATCCGGATTGAAAAAGTCAAAACACGGAAAATGTCTGGAATTACCAAATTAGGTTAGGAAGGAGTTTTCAGAAGAGTTTTGGGTTGTAAAAATGTAAAATCGGTTGAATTCGGATGGTTCCTAGCTTTATAAAATAATTTTGTAATTATTCAGAAAATAATTATTAAATTCATAAATCAATATAAAATCATATAACAGCCCAAAATTTACCAGAAAAATACCGTAGTTATCTATATTTTATACTGGTCATAATAAAATTAACATACTTATACTGTATCACATATAAGCATTCATATAGCCACACCAATCATCTACATAATTCACCAAAAATCGCATAATAATCATATACAAATTATTTATTGATAAAAATAATTACACGCGATATCTCGGATGTTACATCCTTCCTCCCTTAAATGGATTCTGTCCTCAGAATCACTCTAAGGATCAGATAGTGATACCTTCAAGTATCTTACTCTCATTTTCTCGGGTTGATTCCTCAACCTTACAACTTTTCATAAACTTTTACTTGCAGCATCAACCATTACTTAACAACCTCTCACTGACATCATATTCTATCCGTTCCTCATATAACTCCACTCAAGTCTCCATTATATATATAATGGAGCTAAATTACTCTTCCTGAGTATACACATATAAATACCCTATGAATCTGCTAAACGTGTGGCAGTGAAGCCAACTTACTTGTACTTATCCTGACTATTTTACTGTCTCAAAAGGACCAGCATAATTCTTACTAATTATCTATCTTTGCAATTCTAGTAATTCGTGCTCACGAACATTGACAATAGCTACTGGTTATTGAACCCCATCCCCACATGTTTCTCTATTCAATTAACTTAGTTCATAATCACTTCGAGTCGCATTCGAGGCACTTTAATCGTTCTTTTAATCTTCTCGCCCATCTGCGAATGATATACTGAAACTATGGCGTATTCGATTTCTAACATTCTCGAGATTACTCCAGAGTTAAGAATTAACGAGAAAATCTCGACTGAATATGACTAACGCATAGACTTATCACCATATTTTATTTTCCTTGAAGCACAATCGAGGAGGTTTATCGAGTGAAGATCTCTTACCATTTTAAAGAAAGTTCGCTAACCTGGAGGCATCATCGGTATACTTTCAACCTATATTATCATTTATTTTGGTTCTAAGGAGTTCTCATACGAGACTGATCGCATTGCTTTCCTTGACTTCTAATCACATATAACGTTTATTCTTTCTTTATACCATACTATCAGAGAGTCTTCTTTAACATCCCTTTGGAGTAACTTGAATCTCTTGAGTTATTGTTGTTCAACCAAATTCTTATCTTTTTAGTTCCGCCTTACTTAATGCCCGTTCATCTAGGAGTGGTATATACTATTTTGGTTCGACATAATTTATCGTATCCTGAATACTTCTGTCAAATTTCAAATCACACAATATTGATTATCTACAATTAGTTTCAGGATCTGATGACGTACCACCATTTCTTTAAGCAGCAACTAACCCACTTATGGGATAAACCGTTTATTCCTAAATGAGAATGATCAGGTTTGAATAACCTATCAATAATAATAATATAAGTAACTCTTTCCTCACCTTTGGTTCTCGGGTGGCACTACCATGACGTTTCTTGGAGAAATATATCCATATAGTCTTTGATGTCCCGCCTTAACTCCTTGATACGTGTAACATTTGCTAATCTATCCCACCATTTCTTTCTTCATATCTGGCCACCAGTAATTTTTTTCTCTAAATCTCTATACCTATTTGTTAGGTCTCAATATGTTTGTAGAAGGGGGGTTGAATACAAACAATACCGTTTAATCGAATAAAATACGGAATAAAAAAGTGAAACAAAATTAAAGTTAAATAAAATTATTATTAAACTTGAAAGGTGTTACAACAACGGTATCGTTTACAAGGGATTAATCTCAAATCAATTATCACAAATCTAGAATAAATTCGACATGAACTTTTTCTATTTTTGCAATAAAAAGATGAAATGCTAAAAGGGATTTGAGATTAAGTTATAGGGATTTCGATCCGCTAGATAGTTACACAAGAACAAGAAAGGTATTTCTAGTGGATTGGATTGAACAATAAATACTAGAAATAAATGATCTGTGAATTTGCAATAAGTTCTCTACAGGTTTTCTTTTGTTCTGGGTTCTGCTGAAATATATTCAATACTCTGCTTTTGAAATGATCTGCTTCTGTTTCTTTTTATCAATCAACCTGAGAGAAAAGAGCTGGCATGACAATCCAATTACCTCAGCAAGACTTTCGGTAGAACTATCCTTAGAACTAGCAAGACTTTCGGTATGACTATTGATTGTCATACCGATTGTCATATTAGTATAAAAGATTGTCTTGCTGAATTAAAACAGATTTTAATCAAATAATAATTCTGAATTAATCAATTAATTTAATTAATCAATAAATTAATCTTTGCAGATTTAATTTATTTTCTTAATTAAATTATATGGATTAATTAATTAATAGAGAATTAATACCAATCTTGAGCAGCAACCATTCTTCTGAAAACCTTCTGAAAATCACTGTCAATTACGAATCAATTCCACCACTTCAATGTTGACACTCGATGTACTGTCTGGTTCATGAGTGACTAACTTCCGTGACGTTTCTTCATGCCTTGACCTTGATACTCTTGATTATCTTCAGACTAGATCCTTGTAATTAATTGATACCCTGACGAGATCTCTGTCACTTGATTAAATCCACAATCTTGATTTATATCACCGAGGCTTGATCAATTTCTTGAGCTTCTTCCAGTGAATTAAGTCATCAAGTCTGTAGAAGAACAATGTTACTTAATCCTTTGACATATGTTACTCTGAGAGATCTCTCTGACGATAGAACCACTATTTACTTGTTACATCCTTATTTGAGTTGAGTTAAATCCTCGGATAAACAAGTAGGCTATGACATATGCCTTTCAATCTCCCCCTATTTGTTTGTTAGACAATAACAACAAATACCTAGAGGATAACTCAACTAATAAATAAGAAAAAGATATAAACAGTAATGCAAAGTAAATAGTAGAAAAGTTCTGGATTATATTTAACATTTTCCAGATTTCAAAAGAAATTTACAAGTGAATACAAGATAGATGTTCCTCTAGCCTGAACATATAACTACATTAGCCTATCTTGATTCATAAAGCTCTAATCATATTACATTGAGTTTTGAGCTAATTTAATTCAGTTGTCTTCTCTTCCGACTTCACCTTCTTCCAAATCTTGAAGCAATTCCTTGTCAAAGACACAATCCTTTTCTGAAGTGAAGCTGTCTGGTCTAACTGGTTGAACTCCAACTGTCTTTAGCTTATTCTTGAGTTGATTGTACCTTTTAATATTCTTTTCACAATAAGCTTGAATCAGATCAGTTGCTTGAGTTTTCAACATGGATGAATATCCAACAGTTCTTAAGTGATGTTCCATCCAGACCAGATGCTTAGCTGAGTAGTCTTTAAGAGATTGTGAATCGAGCTGGCAGATTTGAAGACAGTCAGACTTAAAGAATCTTACCTGATGAGGATTGTTGACCACTTGAGGACTAGCCCTGCTGGCAAACTCTTTGAGCCTTTCTCGAAGAACTTCATTCAATTCTGAGCTTCTTTTGACTTTGTTGAGAAGAACCCAAGTCTCTGACAAAGAACGATTCTCAAACAGATGAAGTGACACCTTGAAAGATCCTTCGCTCCGATAATATACAAATATGCTCATCTCATTTAGGGATCTATCAAAGGCATCTGTGATCCTTGAGACTTCAGTCTTTATAGCATTCA
Source organism: Apium graveolens (assembly GCF_009905375.1). Taxonomy (NCBI): domain Eukaryota; kingdom Viridiplantae; phylum Streptophyta; class Magnoliopsida; order Apiales; family Apiaceae; genus Apium; species Apium graveolens. Next base: position 106,239,158 of record NC_133654.1, read on the forward strand.
TGTACATGTCATTATTTGGATTAGAGATCTCCAGCTTGTCCAGAAGATGTAGAAACTGCCTATCATTGTTTGTGCTCAGCTGAGGCATATCAAGTACTCTCCTAGCTTCATCCCATTTTTCACCAATCTTCAGTCTGACATCTCTTCTCCTTTCTTGAGCTTTAATGTCATGAAGACGTTGCTTTTGAAGAGTTTCTGTTCTTTGAATGTCTTTCCTCATGTCAATGATCTGGGATACCTTTTTGAATTCAGCTTCTTTTCTTTTCATCTCTGACTGCTGCTGCTGTAACTCTTTCTCAAACAGAGGATTCACTGGAGCTTCCTCTTCCCATTCTCCAAAATCACTTTCCTCCTCAGCTTCAAAGAATCCATCTTTATCTTCCAAGACTGGTTCAGTGGGAACGTCACAAATATCAAAGTCATCCTGTTCTCCACTATAGTAGATATCATCAGGCTTCCCTGTGCCTCCAGCAGACGACTCTTTTTCTTTTTCCTTTTCACTTCTCCCTTTCTTCTCCCCCTTAGTTGAGGAATCCTCTACAGACTTTCCCTTAGATCCTCCATGACCTCCATCACCTCCAGAGCCTGAGCCTCCACCAGACGGCCCTTCAAAGAAAGTCCTTTGTTCTTCATTAGGGCAGTGAGAATTTTTGATCATGTAGTACAGGTGCTTCATCCCTTCATTCAGATGTTCCATGCCGTCTCTATCTTCAGAAATCTGGAAGAATCTAGTGAATGATTCATTTCAACCAAGTCTTCAAGAGAAGTCATTCTTGTATGTAGAGAGCAGAAGTTTGAAATGTCGACAGCTGATAACGTTGGAGATGCCTGGATTGAGTTAAGCTTTGGTACAACAGATGTCTTCAAATCTTATATTTTAGTCCTGATGAGAGCCAGCTGATTATTGACAGAGGTGGAAGAAGAAGACCGTTCAACCACTTTTGTTTTGAATGATTGAGATTCAGCCTGACTTTTTGCAAGTTGTTCCTTGAGATCAGCAATTTGAGCTAACAGATTTTCAGTGTTTATGTCTGTGTGTGCGCTCACCTGAATATCTCTCCTGTTTAATTCACTCAACTCACGTGCATGTGTATCTCTCAATATAATTGCTCGTGAGGAGTCTTCCTGAGGCTGATCTTCTGTACCTGCATTTAAAATCACCCTAGCCTCTTGAAGAGAGGTCAGTGGTGGTACAATGGGAATTCGCGAGTCCCGATCCTCAGTCAAACCTATCATTTCATGTGAAATAGATGTCTGAATTGCTTCAGGGATAGATTGACCGAGTTGCCCTCCACTTTCTCCAGATAAATCTGCGAGTGGAGAATCCCGTGAGGGAGCCAGAGGTGTTGGATCTGGGAGGGGAGAAAATGACTCTATTAAAGGTGGCTGAGAGTCAGATTTTCCCTCAGAAGCATGTGACTGCTCTTCTGCCGTAACTATGGCAGACACTGTAACCGACTCTATGTGCACTCCTCGCTCCGTGTCCTGAGTATCATCTACTGGTCTGTATGCTTCCATTGTGAGTAATGGAATTGTGCTTGACTCAGTACAGGATGCCATAGCCCTATGGCGAATTTCAATAGATTCATCCTGTTGAGAGAATGTTTCTAGTAACTGTTCAGTGGCCATTTCAAAGTCCATGTCCTGTTGGGAGGACAAGGATGGGCTTTCAGATACCTCAGTAAATGTTCTCCTTTTCTTGGGTGGAGGCAGAGCTGAGGGTTCATTCACATCCACTAACAAACTACTTCCTACTAACCTTCTAGGCAACATTTTAGACAGTGGGGGAGAGGTTGAGATAGGTTGAGACTCTGTGTTTGGCTCCATGACCTGGGATTGAAGCTGTGGTTCTATAACTTCATGGTCAGTCCTATCAACCACTGGGGGTCTTTCAACAGAAGTAGGAATAGGTTGAGTTTGAGGAACTATTACCTGTAGAGGAAGAACATCTGATGCTTGAGCCTGGGTGGTTTGAACCACTGGAGGTTGAGCTTGCTGTTCATGACCGGGAAGATTGAAGATAGGTAAGGGAATATAAGTGGCCATGAAAGCAGATATAAGTACTGGAACTTGCATGAATTTGAAAGTTGTGTCTTGGCGGGTGTAAATCTTTTTGCTTACAGGAGGGGGTTCGGTTACTGAGGAGTTAGCAAAAAGGGCTTTATGCTCAGGTGAGAGAATATGTTCTGCTATGAGCATGAGAAAATGAGCATGGTAACACGAGACCCTACAATTTGTAGAATGATCACGTAAAGCAGTAGTGAGACGTCTCAAAAGAATGGGTAAAAGTAGTTTGCCAAAATTGATCCTTTGATTGAAAACAACCGCAAGACCAATATACTGCAGAGTGGAAGTGATGTTGTGAAAGTTGGATTTAGTGCAGTTGGAAAACACTTTAGAAAGTGTATCGAAGAAAATGTCCCATTCAGAAACCAAATTGGATTTTGATAACTTGGTTAAATTAATTACCCCTGATAGTGAATAGCATGGAAAAAGTTTGAAATATCATTTTCAGAGGGCAAATTACAGAAATTGTCCATAGGAAAATTTAACGCTCGATTGACGACTGTTTCATCAACCACATACTGTGTGTTTGCCACGGTGAATGAAAAAGATTTAAAATCATCGGCCACAGTAGAGGTTGTGCAAATCAGTCTGAGCAGATCAACATTTAAAATCACATTTGATTTAATAGCAGAGCTAACAATCGAATGGTCATTTAAAAATCTAATCCACGGCTTAAATGTTTCTACATCACATTTATCTGGATTAAAATAACCAACAAGATTATGCGAAATAATTTGGAAATTGAGAGCCATTTTAAAAATAATAATAAGACACACACTTTCAGAATTTTAAGAGTAATATTAAGAAAATTTGAATTAATTAAATTAATTTAATAATTCGAATTAAATCAATTATATTCGAAAAATTTAGAAAGAAATGTATCTCGTTAAAGTTCTTAACTCACAAAAGCAGATTTGAAAAACACACAAGACACCAAACAAAATTAAAATAAAAATACCCAAAATCAAACAAACACAAACTGATTTTTTTTAACAAAAAATCGACAGCAATTCTGTATGTATATATCATAGGAGTGATGATTTTTGTATGCTGAGTAAAAACTCGAGCAGTGAAGACAATGGAGGCTGTGAGTTTGATCGAATAGAGAGAGAGAGAGAGAGAGAGAGAGAGAGAGAGAGAGAGAGAAGAGAGAAAAATTGAAGACTGTTGAAATTTTGAAGAAAAACTGAATTGAATGATTTACTAAACAAAAAAAACGTTTAAGAAGACAACTGGTATGCCAATCGAGGAAAGTCATACCGATTGTCTTCCCGATTGTCATACCAGGCATTTTGAGAAGACAAAACAAAAAATAGTAATAATATATAACTGGTATGACAATCTGATAGTCATACCGATTGTCATACCAGTACAAAATAAATCATAAAATATCTGATATTAATTTTATTACTGGCATGACAATCAATAGTCATACCGATTGTCTTGCCAGTTATAAAATTAAACTGTATTTAAAAATAAACACGTATTTGTACTGGAATGACTTTCAGCAAGACAATTTCAATTGTCTTGCCGATTGTCATTCTAGTATAAACTAAATTACATATTTATATAAATATATTCAAATGACTTTCAGCAAGACAATTTCAATTGTCTTACCGATTGTCATTCAAGTATAAACTTAACACAAACAAACAAATATATATATATATATATATTTAATAATTAAAATAAAAAAACTGTTTTTAACAAAAACAAATACAAACAGTTTTTAACAAAAACAGAACATATATATATATATATATAAACAAAATTACAGAAAACTACAATAAATACTAATATAGATATGGCAGAAAATATTTACACAATTAAAATATTTCAGAGATAATTATATTTTCAGTCCAAAAATAGATTTCTTTTGAATTTTAGCAAATAAAATTCATAGAAATATATTTTTAGAGAAAATAAAATATTCTGAGACATTAAAAGTAACAAGTTGAGTAAATAAATAAGATAAGATAATAAAAATTTCATAGAAATAAGCAAGAAATTTTGGAAAATGATAAAATAAATTTGCAAATGAATTTTTCATTTATGAAAAATTTATTTGTAAATTCACTCAAGAACAGATTTCAGATATTCACAAGTTTAATCACTAAAGCTATTCAACATACCCAATTTACCAACTAATTTGGTAAATGTGGATTCATCAAGAGGTTTAGTGAAAATATCTGCTATTTGTTCTTCTGTTGGAACAAAAAATAGTTCAACAGTACCATTCATGACGTGCTCTCTAATAAAATGATACCTGATGTCAATGTGCTTGGTCCTTGTATGCTGCACAGGGTTGTTGGTGATGGCTATTGCACTTGTATTGTCACATAGAATAGGTATTTTGTTCAATACAGAGCCATAGTCCCGTAGCTGATTCCTAATCCACAAGATCTGAGCATAACAGCTTCCAGCAGCAATATATTCAGCCTCGGCCGTTGAATTTGAAACTGTTTGCTGTTTCTTGCTGTACCATGAGACTAGTCTGCTACCTAGGAATTGACAACTCCCTGAGGTGCTTTTCCTATCAACAACACTTCCTGCGTAATCTGAATCTGTATATCCAACAAGGTTAAAACCAGATTCTTTAGGGTACCAAATACCTAGATTTGGTGTTCCCTTAAGATATCTTAAGATTCGTTTAACAGCAACGAGATGAATATCTCTAGGATCTGCTTGGAACCTTGCACATAAGCATGTAGCATACATAATATCTGGTCTACTTGCAGTAAGATAGAGTAACGAGCCAATCATACCTCTGTAGCTTGTGACATCTACCTTAATGGAGTTTTCACATGGTCCAAGCTTGACAGCTGTAGTTGACGGAGTCCTTGCTGATGCAGAATCCTCTAGATTGTACTTTTTGAGGAGTTCCTTGAGATACTTGGATTGACAAATAAAAGTTCCATCTAACCTTTGATTTACTTGTAATCCAAGAAAGAACTTCAACTCTCCCATCATGCTCATTTCAAATTTGCTGTGCATTAACTTAGCAAATCTCTTACAGAGATTATCATTAGTAGACCCAAATATTATATCATCCACATAGACTTGGACTAATATTGTATCATTCTTATGCTTTTTAGAAAAGAGAGTTTTGTCTATGACACCTCTAATAAAGCTATTTTCAATAAGAAATTCAGAGAGAGTGTCATACCATTTTCTCGGAGACTGTTTGAGTCCATAGATAGCCTTGAAAAGAAAGTAGAAAAAATCCAAATGATCTGGATCTTCAAAACCAGGAGGTTGCTCTACATATACCTCTTCATCCAGCTTTCCATTCAGATTGGCTGTAATAACCCCAATTTTTGGAATTTTTGAAACACGGATAAATAGTAACATTTGCTGATGATGCTGATTAAGGAAAATTATCAGACCACGCTATATAGGAGTACTGTTATGGAAATTCTAAGATCGTATTAGTATTCCATAAAGTAAATAAGTGTATGTAAAGATCGTCAGAATCCAAATCCGAACACTTTGATTTTTCCCGAAAATCCACCAGATACCGAAAGAATTGAGTATAAGGTAACATGATTAAAATGATTTAAATTCAAGGATTATAAGAGAGGATCATAAAAGGAATATAATATATTGAGAAAGGTTAAGGAACCCAGGTAATAAGATCCCGGGTATGATCCCTCAAACGATAAATGAGAACGAAAGTTAAGCGAACCGTATAACAGATCAGCGGTCATTAGCCAAGTAATTAGGGGTTAATCAAAGAGGTTAGTGGGTGATGATGTCATCATACCAATAAGAAGAAAACAAGTGTAAAAGGATGACATAATCAAGATGACCTAAGCATGACCTTGTAGATACTTTGAATTGGTGGAATATTAGCCAAGTGTTTTTAACCATGGTAAATTCTAAATATGGTTAATTAAAATAAAAGAGAAGCAACCAAGTAATTCACCACACAATTAGTCAAAGGGCAAAACAAGAAGCATTTCAATTTCTCCCCTTGAAAGCTTGCTCTCGGCCAAAACCAGAACAACAACTTCAAACTGTCATATCTCCTTCAATGCTCACTCAAATGATGTGTTCTATAGCTCGTTGGAAAGGTATTGAGATGGCCTACAACTCTTGTTCACAAGTCTCTTCCAAATAAGCATGATAAAGCTTGTAGGAGGCTCCATAAGGCTTCCTAGTAACTTTCCACCCTCCAAGAAAGGTTATCGGACCCACTCTAAGCTTAAATCTATCCGGGAGCACTCAGGCAAGTTTTCTACCTATTATACTGTTGTGGTGATGTATATATGTATATGCATTATCTTGTGATAGATGCATGTTGGTTAATTAGCAAATTTTGCGATATATTGAAGCATGCTGAGATGGTATATATGTGCATGTCCGTTTCGTAATCTGGTTATCTATCTGTTGATTTCAATGCTTATAGTTGCATAATACCTATGCTAAAGATAAGCAGTAGTTGCGTATACCCTTAGTATAGGGGACCCAAAGGTGAACTTTTTTTTCTAAACCGGGAGTCGATGTTCCCGAGTATAATATATATATATATTTATATATTTATATATATATATATATATTGATATATTTTTGAAAACTATTAATCGAATAAGGTTTATTCGATAACTTTATTTTATTTATTTAATGAATATTATTTTGAATATTCATTCGAGGGCTTATGACTCTGTTTATTTTATTTAATGAATATTATTTTGAATATTCATTCGAGGACATATGACTCCGTTTATTTTATTTAATGAATATTATTTTTGAATATTCATTCGAGGACTTATGACTCCGCTTATTTACTAAATAATATTCTTTATTTTATTAAAGAATAATGTTTCGATAATCAAACTTATTTTCGAATATTCAAATAAAGATCATATTTTCGTATAAGTATATCTTTGGTTATTTAATATTCATTTCAAGTATAAGTTTTACAACTTCTACTTCAATTATTTTTATAAAGATTATTCTTTATGGGAATATTATTTAAATAATAATATTCAAATATTTTCTAATATATTGGGACTGATTTATTTTATTAAATCAGCATCACTCCAAACATTCTTAAAAATGTTTTCGAGTCTTCAAAATGATTTTAAAAGTTAGGGCGGATCCCAAAACTCATTTTTTTTATATTCAAGATCCTCCTTTCGAAGGGGATTTAAATACTCGCTCAAAACCTGAGGGATCCGGCTCTGTGGTGTATTTTATATTCGCAATGAGGTTGCTATTTTGATAAAACATTTTGATTACTTGCCCAAGGTTCGGGAAGTAAGTCCATCTATTTGAGTCGGCATAAGCAACATGGGCTCAGTGGGCGTCCATGAAAGTGTAAGTGGCTCAGTGGGAGTCCATCAATGCGTAAGTGGCTGAGTGGCAGTCCAACATAGGTCCTAATGCGGCCAGGGTGATGACCAGTGGGGAATTCGTCCATCTACTAGTAGAAAAGTTTACTTATTGGTATCTTTGCCTGATCAGCAAGATATCAGGTTTATGCCAAGGTTTTCTCCTTTCCAAATTCATTGGATATTGCAACTCTGTTTATAATTTTCATAACAGAGGTTTTCAATGTGTGTATGAAATGTATATATATATAAGTGTATATATATATCGGGACTTAATGAAGTACCTCGTAACTTCATTATTTATAATGAAATTCAAAGATTGAATCTATTCAAATCTTGTCTTGTAGTCTCATCAGTGTGATGAACTTTTGAAACTGATTATAACTTGAACGGTGGTAGTTCAGGTAGTATTTGGAAAAGATATAAGTATATTGGAGTATCTTGTAACTTCATCTTTTAAACTTATATTTGGTTAATGATTATCTTATGCATGATAAAGATTTTCACAAAAAACGTTGAGACAAGGTTAGATATATGAGATCACCTTGCAACGATATTTTTATACAGTTATAAACTGGAACTCTGTGTATATTAGGCATGGAAGAGGACTTCCAAGATTTTGAAAAGTATATAAATATATATACTGAATATTTTGCGACTTCGTCGCATTAAGATATCAAACTTGGTTCATTTCTTCTTGACCAAGACTTTCATGAGTACTATGAGAATGCTCATATATTGTTAATTATTATACATATTATTTCGGTGGGCTTGTTGCTCACCCTTGCTTTCTTCTTCATCACACAACAACAGATCGAAAAGATGAACATGACCAAGCTCCCGATTCGCAAGCGGTTAGGAAACGTTCCGCAGTTTCCTGTAGGCGTTGATGCCGTTATAGCCGAGGTAGGATCTACCAATAGGCTAGGCTTTCAACTTTTGATGTACCAGACTTATGTATGTTTATGAATTGTAATAATGGCAAGGAAATGTAAATTTATTCAGAAACCCTTTTAAGGTGTAATGGCATATAATTATGGAATAAAGTGACTTGTATTATTTTTTTGTATTCATCTCTGAGATTATAACTTGTGGTGTGTGTGTATATTGTGGGGTCACAGTATGTAGTAGTTGGCTGTTTATTAAGATTAAGTGTTATTAAGGGAAATGGAACTCGTGACAACCCGGATCCCCGACCCCGGATTTGGGGGTGTTACAGAAATGGTATCAGAGCTAAGCGTTATAAACCTCAGAGATGATGTGACGTTAAGATAATAAGTTCACTAAGATAATAAGAACTCTTGCCAAGTTCATAGTCGGGCTACCTAACGTAGTACTGACAGTTAAAACCCTTATGGGAACCCTTATAAATATCGTGATAGAAGCGTAGTTCGTTATCGTATATGGTAGCGGGACTCCGAACCCTGAGGTTGAGGAGCAACAGCGCGATGATGTTTTATTACTGATTGGGGATCGGATTGTGGATCCAATAGAACACCCCAATGAGGGACCGGATGATATTCATATTGAGGATGTAGCGGTTGAGGATGTTGTCCCAGAAGGGATTGTTGTTGAGAAGGATCTCGTGGAGGATCCTAACAAGACTGAAGAGATGATCGCTGAGGAATTGATAACCATGGTTAGGGAAACTACCAGAGGTAGGATTGGCCGGTCACTATCGGAGGTTCGTTCATGTTTGTAAAGATAGTAGCCCCTTTAACGCGGCTTACTCGTAAGACGGAGAAGTTTGAATGGACAGAGAAATGCGAGAAAAGCTTTTAAAAACTAAAGCAAAGGTTGGTGACGGCTCCTATATTGGCATTGCCGGATGGAAAAAGGAGATTTTGTGAATTGTAATGACGCTTCGCATAAAGAATTAGGGTGCTTCTTATACAGCACAGCAAGGTGATCGCGTACGCGTCAAGACAATTAAGGGAATATAAAATTCGATATCCCCACCCATGAGCTTGGGCTCGTGGCAATAGTTTTGCCCTAAAGATTTGAGGCACTACTTGTATGGAGAGAAGTGCGAGATTCACAAACCATAGGAGCTCTAGTACATTTTTACGTAGAAAGAGCTCAACAGACGCCAGAGGAGGCGGTTAGAGCTAATCAAGAATTATGATTGGGAGATTCTTTATCATTCGGGGAAAGCCAATCTGGTGGCTGATGCGCTTAGTAAAAAGGAGAGACTCAAGATGATAATGTCTTTTGGAGAGTTTATAAAAGATTTTGAGAAAATGGAAATAGAAGTGAAGGTAACCGGAGCCGGTACCGAAAAGCTGTTTGAGATTGCAATACAGTTCGAATTATCGGAAAAGAACATATTGTGCCAGAAAAAGTGATGAATGAAGGCAGAGAGCCAACAATTAGATAAAAGATTAATACCGAGAAAGATGATAAGGGAAAAATGAGGTATTCCTACAGAATTTGGGTTCCAAATGTTCAAGAGCTTAAAGATGAGATCTTAGATGAAAGCTAGTTTGAGGAATAAGATTTAGAGCAAACCCTGAATGTGATAGTCAGGGAGGTCGCCATCAAGATAGAAGGAACCCATAACATGATGAAGTGGAAAATGAGGATTTAAAATATGTAGGATGACCCCGATTATGGGGAGGAGGAGGGAATGTTCAGACTAAGGAAACAGAAGTCGAGTAAGGAAAGGAGACCCGAGACGGTACTCCTATACGAAAATTTATGGACCTTTCTAGACAGAACTTAGACTATTATCCCCAACCACCACCCTGAGGAAACAATGCGGTGAGAAATTCTTTCAGGACCTTTAAGTCGCTAAGTCCTTAGAGTTCCAAGGAACAAGCTGACCCAGTCGAGGCAAGAGCCTGGCTAAAGGAAATATAGGAATCATTTGAGATTCTAAATGATGGACGAATCACAAAAGACTATTTTTGTCACTTATCCTCCTAAGAGAAGGGCCACCACTGGTGAAAGACCAAGGAAGGCACGGAGCAAGAGGTTATGATAAACTGATTAAAGTTCAGTCAAATTTTTTTCGAGAAAGTAAATCCCAAGGTTATGGAGATAGTGTAAAAGCTTTAAGAGCCAGAACAAAGGGTGACGAATATGATGAATTATGAATCTAAGATTGTAAAAGTTGTCAAGATTCGTCTGGAGGACAAGAATCCCAGAACGGCGTGATGTTTAAAGTCAATGATTAGTGGGTACGTGAAATGATTGTAAGAGAAAGGAAAATAAAAAGAAACTGAAGTAGAAAGGAGCATAAAGGCAATAGAGTTTGAGGAATGATAAGGGAGTCGGGTATGAGGAATCCCTAAAGACTCGTAGTAATAGAAATAGAAAAGTATATGATCGTCAGGATGAGGATGATTCACCATGAGTTAAAGTTGATGGTTAAAGGCATAAGAGATATATATGTTGTACCCTCTTCAAGTTGGAAGGATTCGGGGAAACCTTGAGATAGTTCGAAGGATAAATAATGAGATGCAGATAGACTGAAGAGATAAGAAAGTAACAAATTAGGAAAATTGGATGAAGGAAGTGACCTTCAAGAATGTGAAGTGTAAGACCGGTGGCATGATTCCCAGAAAGGGAGACGCCAGGTATGAAAGATATCCCAACATTGAGATGACTGTTGAGATAAACAACAAAAGAAAATTAGGATTTATTAAGAAGATGTTCATGTTGAACACGACCAATATCTTCCAGAACATCCATGTTATCATTACCAAATCAGGAAAGAAAAGCGGATAACCATTGTTATCTTTTGGAGGCCATATTGATGGACCTCATTTTGAATACAGATGTTATTGTGAAATTAGGCATATACTATCGAGATGGGAATGATTGAATAAGACACCCTTATCAGGGATACATGACTTGATTTATCTATGGAAGGATGCAAGTACTATTTTTAAAAAAAGGCGGAATTAAGGATGGAACCTCGATAACTTGAGATGAACCATAGAGGAATGCATAAAGGTTGACATTTCACCCTTAATAGGGACATTATGAGTTGGGTAGTATAGAACGAAGGACTAAGGTAACAACAACCTTTAAAGATCAGTAGAGAAATTTTTCAGAAGTACTTAAAAAATGGTTCTAGTAGTAGTAAATAGTATCTTGATAGGCCCTGTACCTAGGGAGTACCGGATGAAGAATTTAAGGATAACCTTAGAGGTTTTACAAGGAAAAAGGTAATATTCAAAGTTCTCAAGAATATAAATTTTGATATGGAAATATGACATAATTATAATAATGCCATGTGGGCACGTGTTGAACCATAAGAAAGTATAGATCGACCCAATGAAGGTCGAGATTGGTGAAAACGAGAAGGACCCAAGATAAGAGACGTCCTAAGTATGATCGAGAGTCAGTCGTGACAATGTTCACATCTAAAGACTAAGGCAATGGCTTATGGAAAAAAATGGTGATTTTTTTTTCTCTCACCAGGACTTAAGAGAAGCATTTTAACATAAGCAATGATTGAAATGAGGTAGAAAATTTAGTGGGAGGTGGTTAAAATGACATTGATTGTAAGGAAATTTTACTATCAGGAAAGGCGAAAGAGGTGGCCAACACTTTAAGTGTAAGAGGACAATTATCGGCGCTCGTGCCAGAGGAATACAATGATGATGGTTGAAGCCGTAAATGTTGTATTATGGTTTGGAAGATTGACATTCCTTTTGATGACTGTGCAATACCCAACTGTAATAGTAGTTTGGTAAAGGATTAATTCGTGTACTCGCCATGAGCGGGCTATCTATCTTAGAAGGTACTATCTTGAGATAACCTTTGAGATTCATGTCTCCTAATAAAGACATATGATTAAGAATGGTATTAACCTGCTATCGTTGCTTTCATTGAAACTCTTCTGAAATTTTATCAGCTTCATGTCATATGTGCGTCAAGTTCAGGAGTGTTCTTCATGAATCATGAGCGGTGATCATGTTACCTCCTTAGATGAATTCGATACGACAGGTATGGACTCCGTATGGTTAGCTATTAAGATTCCGAGGAAAACGAATGACGACAGTAGGTCAGTGGTGGACCATAGTAATGCAGCAACGATTCTTTGAATAATGAGCCGATTACAACCGTGAGAGTTGTAGTGTAATGGATGTTGAGATTGGGTACCACTAATCGGGTTGTGGTGATGTATAAGTAATCATCGGTAGACTAACTAAAGCGATCATTTACCTATGATATATTTATTCCTTCTTATCGATAAAGAGTAGTATTACTATACGAAGAAGGTTGCGGAATAGCAATGGATTCTAGTAACTATGATGTCTAGAATGAAATCCGAGATTCGATTTTTTTTGTCAAGGGAGTTTCAAAGGTGATTGAGTATAAGCTCGAGGAAGAGCATGGGTCCATAGAATGATGGACGGAATAGCAAAAATATTTAATCATGTGAAATGCGATGTGATAATACTGGATATTGATATAGATATATATGTTTTATTCTCTTGTGACAAACCTCTATAGTTCAGAGGTAGATTCCAAGTCAGATCTTTTGTGGCAGTATTTTTTTTCTATATATACAATTCTCTTCAATTCGTTCTTTTCTCTCCTTTTCATTTCATGTAAGCTGAGAAGAGCAACCCTTCCAGAAGGGGAGGTATTGCCGAATGACTATCTATCTGTGTGATAGAAGCCTAGTAGGATACCATCTATTGTTTAATTGCTTGTCAAGTACTAAAGGCTGGCCACCTTCTGTACTAACTATGCGATATAACAAGTGTTCATGATCATAGTGATCTCTCAACAAATTCCTTTACTTCTATATGATGGATCAAGCTTTCGAAGATAGAAGCAGCTAGAAATGAAGTAGTATCAGTACGGTGGTATTCTGATTCTAACACGTTTGTGATACTAAAGTTGACGTGGTTATTAAAAGGTTATAGAACGCTAACGAGAAAAAGTGTAACCAGTATAGTATTATGTACGGAAGATAGTAACGACTACGAACTGGAAAAGAATGGGTATTGAGAAGCAAAAGCTATAATGCTAGAAGCTATGATGAGAGTCGGTGCAATAGACTTGAAAGAATTTGGAATGATCACTCAACGCGGATTAAGTTTTCTCACGATAATCGATCGTATGTCAGTATCGAGGTATCGCCTAATAAGATCCTTGAGGGAAGACAATGTCGATCTCCCTTATGATAGGATGAAGTTGGAGAGCGCAGGATGCTCGGACCAGCAGTGGTCCAAAGGACCAAGGATATAATAGATTTAATCATAGGATGGCTGGTAGTAGCCCAAGATGGGCACACGAAGTATGTTGATTTGACACAAAAGGACAAAGAATAGGAAGTAGGGGATTTAGTGTTGTTATAGGTATTCCCTTAGAAAGGATGGATAAGGTTCGGAAAAAAAGGAAAGCTAAGCCCACAAATTGTTGGACCCTTGGATATATTATGACGTATTGGGAAATTAGCATATGAGCTAGCCCTACCCCCGAACATGTAGCAAGTTCATAACGTGTTCCACATATCAATGTTAAGGAAGTGTAATTCGGATGCCAGACAAATAGGGGCATATGAGCGCATAGACATGCAACCAGACGTAACCTATATGGAGCAACCAGGAAGGGTTATAGATTGAAAAGGAACAAGTGCTTAGGAGAAGGGTTATCAAACTAGTCAGAGTTTGATGGTAGAACCACAATGTAGGAAAATTTACTTGAGAGTTAGAAAGTGCAATGCTAAGAGAGCATCCCTATTCATTTTCTATCCGATTCCGGGACGGAATCCTTTTAAGGAGGGGAGACTGTAATAACCCCAATTTTTGGAATTTTTGAAACACGGATGAATAGTAACATTTGCTGATGATGCTGATTAAGGAAAATTATCAGACCACGCTATATAGGAGTACTGTTATGGAAATTCTAAGATCGTATTAGTATTCCATAAAGTAAATAAATGTATGTAAAGATCGTCAGAATCCAAATCCGAACACTTTGATTTTTCCCGAAAATCCACCAGATACCGAAAGAATTGAGTATAAGGTAACATGATTAAAATGATTTAAATTCAAGGATTATAAGAGAGGATCATAAAAGGAATATAATGTATTGAGAAAGGTTAAGGAACCCAAGTAATAAGATCCCGGGTATGATCCCTCAAACGATAAACGAGAACGAAAGTTAAGCGAACCGTATAACAGATCAGCGGTCATTATCCAAGTAATTAGGGGTTAATCAAAGAGGTTAGTGGGTGATGATGTCATCATACCAATAAGAAGAAAACAAGTGTAAAAGGATGACATAATCAAGATGACCTAAGCATGACCTTGTAGATATTTTGAATTGGTGGAATATTAGCCAAGTGTTTTTAACCATGGTAAATTCTAAATATGGTTAATTAAAATAAAAGAGAAGCAACCAAGTAATTCACCACACAATTAGTCAAAGGGCAAAACAAGAAGCATTTCACTTTCTCCCCCTTGAAAGCTTGCTCTCGGCCAAAACCAGAACAGCAACTTCAAACTGTCATATCTCCTTCAATGCTCACTCAAATGATGTGTTCTATAGCTCGTTGGAAAGGTATTGAGATGGCCTACAACCCTTGTTCACAAGTCTCTTCCAAATAAGCATGATAAAGCTTGTAGGAGGCTCCATAAGGCTTCCTACTAACTTTCCACCCTCCAAGAAAGGTTATCGGACCCACTCTAAGCTTAAATCTATCCGGGAGCACTCAGACAAGTTTTCTACCTGTTATACTGTTGTGGTGATGTATATATGTATATGCATTATCTTGTGATAGATGCATGTTGGTTAATTAGCAAATTTTGCGATATATTGAAGCATGTTGAGATGGTATATATATGCATGTCTGTTTCGTAATCTGGTTATCTATCTGTTGATTTCAATGCTTATAGTTGCATAATACCTATGCTAGAGATAAGCAGTAGTTGCGTATACCCTTAGTATAGGGGACCCAAAGGTGAACTTTTTTTTTCTAAACCGGGAGTCGATGTTCCCGAGTATAATATATATATTTATATATATATATATATATATATTGATATAGTTTTGAAAACTATTAATTGAATAAGATTTATTCGATAACTTTATTTTATTTATTTAATGAATATTATTTTGAATATTAATTCGAGGGCTTATGACTCCGTTTATTTTATTTAATGAATATTATTTTGAATATTCATTCGAGGACATATGACTCCGTTTATTTTATTTAATGAATATTATTTTTGAATATTCATTCAAGGACTTATGACTCCGCTTATTTACTAAATAATATTCTTTATTTTATTAAAGAATAATGTTTCGATAATCAAACTTATTTTCGAATATTCAAATAAAGATCATATTTTCGTATAAGTATAGCTTTGGTTATTTAATATTCATTTCAAGTATAAGTTTTACAACTTCTACTTCAATTATTTTTATAAAGATTATTCTTTATGGGAATATTATTTAAATAATAATATTCAAATATTTTCTAATATATTGGGACTGATTTATTTTATTAAATCAGCATCACTCCAAACATTCTTAAAAATGTTTTCGAGTCTTCAAAATGATTTTAAAAGTTAGGGCTGATCCCAAAACTCATTTTTTTTATATTCAAGATCCTCCTTTCGAAGGAGATTTAAATACTCGCTCAAAACCTGAGGGATCCGGCTCTATGGTGTACTTTATATTCGCAACGAGGTTGCTGTTTTGATAAAACATTTTGATTACTTGCCCAACGTTCGGGAAGTAAGTACATCTATTTGAGTCGGCATAAGCAACATGGGCTCAGTGGGCGTCCATGAAAGTGTAAGTGGCTCAGTGGGAGTCCATCAATGCGTAAGTGGCTGAGTGGCAGTCCAGCATAGGTCCTAATGCGGCCAGGGTGATGACCAGTGGGGAATTCGTCCATCTACTAGTAGAAAAGGTTACTTATTGGTATCTTTGACTGATCAGCAAGATATCAGGTTTATGCAACGATATTTTTATATAGTTATAAACTGGAACTCTGTGTATATTAGGCATGGAAGAGGACTTCCAAGATTTTGAAAAGTATATAAGTATATATACTGAATATTTTGCGATATTTTTATATAGTTATAAACTGGAACTCTGTGTATATTAGGCATGGAAGAGGACTTCCAAGATTTTGAAAAGTATATAAGTATATATACTGAATATTTTGCGACTTCGTCGCATTAAGATATCAAATTGGTTCATTTCTTCTTGACCAAGACTTTCATGAGTACTATGAGAATGCTCATATATTGTTAATTATTATACATATTATTTCGGTGGGCTTGTTGCTAACCCTTGCTTTCTTCTTCATCACACAACAACAGATAGAAAA
Organism: Apium graveolens; assembly: GCF_009905375.1. Lineage (NCBI taxonomy): Eukaryota > Viridiplantae > Streptophyta > Magnoliopsida > Apiales > Apiaceae > Apium > Apium graveolens. The sequence continues at coordinate 106,255,865 of NC_133654.1, forward strand.
GATGAACATGACCAAGCTCCCGATTCGCAAGCGGTTAGGAAACGTTCCGCAGTTTCCTGTAGGCGTTGATGCCGTTATAGCCGAGGTAGGATCTACCAATAGGCTAGGCTTTCAACTTTTGATGTACCAGACTTATATATATTTATGAATTGTAATAATGGCAAGGAAATGTAAATTTATTCAGAAACTCTTTTAAGATGTAATGGCATATAATTTTGGAATAAAGTGACTTGTATTATTTTTTTGTATTCATCTCTGAGACTATAACTTGTGGTGTGTGTGTATATTGTGGGGTCACAGTATGTAGTAGTTGGTTGTTTATTAAGATTAAGTGTTATTAAGGGAAATGGAACTCGTGACAACCCGGATCCCCGACCCCGGATTTGGGGGTGTTACAAAGGCACTCTTGACATCCATTTGATAAACTTTAAAGTTAGAGAATGTTGCAAATGCCAGAAATATCCTGATGGCCTCTAGTCTAGCCACTGGAGCATAGGTTTCATCATAATCAATGTCTTCAGCTTGAGAATACCCTTTAGCTACCAGTCTTGCATTGTTTTTTGTAACCACACCATCTTCATCTAGTTTATTCCTGAATACCCACCGAGTACCAACAGCTTTCTTGTGTGTAGGTCTAGGTACCAGTTTCCAGACTTGTTGATATTCAAACTGATTGAGTTCATCTTGCATAGCAATCACCCAATCTGGATCAGTCAGTGCTTCCTCAATCTTCTTAGGTTCCATCTCAGAAAGAAATCCTGAGAACAGACACACATTTTGAGTAGCACGTCTAGTTCTGACTCCAACATCTGGATCGCCAATAATCAACTCAAAAGGATGAGCTTTATTCCAGACAGCCTGTCTTGGAAGATTTGATCTTGATGATTCGCCTTGAAATTCATTGGGATGTTGTATCCTATCAGTTGATCCTTCAGCATCTCCCCCTGAGTTGTTGCCATGTTGACTTGAAGATTCTCCGTTAGTAGCAGTGGTATCTCCATTGTTGCCAAAGTTTCCATCACCATTACCTTGAGTATCATCATGATTAATAGGTTCTTCACCAGCAACAACCTCAGGTTCTTGACCATGTTCTGATTCTGAATCTGACATATCATCAAACTTCAGTTTCTCAGAAGGATCTTCAGTTTGGATACTAGGGAGTTTAGTGTCATCAAATGTAACATTGACACTTTCAGTTACTTTGTGTTGATCAATGATATACAATCTGTATGATCTTCTTCCATATCCAACAAAATACCCTCATATGCCTTTGCCTCGAATTTACCACGACGATCACCTCCATCCTTGAGCACGAAGCATCTGGCACCAAATACATGAAAATATTTGATAGAAGGTTTCTGTTCATTCAAAATCTCATAAGGAGTTTTCATGAAGTCTTTGTTGATTAGAGTTCTATTCTGAGTATAACATGCAGTATTGACAGCTTCAGCCCAAAAGTACATTAGAAGACCTGATTCACTTAACATCGTTCTTGCAGCTTCAATCAATGTACGATTCTTCCTTTCTACCACTCCATTTTGCTGAGGGGTTCTAGGGGCTGAAAATTGTCTGGTAATCCCTTTGTCTGTACAGAATCCATTGAGAAGTGAATTCTTGAATTCTGTTCCATTATCTGACCTTATTGCTCTAACAGGGACATTAGAATCTAACTCGATTAACTTAATATGATCAATCACAACTTGTGGTGTTTCATCCTTAGAGTGAAGGAATAAAACCCACTTATACTTGGAATAGTCATCAACTATCACAAGACAGTAACACTTCTTTGACATCGAAAGGACATTAACAGGTCCAAATAAATCCATGTGCAATAATTCCAGAACACCAGTTATGGAAGATGTGTCAGTACCTCTGTGACTTGCTTTCTTTGACTTTCCTTTCTGGCAAGCCTCACATAGTCCTTCTGGGGAGAATTCCAGCTGAGGCAGACCTCTGACCAATTCTCTTTTGACAAGAGAATTCATTGTTTTAAAATTGAGATGAGAAAGTCTCTTGTGCCATAGTCAACTCTCATCTGACGATGCCTTTGCATAGAAACAATTGACTTCAGGATTGCTTCCAGAGTTCATGTCAGCTACGAACAGATTTCCTTTCCGGATTCCCATCAAGGAGGGTTTTTCACTTTTCTTGTACAGAATCTGACACTTCAGCTTGTCGAATAAAACATTGTAGCCGTTGTCACAGAACTGACTAATGCTAAGCAGATTGTGTTCAAGTCCTTGCACAACATACACATTTTCAATGATAACATTTCCAGCTAGCAAACAGCCATATCCCTCAGTTAAACCTTTGCTGTTATCTCCAAAGGTAACCACTGGGCCAGCTTTCTCAACCACATTTGATAGCAGGGCTCTATCTCCGGTCATATGTCTTGACGATCCGCTGTCAAGAATTTACACTACCGGTTGTACCTGTTTAATACCCTGCAATACAAATGGATTAGACCTTCTTCAGAACCCAAGCTTGGATGGGTCCGGCATACTTGTAAAATTGGCCTTTATCAGGCAAAACAACATTCTTAATTTTAATGTTCTCAACTTTCTCAATGACTGGACATTCGACCTTGTGAACATCCTTGACAAATTTCTGTTTAGGCTTAGGCACAAATGTCTCCTTTCTAGCTTTAGGAGGACTAGCAGTCTTAGACCTATCATGCTTCCTATTATTCACATGCTGACGAGGAGTAGTTTTATCATTAGAAACATGCTTACCATTAAAATAAGCATACATCAAATTAAAAGCACAAGACATACAATCAGGAACACCACATGCTTTAAGAGAGGGATTAACAATAGTCAACTTATGCATGGTAGACATGGCATTTGTGTTATCCAACTCATGTGTGTCTGAGTTAGTCTCAGTTGCTTTCATAACTTTGACTGGAACCTTTGACACACTTGACTTGGAGACAGCTTTCTCATTAGCATGATCTTCAACACAGATTTCTTCTTGAATAATAAATGAGGTCTCATCAAATGGTTCGGTAATTGATTCTTTATAGAGGGGTTCATCAACACCCTTAAGCACATGTGGTACTTCCCTGCCTTTAGCACAGACATGAGGAGGGGAGTTTATGCCTAATTTTCCAATAGCAACATTGTAATCATAACCTATTCCAGATATTTGATTAACAGCTTGCTTATTGTAAAACTCTTTGGACTTCGAACAAGAATTAAAGTAATCTTTAACCTTAGCCTCAAGACCGGTGATCTTGTCTTTGAGAATAGTTTCGAGTTGTCTATAACAGTCAACTCTACTCTCTAGAAAAGATACTTGTTCTTTTAATTTATCTTGACTAATGTGCACAAGTCTTAATTCATTGACCTCTTTCTCAAGGTCTTTGATTTGTTGATTTAACAATTCATTATCACGACGAGCACAATCTAAGGAACCTCCTAGATGATAAACTAATTCAGCATCAGTAAATTTTACCTTTTTTCTTGACGATGAGGTGTTTGCATCACTAGCCATGAGAGCAAGATTCCCAACTTCTTCATCTTCACTGTCAGTATCATCCCAGCTTCTTCCCTTTTCCAGGTAAGCCCTTTCAGATTTACTCTTCTGATTAGAATCGTAAGAGTTCTTCCTAACTTATTTTGGCTTCCTGCATTCTATGGCAAAGTGTCCCAACTCATTGCAGTTGAAGCATCGAATGGTGCTTCGATCAACCATCCCTGTTTTGTACCCACCACTGCTGGTGTTAGAGGATGAAGATCCACCTTTCTGGAATCTGTTGTAGTTGGACTTGTACTTGAACTTGGGATTCCTTTTGAATCTGACATTTGAGAATCTCTTGACAATCAGGGCCATTGACTCATCCTCCAATTGCTCCAGTTCTTCCAAGGAATAAAAATCATCTCCTGATTGATTTGTAGTAGGAGGATCAAATTCTGCTACTATCACATTTTCTTCAACCTTGGAACACTGTACCATTCTTTCTGACTGTTGAGATTGTTGTTGATATTTTGGTTGTTGTTGTTGTTCATCAGCTACTAGAGCAGTAGACGTGCTGACCACTCTTCCTTTCCAGTAAACTTCCTTCTGTTGAATCTGCTCCAACTCATAAGTCTTTAACACACCATAGAGCCTTTCCAAAGAAATCTCACTCAGATCTCTTGCTTATCTTATGGCAGTGATTCTATGTTCGAGATGAGTTGGCAGTGTTAAAAGGAACTTTTTGTTGACCTCCCTGATGGAATAGTATTTACCATTAATGTTCAGGTTGTTGATCAATGCGTTGTACCTCTCAAACACTTCAGTGATTCCTTCTCCTGGATTGGATTTAAAGTATTCATACTCAGAGGTTAGGATTTCTAACTTGTTCTCCCTAACTTCCTTTGTGCCTTCATTAATAACCTCAATAGTTTCCCAGATATGTTTGGAATCTTTACAGTTCATCACATGTCTATTCATCAAGGGATCAAGGGAATCTACTAAAATTAATTGAAGGCTAGCATCCAGGGAGGCTTCTTCTTTTTCAGCAGGAGAAAAATCCTCAGGATCTTTCACATAAGTTCTTGCTTTGGTAATCACCACATCATTTTCTATTACCTCTGGTTCAATAACCATCAGAATTTTAGGACCCTTCTTTAACACTTCCAGATATTTGGAATTTGCAACTTGTAAAAACAATAGCATCTTCTTCTTCCACATAACATAATTTTTTTTTATCGAATAGTGGAATTTTAACGGTTCTAACTTTTTGTGTAGTCATTATGAATTTTTGAGTAAATAAAAATTCAAGGAGTGAAAGAAACACAAAAGTCTAGGATCTTGATTTGTTCGTTAATCAGAAGGCTCTGATACCAATTGTTAGGTCTCAATATGTTTGTAGAAGGGGGGTTGAATACAAACAATACCTTTTAATCGAATAAAATGCGGAATAAAAAAGTGAAACAAAATTCAAGTTAAATAAAATTATTATTAAACTTGAAAGGTGTTACAACAACGGTATCGTTTACAAGGGATTAATCTCAAATCAATTATCACAAATCTAGAATAAATTCGACATGAACTTTTTCTATTTTTGCAATAAAAAGATCAAATGCTAAAAGTGATTTGAGATTAAGTTCTAGGGATTTCGATCCGCTAGATAGTTACACAAGAACAAGAAAGGTATTTCTAGTGGATTGGATTGAACAATAAATACTAGAAATAAATGATCTGTGAATTTGTAATAAGTTCTCTGCAGGTTTTCTTTTGTTCTGTGTTCTGTTGAAATATATTCAATGCTCTGCTTTTGAAATGATCTGCTTCTGTTTCTTTTTATTAATCAACCTGAGAGAAAAGAGCTGGCATGACAATCCAATTACCTCAGCAAGACTTTCGGTAGAACTATCCTTAGAACTAGCAAGACTTTCGGTATGACTATTGATTATTATACCGATTGTCATATTAGTACAAAAGATTGTCTTGCTGAATTAAAACAGATTTTAATCAAATAATAATTCTGAATTAATTAATCAATTAATTCAATTAATCAATAAATTAATCTTTGTAGATTTAATTTATTTTCTTAATTAAATTATATGGCTTAATTAATTAATAGATAATTAATACCAATCTTGAGCAGCAACCATTCTTCTGAAAACCTTCTGAAATCACTGTCAATTACGAATCAATTCCACCACTTCAATGTTGACACTCGATGTACTGTCTGGTTCATGAGTGACTAACTTCCGTGACGTTTCTTCATGCCTTGACCTTGATACTCTTAATTTTCTTCAGACTAGATCCTTGTAATTAATTGATACCCTGACGAGATCTCTGTCACTTGATTAAATCCATAATCTTGATTTATATCACTGAGGCTTGATGAATTTCTTGTGCTTCTTCCAGTGAATTAAGTCATCAAGTCTGTAGAAGAACAATGTTACTTAATCCTTTGACATATGTTACTCTGAGAGATCTCTCTGACGATAGAACCACTATTTACTTGTTACATCCTTATTTGAGTTGAGTTAAATCCTCGAATAAACAAGTAAGCTATGACATATGCCTTTCACTATTGGTACTCCATGGATGGATTGAATATCTTGGGTTGTGAGCTACTTGTCAAATTCCATTCTTCAATTCTGTCACTGGTGGAATCCAATATTCTGAAATAAAATATGGGAATGCCTTGGTCACCTCTTTGAGTATATATACATATATTTTCTCTAATGATAATATCTTGATCAATTATTTCCCCTTGACGTTTCTTTACCTTCTCTAGCAATTCTGGCTGAAAAGTCATACTATACATCTTTACATTGTTAGGTTTGCAAGCTCTGGCTTCCAGTTTTAAATTTTGAAATTCCTTGTATAATTCTTCTGACACTGTCAACACGTTCGGTCTTTCCTTTCTGATTAATGCATCTGTTACTACGTTTACTTTTCCTGGCATCTTATGAAATTTATTTATCACCCTTTTTATTCCACTTCCTTTTCTATCTATGTTCTTTATTCTCATAGCTTATTCAAAAACGAACTCTTGACATTAATACTCATTTTTTCGTCATATCAAATTAGATATTAATACGAACTTTGATGCTCACAATATCCCATTCTGAAGTAAACAAAATCATCTGTATTAATACCACTTTCGATATTTAACAACAACCTAAGTATCAACATTAGTCGAAAACTGAATTAAAATTATATCTCACATTTTATCCCAAAATAGAAATACTTGACGAATCATTATTGTATGATTATCAGAAACAAGATGTCCTTTGATAAAACTTTGTTGCAGATGATAACATCCCCCTGACTGTCTAATGGAATCCATACTGGTGTAGTTATTAATCTCTGTTTTATTCCATCTCCCTTCTTCCTTTCTTCTCGTTGTTTCATCTCAAATATTTAGCTCTTGAAAATATTCTTCTCACTTGTCCATGCAAATGCCTTTTTATTTCTCTTGTCCATTATGAAGGACATACTCATCCAAGTAAAAACTCACACATTTGCAGAAATTTTCTGAATTCTACTAGCGTCCTTACTTTTCCCCAATTCCTCATTATTTTAATTTCGAATTTAAAAGTCACATCAAAACGTGACTTAATCTAATTGGAATCGATCTCCATGTAACTGCCCATTAATTGGTAAAATTAACCAATTAACTCACTTAATTGATCAATTGTACCAAGTGATGACTAGCTAAATGAAATCAAAGACCAATTATATATAGTCGAATTGGATGTAACAACCTCTTTCGAAAACCAAGATCACAAGTAATTGAAGTATCAACATGAATATCTATGACACATAGAAGTATACTTCCTATTTTTAAGAGTAGGGTATTTTCCAAAAATTTTTGGGCAGCATCTCCTTTATATTATTGACCACTAGTCGGATCCAAGCCTACACCAACAATCAATCAAATAACCAACAATCAACTCTCAATACACCAGTCCACTTTCACTTTCTAAACTTACCATTTCACTACCTCATGTAATATCAATCAGTATAACCCATGTCTCTAATTCAACTTAAGATTATAACGAATAATTCTTATTATACCATACCTTTTTCTCATATTCTCTGATTATAACAGAATATCACTACTGAGTACAATTACAAATTATTCAAAAATTCTTCTAGTTCATGTTTCAATTCAAGCTCTCTATTTAACAATTCGTCCATCCTTGGCGATATACATTTGTTCTTATTAATTAACTTGTTTAACCTCCGATGACCAACACTTGGTCTCAACAAACACTCTTAAAATCTTGCGAATGAGTTCATTTGGTTTTAAAGCTTCACATCTTAAAAATTGTTGCAGTCAAACCGCCATACCTTCATCTTCCCTTATGTCTTTCCATATTGAACCTTCTTTGTCGTCCCTGCTACAAGCATAAATTTTATCATAACTCACTTACTTGAGTGGGAAAACCCAATCATCCCTTGATGAACACACTTAAAGTTTATTCGTAACTAGCATTTCTTCGATCTTGAATCTTCATGACAAATATCTTCCAAATGATTGAGATATGCTTCATTTTCATAACGTTTTAATCGATTATCTGGTTATTATTAAGAATTTCTTCATTCGCCTTCATTGTCCAATCGATCATTTGCCTCATCTGATACATGCAGCCTTACTTCTTATTTCTCTAGTTAATTTACTTCATATAGTTTGCTAATTACTCCAATTCACGCTAAAATCTCGAACTCGAAATGTATCATGTATATAGATATCCACCTTTGATTTAATACCCTCGCAACCATCCTGTTATCGGCATAATGATTCTTCTCTGCACGTAAATGTCCACCATTCTTCAGCTTGCAATTGCCCACATAACTCCCTTTGCTGTACGGGTTCATTTTACTTCCTTTTAAGATATTCAAAGAACAAATCTTACACAAGAAGAAATTTGTGTATCTAATTCTGATTGGAAACTTTTTGGTAAGGTATAAGAGTACAAGGAAACAATCGGAGAAATTCATGAATCAACAAATCAGGGTTTAAGAAGAAAGAATGAGTAATGATTTGAATAGGAATGAGACAACCATATTAGTACTCAAGATGGCCAATCTTTCATACCATATGGCACACAGCATATGATTAGATGGCGTCCCACCGGACTTTTTGTCATTTCGACAAATCGTCACACCATAACACTGCTTGTCCCGATTAGGAAACAATATTTTGAAGAAGGAATGATTTGAAAGGGATTCAACAATCACCTTATAAAGATGATCATAAAAGAAGTTTATACTTTACTCGAGGTTTATAAGAATTATAGGAAAGAATGATATCATTGGTCGTTATCTATATTACATCTGTTTACAGCTTCAACGCTTGCTCGATCAATAGATCCCATTCCAAGTCATATATTAACTTTAGAAAGTTCTCTGAATTGCTTTCTTAAATGGATCATTAAAATAAATTCCCATATACTGAGTCTTGTATCTTTCGCGCTACGCTTCCATGTTTATAATTCAACTTTATTTGCAGACTTATGAGATTTAAACTCATTAAAATTTTGCTTATGCTTCTGATCGTTCAACTTGTCTCCTCTTTTGCTAATAACCTTCTTCCTTTAAAAAGTCTAGAGATTTCCTTAATCTTCTCTGCTCGTACTCAGCTTCTCGTGAATCGACATATTCCTCGTACTCTAATTGCCTCAGAAATTGGATGAGCAGTTCCTCCGTAATAGCGTTTCCACTTGGCCTTCTAAACAACCATACTAATTTTCTAAAACAAGCATTCGTCTGGATAATCTGAATCTTATAACAAACAAGAAACTCAAGTAGTAGTTTGACAACCAAGTTTTCAAAACTTGTTTTGTTCCAAGAATTTTTTTTTTTTAGAAATTTTTTGTGAAGAAAATCTCTTTTGAAAATTATTTAAAATTTTGAAAATCATACGCCTGGTCATCATTACTATATGAGTTGGTTGTCGTCCTTTTCAACAACTATAATGTACTAGATTAGGAAACAATTAGGTAAGAGCCCATTCATTTCCATATATCTTCTACCCTTCATTGGGTCCATTTTACCTTTATTGGTCGACAAAACTTCAGTCACTATTGTATATTATCTTACTCAATGCTTCTCTTCAAATCTTCCATACGGTTAACATTTCCATCATCAACTCTTACGATTACTAAGTATAACAAATCTATCTAGTTATCATCAGATTTATTTTAGAAAACAAGGTCGATTTATATCATATTACTTCTATACGTATCATTTTTGATCATATCATCATCATATAATTTCAAGAAAACTCTCGATTTCCAATCCTCTCAAATTTCTTTAAAGATTCATCTAGCTCACTCCACAAGATAATCGTGGGTGGCATACTCATTAGTAGCTCCCTATAACCTGGTAGTGGCTATCTTCCGAAGCACAAGTATCCTCACTCTAGGTTCTTCTAACATTTCTTAATGCCTTGTGTACTCACCATGTGTCATAGCTTTCGAATCCATCCCTCTGGGTGTTGTTACTCCATAAGATGAGTTTTGAATGGATGTTATAGAACAGAATGTAGAGTAGATAGAAAAGATGCGCACATAATTGAATATATGGTAGAACTAGAATCAGCATATGGGGGGAATTCTCGAATAGATAGCCTCGCATCAGGGAATGAGATAATAACGTGAAAAGGGTATGACCGCCTTAATAATATGTGATAGCTAACTCCGATGAAAGAGAAGGGCATGAATCAGAGGATAGTCTTCCGAATGAAGGCTCTGAATGATCAAACGATCCAGGGATAAAAGAATCTTCCATCGCCGCCATCTGAAAATTGCATCGCTAGATAAGGACGTTGAATTTCATCATAAATCCCACTAAAACCTATTATTTGACCGCACTCAACCTCTCGACGTTCTATCTTTCTATTTCCTAATCCTAATCCTAACCCTCTATCCATTCCCGACAATCTAGGCTTGTTTCAGTGACTTATAACCTGTAGCTCTGATACCAACCTGTGACGCCCTCCAAACCCGGGTCTGAAGTTTGGGGCTCACAACACACACCATAATATATAAACCTGTATATAAAGTATTATGTGCATTGACCTTTCTTTACCCAACCACGGATCGCAACAGGTTAAAGTATGAAAACAAGCCACAACCTTAACTTTTATTATGTCATAGCAAACCCCAACTAGTTCAACTTACAATTGATAATGATATCATTCTTATAATCTCGCATACCTCATCTACAATATAAGCTCCTGCTAGCTTGATCCAACTTAACCTGGAACCCTAGCTCGCACGTTGGACTGGGAATCCTTGTTATCAATAAATTTTCCTTTTCAACTGTTGAAAATATAAAAAGTTTTGCAAGAGTGAGCTAACTAGCTCAACAAGTCATAATAGAAAAAATTGAGGTTAATCAATAATCAATTAAAGTAATTGAAGTGATTCAGAAGAATCAAGTTTCTGAATAAGCAATATTTAGAATTGGATATTCACTTTTCATTTTAAAAACCAAGGTTAGGCTGCTGATCAGTCACGCACTAACCTCGAGCAAGGCTCCCAGCTTTGCTCTATATACTGGATCCAAGGCACCCATTGGCCTATTATGACCACGAATCTGGTCTGACCACGAATCTGGTCCACACGTATAAAACCATCCAATTCTAGAACAATTTAATATGAAAACCAATGTAAATCAATAAGCTGAATCATAAACAACCTTTAACTTGAAGCATAGGGTGATTCATAACACCATGAAGGCATAAAAGGGAATTCAAAAAGATTGGCTTTCAATCAAGGAAAGAATCATGACGTAGAAGACCAAGGGTTCAAGGGTTCCAAAAATTGGTCTTCTGTTAAACAAGGAATAAGGGTTGGTATATCAAGTAATTCAATATCAGAAATCAGTATGTGGTAGATATGTAGTTGTGGAGTAGTATCGTATGTGTCTGGCTCGTATCTGGAAATTCAACAATCAATGGTTTATGAAGAATAAGGCTTATGGCTCAAGATCAATAAGAATCATGGTTCAAGGTTAAATAGTTTAAAGTGCTTGCAATATAAAACATGAGTTATTTTGAATAATAGCGACATATTATGAAACAGTTCGAAAATATTTGCAATATATCTTGAAAAAGGTTCTGAGGTACTTGCCTTATCACCGACGATTTCCACTTTACTCGTACTCATCTAACAGTTTCACTCATCAACCACTTTTCTTCTCTTTCTATGCCTTGCTTCTATTTATCAATCATTTTTCTTCTCTTTCTACGCTTTGATTCTATTTATGGATCACTGGTTTCCTTTTCTATACCTCACTGACTCTGCTAGGCATCACAAGTATCTATCAATCATTTATACTCATATTCTTCTAATTGCCACACAGACGTCATAAACTTTTATCTACCCTTCGTTTCACCCAAATCCGATTTACGGATTAAAAGTTATGACTAAAACAGTCAAACCATAACCACATAGGCATATAACACATCAATCAGTTAGCACGTAGCACATAGCACGCAAGATATTTGATCAAAATAATTTTTCAAAGAAGATTCGGGGTCAAAATGATTTTCCCGGTATTCAATACGAATTTTTGAACATTTTTCGAAATTAAAACGGGACTCTGAAAAAATGTATAATTAAATAATAGGGTTCGAACACCCGAATTTGACTTTAAAATAATTTTATAATAATTATCGAGCCAAGAAAATAATTTTAAATAATATTTTAAAGCTCGAAACTATTTTTCGGAATTTTTAAATCAATTTTAAATAATTAAATCTAATTATTAAATCAATTAAAATTAATTAATAATTAATTAAATTAATTAATCAATTGATTATAAATTAATCAATTAATTAAAATAATTAAAAACTAGTTAAAATTAATTAATAAAATAATTTTGATTTATTTTTAAGTAAATAAATAATTAAAAGAAATTTCTGAATTATAAATAATTAAATAAACATTTTGGAATTAAATTAATAATTAAAAGAAATTTTTAGAATAAAAGAATTAGATTTTTTTTAATTTATTTTTAAAACAAAAATCAGGAACATGTTTTAGGAAACCACACTTGGTTTTTATAGATCAAAACCGGGTCGGCTAATCTGGTAAATGGGTCGGGAAGAAAACCTAGAACCCGGCCGGATGAACTGCAGATTCCGGCGGCCGGAGAATTTTCCAGCAAGGCTCCGACAACGATCAAAACCTGATCGTTTGGCCTGATTCTTGTGTGGTTTGAATTCTAAACTCTTCCAGGAAGCCATTAGCATCATCAAACACAACAGAAAACGATTCCAACACGAAATCCGACGAGAATCGCCATTAAAGCCAGTGAACTCGAGGTTTTCCGACGAGTCAATCCAGGAAGCCAACAGCGAAGTTACATACATGAAATGAATCATTTTTAAGCGATCTACTCACTGGTACTGCTTATTTGAACCCAGAATCAACCAAAACAAAATCTCCAAATCCAATTAAGAACATTCAAATAACTAAAAAAAACCTAATTCAAATTTTAACAGAATCAAACCCCATTTTCACCATGTTATTGACCTCTATTTTTGACATATAATATACCAAATTGAACCGGAGAAAATTATTTACATGATTATACCATCAAACCACACAAACGACATCAAGAACAAAATTTCATAATTTAATTTTTTATTAGTTCAAAATAAAATAATTAAATCAGAAAAATACCTTGATTTCTGGGCAAAAACAAATGGTTGATTCAGAAAGAAGATTTCGAGAGCTTCGTTTTGATATATTACACGCCTGAATCGGAGTTCGATAACGCCTTCGTTCGTGCGTTTGATTCTCAAGAACACGATATTAATTCGACATTTTCTCTGTATTTAACGGGGTTTTACTGACTGATTATGATTATACGAATAAAATGAAATGATAAAAGGGCTATATATATTTTCGGAATATTGGTTTATTTTGGATCATTTTGGATCGTTTAATTAGTTACTTAGCCGCTAAGTAACTGAAAAATGATCCGATTTGATACCCGTATTGGATAATTATTCAAACCAGGCTTCTTATAAAACACTATATATGAGAATAACGTAATAATATCCCGTCTTTTGAGAATACGGGTTTTGTTGATTCACCAAAATGATTATCGTATCGAAAATCTTGCGCCGGGCCACGCACGGGTCAAACCGTAATCCGGATTGAAAAAGTCAAAATACGGAAAATATCCGGAATTACCAGATTAGGTTAGGAAGGAGTTTTCGGAAGAGTTTCGGGTTGTAAAAACGTAAAAATGGTTGAAGTCGGACAGTTCCTGGCTTTATAAAATAATTTTGTAATTATTCAGAAAATAATTAATAAATTCATAAATCAATATAAAATCATATAACAGCCAAAAAATTACCAGAAAAATATCGTAGTTATCTATATTTTATTCAAGTCATAATAAAATTAACATACTTATACTGTATCACATATAAGCATTGATATAGCCACACCAATCAGTAGATAATTCACCAAAAATCATATAATAATCATATAAAAATTATTTATTGATTAAAATAATTACACGCGATATCCCGGATGTTACAAGATCTGCAACAATAGACTTTGTATTTGGCCTCTCACGAGCTTCATACTGCAGACAGCGCGTAGCTAATTGCATTAACTCAGTTCCATCATCATTTGTGAAATGGCCCTCCGGACAAGAATTTATGAGCACCAAGAAGTTCTTCCCACGAATGAGATCTAATGCCTTTAAAAATGTGTATGTTAGTTTAAAATGATTCAAATTACACATATGTGTTCCAAATAAGTTATGCAACTGTTTGCAAACAATAACAGGCATTATAGATATTACATTTACAAAGATAAAATGTAAATGGGAACATAATGTTACTGTAAGTTCTTAATCACAAGGATGAAGAAAACATTTGGGGTATTAATAATTAAGTGAAAAGTACTACATGCATCAAATTCTGGAGGTATTTGCCATTAGCATGAGCTTCTGATATTGCACAAAAGTTCAGTTCTTGCGACCCATATATCTAACCGATGATACAAATATTTAAGATTTGAGTGCTTATATGGCTAGGCGGAATATGTTTTCCACTTAGAAGATCTAACATCAATGTGCCAAAGCTGTATATCACACTTTCCTGTTTCACTCTTCCTGGCACATAGACAGAAAAAATGTCAACTTAAATTTATATTTTGTTAATTTTAAGCCATTATTAATTGTACTGTTAACTTTGTTAGCAAATTCTATAGATATGTAATCTGAAAGATTATCACATTGAATATTAGGTTGTACCTTGAAGAATAGGTACTTTTTCTACATGTATAAAACTTGAAATACGAATAAACAAACTTATTACTATGTTGCGCAGTTATGGAAATATCTGATTAGCTACTTACCAGTTCTTGAGTATTTTGGGGGAGTGACGACCAAGTTTGTGCTGTAACTCTTGCCATATCTGCTGTTCTTCATTAGACCAAAGCAGGAGAGCCTTGGATTTCCATCCTATATGTTAAAATTCTGGTTAGAATAGTGCTAACGCCAAATTGGAAGAACAAATTTCAACAAATGTAAAACCAGTACCTAATCAAACAATACTCTGTAAGCATTCAATTCATGGTATAGAACCCGTCCGTTACTGATATAAAGCCATTCTTAATCTCATAGCCCATTTCATAGGCTGACTCTCCCCTATAAAAAAAATTCAGAAAAATCATTATTATGATCCACCCCCACTTCCCAAATCACATTAATTTGTAGAACTGCATAATCCAGTTAAAATTTACATGTCTAAGTTTTTTTACCATAAACCTTCAAAGTAAATCTTCAAAAATTGAAAGTGTATAGATTTTCTTAATATCTGTATCAGGTTTTTAATAATCCATATGGTACAGAATGCTTGTAATACGAATGCTTGTAACACGCATAATTAAACAAGCACACAACACAACTAAATTTAAACACAGATGAGCATCCCAATATACACAATCACATACATTCCATGGAGAAGCAAAAACATTCGTATATATACACATGTTTACATATATACATTAAACGATTAAAATTTTAATAGATAAGTTTGCACATATATATTAAACATTTTGTTTAATATATACACATGTTTACACGATTAAACATTTGCTATAATTATACTTCAAAAACAAAAAAAAGTTCCTAAATTAAACAAGAACATGGAGGAATAAACAGAAAGGTAGAAGCTATATATACAATTTGTTTCATAATTAACACAGCAAACCCAACTTATATATGCACATGCATCTATTAAAGTAGCAAAACATACACATGCATGTACAATTTTAGTGAAATCTTACCTAATCGAGCAAACCCAACTTCAAGATTAACAAAGCTCCAGAGACCGACCTGTAAACACTCAATTAAAATCAAAACATAAAATTTGAAAATAAATTTGAAAGAAACATACTTTTCTCACACTAATCGAGTAGTCCAGACTTCTTTCAAGGCTCTTCAGTACCAATCGAGCTCGATTTATGAATTAATCGAGTTTAATTCATATAAATAGGTTTGTACAAAATAGGGGTTTTAGGTTAGAGAGAGTGAGTGAGAAGAGAGATAGTGAGAGAAGAGAGAGAAGAGATAAGAGAGTTGAGAGAGAAGAGAGAATGAGGAGAGAGAGAGAGAGAAGAGAATGAGAGAGAGAGGGGAAGGTTTTGGTTAAGGGTGGAAAACTGAGAATAAAATTTTTGGTTAAGGGGGGAATTTTTTGGTGTATTAACGGGGGAAAGAAAGAAGCGGGCTTTTTTTTTATTTTTTTTCAAAACGATTATAGACATCGGTTGGTTAAGATACTGATGTCTTACAACACCTTTAACATCGGTTTTGAAGCGACTGATGTTAAAACTGCTTTTAACATCGGTGACATTTCTAACCGATGTTGAAGGGGTGATGTCGTGGGCACTATTTTTAGTAGTGTGAGCATGGAGAAGCATCCACTTCAAAATCAGAGGTACCAACTCTAACCACTATTGATTTAAATGCTAGTCAATATAAGGATATTGTAATATCCGGGATATATCGTGCAATTATTTTTGCTAATAGATAATTATTATATGTATTCAGTATCTATTCTGTGAATTATTTGTTAAGTGTTAAATGTGTTTGAATGTCTAAAAATGTTATTAATTAAGTATTTCAATTTTTATATGTTCCAAATAAAATATAGATAATTGTCATATCTTCCTAATTATTTTTATGTTGATTTATGAATTTATAGGAATCATATGGATTTTATAAAATCTTTTTCCGGGTATTTAAAATCTATTTTATAAAAACGGGAACCAACCACCGTCATCCGTTTTTTACGTTTTTAGAACCCGAAACTCTTCCGAGAACTCCTTCCTAACCTAATTGCAATATTCCGAGCATTTTCCGTGTTTCGACTTTTTCAATCTGGCGTACGGTTTGTCCTGCGCGGGTCCCGGCGCAACATTTTCGATACAGTATTCGTTTCAATAAATCAATAAAACTCGTATTTTCGATAAACGAGAGCTTTTTATTAAACTATCACAATTATCACCTCGTAGTACGTGTAACCAGGCGCTGAGACCAAGACCGCAATACAAATTGTACTGATTTGAATAATTATCCCGAAAACCGATACCGTTTGGATCAGTTTTTATAAATAAACGTACTATTTTATATCCGGAATGATCCAACGGGATACTAATTTCCCGTAATTATAAATAGCCTCTACCGTATTTTATTTTGTACAGGAAATCATTTGCAAACAGTATTTACAGAATTTTTACAGAGAAAATACTATAATTCTATTTTGTTCTTCGTAATCAAATATAAATTCGGAGGCGTTATAGATATCGGATTTTGACGCTCTTATACTCAAATCGAAACTCTGAAAATCAAGAATCATAATCTTTCATCAAAATACACCCAGAAACATCAGGTGATTCTATAATTAATTGTTTTAATTCAAATTTATTGATATTTAAATTAGGAATTTTTGTTCGAGAAGTTGTTTGTGTGATTTGATGCTTGCATGTTAAAGATCTTTTCTTCCTGATGATTTTGGTATATTATACTCTTTATTTGGAATTCAATAACATGTTTAATTTTAAGTTTGATTCTCTGATTGAAGGAATTAGGGTTTATATTGTTTGAATGTTTTCAATTCGATTTAGGGGAAACTTTGTTAGGGGTTATCTGTCGAATTTGATGGTTGATATGTGTTCCTGGTTGAATATGGAATCGATTCGTATATAGTATAGCAACTGACGATTCCTAGAAGTCTGTAAATCGATCTCGTCGAACCTTCACCGATTTTACTTCGATTTTTGACGGAGAATGAATTGAGGTCATTAGTGGTGTTGTTTGTGACCTGATTTATGATCCTGAAGTGATATAGAATGAAAACCGTGCTTGAATCACATCAAACCATTCCGTTTTGGTCAAAATCGAGGCTTCGCCGGAGGATTGTCCGGTCACCGGAAACTGGGTTCTTCGCGACCCGTTTCTGTTCTTGGTGACCCGGATTTCTGACCCGGTTTGACCCGGTTTTGATCCAAATTATTACTACATCAAAGTTTTTTTTGGCATTTTTGCAAGTTAGTACCTGAAGTTTCCAGAATTTTACAAATTCTGGATTCCTGGTTTGCATTCTTTCAAATTTCGGATTTCTTTTTATAAATTATTTTTAAAATTATTTTTAATTTTAAAAAAAATCCGAAAATGATTATTTTAATTCCAAAAATTATTATTTTAATTCCAAAAATTATTTTTAAATCAAAAATAAATCTGAATTAATTAGTCATTTAATTTCAGTTAATTTTTAATTGATTAATTGGTCAATTAATTCAAAAATTAATTGATTAATTGATTTAATTAATTGTTAACTGATTTTAATTAATTATTTAATTAGATTTAATTACTTAAAAATGATTTAAAAATTCCGAAAAATAGTTTCGAGCTTTAAAATATTATTTTAAATTATTTTCAAAGCTCGATAATTATTATAAAATTACTTTAAAGCCCGATTTGGTCAACCGAACCTTGTTCATTACTTTGAAATTGATCTAACCACCCGTTTTAATTCTGAAAAATGTTTTAAAAATCATTCTGAATACCCGAAAGCCTATTTATAACTCGAGACTTCTTTTAAAATGATATGTCATTGATTATTTGACGTGTTATGTGTTATATGTGACTTGTCGGTTGACTGTCGGTCTATATGTTCGGTGATTACTTGTTTATAGCATAACTTTCAATCCGTTAATCGGATTTGGGTAAAACGAACGGTAGATAGAAGTGTATGTCGAATAGAATCGTATGAGTTAAATATTAATAGATACTTATGATGCCTAGCAGAGTAAGCAAGGCGTAGGAAAGAGAAGCAGGTGATCAGAAAATAGAATTGACATGTAGAAAATACAGCAAATAATCAGAGGATAGAAGCGAGGCATAGGAGAAGCAGACGAGTGATTGTTGAATGGAGTCATTTGACAAGTACAAGTGAAGTTGAAATCGATTATGATAAGGCAAGTACTTCTAAACCTTTTTCGAGATATAAAGCAAATATTTTTAAATTCTCTTGTGACATACTGTTAATACCCAAAATAGCACTGTTTTATACTGTAAATACTTTGAATCCTTCATCCTTGAACCTGAGCCACATCATTTGATCTTTGAGCCGCAAGCCTTATTCTTTGTGAACCATTTTTTTGTTGATTTACCAGATATTAAACCACACAAATACAATACTACTCCACAAATATATATCCATCATATACCAAACACTGAAACAGAATTGTTTAAACATACAGAAACTTTTATACTCAACCATACCTTGTGATATCAAAGTACTAAAACCTTGTAAAAACACTATTCATCTAATACCCGATTATCTTACCGGTTGGAGGCCACTTCTTTTATGTACTTTGACATACCCTTTCGGTAACCCTGAATTTTTACCATGCTCTTATACAAATGTTTTATTGTTATTGATTATGATCTGGTTTTATTGAATTCTATTGTTTATCATATTAAACTACTTTAGAATTGGATAGTTTTTCTTTGTGTGGACCAGATTCGTGGTTAGACCATATCGATGGTCAAGTTAGGCCAATATGTGCCTTGGATCCAGTAGTTAGAGCAGTGTTGTGGGCTTTGCTCGGGGTTAGTGCGTGACTGATCTGCAGCCTAACCTTGATTTTTAAAACTTAAAATGAATATCCAATTCTAATGGTTATTTAGCAATAAACTTGATTCCTCTGAGTCATCTCGTTTGATCATTGATTAACCTCAATTATTGTCATTGTGACTTGCTGAGCTAGTTAGCTCACTCTTGCGAATCTTTTTATGTATTCTACAGTTAAGAAAGATACGGTTGATAGCGAGGTTTCCCAGTTCAATGTTCGAGCTAGGATTCCAGATTATGTTGGATCGAGCTAGCAGGAGCTTAATGCAGTAGTGAGATAGTAAGGTTGTAAGAATAATTTAATATCAGTTGTAAATTAAATTAGTTGGGATTTGGTACGTTGTAATAAAAGTTAAGGTTGTGGCTTATTTTCATACTTTAACCTGTTGCGATCTGTGGTTATGTAAAGCAGGGTCATTGCAAATAATATTTTATATACAGGTTTACATATTGAGTATGTGTTGTGGACCCCAAACTTCTGACCCGGGTTTGGAAGGCTCCACAGGTTGGTATCAGAGCTACAGGTTATAAGTCACTGAAACAAGCCTAGATTGTCGGGATTGGGTAGAGGGTTAGGATTAGGAATAAGAAATTGAAAGATAAGTCATCGTGAGGTTGAGTGCGACTGTATAGTAGGTCTCCGGCATGGTTCGTGTTGCGATTCAGGATTCTTAACTAGCGACGTGATATCTAAGCAATGGCAATGGAAGCTCCTGATTTCCCTACATCAACTGATTGTTTGGAGCTTTCCGTTTAAGGATCGTCATCTTCTCTTAGATTCGATTTGCGCCTTGTTCTTCCATCAGTATTAATGGTATTACCTTCTGTTATGACAGTTGCGCCTCTCCAAGTTATTCAACGCTATTCTATCATCTCTTGATATGAGACTACCTATTCAAAGAACCTTCATTTGCTTATTCTTGTTCTTTTGAACATTCAACTATGAATGTATCTTTTCTATTTACTATACACCATATTCTATATCCTCAGTTTAAAAACCTTTCCAATGAAACAACAGCATTTGCGAGAAGGGACACGATAGCTGCAGTAAATGGTGAGTATTGAGATACAAATTAAGGTGAGAAGGAGTTTAGAAAGAAGATTCAAGTGTTCTGGAGGATGGCTGTTATCAGGTTACAAGAAGCTATTAGTAATTAGGCCACTCATGACTTGTAATAACCCCAATTTTTGAGAAATTTTGAAACCCTTATGAATAGTGTTTTTGCTGAACGAGAAAACTTTTCATGCCACGCTATGTAGGGGTTCTGTTATTGATCTTATGGGATATTATTAGTACTCTATGTGGTATATAAGTGTATGTAAAGATCGTCAGAATCCAAATCCGAACACTTTGATTTTTCCCGGAAATACACTAGATACGGAAAGATTTGAGAAAAAGGTAACAGGATAAAAAGGATTTAAATTAAAGGATTATAGGAGAGGATCATAAAAGGAATATAATATATTGAGAAAGGTTAAGGGAACCTAAGTAATAAGATCCCGGGTATGATCCCTCAAACGATAAACGAAAATGAAAGTTAAGCGAACCGTATAACAAATCAGCGGTCATTAGGCAAACGATTAGGAAGTTAATCAAAGGGATTAGTGGGATTGATGTCATCCAACCAATAGAAAGAGGACAAGGAAGGGAGGATGACATCATGAGGATGACACAAGCATGACATGGGAAGGAAGGAGATGTGGTGACTTTTTAACCACACAAAACCAAGGGCAACTAGGTAATTCACTAAAGCAAACAACAAAAATCAACCAACCAAAAGCAAATCAAGCCAAAACACAAAAAAATCTCTCTTCTTCTTCTTCAAAGCTCTCGGGTGCATTTCTTAAAATTTGAAGATCCAAGCTCCACCACTTACTATTTAGCAAGGTAATTATCTAAGCTTCCCCATGGATAGTTACATACTTCCTATAAGTTTAAGCTTCTAATTCCAAGCCAATCTTTTTCTATAAATCATGAAAGAAGATGGTGAATAGTGTTTTCAAGAACTAAAATTTGTGTTCTTGAAGTTTTGTTTAGATTAAGCTTGGATAAGGGCTTTAAAGGTGATTCCAAGCCATTCTCTTGATTCTCCACTCTCCAAGGAAGGTATAAACTACAAAACCTAGCTTTAGTTTTGAGTAATTAGGACTGAATGTGTTTGATATAGCATATGTGAAGCATGATGCTTGATTGGTTGAAGTTTGGTTGAGTTTGTAGAGATTAGTTGGTTTTGTTGCATTGTTGGAGTTGTAAATCTTGGTAATTAGTTAAAGAACCTAAGTAAAGCTTTTAGTTCATGTGAGGAATAAGTATAAATGGTTAATGTGGATTTGTTGGGGCTGTTATGATGTGGTTTGGAGGGATATTGGTTGTATGATTGATTTGGGGTTGATTTGTGGTTGGTATTGAATGGTTTAAAATTGGGAAAACGCGTAAACATAGCCGTCGTAATGTCCGATTTACTTTAGACTGCTTTTGTTCATAACATTTGGACCCAAGAACTCCCTGCTAGATTATGACCATTGCCATGTTTAGATAGTTCATGTTACGAGCTTCGTTTTAATATGTAGTTCGTTTGATTCCGATGTACGGTTTAGGAGAAACGACCGTTTCAAGTAACGGCATTTCGCGAACGAATCATTTCCCCTCGCCTTACTTTGAAACATAGGTTAAAGACCAAAAAGGGTTAATTAATGTATGAAACATTTATGGTAAGTGTGTTAGGCAGTTGGTAAGACACTCGCGAAGGAATCGCTTTAAAACTCGTAAAGGTTAAATTATTAAAAATGGTGGAGCCGAGGGTACCCGAGTGACTTAAGCGAATCGGTGAGCGCAAAACAAGCGTTAGAGTCTAAGTTAGTTAAAGTATAGATTTACAAGTGATTTTGGTTTAATTCCAACTTACTTGTTGTTTATAGGTTACCAGACTCGTCCCGAGCCATTCGTAACCCCAGTCGCTCAGGCAAGTTTTCTACCCGTTATACTGTTGTTGTGATGTAAATATATGTATATGCATTATCTTATGATATTGCATGATTGTTATTAGCAAATTTTGCGATATATTGGAGCATGCTAATATGGTATATATGCATGTCTGTTTCGTAATCTGGTTATCTATCTGTTGATTTCAATGCTTATAGTTGCATAATACCTATGCTAGAAATAAGCAAGTAGTTGCGTATACCCTTAGTATAGGGGATAAAAGGTGAACATATTTCTAAACCGGGAGTCGATGTTCCCGAGTATATTATATATATATATATATTTATATATATATATATATATGGATATAGTTTTTAAAACTATTAATCGAATAAGGTTTATTCGATAACTTTAACTTTATTTTATTATTGAATATTATTTCGAATATTATTCGAAGGCGTATGACTCCTTTACATTATTTATTGGATATTACTTGGACATTCATTTGAGGATGTATGACTCCTTTATTTTATTTAATGAATATTATTTATAATATTCATTCGAGGTATTATGACTCAGCTTATTTTATTTATTGAATATTATTTGAATATTCATTTGAGGATCTATGACTCCGATTATTTGCTGAGATATATTCTTTATTTTATTAAAGAATAAGGTGTCGATAATCAAACTTATTTTTGATTATTCAAATAAAGATATTACTTTCGTATAAGTATATCTTTGATTATTTGCTATTCATTTCAAGTATAAGTTTTAATACTTCTACTTCAATTATTTTATAAAGATTATTTTTTTATGGGAATATTATTTAAATAATAATATTCAGACATTTTCTAAATATTCTGGGGACTGATTTACTTCATTAAATCAGTTTTACTCCAAACACTCTTTAAAGTGTTTTCGAGTCTTTAAAATGATTTTCAAAAGTTAGAGCGGATCCCAAAACTATTTTTATATTTAAGATCTTCCTTTTAAAAAGGGGATTTAAATACTCGCTCAAAACCTGGGGGATCCGGCTCGGTGGTGTGTTTTATATTCGCAACAAGGTTGCTGTCTTGGTAAAAGAGTTTTTGATTACTTACCCAATATTCGGGAAGTAAAATTCTTGGAACAAGTTAATCCATTAACAGGCATCGCCTGGGAAATATCGGTGAGTTTTCCTTTCCAACTAGGTACGACTTCTTGGTGGAGCCGTATCAACAAGTTTCTACTTGGGGAAAGGGGGAAACGAGCTTTACGTTTCAGAGTCATGGATTTCATCTGAACTAGGAGTGGCGTAAGTGGTCGAGTAGCGCCGGCCCAGCCTTATTATATTGGCCCAAATGGCCTGGAAGTTCCGCTAAGGCGGTCCATTCCTTAGGAGTTCAGTGTTCGGTTGACAAGTAAATCCGACAGGTTCTCCTCTACATGTAGAAAATGGTGGGGTTGTACTACTACGACTGATCATCGTAAGTGGTCTTCCTGGCGTGGCAAACTCCCGTAATGAGTTCATCATCCAATTGGATAATTTTTGCAACACTACCCAGAGCACTTCGATGGAAAGGCTACGGTTGGGCGATTGTTGAGTGTTGGCAGGGTCAAGTTTTCAAAATGATGTTTACATCAAATGAAGTATCTCGTAACTTCATTTTATGTTGATAATATTTTAAAGATTTAATCTATTCAAATCTTGTCTTATAGTCTCATCTATGTGATGAACTTTTGAAGCTAATTTATAACTTGAACGGTGGTAGTTCAAGTAGTATTTGGGAAAGATATAAGTATATTGGGGTATCTTGTAACTTCATCTTTTAAACTTATATCTAATTAATAATTGTCTTATGAATGACAAAGATTTTCAGAAAAACGTTGAGACAAGGTTAGATATATGAGATCACCTTGCAACGATATTTTTTTTTATATACAGTTATACACTGGGACTTTGTGTATATTATGCATGGAAGAGGACTTCCAATATTTTGAAAAGTATATATGTATATATACTGAATATTTTGCGACTTCATCGCATTAAGATATCAAACTTGGTTCATTTCTTTTGACCAAGACTTTCATGAGTATTATGAGTAGGCTCATATATTGTAAATCATTATACATATTATTTTGGTGGGCTTGCTGCTCACCCTTGCTTTATTTCTTCATCACACAACAACAGTTAGGAAAGATGGCCAGACTCCAGCAGACCCAGCGCAAGCGCGTGGGAAGCGTCCCGCGTCTTCCCGATGATGTTGTAGCTGCTATAGCTGCAGAGGTAGATCCATTGTAGTTCAGACCATCTACTTTTGAGAATCAAATTATGTATAATTATAACTTGTGGCAGATAATGGCAATTAACTGTAAATTATCAAGTAATCATTTTGGGTTGTAATAATTTTAAATTGTGGATTCAAAGACTTGTACTTATTTCAATTTCATCTCTGAGACTATCACGGGTTGTGGTGTGTGTTAGTGTGGGGTCACAGCATGAGGTTATTTATTATTAATTAAGTGAAGTGATATTGTGGAAAGAAAGACCGTGACAACCCGGATCCCCGACCCCGGATCTGGGGGTGTTATAGAAGTGGTATCAGAGCTAAGCGTTATAAACCTCAGAGATGATGGGACGTTAAGATAATAAGATTCACTAAGATAATAAGAACTCTTGCCAAGTTCATAGTCGGGCTACCTAACGTAGTACTGACGGTTAAAACCCTTATGGGAACCCTTATAAATATCGTGATAGGAGCGTAGTTCGTTATCGTATATGGTAGCGGGACTCCGAACCCTGAAGTTGAGGAACATCAACGCGATGATGTTTTATTAGTTATTGGAGATCAGATTGTGGATCCGATAGAGTGTCCTAATACAGGACCGGATGATGTTGATATTGAGGATGTTGTCCTAGTAGGGATAGTTGTTGAGAAGGACCCCATGGAGGATCCTGACAGGATTGGATAAAGGACCACTGATGAATTGATGACCATGGTTTGGTCGACTACCAGAGGTAGGATTGGCCGGTCACTACCGAAGGTTCGTTCAAGTTGTAAAGATAGTAGCCCCTTTAACGCGGCTTACTCGTAAGACTGAGAAGTTCGAATGGACAGAGAAATACGAGAACAGCTTTCAAGAATTGAAGCAGAGGTTGGTGATGGCCCCTATGCTGGCATTGCCGGATGGAAAAAGGAGATTTTGTGATTTGTAAGTGACGCTTCGCATAAGGAATTAGGGTGCTTCTTAGCACAGCAAGATAATCGCGTCTGCGTCAAGACAATTAAGGTAATATGAAATTTGATATCACCGCCCATGAGCTTAGGCTCGTGGCAATATTTTTACCCTAAAGATTGGAGGCACTACTTGTATGGAGAGAAGTGCGAGAATTACCTAAGCCTTAAGTGCTCTAGTACATTCTTACGTAGAAAGAGCTCAACATACGCCAGAGGAGGCGGTTAGAGCTAATCAAGAATTATGATTGGCAGATTCTTTATCATTCGGGGTAAGCCAATATGGTGGCTGATGCCCTTAGTAAAAAGGAGAGACTCAAGATGATAATGTCTTTTAGAGAGTTTATAAGAGATTTTGAGAAAATGGAAATAGTAGTGAAGGTAACCGGAGCCGGTACCGAAAAGCTGTTTGAGATAGCAATACAGCCCGAATTATTGGAAAAGATCATATTGTGCCAGAAAAAGTTATGAATGAAGGCAGAGAGCCAACAAATAGATAAGAGATTAATACCGAGAGTGATGATAAGGGAATAATGAGGTATTCCTATAGAATTTGGGTTCCGAAAGTTCAAGAGCGTAAGGATGAGAACTTAGATGAGAGCCATAGTTTGAGGAATAAGATTTAGAGCAAACCCTGAACGTGATAGTCAGGGAGGTCGCCATCAAGATAGAAGGAACCCATGACATAACGGAGTGGAAAATGAGGATTTTAAATTAAAAGATGACCCTAATTATGGGGAGTAGGATGAAACATTTCATATTAAGGAAACAGAAAGTCGAGTAAGGAAAGGAGACCCGAGACGGTACTCCTATACCGCAATTCATGGACCTGTCTAGACAGAACTTAGACTATTATCCCCAACCACCACCTTGAGGAAATAATGCGATAGGAAATTCTTTCAGGACCTTTAAGTCTCTAAGCTCTCAGAGTTCCAAGGAACAGGTTGACCTAGTCGAGGCAAGAGCCTGGCTAAAGGAAATAGAGGAATTATTTGAGATTTTGAATGATTGACGAACCACAAAAGACTGTTTTTGTCACTTACCCTCCTAAGAGAGAGACCACCCGCTGGTGAAAGACCAAGAAAGGCACGGAGCCAGAGGTTAGAATAAACTGATTTAAGTTCAGTCAATTGTTTTCGGGAAAGTAATTCCCAAAGATATGGAGATAGTGTAAAAGCTTTGGAGCTAGAACAAAAGTGGATGAGTATGATGAATTATGAATCTAAGTTGTAAAAGTTATCAAGATTCGTTCTGAGGACACGAATCCAGAATGACGGGATGTTTGGAATCAATACTTATGTTGTGTTAGTTCATGAAATAATGATAAGAGAAAGGAAAATAAAAAGAAACTGAAGTGGAAAGGAATATAAAGGCAATAGAGTTTGAGGAATGATAAGGAAGTTGGGTATGAGGAAACCCTAAAGACTCGTAGCAATAGAAATAGAAAAGTATGTAATCTTCAGGATGAGGGTGATTCACCATGAGTTAAATTGATGGTTGAAGGCATAAGAGATAAATATATTTTATCCCCTATAAGTTGGGAGGATTTGAGGAAACCTTGAGATAGTTCGAAGGATAAATATTGAGACGCGGATAGACTGAGGAGACAAGGAAGTAAGAAATTAGGAAAATTGGATGAAGGAAGTGACCTTCAAGAATGTGAAGTGTAAGACCGGTGGCTTGATACCCAGGAAGGGAGACGCCAGGTATGAAAGATATCCCAACATTGAGACGACTGTTGAGATAAACGACAAAAGTATATAAGGATTTATTAAGAAGAAGTTCACGTTGAACACGACCAATATCTTCCAGATCATCCATGTGATCATTACCAAATCAGGAAAGAAAAGCGGATAACCATTTTTATCTTTTGGAGGCCATGTGGATTGACCTCATGTTGTATACAGATGTTATTGTGAAATTCGGTATAGACTATCGATGTGGGAATGATTGAATAAGATACCCTTATCAGGGATATATGACTTTATTTATCCATGGAAGGATGCTTGTACCTTTTTAAAGGTGGAATTAAGGATAGAACATCGGTAACTTAAAACGAATCCTAGGGGAATGCATAAAGGTTGGCATTTCACCCTTGATAGGGATAGTATGAGTTTTGACAGTATGAATTGGAAAGCATTAAGGTAATAATAACCTTTAAGGATCAGTGGAGAAATTTTTCAGAAGTATATAGACAATGGTTCTAGTAATAGTGAATGGTATTTTGATATGCCCTGTATCTAGGGAATACAGGAGGAACGATTCAAGGATAACCTTAGAGGTTTTGCAATGAGAAAGGTAATATTCAAAATTCTCAAGAATGGAAATGTTGATAAAGGAAATATGACGTAATTATAATGATGCCAAGTGAGGCACGTGTTAAACCACGAGAAGGTATGGATCGAACCAATAATGGTCGAAATTGTTCAGGGCAATTAGGACTTAAGATAAAAGATGTTCTAATTATGATTGAGAGTCAGTCATGACAGTGATTAACCTCTAAAGACTGAGGCAATAACTTATGGAAAAATGGTGATTTTTTTTTTACTCATCAGATTTTAAGGAAAACATCTTCACATAAGCTGTGATTGAAATAAGGTGGAAAAATTTATTTGGAGGTGGTTAAAATGACATTGACTGTAAGGAAATTTTACTATTAGGAAAGGCCAAAGAGGTGGCCGACACTTTAAAGGTAAGAGGATAATTATAGGCGCTTGTGCCAAAGGAATACAATGATGATGGTTAAAGCTATGCAGATTGTATTATGGTTTGGAAGATTGACATTCCTTCTGATGACTGTGCAATACCCAACCGTAATAGTAGTTGGCAAAGGTTTAATTCGTGTAATCGCCATGAACGGGCTATCTATCTTAGGAGGTACTATCTTGAGAATAAGCCAGGACCATGTTTCCAAAAAGGACTAGACGAACCTTTGAGTTAAGTCTTCTATCTAAGGCATATGATTAAAAATGGTATTAACCTGCTATCGTTGCTTTGATTGAAACTCTTCTGCAATTTTATCTGCTTCATGTCATGAAAGTACGTCAGAGTTTGGAGTGTTCTTCATGAATTGTGATTGGTGGTTATGTTAACTCCTTAGGAGAATTAGATACGACCTGTATGGACTCCGTATGGTTAGCTATTAAGACTTCATGGAAAATGAATGACGACAGTAGGTCAGTGGTGGACCATTGTAAGGCAGCAATGATTCTGCGAGTATTGAGCTGATTACAACCGTGAGAGTTGTATTGGAATGGGTGTTGAGATTGAGTACCACTAATCGGGTCGTGGTAGTGTATAAGTTATCATTAATAGACTAATTAAGTAGAGTATCTACATAGTGAATTATTATTCTTTCTTATCAATAGAGAGTCGTATTATTATACGAGGAAGGTTGCGGTGCAAGCATAGAATTCTAGTAACGATGATGTCTAGAATGAGATCCCAGATTCGATTTTCGATGTCAAGGGAGTTTCAAAGGTAATTGTGTATAAGCTCGAGGAAGAGCATGGGTCCATAGAATGATGGACGGGATAGCGAAAATATTTAGGCACGTGAAATGCGATGCTATAATACTTGATGTTGATATAAATACATATATGTTTTGTTCTTCTATGACAAACCTCTATAGTTCAGAGGTAGATTCCAAGCCAGATATTTTATGGCAATAAAATTTTTTTTATGAATATACAATTCTCTTCAATTCGTTCTTTTCTCTTCTTTTCATTTCATGTAAGCTGAGAAGAACAACCCTTCCAGAAAGGGGAGGTATTGCCGAATGACTATCTATCTGTGTGATAGAAGCCTAGTAGGATACCAGCTATTGTTTAATTGCTTGTCAAGTACTAAAGGCTGGCCACCTTCTGTACTAACTATGCGATATAACAAGTGTTCATGATCTTAGTGATCTCTCAACAAATTCCTTTACTTCTATTTGATTGATCAAATTTTGGAAAATAGAAGCAACTGAAAAAGGAGTAATAAAGTGGTGGTAGTATGCGGAATGGGAACACATTCGTGATACTAAGGTTGACGTGGTTATTAAAAGGTTATAGAACGCTAACGAGCAAAAGTATAACCAGTATAATATTAGGAACGGAAGGTAGTAGCGATTACGAACTGGAAAAGAATGGGTATTGAGAAGCAGAAGCTCTAATGTTAAAAGCAATAATGAGAGTCTGTGCAATAGACTTGAAAGAATTTGGAATGATCACTTAATTCGGATTGAGTTATCTTACGACAATAGATCATATGTCATTATCGAGATGTCGCCTTATGAGATCATTGAGGGAAGACAATGTCGATCTCCCTTATGTTAGGATGAAGTTGTAGAGCGCAAGATGCTCGGACCCGCAGTAGTCCAAAGGACCAAGGATATGATAGATCTAATTAGAGGACGGCTGGTAGTAGCCCAAGATGGTCATGATAAGTATGTTGATTTGACACGAAAGGATAAAGAGTATGAAATAGGGGACCTAGTAATGTTATAGGTATCCCTTGGAAAGGATTGATGAGGTTCGGAATGAAAGGAAAGCTAAGTCTACAATTTGTTGGACCCTTGGATATATTAAGACGTTTGGGAAGTTAGCATATGAGCTAGCCCTAACCCCGAACATGTAGCAGGTCGTAACGTGTTTCACGTATCAATGTTAAGGAAGTGTAATTCAGATGCCAGATAAATAGGGGCATATGAGCGCATAGATATGCAACCCGACGTAACCTATATGGAGCAACCAGGAAGGGTTATAGAGTGAAAAGGAACAAGTGCTTAGGAGAAGGATTATCAAACTAGGCAGAGTTTGGTGGTAGAACCACAATGTGGGAAAATTGACTCGAGAGTTAGAAAGTGTAATTCTAAGAAAGTATCCCCATTTGTTTTCTATCTGATTCCGGGACGGAATCCTTTTAAGGAGGGGAGACTGTAATAACCCCAATTTTTGAGAAATTTTGAAACCCTTATGAATAGTGTTTTTGCTGAACGAGAAAACTTTTCATGCCACGCTATGTAGGGGTTCTGTTATTGATCTTATGGGATATTATTAGTACTCTATGTGGTATATAAGTGTATGTAAAGATCGTCAGAATCCAAATCCGAATACTTTGATTTTTCCCGGAAATACACTAGATACGGAAAGATTTGAGAAAAAGGTAACAGGATAAAAAGGATTTAAATTAAAGGATTATAGGAGAGGATCATAAAAGGAATATAATATATTGAGAAAGGTTAAGGGAACCTAAGTAATAAGATCCCGGGTATGATCCCTCAAACGATAAACGAAAACGAAAGTTAAGCGAACCGTATAACAGATCAGCGGTCATTAGGCAAACGATTAGGAAGTTAATCAAAGGGATTAGTGGGATTGATGTCATCCAACCAATAGAAAGAGGACAAGGAAGGGAGGATGACATCATGAGGATGACACAAGCATGACATGGGAAGGAAGGAGATGTGGTGACTTTTTAACCACACAAAACCAAGGGCAACTAGGTAATTCACTAAAGCAAACAACAAAAATCAACCAACCAAAAGCAAATCAAGCCAAAACACAAAAAAATCTCTCTTCTTCTTCTTCAAAGCTCTCGGGTGCATTTCTTAAAATTTGAAGATCCAAGCTCCACCACTTACTATTTAGCAAGGTAATTATCTAAGCTTCCCCATGGATAGTTACATACTTCCTATAAGTTTAAGCTTCTAATTCCAAGCCAATCTTTTTCTATAAATCATGAAAGAAGATGGTGAATAGTGTTTTCAAGAACTAAAATTTGTGTTCTTGAAGTTTTGTTTAGATTAAGCTTGGATAAGGGCTTTAAAGGTGATTCCAAGCCATTCTCTTGATTCTCCACTCTCCAAGGAAGGTATAAACTACAAACCCTAGCTTTAGTTTTGAGTAATTAGGATTGAATGTGTTTGATATAGCATATGTGAAGCATGATGCTTGATTGGTTGAAGTTTGGTTGAGTTTGTAGAGATTAGTTGGTTTTGTTGCATTGTTGGAGTTGTAAATCTTGGTAATTAGTTAAAGAACCTAAGTAAAGCTTTTAGTTCATGTGAGGAATAAGTATAAATGGTTAATGTGGATTTGTTGGGGCTGTTATGATGTGGTTTGGAGGGATATTGGTTGTATGATTGATTTGGGGTTGATTTGTGGTTGGTATTGAATGGTTTAAAATTGGGAAAACGCGTAAACATAGCCGTCGTAATGTCCGATTTACTTTAGACTGCTTTTGTTCATAACATTTGGACCCGAGAACTCCCTGCTAGATTATGACCATTGCCATTTTTAGATAGTTCATGTTACGAGCTTCGTTTTGATATGTAGTTCGTTTGATTCCGATGTACGGTTTAGGAGAAACGACCGTTTCAAGTAACGGCGTTTCGCGAACGAATCATTTCCCCTCGCCTTACTTTGAAACATAGGTTAAAGACCAAAAAGGGTTAATTAATGTATGAAACATTTATGGTAAGTGTGTTAGGCAGTTGGTAAGACACTCGCGAAGGAATCGCTTTAAAACTCGTAAAGGTTAAATTATTAAAAATGGTGGAGCCGAGGGTACCCGAGTGACTTAAGCGAATCGGTGAGCGCAAAACAAGCGTTAGAGTCTAAGTTAGTTAAAGTATAGATTTACAAGTGATTTTGGTTTAATTCCAACTTACTTGTTGTTTATAGGTTACCAGACTCGTCCCGAGCCATTCGTAACCCCAGTCGCTCAGGCAAGTTTTCTACCCGTTATACTGTTGTTGTGATGTAAATATATGTATATGCATTATCTTGTGATATTGCATGATTGTTATTAGCAAATTTTGCGATATATTGGAGCATGCTAATATGGTATATATGCATGTCTGTTTCGTAATCTGGTTATCTATCTGTTGATTTCAATGCTTATAGTTGCATAATACCTATGCTAGAAATAAGCAAGTAGTTGCGTATACCCTTAGTATAGGGGATAAAAGGTGAACATATTTCTAAACCGGGAGTCGATGTTCCCGAGTATATTATATATATATATATTTATTTATATATATATATATGGATATAGTTTTTAAAACTATTAATCGAATAAGATTTATTCGATAACTTTAACTTTATTTTATTATTGAATATTATTTCGAATATTATTCGAAGGCGTATGACTCCTTTACATTATTTATTGGATATTACTTGGACATTCATTTGAGGATGTATGACTCCTTTATTTTATTTAATGAATATTATTTATAATATTCATTCGAGGTATTATGACTCAGCTTATTTTATTTATTGAATATTATTTGAATATTCATTTGAGGATCTATGACTCCGATTATTTGCTGAGATATATTCTTTATTTTATTAAAGAATAAGGTGTCGATAATCAAACTTATTTTTGATTATTCAAATAAAGATATTACTTTCGTATAAGTATATCTTTGATTATTTGCTATTCATTTCAAGTATAAGTTTTAATACTTCTACTTCAATTATTTTATAAAGATTATTTTTTTATGGGAATATTATTTAAATAATAATATTCAGACATTTTCTAAATATTCTGGGGACTGATTTACTTCATTAAATCAGTTTTACTCCAAACACTCTTTAAAGTGTTTTCGAGTCTTTAAAATGATTTTCAAAAGTTAGAGCGGATCCCAAAACTATTTTTATATTTAAGATCTTCCTTTTAAAAAGGGGATTTAAATACTCGCTCAAAACCTGGGGGATCCGGCTCGGTGGTGTGTTTTATATTCGCAACAAGGTTGCTGTCTTGGTAAAAGAGTTTTTGATTACTTACCCAATATTCGGGAAGTAAAATTCTTGGAACAAGTTAATCCATTAACAGGCATCGCCTGGGAAATATCGGTGAGTTTTCCTTTCCAACTAGGTACGACTTCTTGGTGGAGCCGTATCAGCAAGTTTCTACTTGGGGAAAGGGGGAAACGAGCTTTACGTTTCAGAGTCATGGATTTCATCTGAACTAGGAGTGGCGTAAGTGGTCGAGTAGCGCCGGCCCAGCCTTATTATATTGGCCCAAATGGCCTGGAAGTTCCGCTAAGGCGGTCCATTCCTTAGGAGTTCAGTGTTCGGTTGACAAGTAAATCCGACAGGTTCTCCTCTACATGTAGAAAATGGTGGGGTTGTACTATTACGACTGATCATCGTAAGTGGTCTTCCTGGCGCGGCAAACTCCCGTAATGAGTTCATCATCCAATTGGATAATTTTTGCAACACTACCCAGAGCACTTCGATGGAAAGGCTACGGTTGGGCGATTGTTGAGTGTTGGCAGGGTCAAGTTTTCAAAATGATGTTTACATCAAATGAAGTATCTCGTAACTTCATTTTATGTTGATAATATTTTAAAGATTTAATCTATTCAAATCTTGTCTTATAGTCTCATCTATGTGATGAACTTTTGAAGCTAATTTATAACTTGAACGGTGGTAGTTCAAGTAGTATTTGGGAAAGATATAAGTATATTGGGGTATCTTGTAACTTCATCTTTTAAACTTATATCTAATTAATAATTGTCTTATGAATGACAAAGATTTTCAGAAAAACGTTGAGACAAGGTTAGATATATGAGATCACCTTGCAACGATATTTTTTTATATACAGTTATACACTGGGACTTTGTGTATATTATGCATGGAAGAGGACTTCCAATATTTTGAAAAGTATATATGTATATATACTGAATATTTTGCGACTTCATCGCATTAAGATATCAAACTTGGTTCATTTCTTTTGACCAAGACTTTCATGAGTATTATGAGTAGGCTCATATATTGTAAATCATTATACATATTATTTTGGTGGGCTTGCTGCTCACCCTTGCTTTATTTCTTCATCACACAACAACAGTTAGGAAAGATGGCCAGACTCCAGCAGACCCAGCGCAAGCGCGTGGGAAGCGTCCCGCGTCTTCCCGATGATGTTGTAGCTGCTATAGCTGCAGAGGTAGATCCATTGTAGTTCAGACCATCTACTTTTGAGAATCAAATTATGTATAATTATAACTTGTGGCAGATAATGGCAATTAACTGTAAATTATCAAGTAATCATTTTGGGTTGTAATAATTTTAAATTGTGGATTCAAAGACTTGTACTTATTTCAATTTCATCTCTGAGACTATAACGGGTTGTGGTGTGTGTTAGTGTGGGGTCACAGCATGAGGTTATTTATTATTAATTAAGTGAAGTGATATTGTGGAAAGAAAGACCGTGACAACCCGGATCCCCGACCCCGGATCTGGGGGTGTTACATGACTAGCTTGTGGAATGGAGTAGATAAGTGTTGAAGAGAGAGAGTTAGAGGAAATTAGGGATCTGAAGATTTCTTGAAATTAGAAAATGGTGTTGTAATGATGTAATATATATTTTAACAAGATGATGTGATGTTAGCTGACTTGTTGACTATTGGATAGTCTGTTCCACTTAATGATTGCAAAGTGGTTAACGGGAGTACTACCAGTATGGGAGCCTTAATGTGAAGCTACGAATAAGATAACGTGCAATGACAGCAGAAGTTTTCATTAATTAAGGAAAGTAATAGACCCAATGAAGGAGAGGAGATAAATGGAAGTGAATGGACCTTTGAGTGATCATTTCTTTAACTTGGTATCTGGTTATAAGAAGGAAAACAACCAACTCATACAGTAAGGACAATCGGAGGTGTGATTTTCAAAATTTTCAAAATTTTCAAAATTTTCAAAATTTTCAAAATTTTTACAAGTTTTCGAAAAAGATTTTTCCTCACAAAATTTCTAAAAGCCTTTTTGAATAAAATAATTTTTAAACCTTGGTTGTCAAGCTACTACTTGAGTTTCTTGTTTGTTAAAAGATCCGGATTACCCGGAAGGATGCTGTTTCAGACTCAGTATTGTTAATTTGGAGAACGAGGTAACCTGCGATTATGAAGAAGTTAATTATTCCTAACAGCAAGGTGCAAGTATTGTCTGATAGGATTAACAACAGAACCAGCGTACGGAGTAACCATTCATCCAATTACTGGGATTATCAGAATTCGAAAAATTCATTGATTTAACGGAAGCCCGAGCATGACCAAAGAAGATTGGGAAGATTTCTAGACTTTTCTAAAAGAGGAATATTATTAATAAAAAGATCGCTATGTTGAATGATTCATGGTTATTCCAAATTAAAAAGAGGAAACTCAATGTTATCTGATAAGAACGCTATTATGATCGAATTGTTAAAGTATTATACGTGTAGGTGCGACATTACAGACGCGAGACTTAACAAGTAAGAATCTACCATAATGTTTAGTTGCGAAGGCATTTTAACATACTTCTCAAGTTGTTATATGATATAATTGGAATATGATCGATCAAATTCGAAAGATGAATACAAGTGAAATATGGATGGTGACCAATAGTATCATTCTTGTCCTCAACATTACAGCGTATATTCTTTTTTTTAATTCCTAAAAATGTATGAACTCCTTTTTCTTAATAAATTCTTTTTGTTGATATCAAAACGGAGGATTTTGCATTCCTTTCAAATTTAATTGTTCCCCTCAAGTTTTGCATTCTGATTGGGACAAACAGTGTTATGATGAGACACTTTGTCGGAATGACGAAGAGTCGGGTGGGACGCCACCTAATCATGTGATGTATGCTATACGGTATGAAAGACTGGCCATCTTAAGTACCAATGTGGTTGTCTCATTCATATTCAAATCATTACTTCTTCCTTCTTTTCAACTCTAAGTTTATTAAAATTGTGAATCCTTCTAGTTGTTTTGTTGTACCGTTGTTCTTTGCGAGAGCTTTTTAAATAAAAGTCAATGTATTATACACCCAGCAGGCAAAGTCTTATCTACCTCTCATGCATGGAAATGAAACAAGGGCAAATGGTGAGAATTGCAAATCACTAGCCTCTTAGCCAGGGATGCATTAACATTCAAGGGAATCTAATTCAGTAAGGGATACGTCTCCGAGAACGAGAATTTGCGATATGTTATTTAAAATATGGATGTGATGACGTGGAAGATTATTGCGGATACCTTATGCATTAAAGTATTGAAAGATGTGGGAGCAACTTGATCGTATATCTCTCAAGGTTTTATTGATAAGATGAATTATCTTGTCGAATCAATAAGTTTATGACTAAAGGACTAGCAAGTTAAGAACGTGCAGTTATTAAATAAGTACCAATGGTGAAATCGATATTTCTAGCAATAAGTTATGAAGAATTGATATCATTTGAGATAAGAGGTGTAACACCCCCAGATCCGGGGTCGGGAATCCGGGTTGTCACGGTCTTTCTTTCCACAATATCACTTTACTTAATTAATAATAAATACCCTCATGCTGTGACCCCACACTAACACACACCACAACTCGTTATAGTCTCAGAGATGAAATTGAAATAAGTACAAGTCTTTGAATCCACAATTTAAAATTATTACAACCCAAAATGATTACTTGATAATTTACAGTTAATTGCCATTATCTGCCACAAGTTATAATTATACATAATTGGATTCTCAAAAGTAGATGGTCTAAACTACAATGGATCTACCTCTGCAGCTATAGCAGCTACAATATCAGCGGGAAGACGCGGGACGCTTCCCACACGCTTGCGCTGGGTCTGCTGGAGTCTGGCCATCTCTCCTAACTGTTGTTGTGTGATGAAGAAATAAAGCAAGAGTGAGCCTTACAGCTCGCAAGATAATATGTAGTGATAACAATAATACCAGTATCTAAATGGATACTTACTAAAATCTTTATCGTGTGTAAGATAATTACTTACTAGATATAAGTAAAAACAAGGAATGAAGTTACCAATACTTCCCCACACTTATATCATTTATAAAGCTACTTGAACTATCACCGTTCAAAGTATAATTAAATTCACGAGGTCATCCCATAGATGAGACCACAAATAAACTTGAAAATATTTGATCTTTGAAATATTTTGAAAAGAAATGAAGTTACGAGATACTTCATTCAATGGATACACCAATAAAAATGTTTGACCCTGTCAATGCTTCGGCAACCACCCATTAGTAGCCTTTCGATCGAAATGCTACGGGTAGTGTTGCAGAATTATCCAAATGGATGATGAACTCATTACGGGAGTTTACCGCGCCAGGAAGACCACTTACGATGATCAGTCGTAGTAGTACAACCCCACCATTTTCTACATGTAGAGGAGAACCTGTCGGATTTACTTGTCAACCGAACACTGAACTCCTAAGGAATGGACCGCCTTAGCGGAACTTCCAGGCCATTTGGGCCAATATAATAAGGCTGGGCCGGCGCTACTCGACCACTTACGCCACTCCTAGTTCAGATGAAATCCATGACTCTGAAACGTAAAGCTCGTTTCCCCCTTTCCCCAAGTAGAAACTTGTTGATACGGCTCCACCAAGAAGTCGTATCTAGTTGGAAAGGAAAACTCACCGATATTTCCCAGGCGATGCCTGTTAATGGATTAACTTGTTCCAAGAATTTTACTTCCCGAATATTGGGTAAGTAATCAAAAAACTCTTTTACCAAGACAGCAACCTTGTTGCGAATATAAAACACACCACCGAGCCGGATCCCCCATGTTTTGAGCGAGTATTTAAATCCCCTTTTTAAAAGGAAGATCTTAAATATAAAAATAGTTTTGGGATCCGCTCTATCTTTTGAAAATCATTTTAAAGACTCGAAAACACTTTAAAGAGTGTTTGGAGTAAAACTGATTTAATGAAGTAAATCAGTCCCCAGAATATTTAGAAAATGTCTGAATATTATTATTTAAATAATATTCCCATAAAAAAATAATCTTTATAAAATAATTGAAGTAGAAGTATTAAAACTTATACTTGAAATGAATAGCAAATAATCAAAGATATACTTATACGAAAGTAATATCTTTATTTGAATAATCAAAAATAAGTTTGATTATCGACACCTTATTCTTTAATAAAATAAAGAATATATCTCAGCAAATAATCGGAGTCATAGATCCTCAAATGAATATTCAAATAATATTCAATAAATTAAATAAGCTGAGTCATAATACCTCGAATGAATATTATAAATAATATTCATTAAATAAAAGAAAGGAGTCATACATCCTCAAATGAATATTCAAATAATATTCAATAAATAAAATAAAGTTTAAAGTTATCGAATAAACCTTATTCGATTAATAGTTTGGAAAACTATAACCATATATATATATAAATATATATATATATATATATATATATATATATCCATATCCATATAAAATCTACTCGGGATCCTCGACTCCCGGTTTTAGAAAATATTTTCACCCTTGGGTCCCTATACTAAGGGTATATGCAAGATACAACTATCCTCTAGCATAGGTATTATCAAATAAACCAACAGATATATATCTCAAGAATATAAAACAGGCATGCATATATACCATATCACATGCTACAATATATCGCAACATTTGCTAAATAACAATCATGCAATATCACAAGATAATGCATATACATACATTTACATCACAACAACAGTGTATCGGATAGAATACTTGCCTGAGCGACT
Source organism: Apium graveolens (assembly GCF_009905375.1). Taxonomy (NCBI): domain Eukaryota; kingdom Viridiplantae; phylum Streptophyta; class Magnoliopsida; order Apiales; family Apiaceae; genus Apium; species Apium graveolens. The sequence continues at coordinate 106,295,141 of NC_133654.1, forward strand.
TGGGGGTGAGAAAGGCTCGGGACGAGTCTGGCAACCTATAAACAACAAGTAAGTTGGAATTAAACCAAAATCACTTGTAAGTCTATGCTTTAACTAACTTAGACTCTAATGCTAGTTTTACGCTCACCGATTCGCTTAAGTCACTCGGGTACCCTCGGCTCCACCATTTTTAATAACTTGACCTTTACGAGTTTTAACGCGATTCCTTCGCGAATGACTTACCAACTGCCTAACACACTTACCATAAATGTTTCACACATTAATTAATCCTTTTTGGTCTTTAACCTACATTCCAAAGTAAGGCGAGGGAAAAAGTTTCGTTCGTGAAACACCGTTACTTGAAACGGTCGTTTCTCCTAAACCGTAAATCGGAATCGGACGAACTACATATCAAAACGAAGCTCGTAACATGAGCTATCTAAACATGGCAGTGGTCACAATTTAACAGGGGGTTCTCGGGTCCTAATGCTATGCACAAAAACAGTCCAAAGAAAATCGGACATTACGACGGCTATGTTTACGCGATTTCCCATTTTTAAAACTACCCACAATCATCACAAACCATCCTCAAATCCACACACATCAAACACCCATCCTTACCACATCATAACAATCCCAAACAATTCAATATTACTCATTCATACATATGCTTAACCTAACTTTAATCATGCTTTAAGTTTCTTTAAATCAAAACCACTAAATTATCATTTCATTTCACCACCATTCCAAATCTCAACTCTAAACATAACAACAAGATACCATAACATCTTACTCATCAAAATCACTTTATAATATATATGAACCTAGGGTTTGAAAGTGGTATACCTTCCTTGGATTGGTGGGTGAAGCTAGGAAGCCTTAATAAGCTTGGAGTAGTCTTAAGAAAGCTTGGATCTTCAAGAAAACAAGAAAAAAAACTCAAGTTAAAACTTGAAAACACTATTCATTGTCTTCTCCAATGATTAAATCAAGAAGCTAGAGAAAGAATTTGTGGCTTAAACTTATGATATAGCCATTACTAAGCATAAAGAAGGTTAGGGAATTTTCTTACCAATTAAGGATGCTTGGATCTTGATTTTGGAAATTTTATGCCTTGGAAAATGAAGAAGGCCGAGAGCAAATATGAGGAATATGCCTTGGCTGATTTTTTGATGAAATGATTTGCTAGTTGGTTGGCTTGGTTTTGTTTTGATTTAGCAAATTACCACCTTGTCCTTGAATTTGTGTGGTCCTAAATCAACCACACCTCCTTCCTTCCATGTCATGCTTATGTCACCCCTATGATGTCATCCTCCCTTCCTTGACTCCTTTCTATTGGTTGGATGACATCACTCCCCTTAAACCCTTTGATTAACTCCCTAATCGTTTGCCTAATGACCGCTGATCTGTTGCACGGTTCGCTTAACTTTCGTTCTCGTTTATCGTTTGAAGGATCATACCCGGGATCTTATTACTTAGGTTCCCTTGACCTTTCTCAATACATTATATTCCTTTTTATGATCCTCTATTATAATCCTTTAATTTAAATCCTTTTTATCCTGTTACCTTATACTCAATTCTCTCCGTATCTTGTGGATTTCCGGGAAAAACCAAAGTGTTCGGAATTGGGTTCTGACGATATTTACATACACTTATATACTTCATATAGTACTAATAAAATCCCAGAATATCCATAACAGAACCCCTACATAGTGTGGCGTGAAAAGTTTTCTCATTCAGCTAAAACACTATTCACAAGGGTTACAAAAAGTTGAAAAATTTTTGGGGTTATTACAGTCTCCCCTCCTTAAAAGGATTCCGTCCCGGAATCAAACAGAAAACAATTGGGGGTACTTTTCTAGCATTGCGCTCTCTAGTTCCCAAGTCGATTCTTCCACATTATGATTCTGCCATAGCACTCTGACTAGCTTGATCACCTTGTTCCGAAGCACCTGCTCATTCTTATCCATAATCCTTACTGGCTTCTCCACGTAAGTTAGATCTGGCTGCATATCCACCTGCTCGTACTCCACTATGTGCCTGGCATCTCGATGATACCTCCTTAGCATTGACACGTGGAACACATTATGAACTTGTTGCAAATTAGGGGGTAGGGCTAGCTCGTAAGCTAACTTTCCAATCCGTCTTAATATCTCAAAAGGTCCAATGTATCTTGGGCTTAGTTTTCCTTTCTTTCCGAACCTCATTAATCCCTTCCAAGGGGATACTTTCAACAGTACTAAGTCCCCTACCTCATATTCCTTGTCCTTTCGGGCTAGGTCTGCATATTTCTTCTGTCTGTCTTGGGCTGCTACAAGTCGCCCTCTGATAAGATCCACTATATCTTTGGTCCTTTGGACCACTTCGGGTCCGAGCATCTTCCGCTCTCCTACTTCATCCCAGTATAAGGGAGATCGACACCTTCTTCCGTACAAGGCCTCATAAGGCGGCATCCCGATGCTAGCATGAAAGCTATTGTTATAAGAAAACTCGATCAACGGCAGGTGATCATCCCAACTTCCTTTAAGGTCTATTGCACAGACTCTCAACATATCCTCTAGTGTCTGGATGGTCCTTTCACTCTGTCCATCCGTCTGGGGATGGTACGCGGTACTCATATTTAACTTGGTCCCCGCACATTCCTGAAAGCTCCTCCAAAATCTGGAGTTGAACCTTGGGTCTCGGTCTGAGACAATGGACGCTGGGACTCCATGTCGTGTCACTATTTCCTTAAGGTAAATGTCCACCAGTCTATCGACTGTATATCTCTCATTGATAGGAATGAAATGAGCTGACTTTGTCAATCGGTCTATAATTACCCAAATGGCGTCGTGATTGGCTTTCGTCCTTGGCAAGCCTACAACAAAATCCATCGCTATCTGTTCCCATTTCCATTCGGGAATCTCCAGGGGTCGCAAAAGTCCACTGGGTCTCTGGTGCTCTGCCTTCACTCTTTGGCAAGTTAAACACTTGTTCACCCATTCTGCTACGTCCCTCTTCATGTTGGGCCACCAGTAATATTCCTTCAAATCCCTATACATCTTGGTACTTCCTGGGTGAATGGAATACCTTGAACTATGGCTTTCATCCAAAATCTCATCTTTAAGTTCTTGAACATTCGGAACCCAAATTCGGTAGGAGTACCTCATTATCCCTTTATCATCTTTCTCAGTATGGATCTCTTCTCCAGTCATTGACTTTCTGTCTTCATTCATTATTTTCTCTTGGCACAATCTGATCTTTTCCAATAATTCTGGCTGCATTGAGATCTCAAAAAGCTTTTCAGTTCCGGTTCCGGTTACCTTTACCTCTATTTCCATTTTCTCAAAATCCCTTATCAACTCTTCCGAGGTCGTTATCATTCTGAGTCTTTCCTTTCTACTAAGGGCATCAGCCACCACATTGGCTTTCCCTGGATGATAGAGAATCTCACAATCGTAGTCCTTGATTAGTTCTAACCATCTCCTCTGGCGCATGTTGAGCTCTTTCTGCGTAAATATGTACTTGAGACTCTTATGGTCTGTGAAAATCTCGCACTTCTCTCCATACAAGTAGTGCCTCCAAATTTTTAAAGCAAATACTATTGCCGCGAGCTCAAGGTCATGAGTAGGATATCTAACCTCGTATTCCTTCAATTGTCTCGACGCATACGCGATAACTTTACCGTGCTGCATAAGCACACATCCTAATCCTTTGTGCGACGCGTCACTATATATCACAAAATCTCCTTTTCCATCCGGCAATGCCAGTACCGGAGCCGTTATCAACCTTTTCTTTAATTCCTGAAAACTGTTCTCGCATTTCTCCGTCCACTCAAACTTCTCTGTCTTACGAGTAAGTCGTGTCAAAGGGGCTGCGATCTTCGCAAAGTCCTGCACAAATCTACGATAGTAGCCGGCCAATCCTATGAAACTCCTCACCTCTGTGGGTGTGGTTGGCCTTTCCCAATTTGAGACTGCCTCTATCTTGGAGGGGTCGACCAATACTCCTTCTTTATTGATCACATGTCCTAAAAACTGTACTTCATTCCGCCAGAATTCACACTTAGAGAATTTGGCATATAACTGCTCCTCTCTGAGTATTCCTAGAGCTATCCTCAAATGCTCTGCATGTTCTGCCTCAGTCCTTGAGTAGATCAAAATATCATCGATAAAAACTATCACACACTTGTCCAAGTACTTCTTAAATACTCTATTCATTAAATCCATGAAGGCTGCTGGGGCATTGGTTAATCCAAAGGACATTACCAAGAACTCATAATGCCCATACCTGGTACGGAACGCTGTCTTGGAAATATCTTCGGGCTTAATCTTTAGTTGGTGATATCCAGTTCTCAGGTCAATCTTGGAGAAATAAACAGCATCCTTTAGCTGGTCGAACAGATCGTCTATTCTAGGTAATGGGTACCTGTTCTTTATGGTTAGTTTGTTCAACTCTCGATAGTCTATGCACAACCTCATGCTCCCATCTTTCTTCTTAACAAATAAAACTGGTGCTCCCCACGGAGACACACTGGGTCTTATCATACCCTTATCCAAGAGTTCCTGCAATTGGATAGCTAATTCCTTCATTTCTAACGGGGCTAACCGGTAAGGTGCTTTTGAAACTGGCGCCGTCCCTGGGGCCAACTCAATAGCAAATTCAATCACTCTATCGGGTGGTAATCCCGGAAGGTCTTGGGGGAATACATCTTCAAATTCGTTGACTACTGGAATATCTTGTAAGTTGGGCACCTCCTTCTGTGTGTCCACCACATAGGCTAGGTAAGCCTCACTTCCTTTTCGTAGCATCCTTCTGGCCTGAGCCATGGTCAAAAATTTCTGCGTCTGCCTCTTTCCTCTAAATATAATTTCTTTCTTCCCGGGGATATTTAACTTAACTTTCTTCCCTTTACAGTCTATCTGAGCATCGTTGCTAGATAGCCAGTCCATTCCCAAAATCACATCAAACTCCCCTAATTTAAAAGGAATCAGATCAACACTGAAAGATTGCTCCCCTATGCCTATCTCGCAGGCGGGGTGAATCTGGTTAACAGGAATAATCTCATGATTGGCTATTTCTACTTGCAAGGGTTCTATCAAGGGTTTAGCCTTAAGTCTTAACCTACGCGCAAAGTCCTTTGATATAAAAGATTTAGTTGCTCCCGAATCAAATAAAACATTTGCACTGACTGAATTTAGAGAAAGGGTACCTGCTATCACATCTGAATCTTTCATAGCATCCTGGACTGTCATGTTGAAAGTCCTCGCAGTAGGTGGCTTATTAGAAGCAGCCCTGCTTGCTCCCGAAGCTGCTGGTTTGTTCATTGGGCATTCTCTCTTCCAATGACCTGGGCGTCCGCACTGATGACAAGTGGTGGTTGGAATGACGGCAGGGGCTGACGAAGGGCATTTGTGAGAATAGTGGCCCACTTGCCCACACTTAAAGCAGGTTACTGGCTTTCCTTTACACTCCCCAGTGTGATTCCTTCCACAAGTGTTACAGGTTGGCAATGGGGGTCGAGACTGGTTGGAATAGGACATTCTTGACTTCTGGCCGCCCTGGCTCACACTCACACTCATTGGTCGCTTAAACCCAGTGTTCCTTCCTGGTAGGGACACTGCTCCTCGATTAAACCTAGTTGGGAAGCTCCTTCCTGCGGAACCTCCACCCATGCTCATACTTTTCCTCTTTATTCCTTTCTTCTCTCTTTCCTTCTGCATCTGTTCACTTCCGACTTCTACAATCGTTGCTTTTTGCACCAGAGTGGCATAGTCCGTAAGCTCAAGGATTGCCACCCTATTCTGAATCCATGGTTTCAGTCCCTGCTGAAACCTCCTAGCTTTCTTTTCCTCAGTGCTCACAAACTCCGGCACAAACCTTGATAATTCAGTAAATTTCGCTTCGTACTCTGCTACAGACAAATCATTCTGCTTTAGCTCCAAGAACTTGAGCTCCATCTGGTTTTCCATAAACCTCGGGAAATACTTTCCCAGAAACAACTGACTAAATCTCTCCCAGGTTATAATAGCATCTGTCTCCATGTTTTTCTTGGCCTCCCACCAGTAGTTAGCTTCTCCTTTCAGAAGGTAGGTAGCAAATACAGTTTTCTGTGCCTCATCGATACTCAAAATCTCAAAAGATTTCTCCATCTCCTTTAACCATGCCCTTGCCTCAACTGGGTCGGCTGATCCGTGGAACTCAGGGGGCTTAAGGGACTTAAAAGCCCTGAAAGAGTTTGCCACTGCATTGTTACTTCCTTGAGGGGGTGGGTTGGGTTGACGTTCCAAATTCTGTCTTAGGAGTTGCATGAACTGGCTCATGGGATCCATGCCTGGGTTTGGTACTGGTTGCTCAACCTCGGTTTCTCCTTCTTCAGCCTCTACCTCGAATCCCTCAACATCATACGTTTCCTCTTCTTCTTCATACAGGGAGTCATCCTGTTCCACATAATCCTCATCTTCCTCTTCACTGTGATCTTGGTTTCTATTGTCCTGATTATGGCTTCCCTGGTCCTCAGACCCAGGGTTCGCCCTAGTTCCAATCTTTCTTGGCGGCATGATTCTGATAATAATAAAAACAATTATTGGGAAAAAAATTTCAACGTTAGGTCACAATCATATACAACATTGTGCCTTGCACAGCTCTTATAATGGGGAGAACGTATATCGCAATTCTATTATTTTAAGAAAGTTCTAATACGAAGTGCAGTAATAACAATAATAAAACAGTGATCCCGTCACTATGGAACTGAACTGAAAGGAAACAAATATATACATAATGCGAGAATACATAGTTTGATCTGGTCAAAAGTACAACAGTGCTACAGTCATCTGTCCCAAAAGTGATACACAAGAGTCTATCTGTCTAGTCAGAAAAAGGGATGCTATATACAAGTCAACTATCCCGGAAAATTGGCTCTTACTAAGGCCTCGGCTAACTAGACAACTAGACTAATCCATCATCAATCCTGAATCACACACCCGAACGGGTCAGCTCCCAAACCCTTTCCATCGCACGACGGAAGATATAGTCGGCCTGCCGCCTGGAGATCCTACCATGCCTGTCCCCCTGGAGAGATCTGAGTCTCGCTCGGGACGTGAGCTCTATCCCTGTAAGCTCCCTCCTCAAGGATCGGGGTATAGAAGCCCTGGTCTCATAAGCTCGGGTACGCCTACCCGCCCTCTCTGCATCCAACTCCCTCCTGGCCTCATCCAGTCGGGCCTCGGCAACAGCCACTCGGGTCCTCAAAACATCCTGAACATATCCATGAGCTAACGAAGACTGCCTCTGGGCAGGGTCAAGAGGTGGTGAATCTGGAGCCGCTGAGGGTGCCTCCTCGGTCTGCCTAGGCTCGGAAGTATGGGTCTCTGAGCTGTCATCATCAGGAATCCAAGATAGTGGTGGAGGGGTAGGGGCTCTGACCACCGGAAGTGTGGGTAAAGGGATACCAGCATACACTACCATAGATCCAACACGCTCCTCAGCTACTGGGACCTCATCCGGGTCCTCCTCATCTGGAATAGCAATAACCTCTGTCTCTGACTCCTCTGAGGGGTCCTCCTCATCTGAAACAGCAATGACCTCCGTCTCAGGCTCCTCTGGGGGGTCCTCCTCATCCTCCTCCATCTCAGGCTCCTCCTGATCCTCAACATCCAGCAATGCCTCATCATGCTCACGCTCGTACATCTCAGGGTCCTCCATCTCAGGCGCCTACACATTAAACGAGCTAAGTTACTATCATGATACTTATAAGGGTTCCCGTAAGGGTTTTAGCTGTCAGTACTACTTTAAGTAGTCCGACCATGAACTTGGCAAGAGTTCTTATTATCTTTGTGAGTTTATTATTTTATCGTCGCATCATCTCTGAGGTTTATAACGCTTAGCTCTGATACCATTTCTGTAACACCCCCAGATCCGGGGTCGGGAATCCGGGTTGTCACGGTCTTTCTTTCCACAATATCACTTTACTTAATTAATAATAAATACCCTCATGCTGTGACCCCACACTAACACACACCACAACTCGTTATAGTCTCAGAGATGAAATTGAAATAAGTACAAGTCTTTGAATCCACAATTTAAAATTATTACAACCCAAAATGATTACTTGATAATTTACAGTTAATTGCCATTATCTGCCACAAGTTATAATTATACATAATTGGATTCTCAAAAGTAGATGGTCTAAACTACAATGGATCTACCTCTGCAGCTATAGCAGCTACAATATCAGCGGGAAGACGCGGGACGCTTCCCACGCGCTTGCGCTGGGTCTGCTGGAGTCTGGCCATCTCTCCTAACTGTTGTTGTGTGATGAAGAAATAAAGCAAGAGTGAGCCTTACAGCTCGCAAGATAATATGTAGTGATAACAATAATACCAGTATCTAAATGGATACTTACTAAAATCTTTATCGTGTGTAAGATAATTACTTACTAGATATAAGTAAAAACAAGGAATGAAGTTACCAATACTTCCCCACACTTATATCATTTATAAAGCTACTTGAACTATCACCGTTCAAAGTATAATTAAATTCACGAGGTCATCCCATAGATGAGACCACAAATAAACTTGAAAATATTTGATCTTTGAAATATTTTGAAAAGAAATGAAGTTACGAGATACTTCATTCAATGGATACACCAATAAAAATGTTTGACCCTGTCAATGCTTCGGCAACCACCCATTAGTAGCCTTTCGATCGAAATGCTACGGGTAGTGTTGCAGAATTATCCAAATGGATGATGAACTCATTACGGGAGTTTACCGCGCCAGGAAGACCACTTACGATGATCAGTCGTAGTAGTACAACCCCACCATTTTCTACATGTAGAGGAGAACCTGTCGGATTTACTTGTCAACCGAACACTGAACTCCTAAGGAATGGACCGCCTTAGCGGAACTTCCAGGCCATTTGGGCCAATATAATAAGGCTGGGCCGGCGCTACTCGACCACTTACGCCACTCCTAGTTCAGATGAAATCCATGACTCTGAAACGTAAAGCTCGTTTCCCCCTTTCCCCAAGTAGAAACTTGTTGATACGGCTCCACCAAGAAGTCGTATCTAGTTGGAAAGGAAAACTCACCGATATTTCCCAGGCGATGCCTGTTAATGGATTAACTTGTTCCAAGAATTTTACTTCCCGAATATTGGGTAAGTAATCAAAAAACTCTTTTACCAAGACAGCAACCTTGTTGCGAATATAAAACACACCACCGAGCCGGATCCCCCATGTTTTGAGCGAGTATTTAAATCCCCTTTTTAAAAGGAAGATCTTAAATATAAAAATAGTTTTGGGATCCGCTCTATCTTTTGAAAATCATTTTAAAGACTCGAAAACACTTTAAAGAGTGTTTGGAGTAAAACTGATTTAATGAAGTAAATCAGTCCCCAGAATATTTAGAAAATGTCTGAATATTATTATTTAAATAATATTCCCATAAAAAAATAATCTTTATAAAATAATTGAAGTAGAAGTATTAAAACTTATACTTGAAATGAATAGCAAATAATCAAAGATATACTTATACGAAAGTAATATCTTTATTTGAATAATCAAAAATAAGTTTGATTATCGACACCTTATTCTTTAATAAAATAAAGAATATATCTCAGCAAATAATCGGAGTCATAGATCCTCAAATGAATATTCAAATAATATTCAATAAATTAAATAAGCTGAGTCATAATACCTCGAATGAATATTATAAATAATATTCATTAAATAAAAGAAAGGAGTCATACATCCTCAAATGAATATTCAAATAATATTCAATAAATAAAATAAAGTTTAAAGTTATCGAATAAACCTTATTCGATTAATAGTTTGGAAAACTATAACCATATATATATATAAATATATATATATATATATATCCATATCCATATAAAATCTACTCGGGATCCTCGACTCCCGGTTTTAGAAAATATTTTCACCCTTGGGTCCCTATACTAAGGGTATATGCAAGATACAACTATCCTCTAACATAGGTATTATCAAATAAACCAACAGATATATATCTCAAGAATATAAAACAGGCATGCATATATACCATATCACATGCTACAATATATCGCAACATTTGCTAAATAACAATCATGCAATATCACAAGATAATGCATATACATACATTTACATCACAACAACAGTGTATCGGATAGAATACTTGCCTGAGCGACTTGGGGGTGAGAAAGGCTCGGGACGAGTCTGGCAACCTATAAACAACAAGTAAGTTGGAATTAAACCAAAATCACTTGTAAGTCTATGCTTTAACTAACTTAGACTCTAATGCTAGTTTTACGCTCACCGATTCGCTTAAGTCACTCGGGTACCCTCGGCTCCACCATTTTTAATAACTTGACCTTTACGAGTTTTAACGCGATTCCTTCGCGAATGACTTACCAACTGCCTAACACACTTACCATAAATGTTTCACACATTAATTAATCCTTTTTGGTCTTTAACCTACATTCCAAAGTAAGGCGAGGGAAAAAGTTTCGTTCGTGAAACACCGTTACTTGAAACGGTCGTTTCTCCTAAACCGTAAATCGGAATCGGACGAACTACATATCAAAACGAAGCTCGTAACATGAGCTATCTAAACATGGCAGTGGTCACAATTTAACAGGGGGTTCTCGGGTCCTAATGCTATGCACAAAAACAGTCCAAAGAAAATCGGACATTACGACGGCTATGTTTACGCGATTTCCCATTTTTAAAACTACCCACAATCATCACAAACCATCCTCAAATCCACACACATCAAACACCCATCCTTACCACATCATAACAATCCCAAACAATTCAATATTACTCATTCATACATATGCTTAACCTAACTTTAATCATGCTTTAAGTTTCTTTAAATCAAAACCACTAAATTATCATTTCATTTCACCACCATTCCAAATCTCAACTCTAAACATAACAACAAGATACCATAACATCTTACTCATCAAAATCACTTTATAATATATATGAACCTAGGGTTTGAAAGTGGTATACCTTCCTTGGATTGGTGGGTGAAGCTAGGAAGCCTTAATAAGCTTGGAGTAGTCTTAAGAAAGCTTGGATCTTCAAGAAAACAAGAAAAAAAACTCAAGTTAAAACTTGAAAACACTATTCATTGTCTTCTCCAATGATTAAATCAAGAAGCTAGAGAAAGAATTTGTGGCTTAAACTTATGATATAGCCATTACTAAGCATAAAGAAGGTTAGGGAATTTTCTTACCAATTAAGGATGCTTGGATCTTGATTTTGGAAATTTTATGCCTTGGAAAATGAAGAAGGCCGAGAGCAAATATGAGGAATATGCCTTGGCTGATTTTTTGATGAAATGATTTGCTAGTTGGTTGGCTTGGTTTTGTTTTTGATTTAGCAAATTACCACCTTGTCCTTGAATTTGTGTGGTCCTAAATCAACCACACCTCCTTCCTTCCATGTCATGCTTATGTCACCCCTATGATGTCATCCTCCCTTCCTTGACTCCTTTCTATTGGTTGGATGACATCACTCCCCTTAAACCCTTTGATTAACTCCCTAATCGTTTGCCTAATGACCGCTGATCTGTTGCACGGTTCGCTTAACTTTCGTTCTCGTTTATCGTTTGAAGGATCATACCCGGGATCTTATTACTTAGGTTCCCTTGACCTTTCTCAATACATTATATTCCTTTTTATGATCCTCTATTATAATCCTTTAATTTAAATCCTTTTTATCCTGTTACCTTATACTCAATTCTCTCCGTATCTTGTGGATTTCCGGGAAAAACCAAAGTGTTCGGAATTGGGTTCTGACGATATTTACATACACTTATATACTTCATATAGTACTAATAAAATCCCAGAATATCCATAACAGAACCCCTACATAGTGTGGCGTGAAAAGTTTTCTCATTCAGCTAAAACACTATTCACAAGGGTTACAAAAAGTTGAAAAAATTTTGGGGTTATTACAAGAGGATTTGACATTATTCTAAGGAATGGATTAACTATTCAAGTGTGATGCCCAGGTCGACCGTCGTGATGGAAGATAGTTCCGAAGATGCCAAAGGAGAACATGAAGAAGTTTAGAGGACAAAGGAAGGTAAAGAACTTGTTAAGAATGATTTAAGATTACCGTGACCAAAATATAAGTGTTATGGCGATTATAAATAAGGGTCAGGAGCAAACCGAACTTGGACATTTTATAGTCTCAAGATATGTTTCCAGACAAGTTACCAACATTTCCTTTAGATAGAGAAAGTGAGTTTATGATTGATTTAGCACCTGAAATGAAATCAGTGTCCAAAGCCCCACACAGAATGGCACCAGATAAAATAAAGGAGTTACCAGAGCAAACGTAGGAGATAATTAGAAGAGAAAGCAACTGGACCTAGCGTACCCCCTAAAGTGCACCGACACGATGTGTTAATAAGAAAGATGGAAGTGTGAGATTATGTGTTAGCGAAAGCTCAACAAGTTTACTCTCAAGAGCATATATCTGTTACCTCGAACCAATGATTTGTTTAATTAAATGAATGAAGCAAGGTATTTTTATAAGATTGATTTAAGACTAAGTATATTACCAAGTGAAAATGGAACTTATGGACATATCAAAGATAATTTTCAGAACTCGGTACTGTTATTATAAAATTCTAGAATTGTTAGTTGGATGAACTGATATACCAGTGATATTTAAATTTGATGAGTAGAATCTTGAAGGAGGAATCTGGATAAGATGTACTTGTGTTACTTAAAAAGAACCATGCAACCTATACAATAATAGCTAAGGAATCAAAGAAGAAAGAAGCGGTATAAAAAGTTTACCAGGTAAAAACTTTAATGGCAGGAAGTATAATTCTTAGTATAGACAGTCAGTAAGGAGGAGACAAAAGGGGATTCAGTAGAAAAATTTAAAGATAGTATGAATGAAGAAAGACCAAAAGCACCATCAAAAGTAAGAAGTTTTATTATTAGCCGGTTATTATCGGAAATTTGTTCAAGATTTCCTAAAAAGTTGCAGTACCTTTGACGAAGCTAATCAGGAAAAGCAAGAAGTTTTTATAAAGTGGAGAAAGGTGTAAGATCTATTTGGACCATAAGAGTTTGAAGTATGAACTCTCGAGGAAAAGCAAATGTAGTGGTAAGAGATAAGTAGGAAGGAGAGAGGATGAACATAGAAACTGTAACAGAAGAATTATCTATGGAATTCTAGAAGTTGGAATTGGAAGTCAGGGTTCATGATCCAAAAGGAGTAAGAATGTATAAGTATAACTTTTCAGTCGGAATTGTTAGAGAAGATAAAGAGGTGTCGGGAAGAGGTAATGAATCAGGATATTAATCATTTAGTGGGTGAAGAATTGTGCACGCAAAAAGGACGATCAAGTTATTCTTAGGTTTTCTTCTAGAATTTGGATTCTACCAGTGACGGAGTTGAAGAATGAAATTTTACAGAAAGCTCATAATTCAAGGTATTCAATCCATTCAGAGAGTACCAAGATGTATAGAGATTTAAAGGAAAATTATTGGTGGCCAGATATGAAGAGGGAAATTGCGGAATGGATTAACAGATGTTATACATGTCAAAGAGTTAAAGTAGAGCATCAGAGACCAAGTGGATTGCTACATCTATTGGAGGTTCCAGAGTGGAAGTGGGAGCATATCGCCATGGATTTCATAGTTGGGTTACCAAGGACAAAAGCTAATCATGATGCCATTTGGGTTATAGTGGATAGACTTACCAAGTCAGCTCATTTTCTATCTATAAATGGAAGATTTTCACTGGACAAGTCAGTTCATATGTACTTAACAGAAATTGTAGTTCGTCATGGAGTTCCTGTGTTCATCGTATCCGATCGAGATCCAACATTTAATTCAAGATTTTGGAAGAGTTTTCAAGAATGTTTGGGAACGGAACTGAATATGAGTACGGCTTACCTTCCACAGACGAACGGCTAGAGTAAAAGAACGATCTAGACAATCGAAGACATGTTACGTGTCTGTGCTATTGATTTCAAAGGAAGTTGGAACAAGCATTTACCTCGGGTAGATTTTGCTTACAACAATAGTTATCACGCCAGTATTGGGATGCCACCCTACGAAGCCCTTTATGAACGCAAATGCAGATCTCCAATGTATTGGGACGAAGTAGGAGAATGCAAAATACTTGGACCTGAATTAGTGCAGCAGACAAAGGAAGTTGTTAAAGTTATCCAGAAAAGATTGATAGTAGCACAAGATCGTCAAAGGAAGTATACATATCAATCAAGGAAACATACGGAATTCGAAGTAGGGAATTTGGTATTACTAAAAGTATCACCGTGGAAGGGATTAACGAGGTTTGGAAAGAAAGAAAAACCGAGCCCAAGATATGTCAGACCTTTTGAAATTTTAAAGCACGTTGGCAAAGTAGCATAAGAGTTGTAGTTACCTCCGCACATGGAGCACATTCACAATATTTTTCACGTATCGATGATTAGGAAGTATAATCTAGACTCCAAGCATATAATAGAATAGGAGTCAATAGAGCTCCAGACAGATTTGCCATATGTAGAGAGTCCGATAGAGATTCTAGAAGAAATAGAGAAAGTATTGAAAAATAAAGTGGTAAAGTTAGTAAGAATATTGTGGAAAAACCCAAAGGTTGAAAAGTCAACCTGGAAGTTAGAAAGTGATATGAGAACAAAGTGCCCTCATTTGTTTTCTTAGGAGATTCTGAGGACAGAATCCTTTTAAAGGGGAAATGATGTAATATCCGGGATATATCGTGCAATTATTTTTGCTAATAGATAATTATTATATGTAATCAGTATCTATTCTGTGAATTATTTGTTAAGTGTTAAATGTGTTTGAATATTTAAAAATGTTATTAATTAAGTATTTCGATTTTTAAATGTTCCAAATAAAATATAGATAATTGTCATATCTTCCTAATTATTTTTATGTTGATTTATGAATTTATAGGAATCATATGGATTTTATAAAATCTTTTTCCGGGTATTTAAAATCTATTTTATAAAAACGGGAACCAACCACCGTCATCCGTTTTTACGTTTTTAGAACCCGAAACACTTCCGAGAACTCCTTCCTAACCTAATTGCAATATTCCGAGCATTTTCCGTGTTTCGACTTTTTCAATCCGGCGTACGGTTTGTCCTGCACGGGTCCCGGCGCAACATTTTCGATACAGTATTCGTTTCGATAAATCAATAAAACTCGTATTTTCGATAAACGGGAGCTTTTTATTAAACTATCACAATTATCACCTCGTAGTACGTGTAACCAGGCGCTGAGACCAAGACCGAAGTACAAATTGTACTGATTTGAATATTTATCCCGAAAACCGATACCGTTTGGATCAGTTTTTATAAATAAACGTACTATTTTATATCCGGAATGATCCAACGGGATACTAATTTCCCGTAATTACAAATAGCCTCTACCGTATTTTTTTTGTATCGGAAATCATTTGCAAACAGTATTTACAGAATTTTTACAGAGAAAATACTATAATTTTATTTTGTTCTTCGTAATCAAATACAAATTCGGAGGCGTTATCGATATCGGATTTTGACGCTCTTATACTCAAATCGAAGCTCTGAAAATCAAGAATCATAATCTTTCATCAAAACACACCCAGAAACATCAGGTGATTCTATAATTGATTATTTTAATTCGAATTTATTGATATTTAAATTAGGAATTTTTGTTCGAGAAGTTGTTTGTGTGATTTGATGCTTGCATGTTAAAGATCTTTTCTTCCTGATGATTTTGGTATATTATACTCTTGATTTGGAATTCAATAACATGTTTAATTTTAAGTTTGATTCTCTGATTGAAGGAATTAGGGTTTATATTGTTTGAATGTTTTCAATTCGATTTAGGGGAATCTTTGTTAGGGGTTATCTGTCGAATTTGATGGTTGATATGTGTTCCTGGTTGAATATGGAATCAATTCGTATATAGTATAGCAACTGACGATTCCTAGAAGTCTGTAAATCGAGCTCGTCGGCCCTTCACCGGTTTTACTTCGATTTTTGACGGAGAATGAATTGAGGTCATTAGTGGTGTTGTTTGTGACCTGATTTATGATCCTGAAGTGATATAGAATGAAAACCGTGCTTGAATCACATCAAACCATTCCGTATTGGTCAAAATCGGGGCTTTCACCGGAGGATTTTCCGGTCACCGGAAACTGAGTTCTTCACGACCCGTTTCTGTTCTTGGTGACCCGGATTTCTGACCCGGTTTGACCCGATTTTGATCCAAATTATTACTACATCAAAGTTGTTTTTGGCGTTTTTGCAAGTTAGTACCTGAAGTTTCCAGAATTTTATAAATTCTTGATTCCTGTTTTGCATTCTTTCAAATTTCGGATTTCTTTTTATAAATTATTTTCAAAATTGTTTTTTATTTCAAAAAAAATCCGAAAATGATTATTTTAATTCCAAAAATTATTATTTTAATTCTAAAAATTATTTTTAATTCAAAAATAAATCTGAATTAATTAGTTAATTAATTTCAGTTAATTTTTAATTGATTAATTGGTTAATTAATTCAAAAATCAATTGATTAATTGATTTAATTAATTGTTAACTAATTTTAATTAATTATTTAATTAGATTTAATTACTTAAAAATGAATTAAAAATTCCGAAAAATAGTTTCGAGCTTTAAAATATTATTTTAAATTGTTTTCAAAGCTCGATAATTTTTATAAAATTACTTTGAAGCCCGATTTGGTCAACCGAACCTTGTTTATTACTTTGAAATTGATCCAACGACCCGTTTTAATTCTGAAAAATGTTTTAAAAATCATTCTGAATACCCGAAAGCCTATTTATAACCCGAGACTTCTTTTAAAATGATATGTCATTGATTATTTGACGTGTTATGTGTTATATGTGACTTGTCGGTTGACTGTCGGTCTATATGTTCGGTGATTACTTGTTTATAGCGTAACTTTCAATTCGGTAATCAGATTTGGGTAAAACGAATGGTAGATAGAAGTGTATGTCGAATAGAATCGTATGAGTTAAATATTAATAGATACTTATGATTCCTAGCAGAGTAAGCAAGGCGTAGGAAAGAGAAGCAGGTGATCAAAAAATAGAATTGACATGTAGAAAATACAGCAAGTAATCAGAGGATAAAAGCGAGGTATAGGAGAAGCAGACGAGTGATTGTTGAATGGAGTCATTAGACAAGTACACGTGAAGTTGAAATCGATTATGATAAGGCAAGTACTTCTAAACCTTTTTTGAGATATAAAGCAAATATTTTTAAATTCTCTTGTGACATACTGTTAATACCCAAAATAGCTCTGTTTTATACTGTAAATACTTTGAATCCTTCAGCCTTGAACCTGAGCCACATCATTTGATCTTTGAGCCGCAACCCTTATTCTTTGTGAACCATTTTTTTGTTGATTTACCAGATATTAAACCACACAAATACAATACTACTTCACAAATATATATCCATCATATACCAAACACTGAAACAGAATTGTTTAAACTTACAGAAACTTTTAAAATCAACCATACCTTGTGATATCAAAGTACTAAAACCTTGTAAAAATACTATTCATCTAATACCCAATTATCTTACCGGCTGGAGGCCACTTCTTTTATGTCCTTTGACATACCCTTTCGGTAACCATAAATTTTTACCATGCTCTTATACAAATATTTTATTGTTATTGATTATGATCTGGTTTTATTGAATTCTATTGTTTATCATATTGAACTGCTTTAGAATTTGATAGTTTTTCTTTGTGTGGACCAGATTCGTGGTCAGACCATATCGATGGTCAAGTTAGGCCAATATGTGCCTTGGATCCAGTAGTTAGAGCAGTGTTGTGTGCTTTGCTCGGGGTTAGTGCGTGACTGATCAGCAACCTAACCTTGATTTTTAAAACTTAAAATGAATATCCAATTCTAATGGTTGTTTAGCAATAAACTTGATTCCTCTAAGTCATCTCGTTTGATCATTGATTAACCTCAATATTGTCATTGTGACTTGCTGAGCTAGTTAGCTCACTCTTGCGAATCTTTTTATGTATTCTACAGTTAAGAAAGATACGGTTGATAGCGAGGTTTCCCAGTTCAATGTTCGAGCTAGGATTCCAGATTATGTTGGATCGAGCTAGCAGGAGCTTAATGCAGTAGTGAGATAGTAAGGTTGTAAGAATAATTTAATATCAGTTGTAAATTAAATTAGTTGGGATTTGGTACGTTGTAATAAAAGTTAAGGTTGTGGCTTGTTTTCATACTTTAACCTGTTGCGATCCGTGGTTATGTAAAGCAGGGTCATTAAAAATAATATTTTATATACAGGTTTACATATTGAGTATGTGTTGTGGACTCCAAACTTTTGACCCGGGTTTGGAAGGCGCCACAGATATTGTGGAAAAGATGAGTCTAGAGATGTTTCATATACACACTAGCATGGTAGCAGCTACTGAGGAAGTCAGTAGGATAACAAAAGCTAATGAGAAGCTTGAGAGTGAGAATAAAAAGCTGGATCTGCTGCTTATGGAGCTTGATTCAGTCAAGCAAGAAAATGAATATCTGAAAAAGAAGCTAAAGTATGTTCCTGAATTGAAATTGTATTGAGGGAGAAGCTGGAAAAGAATGAAGTAAAGTTAAAGTCCTTCAGGAATGCATCTTAGTTGGTTTGCCAGTACCATAAGAAGAACAAGCCATGTGATAACATAGCTATTGGTCTTGATTATGATGCTTTGAACAACAATAAGAAAGCTGTAGGTGGTAAAGGAAAAGCAACTGAAAATGAAGATGTTCCAGCTATGCTGAGAAAGGTTGGTTCACCTATGTTCAAAGCATGTGAGGTAGACTTCAGTGAAGAACAGTTGATCATAAAGAAAGAAATTGATGATGAAGACAATTAAAAGAAAAATGTAGACACAACTCCAACTTCCAAAGTTAAAAAGAAGCCCATGGTCAACCAAGATTCCAAGACACCTGTCAAGGAAGTAAAAACTGAAGATGCAAGAAAGAAGAATATTAGGTCACACAACACTGTAGAAGGGGGTTGAATACAGTGTTTTCACAATCAAATCGATTTAACACACGTATGTAACAAAGATCAAGTATATTGAATAAATTCTGTTACAATAAGAACTGTTGTTCTCTCTCAGTGATGAACAAATATCACTAAGAGCTGCTAGGTTATAATGTATAATCTTCTCGATAATGATAACACATATATTGTAAACCCTAAGTATGTGTTTATATATTACACAGTTACAAGATAATTTCTAGTTGATATGTAATATAATTCTGTCTCCTAAAATATATCAATCAAATATATTTTACAAGTTTTCTAGTCTTCTAACTCTTTCCATGCATATCTTCTTTTATTTTAGTCTTGATCTTTTACTATAAATTAGCTTCCTTCCTTATATGAAAGTCTTCCAGCACTTAAGTTCTGATATGACCTTAAGTTCTGATATTAAGTTCTGACTTCCAGTAAGTCCTGATTTTAGTAAGTCCTGATATGTCCTATTTGTTAAGATTTGAAAACTAAACATGAATCATATTAGACATGACATCTCAAATATATCTAACAATCTCCCCCAACTTGTAAATTAAGCAAAATATACAAGTTAATAGATTTGATGATGTCAAAAACATTTAAGTACAAATGCAAATAAGAGTTTAACTAGATAACTAACTATAACTTACAGTCCTTGTAGCTTTTACCAATCTCACTGAGTCAATCTGAATCCATAATGATTCTTGACAAAGCTTGATATAATCTTTTCTTCTTTATTCCTCAGGACTTGAGACATTGTAGCTTTAACTTGCTTCATCTCTTCATCTTGACTCCCAATCTGGTAGATTGCAGTCCTTAAAGCAGAGATATGGTTTCTTTCTAAACCATCATTCAGTCTTATTAGTCTAAGATGAGAAGAATCTTCATTGTAGCATAGACATTTCTCTTTCAGAATCATTTCAAGCTTAGCAAAATTCTTCTTTATTGGAGTTTCACTTCCATCATTTTCAACAATACTAGGAATGAATTCTGTAACTTTTGAACTAGAAATTCTTGCTTTATCTCTGATGGTCTTCAATATGAAGTTTGACCATCTCCTGGTAATATCAGACTTTACCTCTAAAAGGTAATGAAAGAATTGAAGTTCTTTCAATGATTTGTTCAGCATATATGATTCTGACATCTGATATGCCCTTCCATCTTCAAGAAATAGAATCATATTTTACTTGACATTGTGCTTGTCATGAGCATCCGGTACCACTTGAACAGAGATAACCTTATCAAGGTGTTTTCGTGTAACATCTTCAAGAGGTCTGTCAGTCAATAGAAATGGATCTCTAGTAGCAACTTCAACTCCTGTCTTGATCTTAGCTTCATCAGAACCTAGCCCATCCCTGTCTCTTGGTTCTCTAGCATTTAACCCAATAGTCATGAAAGTAGGCAGCAATTGGCTTTCCTTTGGATCTGATGGTTTGACATTTTTCCACAGAAGTTTCTTTTTATCAACTACTTCCATCTTGTCTAAATCAACTTGAGCACTGTCAGAGGTTGATATCTTGATAACCCTATCAGAACTTGTTATTTCTGCTGTAGCTTGCTGTTCTTGACTCTGAACAACTTGAGCCTTGTCAGAGGTTATCTTGGATTCTTCAGAAATCTTCCTTCTTTTTAAAGTTTGAACATCTTTATCTTCAACAAGAGTATCATCAATAACTTGAACCATTTTGCACACAGGTTTTATCAGGATTTGAGAAATTTTCATCTCCTGTGGCTTCATTGCTTCATCAACTTTTCCTTTCCTTTTTTCTTTGGGATCAATCTCAATCTGTGATCTTGTTTTGGGCTTTGATGCCTCAGTATGTGACTTCTCCTTGATCACAATGCCTTTTACCTTAGGCCTTGGAGGTTTCTTTGCAAAATAAGCTTTTGGCTTTAGATTTGTCTTTTAAGCTTTAAATCTAGCTTCTTCCTCCTTGAGATTTTCTAAATCCATTCCTGGATTATGCTTCAGAAACAATCTTCTAGAAATTTCCTCATCAAGTGTCTGAATCTTGGGATCCTTGTAGTAGACAATAGTCTGCTTTCCCTTGAGCTTCAGAGTTTGCATAAACGTTTGAGAATCTTGACTTCCACCTTATATCAGAACATCAGGCTTTGTCATCAGATTTTGCTCATCAGAACTTGATATCAGATTTTGAGTTTGAGTACTTGCTATCAGATTTTGAGTTTGAGTTCTTGCTATCAGATTTTGAGTTTGAGCAGATTCAGAACTTGTCTTCTTTTGAATAGAAGATTTGCTTGCATCAATAATTAGTTTCCTTGAAGAAACCTTGCTGCTCTGCCCTTTACTTTGAACTTGACCTCTACCCTTGCTACGGTTTCCCTGGTCATCAGCTTCATCATCTTTCTTTTTCAGTATTTGATCATTAGAGCATTTAGACTTAACTATCTTCTCCTCCTTTTTGGCATCATCTGATAGTAGGAGTGAGAGAAGAAGTTCAACTGAAGATTGGATCTCATCCAATTGAGCCTGTTGAGAAGCTTGATTAGCCAGGACCTCAGAGATTTGGGCCTGTTGCTTCTCCTGAGCTTTCTCAATTGCTTCTACTTTCTCAAGTGTAGGTCTGATAATCATTGTCTTGTCAAGCTTGATTTGCATATCTAGCTTGTTAAATGATTCTTATAGTGTATTAGCCTTTACTTGAGTTTGAGAGTGAATACCTTGAAGGTTCTTGGTAGATAGAGCAGTGATCTTGAGTTGTGTCTTGATATCAGAATTCATCATCAGCTCATTAGCTTTAGCAATGTGCTCTGTCAGAACTTTAGAGCTTGGAATGAAATCAGAATCATTCCACTTCTTGGTCCACTCTACTCCTCTATGAGTTTCATCCCAAGGTACAGGAGCATCCTGTTCAACAAATTTCTTGACCAATGCTTTCTTTCCAAGTACAGGAGCTGGAGTATGAACAGAAATACTGTCTTCAGAACTTGAAGAAGACTCAGTATGTTCTGACAGCACCAGAGTGTGTGAAGTAACTGGAGATTCAGGAATGACTTCATCTGGATTCTGAGCATTAGAATTTATCTCCAGAATAGGTGTTATTGGAATAGATGGTATCTCAGCATTAATATTTAAAATTAGAGAATGAGTTGGAGATGTCTGAGCTGCTGTAGGAGCTTCCAAATACATAATAGTAGGAATGTGTAGCCTGTTTATGTCAATTACAGGACTTAAGCCTTAATCTTCAACTGTAATATCTTCATGAAGAGGAGAGACTAGAGGTGTAACCACTGTATCAGGAACAGTGTCTTGGGTTGTAGCTGGAGGTGGTAGAGATTCAATCACAATTAGATTTGAGATCAGAGAGTCCTGATCCCTTTCCTCAGCTTCTTCAGTATTATCTGATGGAGGCTTAGCCAAATGCCTCTTAGCCCTCATTTTCTTTAATCTCCTTGCAAATGAAGGAGTTGCTTTATTATCAGAGTTTACAGTTCTCTTTCTCTTTAAGGTATCAGAACCTTGAGCTGCAGTTGCTTTCTGTTCACACCTTCCTTTCCATTCCTATTTTTCCTAACTTCCTTTACCTTGTTGACATTCCTAATCTCTTTCAGCTTATGCTTAAGCTGCTTCTTTGTCATTAAGCCTATATTTACTTCAGCTGGTTTATCCTGTTCTAATTTGTCAGAAGTTGATTTTTCTTTTACTTCTGTCCTAGATTCTTTCATCTTTTCAGAATCAGACTTTACAGTTTTTGCTACAAACTTAACAGGATTTACCTTTGGCTTAGCAGTCTGTTTAACAACAATTGGCTCCATTTGTTCAGTTCCTTTTTCACTTTTATCATCTCCATAACCTAAGCCCTCTTTCCAGTTTCCACTACTTAATAAATTCTGAGTTGTTCTACCAGAGTTAGTCCAAGTTTTGATAATCTCTCTTTCCTTTTTTAAGTCAGCTTTTAGAGATTCATTCAATTTTAACACTTCATCTCTAATATATAAAGCATCATCTTTTTCTTTCTTAGTTTGATGAAGAAAAACTAACTCCGGTTCTAAATAATCATTTCTCTTTTTATAAGCTAGATTTTCAGATGTTAATCTTTCACATGTTAAAGTCTGATCTCTATAACTAATGAACATGGTTTTAAGATACAATCTCAACTCAGTAATATCATCAGTAGGAAAGGCATAAGTTGTTTGAGGTACCTTTAATTCAGCAGTTTCAGGGCTGCTGTCAGCATTTCCCATCAGGGCATAGTTCACCTCATGTTCAGAATCTGAAGTGTCTATCCAGCTTTTCTTCTTTGTGACAAGTGCCTTGCCTATGTCGCTTTTTCCTTTCTTGCAGTCAGGAGATATGTGGCCTCTTTCACCACAATTGTAGCATTTGACATTTGAGTTGTCTCCTTTGTCAGACTTTCCTTTACCTTCAGACTTTCTGAACCCTTTCTTATCAGATCTTCCACTTTTCGTGGAAAACTTCTTGCCTTTTATGAATTTCCTGTAGGCTATCTTTGTGATACCCTTCACCATAAGAGCACACAATTTCATCATCTCTTCATCAGCATCCATCTCAGGTAAACTTTCAGTTTCTGAATCATCATCATCAGAATATGATGACTCTGAATCAAACTTTATGATGAGAGCCTTTCCTTTGCCCCTCTTTGAGGCAACAATTTTAGGAGATTCCTCCTCAGCTTTAAGAGCAACTGTCATTGAATTTCTTCCATGCCACTTGCTCCTTTGATCCATCTCAAGTTCATGAGTCTTGAGCATACCATAAATTTCATCAAGAGTATTTTCAGGAAGATCATAGTTGTCTTTTATGATAGTAGACTTCAAATCCCAACTTTCAGAAAGAGCTAAAAGGAATTTTAGATTTGAATCTTCAAGATCATATTCCTTGTCCACCAGTGAAAGATCATTCAAGAGTTTGGCAAACCTGTCATATATCAGTTAATGACTCATCAGCTTTTGAGTCAAAGTGCTCATACTCTTGAGTGATTATAGTCTTCCTGTTCTTCTTGATTGCATCAGTTCCCTGGCATCTTGTCTTCAAAGCATCATATCTCCTTTGCAGTTTTACAATTAATTACCCTGTTTGACATGACATTATCAATGGCATTATGCAGCAAATGCCTTACCCTTGCATCCTTGGAAATAGATGAGATGTCTTCAGCTGTGTACTCACCTTTCTCCTTTGGTATGGTCTTTGCTGGTTGATCAACAACTACAACAGAGAGCTTGGTAGGCTTATGTGGTCCTTCATTAATTCTATCAAGGTATTCTGGATCTGTAGCTTCCAGAAACATAGCCATCTTCACTTTCCATATGGGATACTCAGAAGGTCTCAATATGGAAAACCTAACAGTCTCATATCGACTGTGGGTTTGAGTCTTTTGAGTTTCTTCATATTTGGTGAGCTTTGTTGGAGTTTATGCTTCTTCAGCAATGATTGTATGGATCTTTACTGTATGTCTGTTAACAGACAAGCTCTGATACCAATTATTACGTCACACAACACTGTAGAAGGGGGTTGAATACAGTATTTTCACAATCAAATCGATTTAACACAAGTATGTAACAAAGATCAATTATATTGAATAAACTCTGTTACAATAGGAACTGTTGTTCTCTCTCAGTGATGAACAAATATCACTAAGAGTTGCTAGGTTACAATGCATAATCTTCTCGATAATGATAACACATATAGTGTAAACCCTAAGTCTGTGTTTATATACAGTTATAAGATAACTTCTAATTGATGTGGAATATAATTCTTTCTCCTAGAATATATCAATCAGATATCTTCTACAAGTCTTCCAGTATTCTAACTCTTTCCATACATATCTTCTTTTATTTCAGTCTTGATCTTCTACTATAAATCAGCTTTCTTCCTTATATGAAAGTCTTCCTACACTTAAGTTCTGATATGACCTTAAGTTTTGATATTAAGTTCTGACTTCCAGTAAGTCCTGATTTCGGTAAGTCCTGATATGTCCTATTTGTTAAGATCTGAAAACTAAACATGAATCATATTAGACATGACATCTTAAATATATCTAACAAAGAAGAAGAATAGAAATGGGAAGATTGGGATAAACAAAAGCAAGAACTTTGCATTTGTTGCACATGCTCCAAGGAAACAATCTCAAAAATGTGGCTC
The DNA here is from genome assembly GCF_009905375.1 of Apium graveolens. Classification (NCBI taxonomy): domain Eukaryota; kingdom Viridiplantae; phylum Streptophyta; class Magnoliopsida; order Apiales; family Apiaceae; genus Apium; species Apium graveolens. Next base: position 106,320,263 of record NC_133654.1, read on the forward strand.
AGTGAATCATCTAACTCACCTTTGTAAAAAGGTAGTTAGCAAGCCAGTCGAAGGAGCACGCAAGTACAATGAAGAAAATGCAAATGAACCCTACTCATTCTGTGACAAGTTTGATTGCATCTCTTGCAACTTGAAAGTGATGAAAAGTTTTCATAAGCTGAGAGTAGACCTCAAAGAAGTAAATGTTGGGTCCACATCAAAAAGGAAGAATGCACAACAGTCCATGAATACTATTCTTTTTAAATCAAATCACTTTAATTCTTCACATTCTGTAAATAAGAAGAAAATACCTAACACTGCTTGGGTTGCTAAACACACTTAATCCTCATTGTGTGCAGGGTAAAAGGAAGAAAGTTATATGGATCATAGACAGTGAATGCTCAAGACATATGACAGGTGATATGGCCCTGCTATCACAATTTCAGGAGAATGCTGGCCCATTAGTGACTTTTGGAGACAATAACAAAGGTTTCACAATGGGATATGGAAAATTAATTTCTGAAAATATTTTCATTGAAGATGTAGCACTGGTAGCTAGAATTTAAGTGAATCTTCTTAGTGCCAGTCAGTTTGCAGAAAAAGGATTCAAGGTCTCATTTAATGCACTTTTATCAGCAAAAAGACTTGTAAAGTTGCTCTGAAAGGAGCAAGGAAGGGAAACTTTTTTGTTGCAGACTTGGACTCAGCAAATGAGGACGGGATTTGTTGCTTCCACACTAAGGCATCTGTAGAGCAAAGCAAGTTGTGACATAAGAAGCTGCCTCACTTGAATTTCAAGGCAATAAACACTCTAGTCAAGAAGGAGTTAGTGAAATATGCCAAACCTGGAGTTTGCTCAAGATGAAGTCTGTAATGCTTGTCAAAAGAGAAAAATGAAAAGATCAAGTCACAAGAGTAAAACTGTGAATTCTATAAGTGCACCTTTGTAACTTATTCATATGGACTTATTTAGACCAGTTAATGTCCTGTCAATTTCTCGAAAGAGATATGCACTTGTGATGGTGGATGACTACTCAAGATATACATGGGTAGAATTTATGCATTCTAAAGATGACACTCCACACATCATAATTGAACACATCAAGAAGATTGAGAAGTAGGCTGAAGATCAGAATTGTGTGAAAAGATTGAGGAGTGATAATGGAACAGAATTTAGGAATGCAACCTTAACTGAATTCTGCAAAGACAATGGGCATTATTCAAGAGTTCTCAGCTGCTAGAACACCTCAGCAAAATAGGATAGTTGAGAGAAAGAATAGAACACTAGTAGAGGATGTTAGACCACCTCATACCTCTAAGCCGAAATTCTTGTACAAGCAAACTGCCAACACCTTACTGAAAATAACAATCACCTCATGCCAAATATCTCTAAAGAAAATCTCAAACCTACCTTTTGTTAAGCCACCAACCAAAATTCATTACAAACTTGTTGGGAGAAAACCAAATAAAATGTAATTTACTGAGAGGGCCATCTGAAACTGTTTCAATCAAAGTGATTTTTTACTAATGGTGCATCTCAGATGAAGATTACTTATCAACAATTAACTGAAGAAATGGTAAGAGTTTGGGTTGTAACATTAAGGGAAGTAAGAATCTATATCAGGATGGAACCTTCAAATTTCTTGGCAGAAACTTAATGGACACATTTTCACCCACAGAGATCAAAAGGGTGATAAGCTTACTAAATGATAAGGATACTGCAACTAAGGCATGAATATCTATTTTGGCTGAATGGTTGGTAGAAAGGGAAGAAAGAAGAGCAAGAGAGAAGGATGAAAGTGAGGGGAGAAAAAGAAAGTATATTGAGGAGATATAAATGTTTATACAAAGATCTGAAGGATTCAAGGCAAAGGGGAAGAGCAGAATTACCAAGGATGGACAATTTCTAAATATCAAGGTTGGCAGATTCTCAAGATTTAGGGTTGATTTCTTGAACAACTATCCATTAGATGATAAGCTCAAGCTTGTTGAAGCTCTAAAAGGGACTCCAATCATAGAGGAACTGGATGTTCTTGTAGAATTAAAAGACCTCATTAGAAAAGAAACATGAAATGAGAAATTTATCTGATAACTGTATCTTTCAAACTCAAGAAATCATTTAATGTATAAAAGTTGTATTTTTGTCAATTTTTATATGATGTTCTATTGTTTATTGTAACTTGGGGTTAGTCTTCTTACCAGGCAGGAATTTGTGATAAGCAATCTTCTCACAAATTGGGGGAGATTGTTGTACAAGACATGCATGTACAACTATAATATAACAAGACTAAGTCAAATTGACAGCCCTAAGAATTAGTTGTATGATAATCTAAGTTTGCATTTTGTATTGTATTACTTGAGTATGTAAAAGGGTAAATAAATTAGACTGGAGTATTTTTCTGTAAACAGTCTCAAGCCTAAGAATAAACTTTGGAAGAAGATTATGAAGATCATGCCTCAGAGAAAGTGTGAAGAAGCTTGAAGTTGAATAAATCTATTTTGGAAAAAATATTCTAAGACAAGTTATCTACAAGTCACATATGAAGTCATATAGAGAAGTCATTCGAGAACTCCAAAATGACTTATCGAGAAGTCCGAAGTAGCTTATACAGAAGTCTCAGAGATATCGATAAGCCAAAATGAAGATATTAAGATTGGAGATATCAACAAGTCAATTCTTGCATTAGAGAACTCAGAGATATCGACAAGGCAAAATGAAGATATGAGGATTAGAGATATCAAAAAGTTAATTCTACATGCAAAGACTTGGAGACCTCAACAAGCCAAGCTCATTCGAGAACTCAGAGATCTCGGCAAGTCAAGTTCATATTCGAGAACTCAAAGATCTCGACAAGTCAAGTTCACATTCGATAACTAAGAGACCTCGATGAGTCAAAACACATGTAGAGAACTAAGAGATCTCGATCAACAATTAGACTTATCGAAATGTCAGTTCTCTATAGTTCAAACTGGAGATCTCGATATAAACCTCAAGTATAGAATGCAGACCAGTTAAAGTTCCAAGATTATCAATCAACAAACAAATCAATCACGGATTTGAAAAGTCTACAAAAGCAGTTTGAAGAGTACAAGATCAAAGGCCAAGATTAACTAACAAAGGAAAGGCACATGCATGCGCGATTTGCAAAGATACACTAAGTCAGAACTGGAAAATTTTAGATAACTTAAAATAGAGTTAAGTACATGCTATTGCATGCTGCGTAAAACATGTGTTTACTAATCTATAAAGTAAACATTGGTCCTTTGTTTTTTTCGTAACAAAAAAAGAACTAAAATTTCTTGTAACTCTCTCAAGATAGAAGCTGAGTTATTTATAAACAAAGAACCCAGAAATTTGTAGTAAGACATACTTAATTTTAATATAAAATTAAGTGAGTTTTGAAGATAATGTGTTCATGCACTTGTTTTATCATTTCTGTTAAAACGCTTTATATCTACAAATTTGATTGTTTTGTTCACCATTACATAACAGTTCAAAAAGCTTTAAATATCCAAAAAACACATTCATCCACTCTGTATTGTATTCATTACCTAACATGCATGTTTGTACATTTTCTTCTCGAATATAAAACCTTTATTTTCTAAATGTTTGCAGTCATCTTTGCATGTACCCGATTAGATGATAAAATTTACCCAAAGAAAGAAATTGCTAACTATAGTATTATATTCTAATACAATTCATGCATTTCCTTGCAAACAAAAACATTAAGATCCATTTTGATGAATTGGGCAAGATCGAATAAAATTCCCTTCACCAAAATGCCTAGAATTCATGTACACCATGTGTTGAATTTGGTAAATGCTGGAAAATAAATTATATTTGAAGTATAAAACGAATCTATAGTGAGATTTTTACAATTTTTAATTCTATTTTAAACAATATATATTATTACAGGTTAAATACTAAATTGTAATAAAGAATATCCCCTTTTTTATCACATTTATTATTTATTTATTTCTTTTGAAAAGAGTTTGTACTTCTCAATTTTTATTTCATCTTTATTTAAGTAATAAATTCTGAATACAACATGTCCCCCTTATAGCAAAAACCCAAGCGTTTGAGAAATATAATTAGAAAAATAAAATCCTGAACCAAAAATCTAAATGAACCAAACCATTCCAAAGTACCTCCAACAAGACGACCCGTTATTCTTCTAACAAACTCATAAGGACCATTAGAGCAAGTACTTCAGAGAAGGACTTGACACTTGTAGACATCACGTAGCTGTGGATTGGCCTAGTCGGTAATTAGGCCTAGTTGATAGATATAGGGTGATAGCCTATATTAATTCAGGCCCAATAGTAGGGGCCCAAGGCCCAATAGCAAGAGCTCAGGAAGTACTCAGCTCTAACCTGGAAGGGCCCAGGACACGTGGCAACATCACCACCGTTCAGGTACCCGGGATCCAGAACATTCCTACGGTCCGGATCTGGTAGTACTCTGACGCATCCCAGGCGTCCAGATGCCCTACAGTCCAAAAGGCCAACCTACGGTCCAGATTAAAAGGTACAAACCCCTAAACCCTAGTAGGAGGCCTATAAAAGGTAGAACAGAAGGAAGGTTATAGGTTACAATCTCACATACTCTCTCTCTCTCACTTATACTTACATACACACACGTACAATCTATAAATATATTCGCATAATCCCTGTTTTTCCCTTCTTCTCCTTAAAACCCTTTCTCATTCTCACGCCGGAGGTACCGCGGGGACGCCACCCCCCTCCGGTTCTGTTTTGTAGGTTCCCACCCTACATCTACACCGCACACCGCCGCCTTTTCCGTCCAAAAGGAGTTTGAGTCCGGGCCCGGCAAGGAGAAGGCCCCGGGGTGATTTGGGATTATCATTGGCGCTAGAAGGAGGGGTCAAACCTCCGCCCAGTGGTGTTCATATCCGCAACTCCTGCCCCACCCAGAAGCTTGGAATACCATCCCCCAGTAAGAACGCAACTACCAATCTCTTAGATCTGTTTTTTACGAATTTTATTACTTTGAGTTTGTAGTACTATTGAATAACCATGACTACTAGAAAGAGCAAAGCGGCCGTTTCTGCCTCTTTCCTTCCGCCTCCTCCCCAACCCAGGGATGGAGACATGGAATATTTGGACGAAGGGCTCCCCATAACCCAGACTCCCTCTCAAAATCTCCAACCAGGAGACCCGAGAATAGTTATTGAAAAAGCTGCCCACAAGCACACTGGGGCCCCCACAAACCCATGGGGAAGCATGACCCCGGAACAGATACAGGCGGCAATGGACCTGTGGAAGGAAAAACATGATGCCGAACCTGAGACCCGCCCAGGGGATCAGCGAGAACGGTCCGATGAACGGTCCGGAGAATCTCGGGGATCTGTCTTCAACCGCATTGCAAAGAATTTAAAGAAGCCACCAGAGGATGCCAGAGATGAAATAAAAAGAGCTGCCCTCCGTGAGAGAATCCGGAAAGAAGAAGAGGCTAAAGCCCAGGAAGCTATAGAAAGGAGAGTCCGGGAAGAAGAGGCCAAGCTAAAGAGAAAGCTACACCGAATTCATGTTTCTTCAGACTCGGAGCCAGAGAAGGAATCCAAGCAAGAACAAATGGCCCAGGTCCTTCGGGACCTTAAAAGAAAAGTGGAAGGCGACATGGAAGTAGGAGCGGCAGCCACCCCGTTCACGAAGAAACTGGAATCCACCCCTAGAGAATCAGGGCTGAAGCACTTCAATTTTGACTCTTTTGATGGACTGGCCGACCCCGAGGAGCATCTGAACTATTTCGAGCAAATATCTAATATTTATGATTACAGCGACCTGACTAGATGCCGATTCTTCGCATCAACATTGAAGGGGGGTGCTCAGAAATGGTTCAGCCGCATTCCGTCTCGGAGTGTGGACTCCTGGAAAGACTTCCGTGAGATATTTTTGAAAAGATTCAGGGCCAACCGGATGAACGAGTTGCAGATGTGTCATTTAGAAACAATCCAGCAAAGAAGCAAGGAGTCCCTCCCAGAGTTTATCAAAAGATTCCAGGAAGCAGTTAACCAACTCTCCAACTTAGAAGAAAAGGAGGCAGTGAACATTTTTTGAAGAAACTTGCACCCGATATCTTGTGAAGGCTATGTTAAAGACTTGATTGATAGGGAGCCCAGAGCCTAGCGTCGGCATACGCATTGGAATCAAAGTTCATAAAGGAAAATCATTTCCTCAAATCAATGAAGATGAATAGAAGAATACATGATGATGATGAGTCTCCGGAGCAACGCACGTCGTCCCAGAGAGATAAAAGATACAAGCTTGACAGGCAAGCCAACTATATTCAGCAATCTCGGGGAACCCTACCCTGGGACACATACCCCGACCCAAGAAATAATGAAAGGAAACCCAAGACCAAGAAGGAACCCAAGCCGGAACCGGAGTGGACACCACTCAACAGGCCCCGGGCCGACATTTTGTGCGAAGTCAAGGTCAAGCCATTTTACTATCCGCCGAAACCCTTGCTGGCGCCTCCCGAAAACAGGGACCGTGACAAGCATTGTGGCTATCACATGGATCATGGCCATACCACTGAAAACTGTTTCTCCCTCAAGATGTTCATAGAAGACCAGATCAAGAAAGGAAACATGAACCAGTATCTTCAAAGGGGGTCAAATGACAAAGACAGAGCCCCGGGAAGAGGCAAAAATGTGGTGAATGTTATTTTCGGAGGCACAGCCTCTCCACCCCGGAGCCCGGACCAGGAGAATGATGTGATGATGATCCAGAGTCTGGATGACGAGCCGATCTACTTCTCTTACTCTAATTATGAGGGGCTCGATCCGAACCACAATTTGGCATTGGTGGTGACCCTTGACGTCACAAACAACGAGGTAAAAAGAATTCTAGTTGACAATAGTTCCTTTGCTAATATTGTATTTGAGAACACACTTAACATGATGGAGCTCGACCACCTCCGAATGGACCCCTGTCTTGAAGATCCCTTGTACAGATTTGGGAACACGATGATTCCAATCCGGGCATCATTTATCTCCCCATCATCTTTGGAACCGCAACCCGGCAGGTCTCTCATATGATGAAATTCTATGTGATAAGCGCAGCCTCCTCATACAACATGATCATTGGAAGGCCCACTATCACCAAGCTCAGGGTGATCCCCTCAACTATTCATTTAAAACTCAAATTCCCCACCCCAGGAGGCGTTGGAGAATTGAAAGGAGATAGGGAAATGGCAGGTAGATGCTATGGTCAAGCACTTGTTATGGCAGAAACGGAACTGGAAAACCGGAAGAAGATAATGTCCCTACCCAAGGGACAAAGCAGAAAGAAGCATCGAGAGCACCTTAGTAAAAGGGCCCGTTTGGATGTGAATATGATTGAAGACTCCGGATATGGAGTAACCAACGCTGATGCCCGGATTCAGAAATTTGTAGAAAGCAAGGAGAAGACGAAGGTAGAACCTGCCCAACAGACAATCGAGGTAGATTTGGAACCCGGGAACCCCACCTGGAAAATCAAGATTGGCAAAGGCCTGGAAACCACATTCCAGAAGGAGCTCATCGATCTACTAAAGGAATACGCTGCCGTATTCGCTTGGGTCCCGGAAGATATGCCGGGGATTGATGAATCCGTAGCCATGCACAGCCTGGACTAGATCCAAAGCAAAAACCAATCAAGCATAAATGAAGGAACTTTGCCCCGGAAAGACAACAGGCAATCGACCAAGAAGTCGAAAAGTTGTTAAAAACAGACATAATCTGTGAAATTAAGTATCCGGATTGGCTGGAAAACGTTGTGCTGGTCAAGAAACCCAATGGAAAATGGCGAATGTGTGTGGATTATACAAGCCTCAATTCGGCGTGTCCTAAAGACTCTTACCCCATGCCCAACATTGACCAGCTGATAGATGCGACCTCGGGCCATGTAATGCTAAGTTTCATGGACGCCTTCTCGGGATATAACCAGGTCAAGATGAATCCGGCAGATATCGCGAAGACGGTATTCATCACACACCTGATTGTCTACGCTTTTGTTATGATGCCATTTGGGTTAATCAACACCGGGGCAACATACCAGAAAATGATGAATACCATCTTCAAAGATCAGCTGGGCAGGAATATGGAATCTTATGTTGATGATATGATCTCTAAGTCGGTCACAATCCCAGAACACATCCAGGACCTTAGGGAGTGTTTCGACAACTTGAGGAAGTACAACATGAAGCTGAACCCAGAGAAATGCGCGTTCGGGGTTCCCTCCGGGAAGTTTCTTGGTTTTCTAGTCAGTGAAAGAGGGATAGAAGCCATCCCGGATAAGATCAAAGCTATAATGGAAATGTCGATCCCCCAAACTCAGAAGTACATTCAAAAGCTTGCAGGATGCCTAGCAGCACTTCGAAGATTTATCCCAAAGTTGGCAGAGAAATGTCTGCCTTTCTTCGAGCTGTTAAAAGGAGCCCAGAATAAAAAGCTGATCGACTGGACCCCGGATTTCCAAACAACGTTTGAGGAAGTCAAGCGACATCTGATGAACCCGCCTATTTTGTCAAAAGCAAAGCCCGGGGAACCCCTTTATCTCTGCATTACAGCCGGGGAAAAATTCGCACCGGCTCTTGTGCACCCAAGCAGGAAGCTAAGGCAATACTTCCAAGGCCGGTAAATCAGGGTAATCACTAATCAACCACTTCAAAATCATCCACAAGCCAGACACCTCCGGGAGGTTAGTCAATTGGGCAATCGAGTTGAGCCAGTTCAATATCAAATTTATCCCGAGGACAACCATAAAAGCCCAGACGTTGGCCGAATTCATCATGGAATGCACCTTTTCGGAAGTCCCAGAGACACCTAAACCCCGATCCAAAGAAGAAAAAGAGGCTAGTATCCGGGATTCTTGGACATTACATGTTGATGGTTCGGCTAAAGCCGAAAGGTCCGGAGCCGGCCTGATCCTCTCCAGCCCGGGCGGATTCACAATCCAGCAGGCCATAACCTTCGCCTTCAAAGCAACAAACAACCAGGCTGAATATGAAGCTCTACTCTCCGGACTCAGGTTAGCCAAATCCCTTGGAGTAAGGAATTTAACAATTTATAGTGATTCTCAGATTGTGGTAAGACAAACCAATGGTGAATATGTCACAAAAGATCCCAAATTGGCCCGGTATCAGGAAATGGTTAGAGCAATCCTGGAAACCATCCTGGACTCAACCATCTTGCAGATAAACAGAGAGGAAAATGCGAAGGCAGATGAACTGTCCAAGCTCGTCCAGAATACTTCAGATTTAAGCAGCTCGGTTTACTTCGAGGAGCTCGGAGCCCCCAGCACCGATCGGCCCGAGGTATTATGTATTAGTAGCCCGGATAACTGGATGACTCCTTACATAGCCTATCTTAAGGATGGCACCCTTCCGGAAGACCAGAACAAAGCACGGTACCTCAAGTATAAAGTTGCCCGCTTCTTTTTGGAAGATAATCAGCTATACCGACGAACTTTCTCTGCCTCGACTTTAAAGTGCGGTGATCCGGATGAGGCAGATTATTGTCTCCGGGAGGTGCACGAGGGAATCTGCGGGGATCATTTAGCCGCTAAAGCTCTAGCCTACAAGGTCATCAGACAAGGCTACTATTGGCCCACAATCCACGCCGATTCAGTTGCCCATGTGAAGAAATGCAGCAAGTGCCAAAAGTTCAGCAATGTGCCGAAACAAGGTTCAAGCCTCCCCGGGTCCGTTCTCTCTCCGATCTCATTCGCAGTCTGGGGAATTGACATCATGGGCCCTTTCCCTCGAGCAAAAGGGGATCTTCGTTATGTTCTCGTAGCAATTGATTATATGACCAAGTGGGCAGAAGCCAAGGCTATGAGAACCATCAATCAGCAAGACTGCATCAAATTTGTGGATACGATTGTGATGAGGTTCGGGATCCCAATGGTTTTAATCTCGGACAATGGGCCGCAGTTCGTGGCTTCGGATTTTGAAGCCTATCTCAAAGAGCTCGGGATAAGGCACAGAAAAGCATCTGTGCCCCATCCAGAAGGGAATGGACAGGTTGAGGTCACAAACAGAACCATACTCTGAGGTCTAGAAAAGAGACTGGAAGACTCTAAAAAGAACTGGCTGGATGAACTCCCGAAGGTTTTATGGTCATACAGAACTACCTCCCGGACGGGAACCGGAGAGACTCCATTCAAGCTTGCCTACGGTACAGAGGCCCGGTTACCGGTAGAAACCGGATCCCCCTCACATAGAGTGACCAACTTTGACGAGGTCTCCAATATAGAAGGCCTCAGAACCAACCTCGAACTCCTGGATGAAGTAAGAGATCGGGCCGTAGAAAAAATGGAAAGCTACAAGGAAAAAACAAAGCTCTACTTTGCGAAGAAGGCCAGGATAAGGGAATATGTGGTGGGAGATCTAGTGCTCCGGAACACTGAAGCCTCGGACCCAACTAATCAAGGGAAACTGCAGCTGAACTGGGAAGGCCCTTATATAATCAGGGAAGTGATTCGTCCGGGAACTTACAAGCTGAACTACCTCAGCGGGACCGAGGTCCCTAACACCTGGCACGGAACCCGGCTAAGGAAATTCTACCAGTAAGAGAAAGGTGCACATTCTGGGAACACCTCTACATTTATTCTATGATATTTAGATGTAAAGACTATTCATATTCGCCCCAGAATGTAATTTTTGCTTTCGATATGAATGAAAAACTCTACTTTAAGCGTTCCATAATTTGAATCAATTTCATTATGCTGCTTATTTATCTACCATCAGACGCAAAAACACAGCCCATGTGTACTTTGAAAATTTCTATCAAATGGAAATTTACCCCTACCTGGGGTCCTATAAAAACTCAACCCAAGAGTACCTGTAAAATTTCTACAAGTTAAATATTTTTACCCCACCCCGGGGTCCGCAAAAACACAGCCCATGTGTACTTTAAATATTTCTATCAAATAGAAATTTACCCCTACCCGGGGTCCTATAAAAACTCAACCCAAGAGTACCTGTACAATTTCTACAAGTTAAATATTTTTACCCCACCTCGGGGTCCGCAAAAACACAGCCCGTGTGTACTTTGAAAATTTCTATCAAATGGAAATTTACCCCTACCCGGGGTCCTATAAAAACTCAACCCAAGAGTACCTCTAAAATTTCTACAAGTTAAATATTTTTACCCCACCCCGGGGTCCGCAAAAACACAGCCCATGTGTACTTTGAAAATTTCTATCAAATGGAAATTTACCCCTACCCGGGGTCCTATAAAAACTCAACCCAAGAGTACTTGTAAAATTTCTACAAGTTAAATATTCTTACCCCACCCCGGGGTCCGCAAAAACACAGCCCATGTGTACTTTGAAAATTTCTATCAAATGGAAATTTACCCCTACCCGGGGTCCTATAAAAACTCAACCCAAGAGTACTTGTAAAATTTCTACAAGTTAAATATTTTTACCCCACCCCGGGGTCCGCAAAAACACAGCCCATATGTATTCCAAGTATTTCCTAACATATACGAGTCAATAAGAAAGAAAAGAAAGAAAAGCACAATCATATTAAACTACCCTGGGGAAACACACCCCGGGGGTAAATCGAAATCATTCAAATTACAGGCAAGTTAAAAAAGCCAAAAGGCTCAGTTCGGAATATCTTAAACTAAAAACAAGGAAATAGAAATTACATGCCAAAAAATGGCAAAGTTTTCAAACTTCAACTGCGGGATCGACGGGAGGAGAAGGAGGCTGCTCCGGGTCACCTTCTGGTACGGGAGGCTGCTCAGCAAGTGGCGATCCGGGAAAGGGAGGAACATTGCTAGAGGTTCCAGCACCAGACTCCCTTGCCTGGATGGCTTCTTTCTCCTACTCTAGCCGAGTCTCCTCCTCAATGTACTTCTCCAAGAAGACATCGATTGTACCCTGAGGCTCTTCAACAAGATACTTAGAAGCGACATTCCAGCAGATCTGGACCTTCTCCAGGGCTTTATCATTCAGCTCTTCGAAGTACGCGAGGGTGCCCCGGAACCCTGCCAGAACCTCCTCGGGAGTGGGCCGGGCAGCAAGATCATCTTTCAGCTTCTTATTTTCAGCCCTCATCTCCCGGACAGAAGCCTCAGCCCGATCCTGCCTCTCCCGCATCTCATCCAAAAGCTTCTTATGAGCAGCAGCCTCCCTTGCACTTGCCTCCTTCAACTCCTGTACCTCCCGGGACAGCTTCTCAGATTCAGTCTTGTAAACCTCGGCAGCATCAGCCTTCGCTTGTAGGCTTCGGGTTATTCAAACCAGTCCAGCAACCCGGGAGTTAGCCTGAAAACAATATAAATCGCGATTAGAAAACAAAAATACAAGAAAATAAGAACAGGACAAGTAAGAAAAAGGCTTACAGCAGTAATATCCTCCTGAAGCCCGACCAGGAAGTCGTCGAGAGGCTCCTTCCTGTACTTCTTCTTCTCCTCCGTGCTAGCATAGTTCTCAACCAGCTCCCTCCGGCGGGTCTCCAGGGTGAAACTAGCAAGCAGGGCCTTCAAAGTTTCCGGAGTATCCGGGGCCAGGTCAACAGCAGCCTTCTTCGAAACAGGGCCCTCGGATACATCATCACCTTTCTCCCCGGAACCCGTGGGAGCACTCTTCCTCTTCCGGGGTGCTGGGACCCTTGTCACATCCCCTTGCTGCACGTCCTCGACTCGGGGCTCGTTGATCACGATCGTTGTCCCCCCTGGATGAGACGACGCCACCTTCCGGGCCGCATCATCACCCTCGCCAACCTTCTTCTTCCCGGAGTCTAAGCTCGTCATCCCTCTAATCCTTCGCAGCTTGGCCGAAAGATCCTTAAGTTGGGCAGACATATTCGGGGGATAGGGAATTAACTTCGGAATACCTGAAAAGGAGATAACAAAATATCAGTCCCGGATACAAACAATCAATAAAAGCTAAGCAACAAAATAACACTAAGGCAAAAGACTTACATCCGGCAGCATGCATGTTTTCATTCCTAGTAAAATAGTCCCGGGTCCATTGCGTCCCAAGTGCCCCACAGAAGGCATAAACCATGGCCAGAGCTGCTTGCCCGAGCCGCTGGACCGAAAACCTATCTGTTTTAATTTCAAGTTTATGCAGCGGCATGAACTCCAAATCCCCACCCCGGACAAAAATGAACTCCCGGTGCCATCCCTTAAGCGACGTCAACATGCTGATCGGGAGGACCATCTTATCAGAAGGATACCGACAGTCCTCGATCCTAAACATGAACTCATAAATCGGCCGAGCGGTGGATCTCTTAATTTTGAAAATATGATGGAAAAGTTTGAAGGTGGGGAGGTAATTTTTGAAATATTCATCCACGTCCTCCCAAGATCCATCCGGATTTGATAAGGTACCCCCGGGACCTAACACTAGGGTCTGGGCTAAGACTTGTTGGGGTGGGTCAACCCGGGGAGGCATCTCTGTAGAGCTACTGGAAGAAGAAGATGAAGGGTAGAAGGAGTTAAGTTCGCCTAAACCTCTAGGCCTTTCGGGATACCGACTCCTAAGGGTAGCAATACGTTTAAAATGGGTACCCGGCATAAACTACGTGTATCTATATAAACGCACCCCGGAGTCAATGCCAAACTCAAACCCAACAACAACAAAAACAAAATAAAAAAACAGAAAAAGTTTAGAAACAAATCGTGTATGTATCTTACCCCAAAAACAAGATCTACAGCATATACATATACATACAACCAAAAACATATATCAAGAACACACCCCGGGCCCTTCAACTTTTTACACTACTAAAAACCCACTTATTCGCATACAAAACTACCAAAATCCATGTTATTTACACAAATCAAGCACAAAACCATTGCAAAAGCTATGCAAAATCTACAAACTACAGAGATTCAAGGTCAAATAAACAAGACAGTCGTGAAACTCGAGCAAGAAATACGAAGGAGCGAAGCAAAACCCGCACAAAATGGTTACATGCACTGCAAAAATGAAAGAAAAAGAAATAAAAGAGAAAGGCGAGAGATCAAGATACTTACAAAGTAGCAGGAGAAATAAATGTGGCTTCAACAACAAATGATCCAAAAAATCTCTATAAAATTTCTCTGGTCTCTTTCTCTTTCTGTGGAAGTGTTTGCGTAAAAGGAAAAAGAAAACCAATGAGGGTATTTATAGAAGGGCGAAAGGCAGTGAAAGGTGAAAGGTTTTTTGAAGTAAAATTAACCCCACCCACGTGGCAGCCCCCGATTGGTCCCAAAAAATAGCTGCACAGCAGTTATTACATGAACTGTCACGTAATCATTACGTGGACGCGTCTTTTTAGGAGAAAAAAAAGGGAAAGTAAATAACCGGCACACTCAAAAGATACAGATAAAACGTATGTATCTTTGACCCCGGCTGGAATCCCAACAGTAGTCTGACACCCCGGATTTGCAGCAGCTACTTTTCAGAGTCCAGTCAAATCAAATGTCAGGAGTGTACTTGTCCACCAAACCGTGCCCAAAATTCAAATTCAAAATCGATTAACCAAGTCAACCCCGGAGTCTCATCCCCATTTAACCCCGGGGTTAGGGGCCACCAAAGCAAAAAACCCCCAAAATTCTACAGTATAACTACTATACTCCCCCATCCGGGTAAACCCGCATAAGGGAGTGGGGGAAAACTGATAGCCTATATTAATTCAGGCCCAATAGTAGGGGCCCAGGGCCTAGGGCCCAATAGCAAGAGCCCAGGAAGTACTCAGCTCTAACCTGGAAGAGCCCAGGACACGTGGCAACATCACCACCGTCCAGGTACCTGGGATCCAGAACGTTCCTACGGTCCGGATCTGGTAGTACTCTGACGCATCCCAGGCGTCCAGATGCCCTACAGTCCAAAAGGCCAACCTACGGTCCAGATTAAAAGGTACAAACCCCTAAACCCTAGTAGGAGGCCTATAAAAGGTAGAACAGAAGGAAGATTACAGGTTACAATCTCACATACTCTCTCTCTCACCTATACTTACATACACACACGTACACTCCATAAATATATTCGCATAATCCCCGTTTTGCCCTTCTTCTCCTTAAAACCCTTTCTCGTTCTCACGCCGGAGGTGCCGCGGGGACGCCTCCCCCCTCCGGTTCTGTTTTGTAGGTTCCCACCCTACAGCTGCACCGCACGCCGCCGCCTTTTCCGTCCAAAAGGAGTTTGAGTCCGAATCCGAGTCCGGGAAGGAGAAGGCCCCGGGGTGATTTGGGATTATCATAGGGTCATATCTTGGATTGTTTGTTACCTTGGCCTGCCAACTTTAGCTGGACTTCAATGGACACGTATTCACGGGTCTACTCAATATTTTCGGGGCGTGGTCCGGAAAAAGTTAAAAGTAGACACTGTTTTTTTTTATCTTTGTTGAAATTTGTGTTGATTTATCAATTGGTTCAATTTGATATAATGAAATTTGTTTTTTAAACAGGGTAACTGTTTAGTAGCTAGATTAACAGTTATTCATTAAGAAAAATTAAAATACTTTTCCATTACATTTACAGTAAAAGTGTAAAACAACAAATCATTAAGAAAAATTAGTAAAAGAAGACATCAAAAATGTCAGGTGAAATAAGTAGGGCATCTATGTCCAACAAAGCTAGCCATCATCAAGCCGTCCGACCCAACTTCTACTTGACAATTTGCGTGCATCTTATGCCGTTTACTATCCCAAGTCGAAATCTTGAATCGAATAGTTGAGGTTATTTCAAGCCGAAACATTACTTTACCTCTTGACCGATCTGCCAAAAACTGCATCCAACGACGATTATTCACAGTTAACGTAGCACCACTCAGTGTACCGAAGATGATTGTTGAATTTTTCGGCTCTTGGTAAAATGGATACAATACGGGCCGGCCACCAATGCTCTGATCATCATAGAAAGCATTGACTACCATGTCAGCATAATAAATTCCGATTTTGTGGTTTGAGTTTCGAGCTGTTACGTTGAATGTTAGTTCAGCATTCTCAAATCCATTAGGCTGTGCCAGGGCAGGAAGAGAGAACTGTTCGATTAAAAACCTTGGGCGGTGTGGACGTAAGCTTAGATAAACAATGAAAGCTATAATGCCTGCAAAAAAGAGAAGGCCAAGAAAAATTGCACAGATAAACTTGGATACCCTAGTAGTTAGACTTTCTTGCACCCTGTGCATGTAGTACCGGGCCGTGTGGTGCCGCTTAAGTTGCCGCTTGTCCGGGGTTGGTGTTCCAATCTGAATTGGGACATGATCTTGGGGATACATTTGCAGGATCGAAATGGGAGAGATAATTTACTAAATCTTGATAACAGTATGGTGAATAAACAGAATTTAAGAAAGATATATATATATATATACATATATATATACAATTTGATTTTTACTTAAGGAATGTACTTTTCCATGGGGGAAGAAACGAATATTTGTTATTTTGATTTTCTTGGATTACAGTTTTTGTTGCACTACAGGGGCAACTTTCGAATATAACGTGTACACGAATTTAAAAGGTTTATAGGGGCATATAATAAAGTTAATAATATTGGGTTTGGGGGGGGCTGTCTGAATTGGAAACGGCAAAAATGGAAGCCACCAAAGATGAAATGATGAAGAAAGCATATGATGCTAATCTTGTAATGTACTCCAAGAATTAACAAAAGTAGAAATAACCCAAGAATTTATTACATTTATTATATATATATTTTAAGGTTTCATTAGCCAATAAAAGTAGAAATAACCCAAGAATTAACAAAAATAGAAATAACTCTGGGTAAAGATATGGGTCTGTTTAGCTGTCACGGAAGAAGGACTATATTTACTTTTAAAACCCTAAATACTTATGAATTATGATTGGGTATTTCTCCGGCATAATTTATAAGTTCAATTTACAAGCCGGTTAAATTGAATGCTAGTAACGATATGCCTTTTTTTCTATCTATTTTGTTTTTTTATTAACTTTAATTTTAAAATATATGATTTTAAATATTTTTCTAATTTGATTAATAAATTAATATAATTATATTTAAAAATTATTTATATATTACTATATATTAAATGGTAATACCATGGCAAAGATTACACAGAAAATGCCTTAAAACTGAGAGAACGAGTTTTATAAACCATATAAATCAAAAATTTTATTTACTGACATGTGATAAATAAAAAGGAAAATATTATAAGAATATAGTCGTTGTGAGTTACTTTCTCTGTCCCACCCAATTCTTTACATTACGTTTTGGCACGGAGTTTAAGAAAAGTGTAAATTAGTAGTGGAAAGTAAAGAAAGTGAGTAAAGTGGTGAGACCAATCAATTTTTAATGTATAAAGTAGGTATAGTGGAGGAAAGGAAAGTAGAGAATGTAAATAATTTTTATATAAAAAAAGTTTACTATTTCACGAAACTTTTAGAATGTAAAGAAATGAGAGAGAGCCAAAATACGAAATCGTAATGAAATGAAAGAGACGGAGGGATTATCTAATAAGATTTACAAAGAAAACTTAAAAAGGAATGTTGTACAATGGCTATGACATGAATTTTGTGAATGAAAGTTAGGGGTTCAACTATAAAACAATAACATAATCTGATTAAATATCAATTATTTTATTAACAGTATAAGATGTAGAAAAACAATCAAACATTACTGAGAAAGAAAATCAAAAGGAATAGCGTTATGATGGCCCTCACAAGTCAAAAGGAATAGTTGTTATTTTTGTCGGTGAACCTGAAAAGATGGTTCTCAAAGAAAAGAAGGACTATATAACTAAAGATTTGGCCTTTATTATGATGGATGCAAAAGTGAGCCATTTCTTGCTTAGCAACTTGGATAGTATTATGTTCAATAAGGTTATTGGATGCAAGACTACTAAAGAGATATGGGATACCCTAAAATTAAAGTGCCATGATACAACTGTTGGGTTTCGAGCACATAAACACAACGAAAACAGTAATTAAAAACGTAAAAAAAAATCAGAACTTTCGAAACCCACCGCAGGATCCATGCGAAAAACACATATTTAATTCGTAGATCAGATTGTTTACCTTAAGAAACTTTACCAATTGGTTGACTAATGGAGATCCAAAGCTAGTTCAATCACCACGCATCCCGCTCTCGCGATCTACGCTCTATCGGTATCCACACTAATGCTTGAACTCAAGGATTGAATGTGTACTAGAACAAACTCATTTCTTCTCGCTCTCTCCATCTTCTCCCTTGGTGGCTAGGGTTTTAGTAAAAGTCCCAAAAATCAGCCAGACAAGAGATATTATATAGAGAGTAGAAAAACGAATTATAACTCTTAACTAATTAAGAGTTATTATTAATTCAAAATTTCTATTTGTAATATAATTAAGTCTCACTTAATTATTTAACAAATAAATTTCATAATTAATATTAGTAAATTCGAATATCAATATTTATCTAATTAATTAAGTCATACTTAATTAATATTATAAATAATTTGAATTACTTTAATATAATTTAAATCCAATTTAAATTAAATAATCCTTCAAGCATTCTTAGTGTATGACCCTATAGGTTATTATTACGTTGGCAACAAATTTTAAATCTAATTTAAAATCATAAACAATGAGTGACATCTAGTAATACATCATTGCTACCCAAGTAATAATAATTGAATCGGTGATCGATTAAACCTTTTGTGAATAATGTACAATGTAATATAATTTTTTTAACCAAATATTATAGATTAAACTAGAGGCATGTAATGTGTCATCCTCATCATAGTTTAACCCAAGTTTTCTTGATCAATGAGTAGACGATCATATTAAATCAACATTTGAACGTGGCCAAGCATTTCATAGTCTAGCTCACACAAGAGGCCAATAATATCACTCCTAAAATAGGAGGGTTAAATCTCATCTAGAGCATTCATATTTCTCATATGATTCATAATATACCCAATGTCCACTTTTATAATTATCCGGTCAAAGATAACTTTTAATGGAATCAATGTATATTAATTCTCGTATAGAAATATAATGACTTCAGGTTTAAGGACCATTACATCATTATCACTGTGAGAATTACTTATGACACAACAGACATGTAGAATCTCATATTGGGTCTGTCCAGCAACATGTACATATACATCTGCCTGTATTTCTGACTTTAGTATCATCATACCTATGATCAATGAGATGTGATCATCAGTCAACAAACACACCGGTCTTAATGCATTATTATTATCCCTTAATAATAATACTCGACCAGGGACCTTTAGGAATATTGATACTATTCTCAAAATCTCATTTCTAAGTCACGTACTTAGAGATATAGAATTGCATATCATATTCCAAGGATATTTATTAATCTAACATTTATATCGCAGTAAATTAAGAATTAATAAATTATGTCAGCAACATGTACATATACATCTGCCTGTATTTCTGACTTTAGTATCATCATACCTATGATCAATGAGATGTGATCATCAGTCAACAAACACACCGGTCTTAATACATTATTATTATCCCTTAATAATAATACTCGACCAGGGACCTTTAAAAATATTGATACTATTCTCAAAATCTCATTTCTAAGTCACGTACTTAGAGATATAGAGTTGCATATCATATTCCAAGGACATTTATTAATCTAACATTTGTATCGCAGTAAATTAAGAATTAATAAATGTAATAACCCCAATTTTTGGAATTTTTGAAACCCTTATGAATAGTGTTTTGCTGATTATGCTGAATAAGAAAACTTTTCATACCACACTATGTAGGGGTTCTTTTATTGATCTTCTGAGATCTTATTAGTACTTTATATGGGATATAAGTGTATGTAAAGATCGTCAGAATCCAAATCCAAACACTTTGATTTTTCCCAAGAATCCACCAGATACCGAAAGAATTGAGTATAAGGTAACATGATTGAAAGGATTTAAATTCAAGGATTATAAGAGAGGATCATAAAAGGAATATAATGTATTGAGAAAGGTTAAGGGAACCCAAGTAATAAAATCCCGGGTATGATCCCTCAAACGATAAACAAGAACGAAAGTTAAGCGAACCGTATAACAGATCATCGGTCATTAGGCAAGCAATTAAGAGTTAATCAAGGAGGTTAGGGATGATGATGCCATCAAACCAACAAGATGACATAGGAAAGGTGACATAAGCATGACATAAGGGAAGGAGGTGTGGTTGATTAATAACCACACAATTTTTCATGGGTAAAAAGGTAATTAATCAAAAACAAAAGCTAGCAACCAAGCAAACAAATCAAAAAACACAAAACACTCCATTTTCTTCATCAAGCTCTCGGCTTTCCTTCATTTTCAAGGATAAGAAAATCCAAATTCAAGCTCCAAGCATTGTTAAATCGTGAGGTAATTATCCAAGGTTCCTTGTACTTAGATATAGTTATCCTATGAATCAAAGCTCCAAATTCCTTCATAATCTCTTCCTAAAAATCATGGAAGAAGATGGTGAATAGTGTTTTTCAAGAACTAAAATTTTTGTTCTTGAATTTTTGTTTAGATTAAGCTTGGATAAGGACTTTCAAGGGTGATTCCAAGCTAATTAGTTACTTCCACTCACAAGGAAGGTATAATCTCTTAACCTAGCTTTGTTATTGGATGTTAAGAGCATAATATAAGTATTATAGTTCATGAGAGGCTTGATTGTTGTGTATGTAGAGATTAGTTGGTTTTGTGGTGTTTTTGGAGTTGTAAATCTTGATAATTAGTTAAAGAACTTAAGTAAGCTTTTAGTTCATGATTGGGAAGTAGTATAAGTTGATAATATTGAGTTTTTGGGGCTGTTATGGTGAAGTTTGGATGGAGTTTGGTTGTGATGTTGATTGTGGGTTGATTGTGGGTTGATTTGGAGTGGTATAAATTTGGGTAATCACGTAAACATAGTCGTCGTAATGCCCGATTTACCGTAGACTGTTTTTGTTCTTAACATCAGAACCCTTGAACTCACTTTTAGGTTTTGACCATTGCCATGTTTAGATAGTTCATGTTACGAGCTTCGTTTTGATATGTGGTACGCTTGAATCCGATGTACGGTTTAGGAGAAACGACCGTTTTAAGTAACGGTGTTTCGCGAACGAACCATTACCCCTCGCCTTACTTTGAAACCTTGGTTAAGGACTTTAAATGACTAATTGGGGTATGAAACAATTATGTTAAGTGGATTAGACAGTTGGTAAGGTACTCGCGAAATAATCGCCTTAAAAATCTTAATGGTTAATTTATTAAAAATGGTGGAGCCGAGGGTACTCGAGCGACTTAAGTGAATCGTTAAGCGCGAAAGCGAACGTTAGGGCTCTAAATGGTTAAAGTCTAGTTTCTTAAGCGACCGTGGTTTAATTCCGGCTTATGTTGTTGTTCATAGGTTACCGGACCCACTCTAAGCTTAAGTCTACCCCGGAGCACTCAGGCAAGTTTCTACCCGTTATACTATTGTTGTGATGTATATATGTATATGCATTATCTTATGATATATGCATGATGGTTAATTAGAAAATCTTGCGATATATTGGAGCATGTGATTTGGTATATATGCATGTCTGTTTCGTAATCTTGATATATATCTGTTGATTCAAATGCTTATAGTTGCATAATACCTATGCTAGAGATAAGCAGTAGTTACGTATACCCTTAGTATAGGGGACCCAAAGGTGGACATTTTCTAAAACCGGGAGTCGATGTTCCCGAGTATATTATATATATTTATATATATATAGTTATAGTTTTCAAAACTATGAATCGAATAAGGTTTATTCGATAACTTTATTTTATTAATGAATATTATTTTGAATATTCATTCTAGGGCTTATGAATCCGTTTATTTTATTAATGAATATTATTTTGAATATTCATTCGAGGGCTTATGACTCCGTTTATTTTATTAATGAATATTATTTTGAATATTCATTCCAGGGCTTATGACTCCTTTTATTTTATTAATGAATATTATTTTGAATATTCATTCGAGGGCTTATGACTCCGTTTATTTTATTAATGAATATTATTTTGAATATTCATTCCAGGGCTTATGACTCCGTTTATTTTATTAATGAATATTATTTTGAATATTCATTCGAGGGCTTATGACTCCGTTTATTTTATTAATGAATATTATTTTGAATATTCATTCCAGGGCTTATGACTCCGTTTATTTTATTAATGAATATTATTTTGAATATTCATTCGAGGGCTTATGACTCAGTTTATATTATTTAATGAATATTACTTAAATATTCATTCGAGGACTTATGACTCAGTTATATTATTTAATGAATATTATTTGAATATTCATTTGAGGACCTATGACTCCGATTATTTACTAAATAATATTCTTTATTTTATTAAAGAATAATGTTTCGATAATCAAACTTATTTTCGATTATTCAAATAAAGATCGTACTTTCATATAAGTATATCTTTGGTTATTTATTATTCATTTCAAGTATAAGTTTTATAACTTTTACTTCAATTATTTTTATAAGGATTATCCTTATAGGAATATTATTTAAATGATAATATTCAGATATTTTCTAATATATCGGGACTGGTTTACTTTATTAAATCAGCATTACTCCAAACACTCTTTAAAGTGTTTCCGAGTCTTCAAAATGATTTTTAAAAGTTAGAGCGGATCCCAAAACTCATTTTTATATTTAAGATCTTCCTTTTAAAGGGGATTTAAATATTCACTCAAAACCTGAGGGATCCGGCTCTGTGGTGTATTTTATATTCGCAACAAGGTTGCTGTTTTGGTAAATGAATTGATTACTTACCCAACATTCGGGAAGTAAGTCCATCTATCGAGTCGGCATAAGCAACATGGGCTCAGTGGGCGTCCATGAAAGTGTAAGTGGCTCAGTGGGAGTCCATCAAATGCGTAAGTGGCTGAGTGGCAGTCCAGCATAAGGTCCTATTACGACCATGGTGATGACCAGTGGGGAATTCGTCCATCTACTAGTAGAAAAGGTTACTTATTGGTATCTTTGCCTGATCAGTAAGATATCAGGTTTATGCCAAGGTTTTCTCCTTTCCAAATTCATTGGATATTGCAACTCTGTTTATAATTTTCATAACAGAGGTTTTCAAGGAGTGTATGAAATGTATATATATATAAGTGTATATATATATCGGGACTTAATGAAGTACCTCGTAACTTCATTATTTATAATGATATTCAAAGATTGAATCTATTCAAATCTTGTCTTGTAGTCTCATCAGTGTGATGAACTTTTGAAACTGATTATAACTTGAACGGTGGTAGTTCAAGTAATATTTGGAAAAGATATAAGTATATTGGAGTATCTTGTAACTTCATCTTTTAAACTTATATCCGGTTAATGATTATCTTATGCATGACAAAGATTTTCACAAAAACACTGAGACAAGGTTAGATATATGAGATTGGCTTGCAACGATATTTTTATACAGTTATAAACTGGAACTCTGTGTATATTAGGCATGGAAGAGGACTTCCAAGATTTTGAAAAGTATATAAGTATATATACTGAATATTTTGCGACTTCGTCGCATTATGATATCAAACTTGGTTCATTTCTTCTTGACCAAGACTTTCATGAGTACTATGAGAATGCTCATATATTGTTAATTATTATACATATTATTTTGGTGGGCTTGTTGCTCACCCTTGCTTTCTTCTTTCATCACACAACAACAGATAGAAAAGATGAACAGGACCAAGCTCCCAATTCGCGAGCGGATAGGAAATGTTTCGCAGTTTCCTATAGGCGTTGATGTCGCTGTAGCTGAGGTAGGAACTACCAATAGGCTAGGCTTTCAACTTTTGATGTACCAGACTTATGTATCTTTATCAATTGTAATAATGGCAAAGAAATGTAAATCTATTCAGAAACCCTTTTTAAGGTGTAATGGCATATAATTTTGGAATAAAATGACTCGTGTTATTTTTGGATATTCATCTCTGAGACTATAACTTGTGGTGTGTGTGTTATTGTGGGGTCACAGTACAGAGTAGTTGATTGTTTATTAAGATTGGGTGTTATTAAGGGAAATGGAACTCGTGACAACCCGGATCCCCGACCCCGGATTTGGGGGTGTTACAATAAATTATAAAGGGAATAATCGATAGAACATAAACATTAATAATCCTAATGTCTTAAACTAAAATATCATAGTGTTGTCTCTAGGGCAAAAACACTAATAATCTCCCACTTGCACTAGAGCCAATCACCCATGTATCTAATACTCATGGAACTAGTATGACCATCGTGCTTCTGCTGCAACAAAGCCTTAGTCAGTGGGTATGCAACACTATCATTACTATGCACTTTACATTTATATCTCCTTGATCATTAATCTCATTAATACGGTGATATCTCCTAAGGACATACCTAAACAGTCTCCTTGGCTGTTTCAAAAAAATATCAATATATTTGGCATCCTTTATAGAAACATCAATATTCTTGTTGTGAACTATTCCAGCTAACATCACTTATATTTAGACAAAACACAAATCAGACATAGACACATAATCATCCTTGTCTATCCAGAAATTAGGTTAAGAAACTAGTATCAGTGTAACCCTTTACAACCTGTTCCCTATCTTCTCCATACACCAAAAATAAATCTTTAGTCCTCTTTAAGTACTTAAGAATATTCTTGAAAATTATCCAATGACCCTCACCTGGATTAGACTGGTATCTGCTCGTCATGCTCAAAGCATACGAAACATCAGGATAAATACATATCATTGTACATATTATAGATCCAATTACTAAAGCATATGGAGCTTTCTCAAACAACTCTTATCATCTAATAATTTAGGAGGCAATTATCTTTTGAGATCACTATCCCATGAGACATCGAAACATATCCTTTCTTTATCTCATGCATCCTAAAATGATGCAATATTTTATCAATATATGTACTCCGACTAGGTCGATTAATCTTTTCAATCTATCTCTATAGATCTTGATCCCTAATATATAGGTAGCATCGCCTAAGTCTTTCATCGAGAAACTATTTCTCAACCAAGTCTTAACAGCCCGTAGAGAAGGTATGGCATTCCCTATCGATTATATATCATCTACATATAACACTTGAAATATCACATGGCTCCCACTAACCTTCTTGCAAACACATGGTTCATCTTTGTTTTGAATAAAACCAAACTCTGTGACTGTTTCATCAAAATGAATATTCATTCTCCTTGAGGCTTGCTTCAACCTATAAATAGATGGAAGCAACTTATAAACTATCTTAGCAAACTTTGGATCGACAAAACCCTCAGGTTGTATCATATATACATCCTCTTCAAGGATCCTATAAAAAAAGCAGTTTTGACATCCATTTTCCAAATCTCAAAGTCAAAGTAAGCAACTATTGCTAACAAAATCCTGATAGACTTGACCATAGTAACTGGTGAAAAAGTCTCATCATAGTCTATACCATGAATTAATTTGAAACTTTTGCTACTAGTCGCGTCTTATAGGTCTGTACTTTACCATCCATATCAGTTTTCTTCTTAAAAACCCACTTGCACCCTATGGGTTTTATCCCTTCAAGTGGATCAACTAAACTTAATACTTTATTTTGATACATGGATTCCATCTCGAATTTCATGGCCTCAAGCCATCTCTCGGAGTCTGAACTGTTCATAGCATCTTGGTAGGTGAGAGGCTTATCATTATCCGTAAGCATCACATCATCATCTTGAGTCAAAAGAAATTCATAATTTCTCCCAGGCTCATGGTGAATCCTACGACATCTACGAATAACATGTGTTTCTTGGACATGATTACTTTTAACATTTTGATGTACATCCAGATCTTATTCCAACTCTAGTTCAATGTTATCATGTGGTTCTCGATCTTCATCGAGATGTATTATCCTCCCACTGATTTTCTTAGAAAGTAGTTCTCCCTCAAGAAATACAGCGGCCCGAGCAACAAATACTTTGTTCTCGGAAGGATTATAAAAACTATACCCTAATCTCACATGGTTATCCCAAAAAATAGTAGCTATCTAATTTTGGTCCAATCTTGTCTGAGGCTAAACGTTCTACAAACGCTTCACGACCCCAAATTTTCATAAATGACATGTTATGACATTTGTCACTCTATATCTCATACGGAGTATTTTGAACCGCTCTAGTCGGAACTTGGTTAAGTGTTTATGCAGCAGTTTCTAGAGCATAATCCTAGAAACTGAATGGAAGATCCGCTTGACTCATCATCGATCGCACTATGTCCAATAAGGTATAATTTCTCCTCTCAGAATATCTATTTCATTGAGGTTTCCAGAAGGAGTAAGTTATGATACACTATCACACTCCTTCAAGAAACTCTTGAAATTGAGGTTTAAGTATACTTCTCCATGATCTGATCGTAAAAATTTTATACTTTTCCCTTGTTTGTTTTTCTACTTTGTCCTTATATTCTTTGAACATTTCAAAAGAATCGGATTTGTTCTTCATAAGAACCACATATCCATATCTTCTGAAATCATCAGTATATGTTATGAAGTTGTATAAGCCCCCTTTTCCATCATACGCATTCGACCACATACATCATTATGTATAAGTCATAATCGTTCGGTGGCCCTTTCACCTGATCAGGTAAAAGAAGGTTTAGTCATTTTGCCAATGAGACAAAGTTTGCATCTTCTGTATGATTCAAAATCAAACTTATCCAAGTATTCATCTATATGTAACTCAGAAATGCGTTTCTCATTAATATGGCTTAACGACAATGCTAGAGGCAATGTTTGATTTGAGTCAACTTAGAACATATAAATTGTTAACTAATTGTGCAACATTATAAGTCTTATCATTGATATAGAATAAACAACTATTATTTATTTAATTAAAAAGAAAACCTTTCTTGTCCTGACAAGAAATTGACTTAATGTATCCGCTAAAGGCATGCACGCAATAACAATTTATCAAGTTCTCAATCTCGCCTTATGGGAAAAATTAGGTATCGAGTTCCTTCAACTAGAGCAACAACTTTTGCTCCAATTCTAACCCTATTCCTAAAGCTTGACCATTTCTAGTCTTCTTTAGATCTTCCAAATAAGCTCGATAATTTAACTTCCATTCATCCAGTTATTTCCACAAAAATGACAATCATCTCCTTTAGCAACACCACTATTAGGCTTCAAAAGCCCTTTGGGATTGAACTTTGGTTTGGCACCGAATAAGATCAAATCTTCACCTTTCCTGTCCATTTTCCTTTCCCATTTGCATTCCATGTGTAAATCATCAATATGGACATAATTCATGCCTTTACCATGTTATTTTCAGCAGTTCTAAACATGCTTAACAACTCAATGAGTGTTCTGTCTATCTCATTCCTTTTGTTTTTAACAAACCGAGAATAGAAGTTGTTCAAAGATTATTTGATCAAATCAAGCCGAGTCTCTATACCATTCTTGAAACCCAAAATATCAAGGTACATATGCCTATCACCTTTAGAACATGTGGTCCAGCCGCATATGATTCTCCAATTAATGCAAAAGTATGGTGCCTTATTATTGTCAAATCTTTCTGACGAGCCTATCCTTCAAACAACTTTTGGAGGTGCTCAATCATATCATAAGCATCATTATGCTCTTGTTGCTTCTAAAGCTCAGCACTCATAATTACAAGTATGAGACATGAAACATCAGTTGCATAATAAATTTGCTTCTGGTAAGCATTTTGTTCAGCACATGTTTCATCTTCAGCTAGAAGAAATAAGGGAGGGGTTTGAGTGACATCCTTGAACCCGAGGACAATCCTCAAGTGTAACACCCCCAGATCCGGGGTCAGGGATCCGGGTCGTCACGGTCTTTCTTTCCACAATTATCACTTAACTTAATTAAAAATAAACAACCTCAAGTTGTGACCCCACACTAACACACACCACCACACGTCATAGTCACAGAGATGAAATTGAAATAAGTACAAGTCCTTGAATCCACAATTAAAAGTTATTACAACCCAAAATGATTACTTGATAAATTTACAGTTAATTACCATTATCTGCCACAAGTTATAATTATACATAATTGATTCCCAAAAGTATAATGTCTGATCTAAAGGTAGATCTACCTCTGCAGCTATAGCAGTTACGATCTCAACGGGAAGGCGCGGGGAGCTTCCCACGCGCTTGCGCTGGGTCTGCTGGAGCCTGGCCATCTTTCCTAACTGTTGTTGTGTGATGAAGAAATGAAGCAAGAGTGAGCATTACAGCTCGCAAGATAATATATAGTGATAACAATAATACAAGTATCTAAATGGATACTTACTAGAATCCTTTATCATGTGTAAGGTAATTACTTACTGGATATAAGTTTTAAAGGAAGATGAAGTTACCAATTACTTCACTATACTTATACCATTTTTAGAAATCTACTTGAACTACTATTGTTCAAAGTATAATAAGATTCACGAGGTCATCCCATAGATGAGACCACAAATAAAACTTGAATATATTTGATCTTTGAAATATTTTGAAAAGAAATGAAGTTACGAGATACTTCATTCAATGGATACACCAATAAAACTGTTTGACCCTGTCAATGCTTCGGCAACCACCCATTCGTAGCCCTTCGATCGAAATGCTACGGGTAGTGTTGCAGAATTATCCAACTGGATGATGAACTCTTTACGGGAGTTTGCCGCGCCAGGAAGACCACTTATGATGATCAGTCGTAGTATTACAACCCCACCATTTTCTACATGTAGAGGAGACCTGTCGGATTTACTTGTCAACCGAACACTGAACTCCTAAGGAATGGACCGCCTTAGCGGAACTTCCAGGCCATTTGGGCCAATATATTAAGGCTGGGCCGGCGCTACTCGATCACTTACGCCACTCCTAGTTCAGATGAAATCCATGACTCTGAAACATAAAGCTCGTCCCCACTTTCCCCAAGTAGAAACTTGTTGATACAGCTCCACTAAGAAGTTGTATCTAGTTGGAAAGGAAAAACTCACCGATATTTCCCAGGCGATGCCTGTTAATGGATTAACTTGTTCTAAGAATTTTACTTCCCGAGTATTGGGTAAGTAATCAAAAACTCTTTTATCAAGACAGCAACCTTGTTGCGAATATAAAACACACCATAGAGCCGGATCCCTCAGGTTTTGAGCGAGTATTTAAATCCCCTTCTAAAGGAGGATCTTAAATATAAAAATGAGTTTTTGGGATCCGCTCTAACTTTTAAAAATCATTTTGAAGGCTCGCGAAACATTTTTAAGAATGTTCGGAGTGATGCTGTTTTAGTAAAGTAAACCAGTCTCAATAAAAAGAAATATCTGAATATTATTATTATTTAAATAATATACCCATAAAGAATACTTGAGGTAGAAGTTGGAAAACTTACTTGAAATGAATAGTAAATAATCAAAGATATACTTATACGAAAGTAATATCTTTATTTAAATATCAAAAGTAAGTTTGATTGTCGACACCTTACTCTTTAATAAAATAAAGAATATATCTCAGCAAATAATCGGAGTCATAGATCCTCAAATGAATATTCAAATAATATTCAATAAATAAAATAAGCTGAGCCATAAGCCCTCGAATAAATATTCGAAATAATATTCAATAAATAAATAAGCTGAGTCATAAGCCCTCAGATGAATATTCGAAATAATATTCAATAAATAAATAAGCTGAGTCATAAGCCCTCGGATGAATATTCGAAATAATATTTATTAAATAATATAAAGTTATCGAATAAACCTTATTCAATTAATAGTTTTGAAAACTATAACCATATATATATAATATATATACATACAAAATCTACTCGGGATCCTCGACTCCCGGTTTTAGAAAATGTTTTCACCTTTGGGTCCCTATACTAAGGGTATATACAAATTACCGCTATTCTCTAGCATAGGTATTATCAACTGAATCAACAGATATATATGGCAAGAATACAAAACAGGCATGCGTATATACCATATCACATGCTACAATATATCGCAAGATCATGCATATACACATATACATCACAACAACAGTATAACGGGTAGAAAACTTGCCTGAGCGACTGGGGGTGATTAATGGCTCGGGACGAGTCTGGTAACCTATAAACAACAAGTAAGTTGGAATTAAACCAAAGTCACTTGTAAATCTATACTTTAGACTCTAGCGCTTGCTTTGCGCTTACTGATTCTCTTAAGTCACTCGAGTACCCTCGGCTCCACCATTTTTAATAATTTAACCATTACGAGTTTTAAGGCGATTCCTTCGCGAGTGTCTTACCAACTGCCTAACACACTTGCCATAATTGTTTCATACATTAATTAACCCTTTTTGGTCTTTAACCTATGTTTCAAAGTAAGGTGAGGGGTAATGTTTCGTTCGCGAAACGTCGTTACTTAAAACGGCCGTTTCTCCTAAGCCGTACATCGGAATCAAACGAACTACATATCAAAACGAAGCTCGTAACATGAACTATCTAAAAATGGCAATGGTCAAAATCTAGCAGGGGGTTCTCGGGTCCTAATGTTATGAACAAAAGCAGTCTAAAGTAATTCGGACATTACGACGGCTATGTTTACGCGATTTCTCAAATTTAAACCAATTCAAAACAACCACAAATCGATCCACAATCACAACCCAATCAAAACTCCATCCATATTACTTTACAACAGCCCCAAATCAACTCATTATAATCAATTTACTTAGTCCTAAAACTTGAATTTAAACTATACTACATTCTTTAACCAAATCATAAGATTTCAACATTCCAATCTCCACCATTCCAACCCAACTCTAAACTAACCATCATTAAGCTACTCTAATACCATAACAACCAAAATCTTCCTAATATACATAGTAAAGCTAGGGTTTGGAGATGATATACCTTCCTTGAAGTGGTGTGAGTAGCTAGGAAGCCTTAAGAAGCCTTGAGGAGTCTTAGGGATGCTTGGATCAATTTAGGAAGCTTGGATCTTGGATTTTGAAAATTTTCTCTTTGAAAACTAGGAAAAGCTGAGAGCAAACCCTTGGTGAAGAGAAATGGAATTTTCTTTTGTTTTGCTGAAATGATTTGTTTGGCTTGGTGGATGTAGTTTTGTTTTTGTTTTAGTTAATTACCTTTTTAGCCTTGAACATTGTGTGGTTCTAATTCAACCACATCTCCTTCCCTTATGTCATGCTTATATCATGCTCATGATGTCATCCTCCCCTCTTTGTCCTCTTCTCATTGGTTGGGTGACATCATCCTCTCTAATCCCTTTGATTAACTTCCTAATTGTTTGCCTAATTACCGCTGATCTGTTATACGGTTCGCTTAACTTTCGTTTTCGTTTATCGTTTGAGGGATCATACCCGGGATCTTATTACTTAGGTTCCCTTAACCTTTCTCAATATATTATATTCCTTTTATGATCCTCTCTTATAATCCTTTAATTTAAATCCTTTTTATCCTGTTACCTTATACTCAATTCTTTCCGTATCTAGTGGATTTCCGGGAAAAATCAAAGTGTTCGGAATTGGATTCTGACGATCTTTACATACACTTATATACCATATGGAGTACTAATAAAATCTCAGAATATCCATAACAGAACCCCTACATAGTGTGGCATGAAAAGTTCTCATTCAGCAAAAACACTATTCACAAGGGTTACAAAAAGTTCAAAATTTTGGGGGTTATTACAGTCCCCCCTCCTTAAAAGGATTCCGTCCCGGAATCAAATAGAAAACAAATAGGGGTACTTTTCTAGCATTGCGCTCTCTAGTTCCCAAGTTGATTCTTCCACATTATGATTCTTCCATAGCACTCTGACTAGCTTGATCACTTTGTTCCGAAGCACCTGCTCCTTCTTATCTATAATCCTTACTGGCTTCTCCACGTAAGTCAGATCTGGTTGCATATCCTCCTGCTCGTACTCCACTATGTG
Organism: Apium graveolens; assembly: GCF_009905375.1. Lineage (NCBI taxonomy): Eukaryota > Viridiplantae > Streptophyta > Magnoliopsida > Apiales > Apiaceae > Apium > Apium graveolens. The sequence goes on from NC_133654.1 coordinate 106,352,091, forward strand.
TCTGGCATCCCGACGATACTTCCTTAGCATTGACACATGGAACACATTATGAACTTGTTGCAAGTTAGGGGGTAAGGCTAGCTCGTAAGCTAACTTTCCAATCCGTCTTAATATCTCAAAAGGTCCAATGTACCTTGGGCTTAGTTTTCCTTTCTTTCCGAACCTCATTAATCCCTTCCAAGGGGATACCTTTAGCAGTACTAAGTCCCCGACTTCAGATTCCATGTCCTTTCGGGCTAGGTCTGCATATTTTTTCTGTCTGTCTTAGGCTGCTACAAGCCGTCCTCTGATAAGATCCACTATATCTTTGGTCCTTTGGACCACTTCGGGTCCGAGCATCTTCCGCTCTCCTACTTCATCCCAGTATAAGGGAGATCGACACCTTCTTCCGTACAGGGCCTCATAAGGCGGCATTCCGATGCTAGTATGAAAGCTATTGTTATAAGAAAACTCGATCAACGACAAGTGATCATCCCAACTTCCTTTAAAGTCTATTGCACAGACTCTCAACATATCCTCTAGTGTCTGGATGGTCCTTTCACTCTGCCCATCCGTCTGGGGAAGGTACGTGGTACTCATATTTAACTTGGTCCCTGCACATTCTTGAAAGCTCCTCCAAAACTTGGAGTTGAATCTGGGGTCTCGGTCTGAGACAATGGACGCTGGGACTCCATGTCGCGTCACTATTTCCTTAAGGTAAATGTCCACCAGTCTATCGACTGTGTATCTCTCATTGATAGGGATGAAATGAGCTGACTTTGTCAGTCGGTCTATAATTACCCATATGGCGTCATGGTTGGCTTTCGTCCTTGGCAAGCCTACAACAAAATCCATCGCTATCTGTTCCCATTTCCATTCGGGAATCTCCAGGGGTCGTAAAAGTCCACTGGGTCTCTGGTGTTCTGCCTTTACTCTTTGGCAAGTCAAACATTTGCTCACCCATTCTGCTACATCCCTCTTCATGTTGGGCCACCAGTAATACTCCTTCAAATCCCTATACATCTTGGTGCTTCCCGGGTGAATGGAATACCTTGAACTATGGCTTTCATCCAAAATCTCATCTTTAAGCTCTTGAACGTTTGGAACCCAAATCCGATAAGAGTACCTCATTATCCCTTTATCATCTTTCTCCGTATGGATCTCTTCTCCAGTCATTGACTCTCTACCCTCATTCATTATTTTTTCTTGGCACAATCTGATCTTTTCCAATAATTCTGGCTGCATTGAGATCTCAAAAAGCTTTTCAGTTCCGGTTCCGGTTACCTTTACTTCTATTTCCATTCTCTCAAAATCCCTTATCAATTCTTCCGAAGTCGTTATCATTCTGAGTCTTTCCTTTCTACTAAGGGCGTCCGCCACCACATTGGCTTTCCCCGGATGATAGAGAATCTCACAATTATAATCCTTGATTAGCTCTAACCATCTCCTCTGACGCATGTTGAGCTCTTTCTGCATAAATATGTACTTGAGGCTCTTATGGTCTGTGAAAATCTCGCACTTTTCTCCATACAAGTAGTGCCTCCAAATTTTTAAGGCAAAAACTATTGCCGCGAGCTCAAGGTCATGGGTAGGATATCTAATCTCGTATTCCTTCAGTTGTCTCGACGCATACTCAATCACCTTACCGTGCTGCATAAGCACACACCCTAATCCTTTGTGCGACGCGTCACTATATATCACAAAATCTCCTTTTCCGTCCGGCAATGCCAACACCGGAGCCGTTACCAACCTTTTCTTTAATTCCTGAAAACTGTTCTCGCATTTCTCCGTCCATTCAAACTTCTCTGTCTTACGAGTAAGTCATGTCAAAGGGGCTGCGATCTTCGCAAAGTCTTGTACAAATCTACGATAGTAACCGGCCAATCCTATGAAACTCCTTACCTCTGTGGGTGTGGTTGGCCTTTCCCAATTTGAGACCGCCTCTATCTTGGAGGGGTCGACCAATACTCCTTCTTTATTGATCACATGTCCTAAAAACTGTACTTCATTACGCCAGAATTCACACTTCGAGAATTTGGCATACAACTGTTCCTTTCTGAGTATTCCTAAAACTATCCTCAAATGCTCTGCATGCTCTGCCTCAGTCCTTGAGTAGATCAAAATATCATCGATAAAAACTATCACACACTTGTCCAAGTACTTCTTAAATACTCTGTTCATTAAGTCCATGAAAGCCGCTGGGCGTTGGTTAATCCAAAGGACATTACCAAGAACTCATAATGCCCATACCTGGTACGGAACGCTGTCTTGGAAATATCTTCGGGTTTAATCTTTAGTCGGTGATATCCAGTTCTCAGGTCAATCTTGGAAAAATAAACAGCATCCTTTAGCTGGTCGAACAGATCGTCTATTCAAGGTAATGGGTACCTGTTCTTTATGGTTAGCTTGTTCAACTCTCGATAGTCGATGCACAGCCTCATGCTCCCATCTTTCTTCTTAACAAATAAAACTGGTGCTCCCCACGGAGAGACACTGGGTCTTATCATACCCTTATCCAAGAGTTCCTGCAATTGGATAGCTAATTCCTTCATTTCTAACGGGGCTAATCGGTAAGGTGCTTTTGAAACTGGCGCCGTCCCTGGGGCCAACTCAATAGCAAATTCAATCATTCTATCGGGTGGTAATCCCGGAAGGTCTTGTGGGAATACGTCTTCAAATTCGTTGACTACCGAAATATCTTGTAAGTTGGGCACCTCCTTCTGCGTGTCCACCACATAGGCTAGGTAGGCCTCATTTCCTTTTCGTAGCATCCTTCTGACCTGGGCCATAGTCAAAAATTTCTGCGTCTGCCTCTTTCCTCTAAATATAACTTCTTTCTTTCCTGGGATATTTAACTTAACTTTCTTCCCTTTACAGTCTATCTGAGCATCATTGCTAGATAGCCAGTCCATTCCCAAAATTACATCAAACTCCCCTAATTTAAAAGGGATCAGATCAACACTAAAAGATTGTTCCCCTATGCCTATCTCACAGGCTGGGTGAATCTGGTTAACAGGAATAATTTCATGATTGCCTATTTCTACTTGTAAAGGTGCTATCAAGGGTTCAGCTTTAAGTCTTAATTTACGCGCAAAGTCCCTTGATATAAAAGATTTAGTTGCTCCCGAATCAAATAAAATGTTTGCACTGACTGAATTTAGAGAAAGGGTACCTGCTATCACATCTGAATCTTTCATAGCATCCTGGACTGTCATGTTGAAAGTCCTCGCAGTAGGTGGCTTATTGGAGGCAGCCCTGCTGGCTCCTGAAGCTGCTGGTTTGTTCATTGGGCATTCCCTCTTCCAATGACCCGGGCGTCCACACTGATGACAAGTGGTGGTTGGAATGACGGCAGGGGCTGACGAAGGGCATTTGTGAGCATAGTGGCCCACTTACCCACACTTAAAGCGGGTTACTGGCTTTCCCTTACATTCTCCAGAATGCATTCTTCCACAAGTGTTACAGGCTGGCAATGGGGGTCGAGACTGGTTGGAATAGGACATTCTTGACTTATGGCCGCTCTGGCTCACATTCACACTCATTGGCCGCTTAAACCCAGTGTTCTTTCCCGGTAGGGACACTGCCCCTCGATTAAATCTAGTTGGGAAGCTCCTTCCTGCGGAACCTCCACCCATGCTCATACTTTTCCTCTTTATTCCCTTCTTCTCTCTTTCCTTCTGCATCTGTTCACTTCCAGCTTCTACAATCATTGCCTTTTACACCAGAGTGGCATAATCCGTAAGCTCAAGGATTGCCACCCTATTCTGAATCCACGGTTTCAGTCCCTGCTGAAACCTCCTAGCTTTCTTTTCATCGGTGCTCACAAACTCCGGCACAAACCTTAATAACTCAGTAAATTTCGCTTCGTACTCTGCTACAGATAAGTTATTCTGCTTTAGCTCCAAGAACTTGAGCTCCATCTGGTTTTCCATAAACCTCGGGAAATACTTCCCCAGAAACAACTGACTGAACCTCTCCCAGGTTATGATAGCATCTGTCTCCATGTTTTTCTTGGCCTCCCACCAGTAGTTAGCCTCTCCTTTCAGAAGGTAGGTAGCAATACAGTCTTCTGTGCCTCATCAGTACTCAAAATCTCAAAGGATTTCTCCATTTCTTTTAACCATGCTCTTGCCTCAACTGGGTCGGCTGATCCGTGGAACTCAGGGGGCTTAAGGGACTTAAAAGCCCTGAAAGAGTTTGCCACAGCATTGTTATTTCCTTGAGGGGGTGGGTTGGGTTGGCGTTTCAAGTTCTGCCTTAGTAGTTGCATGAACTGGCCCATGGGATCCATGCCTAGGTTTGGTATTGGTTGCTCAACCTCAGTTTCTCGTTCTTCAGCCTCTATCTCAAATCCCTCAACATCATATGTTTCCTCTTCCTCTTTATACAGGGAGTCATCCTGTTCCACATAATCCTCATCTTCCTCTTCACTGTGTTCCTGGTTCCTATCGTCCTGGTTATGGCTTCCCTGGTCCTCAGATCCAGGGTTCGCCCTAGTTCCAATCTTTCTTGGCGACATGATACTGATAATAAAAAAAATATTAGGAAATTCAATGTTAGGTCACAATCATACTCAACATTGTGCCTTGCACAACTCTTATAATGCGGAGAACGTATCTCGCAATTCTATTACATTATGACAGTTCTAATAAGAAGTGTAGTACTAATAATGATAAAAACAATGATCTCATCACTAAGGAACTGAACTGAAAGGAAACAAATATATACATAATGTGAGAAATACATAGTTTGATCTGGTCAAAAGTACAACAGTGCTACAGCCATCTGTCCCAAAAGTGATACACAAGAGTCTATCTGTCTAGTCAGAAAAAGGGATGCTATATACAAGTCAATTATCCCGGAAAATTGGCTCTTACTAAGGCCTCGACTAACTAGACAACTAGACTATCCCGTCGTCAATCCTGAATCACACACCGGAGCGGGTCAGCTCCCATACCCTTTCCATCGCACGACGGAAGATATAGTCGGCATGCCGCCTGGAGATCCTACCATGCTTGTCCCCCTGGAGAGATCTGAGTCTCGCTCGGGATGTGAGCTCTATCCCCGTTAGCTCCCTCCTCAAGGATCGGGGTATAGCAGCCCTAGTCTCATAAGCTCGGGTACGCCTACCCGCCCTCTCCGCATCCAACTCCCTCTTGGCCTCATCCAGCCGGGCCTCAGCAACAGCCACTCGGGTCCTCAGTACATCCTGAACATAGTCGTGGGCTAACAAAGACTGCCTGTGGGCAGGGTCGAGAGGTGGTGAATCCGGAGCCGCTGGGGGTGCCTCCTCAGTCTGCCTAGGCTCGGAAGTATGGGTCTCTGAGCTGTCATCATAGGGGATCCAAGATAGTGGTGGAGGGGTAGGAGCTCTGACCACCGGAAGTGTGGGTAAAGGGGTACCGGCGTACACTACCATAGGTCCGACATGCTCCTCAGCTACTGGGACCTCATCCGGGTCCTCCTCATCTAGAATAGCAATGACCTCTGTCTCTGACTCCTCTGAGGGGTCCTCCTCATCCTCCTCCATCTCAGGCTCCTCCTGATCCTCGACATCTAGCAGTGCCTCATCATGCTCACGCTCGAACATCTCAGGGTCCTCTATCTTAGGATCCTACACATTAAACGAGCTAAGTCACTATCATGATACTTATAAGGGTTCCCGTAAGGGTTTTAACTGTCAGCGCTACTTTAAGTAGTCCGACCATGAACTTGGCAAGAGTTCTTATTATCTTTGTGAGTTTGTTATTATATCGTCACATCATCTCTGAGGTTTATAACGCTTAGCTCTGATACCATTTCTGTAACACCCCCAGATCCGGGGTCAGGGATCCGGGTAGTCACGGTCTTTCTTTCCATAATTATCACTTAACTTAATTAAAAATAAACAACCTCAAGCTGTGATCCCACACTAACACACACCACCACACGTCATAGTCTCAGAGATGAAATTGAAATAAGTACAAGTCCTTGAATCCACAATTAAAAGTTATTACAACCCAAAATGATTACTTGATAAATTTACAGTTAATTGACATTATCTGCCACAAGTTATAATTATACATAATTGATTCCCAAAAGTAGAATGTCTGATCTAAAGGTAGATCTACCTCTGCAGCTATAGCAGCTACGATCTCAACGGGAAGGCGCGGGGCGCTTCCCACGCGCTTGCGCTGGGTCTGCTGGAGCCTGACCATCTTTTCTAACTGTTGTTGTGTGATGAAGAAATGAAGCAAGAGTGAGCATTACAGCTCGCAAGATAATATATAGTGATAACAATAATACAAGTATCTAAATGGATACTTACTAGAATCCTTTATCAAGTGTAAGGTAATTACTTACTGGATATAAGTTTAAAAGGAAGATGAAGTTACCAATTACTTCACTGTACTTATACCATTTTTAGAAATCTACTTGAACTACTACTGTTCAAAGTATAATAAGATTCACGAGGTCATCCCATAGATGAGACCACAAATAAAACTTGAATATATTTGATCTTTGAAATATTTTGAAAAGAAATGAAGTTACGAGATACTTCATTCAATGGATACACCAATAAAACTGTTTGACCCTGTCAATGCTTCGGCAACCACCCATTCGTAGTCCTTCGATCGAAATGCTACGGGTAGTGTTGCAGAATTATCCAACTGGATGATGAACTCATTACGGGAGTTTGTCGCGCCAGGAAGACCACTTACGATGATCAGTCGTAGTAGTACAACCCCACCATTTTCTACATGTAGAGGAGAACCTGTCGGATTTACTTATCACTCGAACACTGAACCCCTAAGGAATGGACCGCCTTAGCGGAACATCCAGGCCATTTGGGCCAATATAATAAGGCTGGGCCGGCGCTACTCGACCACTTACGCCACTCCTAGTTCAGATGAAATCCATGACTCTGAAACGTAAAGCTCGTCCCCACTTTCCCCAAGTAGAAACTTGTTGATACGGCTCCACTAAGAAGTCGTATCTAGTTGGAAAGGAAAAACTCACCGATATTTCCCAGGTGATGCCTATTAATGGATTAACTTGTTCCAAGAATTTTACTTCCCGAGTATTGGGTAAGTAATCAAAAACTCTTTTATCAAGACAGCAACCTTGTTGCGAATATAAAACACACCACAGAGCCGGATCCCTCAGGTTTTGAGCGAGTATTTAAATCCCCTTCTAAAGGAGGATCTTAAATATAAAAATGAGTTTTTGGGATCCGCTCTAACTTTTAAAAATCATTTTGAAGGCTCGCGAAACATTTTTAAGAATGTTCGGAGTGATGCTGATTTAGTAAAGTAAATCAGTCTCAATAAAAAGAAATATCTGAATATTATTATTATTTAAATAATATACCCATAAAGAATACTTGAGGTAGAAGTTGGAAAACTTACTTGAAATGAATAGTAAATAATCAAAGATATACTTATACGAAAGTAATATCTTTATTTAAATATCAAAAGTAAGTTTGATTGTCGACACCTTACTCTTTAATAAAATAAAGAATATATCTCAGCAAATAATTGGAGTCATAGATCCTCAAATGAATATTCAAATAATATTCAATAAATAAAATAAGCTGATTCATAAGCCCTCAAATAAATATTCGAAATAATATTCAATAAATAAATAAGCTGAGTCATAAGCCCTCGGATGAATATTCGAAATAATATTCAATAAATAAATAAGCTGAGTCATAAGCCCTCAGATGAATATTCGAAATAATATTCATTAAATAATATAAAGTTATCGAATAAACCTTATTCGATTAATAGTTTTGAAAAACTATAACCATATATATATAAAATATATATATATATACAAAATCTACTCGGGATCCTCGACTCCCGGTTTTAGAAAATGTTTTCACCTTTGGGTCCCTATACTAAGGGTATATACAAATTACCGCTATTCTCTAGCATAGGTATTATCAACTGAATCAACAGATATATATGGCAAGAATACGAAACAGGCATGCGTATATACCATATCACATGCTACAATATATCGCAAGATCATGCATATACACATATACATCACAACAACAGTATAACGGGTAGAAAACTTTCCTGAGCGACTGGGGGTGATTAATGGCTCGGGACGAGTCTGGTAACCTATAAACAACAAGTAAGTTGGAATTAAACCAAAGTCACTTGTAAATCTATACTTTAGACTCTAACGCTTGCTTTGCGCTTACTGATTCTCTTAAGTCACTCGAGTACCCTCGGCTCCACCATTTTTAATAATTTAACCATTACGAGTTTTAAGGCGATTCCTTCACGAGTGTCTTACCAACTGCCTAACACACTTTCCATAATTGTTTCATACATTAATTAACCCTTTTTGGTCTTTAACCTATGTTTCAAAGTAAGGTGAGGGGTAATGTTTCGTTCGCGAAACGTCGTTACTTAAAACGGCCGTTTCTCCTAAACCGTACATCGGAATCAAACGAACTACATACCAAAACGAAGCTCGTAAAATGAACTATCTAAACATGGCAATGTTCAAAATCTAGCAGGGGGTTCTCGGGTCCTAATGTTATGAACAAAAGCAGTCTAAAGTAATTCGGACATTACGACGGCTATGTTTACGCGATTTCCAAAATTTAAACCAATTCAAAACAACCACAAATCCATCCACAATCACAACCCAATCAAAACTCCATCCATATTACTTTACAACAGCCCCAAATCAACTCATTATAATCAATTTACTTAGTCCTAAAACTTGAATTTAAACTATACTATATTCTTTAACCAAATCATAAGATTTCAACATTCCAATCTCCACCATTCCAACCCAACTCTAAACCAACCATCATTAAGCTACTCTAATACCATACCAACCAAAATCATCCTAATATACATAGTAAAGCTAGGGTTTGGAGATGATATACCTTCCTTGAAGTGGTGTGAGTAGCTAGGAAGCCTTAAGAAGCCTTGAGGAGTCTTAGAAATGCTTGGATCAATTTAGGAAGCTTGGATCTTGGATTTTGAAAATTTTCTCTTTGAAAACTAGGAAAAGCCGAGAGCAAACCCTTGGTGAAGAGAAATGGAATTTTCTTTTGTTTTGATGAAATGATTTGTTTGGCTTGGTGGATGTAGTTTTTTTTTTGTTTTAGTTAATTACCTTTTTAGCCTTGAACTTTGTGTGGTTCTAATTCAACCACATCTCCTTCCCTTATGTCATGCTTATGTCATGCTCATGATGTCATCCTCCCCTCTTTGTCCTCTTCTCATTGGTTGGGTGACATCATCCTCTCTAATCCCTTTGATTAACTTCCTACTTGTTTGCCTAATGACCGCTGATCTGTTATACGGTTCGCTTAACTTTCGTTTTCATTTATCGTTTGAGGGATCATACCCGGGATCTTATTACTTAGGTTCCCTTAACCTTTCTCAATATATTATATTCCTTTTATGATCCTCTATTACAATCCTTTAATTTAAATCCTTTTTATCCTGTTACCTTATACTCAGTTCTTTCCGTATCTAGTGGATTTCCGGGAAAAATCAAAGTGTTCGGAATTGGATTCTGACGATCTTTACATACACTTATATACCATATAGAGTACTAATAAAATCTCAGAATATCCATAACAGAACCCCTACATAGTGTGGCATGAAAAGTTTTCTCATTCAGAAAAAACACTATTCACAAGGGTTACAAAAAGTTCAAAATTTTGGGGGTTATTACATCAAGTTCCCATGTCAATCGAGGAAATTATTTCATGTCAACTTGTCCTTCTCAAGGACTATTACATAAAGAAGTTATTTATGTTATTTGTCATTTGATATCTATAATATTAAAGTGCATAAAATGACTTAGTCTACAAATGATCATTAAATTATGTTCAAGTGATTATTCATATATATATTCACAATATATATCTCCCACTATTTTTATTAAATCAATAGCCCTAACTATTAATTCGGAAAAAATATCTTTTATATCCTTTCTAGTGAGCCAAGATCCATATTTCACCACGCGTTAGGTCAGCTTTGGATTTTCTCCTAAAACATGATTATTTAGGTAGACAACATTTGTCAATTATATCAACTATATAACTCTTGCATAGCTTGGTGGAACAACATTTGTTCATATTTATCTAATAAATCTCGCCAAACTCTATGCCTCTAAGTTCACAATCCTATTGTGATAACTTAGTTAAGCCAAACCCAATAGTCAAAAAGTATCAATATACTTCAACACATCTCCCATGATAGATAGGAGCACTTCTCTTTGGCGAACCCACTCCTGGTCGATCTAGGGGTTAACGCATTGGACTCATTGGAAGGCATCTGTTCAACTTAATATTAACTTTAGGGTTTTGTTAATTTTAAAACGATCATGTTCCCATCATAAAGAGATTCTTAATTTTTCCTTGAATAAAATACTTCAAATCAATATTCGTTAATGGCTTGATTTCCAGGTAGTGAGGGAGTCACAACGGTCTCGCTTAAAACCCACAACCTTACAAGTTCAATGAACTCGCTTTTGACAAAATCGCCCCATGTCAGAAACAAAGAAAATTTGTATTTTATTCCGTGTTTCATAAACACGAGAATCTCATAATCGTTTGTTCATTTTAAAATCTTGAATCGTTACAGATTTTATCTTGTTTAGCAAGCATGGCATGGGTATCGTATCTAATACATACATACTTAATCTAATTAATCATGCATCTTTATAAACTACTCTACACATACATTCATCATATGCACATATATATGTAAAGTGCAATAAATAAACGTGGTTGGTTATGGCTTCATCCTATGTGATCTTTATCAAGCTAATGACAAAGATATAAGTCAATCTAAGGTGGAAAATAAATACAGGCTAACTATTACATGTCTTCTTTCTTGTATTGCTTCCTTAGATGGCCTCCGTGTGGCATTACCCTTGATCTTCAAATCTTCATGTCTTCATGTACATTACAAGAATGAAATATGAAAACTAATCTAATGAACTTAGAAGAAGAACTCGAGTTACATTCGAGATTTAATAATTACAAGATTAAACGACATGCAAGCCGTATTTGAAAAACCAAAACCATTAACCTAAGGTCATAAGCCATAACCATCCACCATGATCAATTAACACAAAATAACATGTTAAAACACATAATCTGATCTTAACATATCATACCCATCATGATCTAATCATAAAAACCAAATATTGAAAAAAATCAGAAAATTCGAAATTAAATCTGATAACATTAAATCGCATATTACAGGGCCTAAACGATGTCAAACGCCTTACAGATCAATCGATGATAGATTTAGCTATCTGTTACGTTCAGACACTCGATTTCACATGAAATAGCGTATTCGTTCACCAAAATCGAACACCAGACACAAATTTCAGCAAATCCGCTGCATCTGATTCAGAATCATCTCAAACACGATTCTTATAATAAGAACAAACATAAAACATGTATATATCAGTATATATACAGATTATATAATCATCATATGATTATACAACTCTCATGAATATCATATATTCAAAACATATATATATATATATACGCATATATAAACATAACAACATGTAAAACAAACAAAATCGCATACATAACAATCATGGAATATTGTATACATGTTATCATCATAAAACCAGTAAACACATAAATGAATTAAACACTTTTCGCAAGTAGCTCTGATGCCATTGTTGGGTTTCGAGCACATAAACTCAACAGAAACAGTAATTAAAAACGTAAAAAAAAATCAGAATTTTCGAAACCTACCGCAGAATCCATGCGAAAAATATATATTTAATTCATAAATCAGATTATTTACCTTAAGAAGCTTTACCAATTGGTTGACTAAAGGAGATCCAAAGCTTGTTCAATCACCACGCATCCCGCTCTCGCGATCTATGCTCTATCGGTATCCACACGAATGCTTGAACTCAAGGATTGAATGTGTACTAGCACAAACTCGTTTCTTCTTGCTCTCTCCATCTTCTCCCTTGGTGGCTAGGGTTTTAGTAAAAGTCTTTTTTTTTTGCACCAAAAAATCAGCCACCCAAAAGATATTATATAAAGAATAGAAAAACGAATTATAACTCTTAACTAATTAGGAGTTATTACTAATTCGAAATTCCTATTTATAATATAATTAAGTCTCACTTAATTATTTAACAAATAAATTTCATAATTAATATTAGTAAATTCGAACATCAATATTTATCTAGTTAATTAATTCATACTTAATTAATATTATAAATAATTTGAATTACTTTAATATAATTTAAATCCAATTTAAATTAAATAATCCTTAAAGCATTCTTAGTGTGTGACCCTATAGGTTATTATTACATTGACAACGAATTTTAAATCTAATTTAAAATCATAAACAATGAGTGGCATCTAGTAATACATCATTGCTACCCAAGTAATAATAATTGAATCGGTGATCGATTAAACCTTTTGTGAATAATGTACAATGTAATATAATCCTTTTAACCAAATATTATAGATTAAACTAGAGGCATGTAATGTGTCATCCTCATCATAGTTTAATCCAAGTTTCCTTCATCAATTTGTAGACTATCATATCAAATCAACATTTGAGCATGGCCACACATTTCATAGTCTAGCTCACACAAGAGGCCAATAATATCACTCCTAAAATAGGAGGGTTTAATCTCATCTAGATCATTCATATTTCTCATACGATTCATAATATACCCAATGTCCACTTTTATTATTACTCGGTCAAGGATAACTTTTAATGGAATCAATGTATATTAATTCTCATATAGAAATATAATGACTTCAGGTCTAATGACCATTACATCATTATCACTATGAGAATTACTTATGACACAACAGACATGTAGAAACTCACATTGGGTCTGTCCAGCACTATGTACATATACATTTGCTTGTGTTTTTGACCTTTGTATCATCATACCTATGATCAATGAGATGTGATCATCAGTCAACAAATACACCAGTCTTAATGAATTATTATTGTCCCTTAATAATAATACTCGACTAGGGACCTTTAGGAATATTGATACTATTCTCAAAATCTCATTTCTAAGTCACGTACTTAGAGATGTAGAATTGCATATCATATTCCAAGGACATTTATTAATATAACATTTATATCGCAGTAAATTAAGAATTAATAAATTATAAAGGGAATAATCGATAGAACATAAACATTAATAATCCTAATGTCTTAAACTAAAATATCATAGTGTTGTCTCTAGGGCACAAATACTAACAACAACTGCCATTAAGAAAAATATATGAGGACTATACTCACACAAGAATATGAGCATTTTGATTCAAGAGCTGATGAGTCAATGACTGTAATGTCATGTTAGAAAACTTCAAAGACGTTCTATTAAACTTTGGAAAAGTATTGAATGTGGAATGTCTAAAGAAGAATATATGTTCGAGATCAATTTAATTTTATGCCAAAAAGGTTGACAATGTTGTGAAGACTTTCACACAGTTCAATAATATTATATCTCTTGAAGTTGTATAAAAAAAATCTATGAGATATAATAATGTTATAGATCTATGAGATATATACTTGTATAATTTTAGATATATACTCTGACGAAGAACGCTCAATATTTTTTGAAAAGGACAAACTTACATTGGGGCCTGGCCTAACTCCATTCAAACTTACAAAAGGACAAAATATTTTTTGGGTTTATCAAATCAAACCTAAATATTTACCTGTTATGATTCACACTTGTCCGTATCAGCTGGATTCCTTCTATATGAATTTAATCAATTATTTTCTGATGTCTTGACATTTAGTGCACTGGTCTGGTTAACAAACGACCAACACTGTATTGGATTTACTTAATCCTCTTTATAATTCTCAACTGATACAACCTGTTGGTCATTCATTAATTCAATCACTGAACCCTTTGATCTTCAATACTCAAACCAATACATTTCTATTTGTTGAACAGCTTGCCCATACAGTCATTATTCGAACAAACACCATTTGATGATTGGTTTGGAGAAAACCTAAATATCAGTCATAAACGTGTATTTGGATGCATTATACATATGAAGGTGCCCAAGTGTCAAACGAGTAAACTGGACGACAGAAGCTAGACGCCAGAAGTATAAAAGTTGTGAATTTGGGAAAAGAGCCTAGGATTAAATCCTACGTCTTTATGATCGGTTGAGAAACAAAGTTTGTGTAAGGAAATATGTAGTATTTGAAGAGGACAAGAAGTGGCTGTGGTCTGAACAAAATGGAGACAATTACAGTGTTCGTGAATCAATCAAATTTATCATGCCAAATATATGCGGAATAAGGGAGAAATATATGCAGGAGTTAGGTGGTGAAACGAGTATAGAAAGTGACTTTGATCAGAACTCTACACAAGTACAAAATCTTCAAACCACTAAAAGTGAAATTGATAATTATGATGATAGTGAACCTCCCAGGAAATTCAGAGCTCTCGCAGAGATTTTCAATGACATGAGCCATTCGAACTAGATGATGAGCTTCTTTTGATGGGGGTTGACCAGCCATTAATTACAAACAAGCAAAACATAGAGGTAGAGTTAAAAAGGCCATGAGAGAAGAGATGGAATCCATAGAGAAGAGTGACATATGCTACTTAACAGAGCTGTCGAAGGGACACAAGTTTATTGGTTTAAAATGTATTTTTAAACTCAAGCGATATTTTTTCAACCCTAAGTAAGTTGTATTGTTATCTTAATTTGTATTTTGTACTTGTAACACTTAAAGTCTGTAAAAATGTCAAAAGAGCATACTGGAGTCTTTTTCTATAAACAGTGTCAAGCCTAAGAATTCTATCTGAAAGAAGATCAAGAAGATCATGCCTCAGAAGAATTATGAAGAAACTTGGAGTTGAATAAATCTGTTTTAGGAAAAATATTCTAAGTCAAGATCTTTACAAGTCACAGATTTAGTGTTATAGAGAAGTCATTCAAGAACTCAAAATGACCTATCGAGAAGTCAGGAAAGGCACTAGAGAACTTACAGAGATATCAACAAACCAAATTGAAGACATGGAGTTTGGAGATATCAAAAAGTCATTTCCTCACTAGAGAACTCAGAGTTATCGATAAGCCAACATTCATTAGAGAACTCTGAGTTATCGATAAGTGAAATTTCACAAGAGAACTCAGAGATATCGATAAGTCAAAATTCACTAGAGAACTCTGAGTTGTCGATAAGTCAAATTTGACTAGAGAACTCTGAGTTATCGATAAGTCAGTAAACCATTAGAGAACTCAGAGATATCGATAAGTCAAAGTGAAGATATGAAGACTAGAGATCTCTACAAGCCAAATTCTCTTATAGAGAACTCGGAGACCTCTACGAGTCAAATTTCCTACGGAGTATTAGAGATCTCGATAAGCCAATATACTTATCGAGATGTCAAGTTCTCTATAGACCAAATAGAGATCTCGAGGATCTAAAAGTACAAAATTGCAGATACGTTCAATATCCAAGATTAACAATCAACAAACAATCCAAATAGCTGGTTTGACAAGTCTAAAAAAGCAGCTTGAAGAATGTGCAAGATCAATGGTGAAGATTAACTGACAAAGGAAGATCAAGATAATCACAGGATGCTAAAGATATGCTAAGCCAGAAATAGAAGATATACTTTTCTATAAATGAAAATGACAAGTGACAGTTTAGTAAAGTTAATAGCATGTCTTATTGTACACTGTGTAAACCAGCAGTTAACTGAGTTATAAAGTTAACACTGGTCCTTTAGTAAAAAAAACAATTGAGATATAAAATCTTGTAACTCTCTCAAGAAAAGCTAAGCTCTTTATCAACAAAGAGCTTAGAAATTTTGTAAATAAACATTCTTAATTTTAATATAAAATGAAGTGAGTTTTGAAGATTTGTGTTCTTTATTTTTTTGCAAGTTTAATTTCTACATGAACACATTTTTACTACAAAATTTAGTTTACTTTGTTCAACCATAAAAGTTTCAAAGAAAAGCTCAAAAACAGTAAAACACATTCACCCCCCTCTGTGTGTTATTCATTTCCTAACAAGTGGTATCAGAGCAAAATCTGAAAGTACTAAAGAAGTTAGATCTAATCAGAGAAGGATACTGTTTTCACAATATGAGGGTTTCATGGCTAAGCCAAAGGAAAGTATAACAGATGTGTTTGAAAGGTTCAACGAGCTGATAAATGACTTGTAGCTCCATGACAAATATTATGAAGCTAAAGAAGTGAACTTAAAGTTATTGCTTACTCTCCCTGATCATTTAGAACAGAAAATCTCAGCAATCAGGGAAGGAAGAGATCTGAGCAGAATAACACTAAAAGTTCTATATGGAATTCTCAAAACATATGAACTAGAAATGATTCAAAGAAAATCATTGAGATCTGGTCAGGGACATGCTGTAGATGGCTCAAGTGCTTTAATTGTCAATGAAAGCCAAACATCTATTGATGAGCCAAGATCTCAAACTCCAGTTGCCTCAACAAGTGAGCAAAGAACAAATGATTCACAGGAACAAGTCATTCTGGAATTGGAAAAAGATGAGTTCTACACTCTTGATGAACTGGATGAGCTAGATCAGTCAATGGCCTATCTGGCTAGAAAATTCTCTAACATTAGAGTAAAAAAGCCAAGATACTTCAAGGGTAAAGGACAGTCTTTCAACAAAGACAACAGTTGGAAAGGAAAAGGGAAGTACAATTTTGAAAGCAAAAATGGCTACAAAACAGGATCTATTGACATATCTAAGATAAGGTGCTACATTTGTGATGAGTTGGGCCATTTTTCTACAGAATGCAGGAAACCAAAGAAAGCAAAGAAGGATAAAGCTTATCTTAAATTGGAAGCAAAGTATGAAGCTCTTCTGAAGAAACAGCAAAGCAAAGCTTATATTGCAAAGGGTAAAAGTTGGGATGACTCTGAAAATGATGAAGATGAAGAATTTGGAAATTATGCACTCATGGCCTTGGAGCAAGGAGAATCTCCTCATCTAAGTCAATATAAGGAAACTGTAGAGAAGATGAACACATAAATATTTCACATTCACACAAGCATGGTTGCTGCTAATGAAGAAGTTAGCAGATTAACAAAGATAAATGAGAAGCTTAAAATTGAGAAGCAAAAATCTAAATTATTGTTGGTAGAGCTTGAAGCTGTAAAGCAAGAGAATGCTTATCTCAAGAACAAGCTCTAGTGTGTAAATGAAATTAAAGCAGTGCTAAGGGAAAAGTTGGAAAAGAATGAGGTGATGTTGAAGTCTTTCAAGAATGCATCTGAATTAATTGGACAGTATCATGAGAAAAATAAACCATGTGCAAATATTGCTATTGGTCTTGACTATGATGTCTTGAACAGAGAGAAGAAAGATTCAGGAGACAAAGGAAAAGCAACAGTTAATGAAAATGTTCCAGCTATGATGAAAAAGGTTACATCACCTATGTTCAAGGCATGTGAAGTCAACTTCAGTGAAGAAGAATTGATTAGCAAGCAAGAAATTGTTGATAAGGATAAAGAGAAGAAAACTGCAGAATCAACTCAGTCTTCTAATACTGAAGAAAAGCTCATGGACAAGCAAAGTCCGAAGACACATGTCAAAGAGACAAAAAATGAAGATGCAAGAAAGAAAAAGAAAAATAGAAATGGAAAGATAGGGATTAACAAAAGCAATAATTTTGCTTATGTTGCAGATGCTCTAAGTAAGAAATGTGAAAAATATGGCTCTGTGAATCACCTAACTCACCTTTGTAAAAATGCAGTTAACAAGCCAACTGAAGAAGTCTGTAAATATAATGAAGCAAATGTAAATGATCCCTACTCTTTCTGTGACAAGTTTGACTGCATTCCTTGCAACTTAAAAGTGATGAAAATTTGTCACAAACTGAGAGTAGACCTCAAAGAAACAAGAATTGGGTCTACAATAGAAAGGGAAGATGCTCAACAGTCAATGAACTCTATTTTAACTAAACTACTCATTCTACTACTGCAAAATCAGTTAACAAGAAGAAAGTACCCAACACTGCTTGGGTTGATAAACACACTTAAAACTCATTATGTGCAGGGAAAAGTGAAGAAAGTCATCTGGATCATAGATAGTGGATGCTTCAGGCATATGACAGGTGATAAATCCCTGCTATCACAGTTTATGAAAAAAGCTGGCCCTTTGGTGACCTTTGGAGATAGCAACAAAGGATTCATAATGGGATATGGCAAGATTGTCTCTGAAAATGTTGTCATTGATGATGTAGCACTGGTAGCTGGTTTTGAAGTGAATCTTCTAAGTGTTAGCCAATTTGCAGATAAAGGTTTTGAAGTTTTATTCAACAAAGAAGAATGCACTTTTATCGGCAAGAAAACTGGTGAAGTTTCTCTGAAAGGAGCAAGGAAAGAAAGCTTATTTGTTGCAGACTTGGACTCAACAAATAAGGATGATATTTGTTGCTTCTATACTAAGGTATCAGAAGAACAAAGCAAGGTTTGGCATAAAAAGCTGTCTCACTTGAATTTCAAGGCAATTAACACCTTGTTCAAAAAGGAGTTAGTAAGAGACATGCCTAAACTGGAGTTTGCTCAGGTTGAAGTTTATGAAGCTTGTCAGAAAGGAAAAATGAAGAGATCAAGTCACAAGTCAAAAACTGTGAATTCTATAAGTGCACCATTGCAACTTATTCACATGGACTTGTTTGGGCCAGTAAATGTCTTATCAATTTCAAGAAACAAATATGCACTTGTGATGGTGGATGATATCTCAAGATATACTTGGGTAGAGTTCATGCACTTTAAAGATGAAACTCCACACATCATAATTGAGCAAATCAAGAAGATAGAAAAATAGGCTGAAGATTACAAGCTGTGAAAAGATTGAGAAGTGATAATGGAACAAAATTCGGAAATACAACATTAAGTGAATTTTGTAAAAGCAAAGGCATTGTTCAAGAATTCTCAGCTGCTAGAACACCTTAACAAAATGGAGTAGTTGAAAGGAAGAACAGAATATTAGTTGAAGCTGCTTGAACAATGCTGTAAGATGCCAAGCTACCAACAAGTTTTTGGGAAGAGGCTATTAACACTGCATATTACACTCAGAACAGATATCTCATTAAAAAGGCACATGGAAAATCACCTTACTCAATCATATCTAAAAGAAAGCCTACTGTAAAGCATCTTCATGTGTTTGGGATCAAGTGTTATATTTTGAAAGACAACTCTGAATATGTGGGAAAATTTGACTCAAAGGTTTTTGAAGCAATTTTTCTGGGATATTCATTGGAAAGAATAGCCTACAAGGTTTATGTGATTAGTCAAAAGAAGATTATGGAAAGTAAAGATGTGACTTTTGATGACACAAGTGTCCAGGCTTGGAATGCATTATTGGAACAAAATGGGTGTTCAGGAACAAGATGGATGAAAATGGTAAAGTTACCAGAAACAAGGCAAGGTTGGTTGTAAGAGGCTACTCACAAGAAGAAGGAATCGATTATGATGAAACTTTTGCTCTAGTTGAAGGACTTGAAGCAATAAGGATCTTTCTAGCATTTGCTGCATACTCAAATTTCAAAGTGTATCAAATGGATGTCAAGAGTGCCTTTTTAAATGGTGAGTTAGATGAAGAGGTTTATGTGCAATAGCCACCTGGCTTTGAAGATCCAGAGTTTTCAAACTTTGTGTACAAATTACTGAAGGCTTTATATGAACTAAAGCAGGCACCTAGAGCTTGGTATGACACACTATCAGAATTCCTCGTGAAGCATGGTTTTACTAGAGGTACCATGGACAAGACTTTCTTTTATAAGAAATATGGTGAAGATATAATCCTAGTTCTGATCTATGTAGATGATATCATCTTTGGTTCTACTAATGAGAAGCTTTTACAAAGATTCTCTCAGCTTATATAAAGTGAACATGAAATGAGTATGATGGGGGAACTGAGTTACTTTCTTGGATTTCAAGTCACTCAAAGAAGTGATTGTATCTTCATCAGCCAAACTAAGTATGTCATGGATCTATTGAAAAAGTTTGGTATAGTTGATTGTTCACCTGCAACTACACCTATATCTTTTGCAACAAAGTTGGATGAAGATAAGAAGGGCAAGAGGGTAGATATCTCAAGCTATAGAGGGATGATTGGATCATTGCTTTACTTAACTGCTAGTAGAGCATACATCATGTTTGCTACATGTCTGTGTGCGAGATTTCAAGCAAATCCAAAAGAATCACTTTTGATGGCTGTAAAGAGGATTTTCAGATATTTGAAGGGAACTCCAAACTTGGGATTATGGTATCCTAAGGGAACTTGTTTTGAAGCTGTTGGTTACACAGATGCAGATTTTGCTGGATGCAGGGTTGACAGGAAGAGTACTAATGGAAGTTATCAATTTCTTGGACAAAGACTTGTATCCTGGTATAGCAAGAAACAACAATATGTATCAACTTCTACAGCTAAGGCTGAATACATAGCTGCAGGAAGTTGTTGTGCTCAAGTACTTTGGATTAGAAATCAGCTAATGGATTATGGCTTAGTGTTACACAAAATTCATATTATGTGTGACAATACTAGTGCTATATCTATAGTAGCTAATCCAGTTAACCATTCTAGAACAAAGCACAGTAATGTAAGGTACCATTTTATTAGAGGACATGCTATAAATGGTACCATTGAGCTCATTTTTGTTCTAACAGAAAAACAATTAGCTGACATTGTTACTAAACCTTTGGATGAAGCAACTTTCACTAGACTTGTTGGTGAAATTGGAATGCTTAATTCTTCATCCTAAGACAAGAACTCACCTAATGTTTTGCAGCAGATTAATTTCCAGTAAATCAAAATTAATTGGAAATTAACTGAAATATGAATTATAAATATTTCAGAAATCTCAGCATATTTATTTTCAAAATTCGAATTTCAACTTGGAATTTTTCAAATATTAAGTAAATTGCTCAGTGTTGATTTACATTTTTAATATGTAAAATTAACTCAAGGCAGAATTAAAATGATCAAAAGTATATAGAGAACTGAGTTCTCGATAAGTATAATTGACTTCTCGACAAGTCATTTTAGGACTTCTCGAGTGAGTTCTCGATAAGTCAATATTCTGAATTCTTGAGTGACTTCTCGATAGGCTTAAATATGACGTATCGATAAGTCCTTGTAGAGTTCTCTAATAGTGTTAATTTACAGAGTTCTATACAAGTACAATTTTTGGCTTATCAATAACTCGGAACTGAAATAATTCAATTTAATAAATTATTTTGGTAAAATACTTTTGGAAATTTATTCTAATTTTATTTTGAATTTATTCAAATAAAAGTTGGGATTAATTCAGTCCATTTTTGGACAAACTGATATTTATTTGACATCTCGATAAGTCAATTTTTAGTTCTCTATAAAAGTAATTTAAAATGACTTCTCGAAATGTACTTCATTTCTTAAAATGACTTCTCGATAGATAAATTTCAAACGTCTATTTTTGAGTTCTCGACAAGTCATTCACTTTTACTATAAATACCCAGACTTCTCGATATATATACATACTTACAATTTTTGAGATCTCAAGTGACATAGCCTTTCAAGCAAAAACCGATTTCTCTCTCAGTTTCACTCATTTCTCAAAAAATTCTTCTTACCCATTCTCACTCACTAAACTACAATAGCACAAAACACTGTTAGAGCAACTATCCCAGAGAAATGAACTAACTATTTGGCTTTTACTGATGCTAACCAAGCCCCTGACAGTTTCATGGGGTTTGTGAAATTTTTGTCTGAAACTTACATTACAGGAGCCTTGACTGCTAATCCAGTGTTATACCTGGATGTGTTGCATACGTTTTAGACTACAGCTCTGGTGAGGACTGTAATGAATGATAATTATGTATCAATGGTGGTGACTTGCTTAGTTGGAGGACAACAAATTGAGTTTAATGAGCAGGATGTGAACCTAGCTTTGGGATTGCCCACTGTAAATCTGGTGGTGGTGTCAACTCCTGATGAGCTGATTGAGTGTCTGGACTTCATCAACTATGGTGGAAGAATCAACTTATCAAGCCTGAATAGAACTAATCTAAGGAAGGAGTGGTCATTCATTTTTGATTCAGTGGTGAGAGCCTTCACATGCAGGAAGACAGGATATGACATCATTTCAAGTGTGGTGCAAAAGTTGGTGTATTCAATTGCCCACAACAAATACTTGAATGTTGGTCTATTGATCCTGGAAGAACTAGCAACCAGGCTAACTATGCCCCTGTCAGCCAGAGGTAAGGAAATTTTCGTCCCTAGATTTATTATGTCCACTTTAATTAATAAAGTAGCAGACATACACCTATTGAATGGTATAGATAGTACTAAAATAGGCAATTGTAAGCAAGTGTCCAAAATAATATTTGGCTCACTTACTACAAAGAATAAGGTAAATGTAGGTCTGAAAATCACTCTATTTATGTTGGAGAGATTTAGGACTTACCCTTACCCTATGCCTGACATGAGATCTAACATACAATCTAGCACATCTATGATCCCTGAACCTATGGAAGCACAAGCACAGGAACACCAACAGGGATCTTCCCAAGCTGCAACCATTCTTTCAAAACCCTTAGAAGCTAGGGAACCAACCACCTCATCTTCTCAAAAGGATGAGGTGAGTAAAAAGAAGAGAAAGGGGGCAACCTTAACTGTGGTCACTAAGAGTGGTGAGGAGATAGCTGAAAAAGAGTCACATCTGGTCAAAAGATCCAAAAGGAGTAAGCAAACTGAGCTGACCACTCTAGCCTCCTCTGTATCCTCCCAACAGGATGCAGTTGTAAAAGCAACCAATAATGAGTCTGCAGAGCCTGCACAAGAAGCAATTCAAGTGTATGGTAGGAGAAATAAGGAAGGCACATACTGTGAGGACACATCTCTTGAAGCTCCCTCATTCATTCAGGGGGAGCTGCCAACACTCACAACTGAGCAGCGAATTCTTATGACTAAAATTTCTTCTATTCCAATTCCACTTGGTACAACCAAAATCAAGTGACTTAGCTCAAGAAGCTTTGCTCACAACCCAGACACTACATTTAAATGGTGAGATGCTACGTGCTGGGGTGGACCTTGATGACACCATCAACACCATGAGGGTTTCATCAGTTTTTAGTGAAGACCCCATGTATGTTTCTAATGCACCTTCATGTATAAAAAACTCTTCAAAGACTGCAAGGTTTGAGGGTAGTACTCCTCAGGGGGAGCTATCTAAATCCTCTCCAATTCAGTTGGAGGTTTCTCATGTAGGGACAACTCCCCTCACAACCCTATAAGAAATTGCCTTGGCAGTTGAAGCTAGGAGTACAATTGCCCATAATCCAGTCATAGGGGAGGCAAGTATAGCGCATTTAAGTGCCAGTGTGTTGCAAGACACACAAGGGTTTGTGGCTGGTGCACATGACAGTAACCCAGTGAAATCCCCTCCAATTCAATTGGAGGTTCCCACTACAAGTGGAGAACAACACACTGTCAAAACCACAGAGCAATTTGTGAGTCAAATTGTGACTTCAGTCACAGGTGTTTTTAAGCCATCAACCTCACAACCTCAATAACCTCACATTCTCACCAACTGGCTGCAAGAATCTATCTCTCAATCCACATCTATAGATGATCTCTTAGTGGAGCAGATTTATGGACTAGCAAACATCTCTCAACATCTACTCACCTCTGATATGAGCAATCAGGACTATCAGGCCATCATGCTCATATACAATGAAGTTGTGGAGAAACAGAAGGAGAAGATTGTAAATGATGAAGAACAGGATGGCAATGTGGATGCATGGCTATCTCAAGACTTTGTGTTGGAGATTGATCAAGTCTTGGCCATATTTAGGGAAAAGTATGTTACCATCCTTGGAAGTAATGTAAAGGCCTTGACTTCACAAGAAGTATATGATGCAGTCATAGAAGTGCACAAAGCTCAACTCAAGGCTTTTCACCTTTTCGGTAAAGCTCTTGAAGTCAAATTGACTGGTCATGTTGAATATATTTGAGATGTCATGTCTAATATATTTCATGTTTAGTTCTCAGATTTTAACTAACAAGAAATATCAGTACTTACTGGAATCAGGACTTACTAGAAGTCAGAACTTAAGGATATCAGAACTTAGATTATCAGAAGATTATATCAGAAGATGGATATCAGAACTTAAGTACTGGAGGACTTACAGTTATGGAAGCAAGCTGATTTACAAGAAAGAAGATAGAAACTAATACAAGAAGAATATATGCAAGGAAAGAGTTCGAGGACTAGAAGAATTATAAGATATCTGGTTGATATATTTTAGGAGACAGAATTATATTCCATATCAACTAGAAGTTATCTTGTAACTGTGTGTCTATATAAACACAGACATAGGTTTACTCTATAAGAGTTACGATCATCGAGAAGATCATATATTGTAACCTAGCAGCTCTCGTGATATTTGTTCATCACTGAGAGAGAACAGTTCCATTGTAGCAGAGTTTGTTATGTCGAATACATCTGTTTTCTATTACTTGTGCTTTAAATCGATTTGATTGTATTCTACACTGTATTCAACCCCCTTCTATAGTGTTGTGTGACCTAACAAGTGGTATAAGAGCCTATATGTTAACATACATACAGTAAATATCCAAAACAATCATGTCTAAAGAAGCAGAAAATCCAACCAAGCCCACTAAAATGGAAGAAACTCCAAAGACTCAAACCCATAGTCAATATGAGACTATCAAGGTTCCCATTCTGAGACCGTCTGAGTATCCCATATGGAAAGTGAAGATGGCTATGTTTCTGGAAGCTACAGATCCAGATTACCTTGAAAGAATTAATGAAGGACCACATAAGCCAACCAAGCTCTCTGTTGTAGTTGTAGATCATCCAGCAAAGACCATACCAAAGGAGAAAAATGAATACACAGCTGAAGATATCTCATCTATTGCCAAGGATGCAAAGGTAAGGCATTTGCTGCATAGTGCCATTGATAATGTCATGTCAAATAAGGTAATTCACTGCAAGACTGCAAAGAAGATATGGGATGCTTTGGAGACAAGGTGTCATGGAACTGATGTAATCAAGAAAAATAGGAGGACTATACTCACTCAAGAGTATGAGCACTTTGACTCAAAAAGTGATGAGTCATTAACTGACTTATATGACATGTTTGTCAAACTCTTGAATGATCTGTCACTGGTGGATAAGGAATATGACATTGAAGATTTAAATCTAAAATTCCTTTTAGCTCTTCCTGAAAGTTGGGATTTGAAAGCTACTATTATAAGATATAACTATGCTCTTGATGAAACTACTCTTGATGAAATTTATGGAATGCTCAAGACTTATGAACTTGAGATGGATCAAAGAAGCAAGAGACATGGGAGAAAGTCAAGAACAGTTGCTCTTAACGCTAAGGAGGAATCCCCCAAAGTGGTTGTCTCAAAGAAAGGAAAAGGAAAAGCTCTCATCATAAAGTCTGATTCAGAATCATCAAATTCTGATGATGATGATTCAGAAACTGAAAGTCTACCAGAAGTAGATGCTGATGAAGAGATGATGAAGCTGTGTGCTCTTATGGTGAAGAGTATCACAAAGATAGCATACAGGAAATTCAGAAGAGGAAAGAAGTTTTCGAGGAAAGGTGGAAGTTCTGATAAGAAGGGCTTCAGAAAATCTGAAGGCAAAGGAGGAAAGTCTGACAGAGGAGATTACTCAAATGTTAAATGCTACAACTGTGATGAGAAAGGCCATATATCTCCTGAATGAAAGAAAGGAAAAAGTGACAAAGGCAAGGCACTTGTCACAAAGAAGAAAAGCTGGATAGACACCTCAGATTCTGAAGATGAGGAGAACTATGCCCTAATGGCAAATGCTAATAGCAGTTCTGATGCGGCTGAGTTAAAGGTACCTCAAACAACTTATGCTTTTCATACTGATGATATTACTGAGTTGATATTATATCTTAAAACCATGTTTATTAGCTATAGAGATCAAACTTTAACATGTGAAAGATTAACTTCTGAAAATCTTGCTTTTAAAAAGAGGAATGATTATTTAGAAAAAGAGTTAGTTATGTTCCATCAAACTCAGGAGGATAGAGATGATGCTTTCTATGTAAGAGATGAAGTGTTAAAAATGAATAAATCTCTAAAAACTGAGTTAGAAAAGTAGAGAGAGATTATCAGGACTTGGACTAACTCTGGTAGAGCAACTCAGGATATACTAAGTAGTGGAAACTGGAAGAGGGCTTAAGTTATGGAGATGAGAAAAGTGAAAAAGAAACTGAACAAGTTAAGCCAATTATTGTTAAACAGACTACTAAGCCAAAGGTAAATCCTGTTAAATTTGTAGCTAAAACTGTAAAGTCTGATTCTGAAAAGATGAAAGATATTGAGACAGAATTGATAGCAGAGTCAACTTCTGACAAATTAGAACAGGATAAACCAACTGAAGTTAACATAGGCTTAATGACAAAGAAGCAGCTTAAACATAAGCTGAAAGAAATTACCAGTATAAACAAGGTAAATGAAGCTAGGAAAAATAGGAATGGAAAGGAAGGTGTGAATAAAAGCAACAATTATATGCCTTTTCCTAATGCTCCTAGAAAGAAATGCTATAATTGTGGAAACTCTAACCATCTGGATTCTTTTTGCAGGAAGAATAAGAATATAAACTCCTTACCTTCTAAGTCAGGAGTTAAGAGTCAGTCTGTTAGGTTTAAGCCATAAAACCCTTGTTTTCATTGTGGTCGTATATGGCATTCCATTTATACTTGTAAGGAATATCATAGTTTGTACTATGATTATTATCAGATAAAACCTTCTTTGAAGAAAGTTACTTTAATTCCTTCTAGTGTAATGTATGATGCAAAGTCTGATACTGTCAATACTGATAAGAAAAATGTTAGAATAAACTCTGATGTTAAATCCCCTGCAAATGTTAACAAACTTAAAAAGGCCAAAGGATCCAAGCAAGTCTGGGTCCTTAAAACTAACCTTTAGTGGTCTTTGTGATTGCAGGGCAACAGGAAGAACATCCTAGTTCTGAACAGTGGATGTTCAGGACATATGACTGGAAATAAAGCCCTGCTATCAGACTTTATGGAAAAAGCTGGCCCAGGAGTTTCTTATGGAGATGGAAACATTGGGAAAACTCTGGGATATGGCAAGATCAATCTTGGGAATGTCATTATTGAAGTAGTAGCTCTTATCTCAGGACTTAAACACAATCTGTTGAGTATAAGTCAAATCTGTGACAGAGGTTATCATGTGAATTTCTTTGAAGAATGCTGTGAAGTTATAAGTATTTCTACAGGCAAAGTGGTTCTGAAAGGATACATGCATGGTAACATTTATGAAGCTAGACTTTCAACAAGTACTGATGGTTCTGCAATTTGTCTGTTGAGTAGAGCATCAATTGAAGAAAGCTGGAATTGGCACAAAAAACTCTCTCTTTTAAATTTCAACAATATAATGAGCTTGTAAAGAAAGATCTTGTGAGAGGACTGCCAAAAACAGTATTTGCTCCTTATGGTCTTTGTGATTCATGTCAGAAGGCAAAACAAATAAAATCTTCCTTCAAGAGCAAAACTGAGTCATCAATTCTTGAGCCTTATCACCTACTGCATGTTGATCTATTTGGTCCAGTCAATGTCATGTCTATTGCAAAGAAGAAATATGTTATGGTTATAGTGGATGAGTTCACAAGGTACACATAGGTGTACTTCTTGCACAAGAAGACTGGAACTGCATCTACTCTAACTGATCATGTCAAACAGCTGGATAAGATGGTCAAAGATTCTATTAAAATTATAAGGAGTGATAATGGCACAGAGTTCAAGAATTCAATCATGGAAGAATTCTGCAAAGATCATGGAATCAAACAGGAATTTTCTGCACCTGGAACTCCACAGCAAAAGGGAGTTGTAGAAAGAAAAAACATAACTCTCATTGAAGCTGCACGAACAATGTTTGATGAAGCAAAGCTACCAACCTATTTTTGGGCTGAAGCTGTGCAGACTGCTTGTTTTACACAAAATGCTACACTCATAAACAAGCATGGAAAAACACCATATGAAATGGTGAAGAAGAAGAAGCCAAATCTGAAATATTTTCATATATTTGGTTGCAAATGTTTTATTCTTAAGACTCATGCTGAGCAGCTGTCAAAATTTGATCTAAAAGTTGATGAAGGAATTTTTGTTGGATATCCACTTTCCACAAAAGCCTTCAGAGTCTACAATTTAAGAACAAGAGTTGTCATGGAATATATCAATGTCTCTTTTGATGATAAGAAGATTACTAGACTTGAAGATTTTGATGATCATGATCAGCTGAGATTTGAGAATGAAGATTAAATTCTGATCCTGAAAATTCTGATCCTGTAAGTTCTGATGGATTAAGTTCTGATGTCATTGAAACTGTGGTAACAACTCCAAAGGAAAATGCACCTTTCCAGGGGGAGCAAGCTGAAGATCCTACCACATCTCAAGACTCTCAAGAAGCATCAGAACCTATCACTGGCTCTTCAAGTTTTGATTCATCTAGTTCTGATGAGCCAAACTCTGATAATTCTGGAAGCTCTGATTCCTCAACTCCTGAAAAATCAAATTCAAATTCTGAAGTCTCATAGAGCATAACTACAGGGGGAGCATCAGAAAATGCTGATGGAGACAGCATGGATCATGGGGGAGGCTCCAGTTCTAGAGATCAACTTCCACTGCAAGGAAGTGGACTAAAGCACACACACCTGACTTAATCATTGGAGATCCTGAAGCAGGTGTCAAAACTAGAACTGTAACTTCAAATGAATGTCTCTATCATTCTTTTATATCTCAGACTGAACCAAAGAAAGTGGAAGAAGCTCTTCAAGATGCTGATTGGGTGCAAGCAATACAGGAAGAGTTAAATTAATTTGAATGAAATAAAGTCTGGACCCTAGTGCCAAGACCAAAAAACAGATCAGTTGTAGGTACAAAATGGGTGTTCAGAAACAAAACTGACAGTGATGGCATAATTACAAGGAATAAAGTAAGACTGGTTGCTAGAGGCTAGATTATGATGAAACATTTGCACCAGTTGCTAGATTAGAAGCCATAAGGATGTTTTTGGCTTATGTTGCTCACAAGAAGTTTAAAGTCTTTCAAATGGATGTAAAAAGTGCTTTTCTCAATGGAGAATTGGAAGAAGAGGTATATGTTGAACAACCTCCAGGCTTTGTAGATCCTAAATTTCCCAATCATGTCTACAGGCTTGACAAAGCACTTTATGGCCTTAAGCAAGCTCCAAGGGCATGGTATGAGACTTTAGCTCAATTTCTTCTAGAAAGTGGATTTCACAGAGGCACAATTGACAAGACTTTATTCTACCTCAACCATTGAAAGGACTTACTTTTGGTACAGATATATGTTGATGATATCATATTTGGTTCTACTAATTCCCAACTGTGTGAGAAGTTTACAAAGCTAATGTAGTCAAGATATCAAATGAGTATGATGGAAGAACTCAGCTATTTTCTGGGCCTTCAAGTCAAGCAAATTGAAGAAGGCACCTTTATCTGTCAATCCAAGTATACCAGAAATTTACTGAAGAAATTTAGAATGCAAGATTGTTCAACTGCATCCACTCCCATGGCCACTGTAACCAAGTTAGATAAGGATACTGGTAAATCAGTAGATATTACTAACTACAGAGGTATGATTGGCTCATTACTCTATCTAACTGCAAGTAGACCTGATATCATATTTGCTACCCGTCTTTGTGCAAGATTTCAGGCTGATCCAAGAGAACCTCACTTATTAGCTGTGAAAAGAATTTTCAAGTATCTTAAGGGTACAACTGATCTAGGATTGTGGTATCCTAGGGAATCATATTTTAAGCTAATTGGTTACTCAGATGCAGATTTTACAGGATGCAAAATTGACAGCAAAATCACTAGTGGAAGCTGTCAATTTCTTGGAGGCAGATTGATTTCTTGGTTTAGCAAGAAACAAAAGTCAATTTCCACATCAACTGCAGAAGAAGAATATATTGCTGCAGGGAGCTGTTGTGCACAGATTCTTTGAATGAAAAATCAGTTAGTGGATTATGGGTTAGAATTTTCTAAAATCCTTATTTACTGTGATAATCAAAGTGTTATTGCTATGACAGGTAATCCAGTTCAACACTCAATGACAAAGCACATCAGCATAAGGTACTATTTCATAAGGGAACATGTGGATAAAGGTACAATGGAATTGCATTTTGTTCCAACAGATCAACAGCTAGCAGATATCTTCACAAAATCACTATGTGAAGCTACTTTTATAAGATTGATAAATGAACTTGGAATGGTTTCAAGTTCTTTCTCTAAATCTGCTTAGTTTTTTGTTCTCATACATCAGACTTTATGATCAGTGTTTACAGATTGTATTATCTATATGTAATCTGTGCTTAATTTGAACTTCATTAAATGCTGATTATTATCTGATATGGATTTATATACTCTGATAAGTGTTTTGAATATTCTGTGACTATTTAATCCAATGAGGATAAATGTGCTAGACGCTGACCTAGTAGTCTTTAACATACTAGAAATCCCATGTTTGAATTAGTTGTTTATGTGGAAACTCATTAACACAAGCAGATTCTGATATTGAGCTTAGTCAAGTTTACTTTGTGTATCTTATTACTAAGTCACAAACTAGATTCTTGTTTCTTATTTGTCAAATTCTGATGTCAGTAAATCTTAAAAATGAACTAAGTGCCGATAAACCTCACTTATCAAAAGAAAATAAAAGAAAAGAAAAGAATAAAAGTCAGGTACTCCTTTGAGATCTAGAGTAAAAATGTGGAAGGGAAGACCCAAGTGCATTGCTGGTATTAAGTAATATGCATTAGAAAAGAAAAAAAATTCTTGGTGACTTTTCACACTCTATGATTACTGGAGAAATACTCTAATAACAACATAAATTATGATAAGCAGTCGTGACTCACTTACACTGAGAAGCCAGTATAAAAAGGAATTTCAAAAGATGCATAAAATGAGCACAAACAGTTGAGGCGGACTCATGCATAAATATATTCTATTGTAGACATCATGACTGATGACAGATTTTAAGCATTTTTCTTAGTAATGCCCTATTTCTAAGATGTACTGAAGTTGATCAGAATTATATCTTTATCTGATGTCTTGCTGAATGCACACACTTTCACTCTATATGAATGATGAAAATTACTGCGGTGATTAAGTTGTTTTTGACAAACAGTTAAGTGTAGTTGCATAAATTCTGAGGACAAGTTCTGATGGAAGTTCTTATGATTAAACTCTGAAAAAACAAGTCAGTATTTGTATGACGAATCACAGAAAAAAGATATTCACTTGTTGAGTATAGAAGCCATATTCTGATGACTATTAAAATCTGGTATAAGTTAAGTTCTGATAGTAAATCCTGATGGAATCTTTGATGCTTACGTGGCATTTTTCTTTACTTGACTTATTTATGGTAAAATCTAAAACAGTCATATTTAAATCCGAATAATTTGGGTGAGATAAAAACAGTTATAATCATTATGGGTTAGTGGTTAACGTGTATGTCTTGAAAACCTGCATGTGCACAGTAATTGTTAATTATTTCCCGTGCCCGGTAACTCTTGCTTTAGATCTTTTACTGACTGTTATTATTACACATCAGTCTAGGGAGTCGAGGGATCATTATTTTTACTTGTAATTTTTAAGCACTCCTCGCGTCCCTTAGAATTCCATTGCCTATTTAAATGACTGATCATTCATCAGTAAAATCACATCTTTTCATTTCTCTCAAACAATGGCACATTATAGTTGGTTTTACTGCTATGGTACAGAAACTGTGACCATTTTTCGAAATGGAATTCGAACTCTATATCCTATCAACAGCATTCCATTCGACATCTGGATTCAACTTACAGGCAACATTAAAAATGATCTGATGTATTTCCAAAGAGAAGTTCATCTTCGTATTCTTAAACAGCAGGAGCAAATCATTCGTCTTGCTGTTCTCTTTGTTGAAAGTAGGAAGAAGAATTAATTGTCATCCATTCGTTTCTCTTCACCGTCAGCTTTGTCAGTCTTCTTAGACTAGGACTAAGGCTGTTGATGTTAAGAATCTTAGAATAGGACTATCTTGTAATTTTTGCATGTAATTATTAAATTTCATGAAATGTACTCATCTGATATATTAATGAAATTTCCTTTAAATTGCAAGATTTGTTCTTTGTTTCTCAAATTATGTGACTGTGCATGTTTTAATTGCAATTTGTTAATCTTTACTTCATCGATTTTTTAACTTTATCCTGTGATGAATGTTTTGATTTAATAATGGTCAATAATAAATTTTGATTTGAGGAAACAATTGAAGCACGGGTTCATGCATCTGAACCTGTGATAAATGAAGATGAGAATGTTACTTCTCAGAAAGAAAAAGCAGCTCAAAGTTCTGATACTTTGAAAAGGAAATCTGTACATTCTGATACTGCTGAAGCAACTCCTTCATTGGCAAGGAGATTGAAGAAAATGAAGGCAAGGAGGTATTTGGATAAAGCTATCTCAGAAGATACTGAAGAAGCTGAGGAAGGGGATCAGGAATCTCTGATCTCACAGGAACCGATTATCATTGAAGTCCTTCCAGCTCAAGACAAAGAAACTGCTTCCAATACAGTTGTTACTCCTCATGTCTCTCCAATTAAAGCTACAAATGATGCTAAAGAATAGACTGATAATTCTGAAATAGATATTCATAATTTGAATATACCTGAAGTTCTTTTTCTAGGAAGCTCCATCTACATCAAAAACACCAGCTCTGGAGATAAATTCTGCTGATCAGAATTTAAATGATGTTATTCCTGAATCTCCAGTTGCTTCACACACTGTTGAGCTATCAGAACAGAATGACTCTTCCTCAAGTTCTGATGACAGTGTTTCTGTTGAGACTCCAGTACCTATTATGGGCAAGGAAGAATTGGTTAAGAAATTTGTTAAAAAGGAAACACCTATTCCTTGGGAGGATACTCACAGAGGTGTTGAGTGGACCAAGAAGTGGAATCAATCAGATTTTATTCCATGTTCTAAAGTTCTGACAGAGCATATTGCAAAGGCTGATGAGTTGCTTATAAATGCTGATTTCAAGACTCAACTCAAGATCACAGCTCTGTCTACAAAACATCTTCAAGGTCTACATACTACTACTCATGAAAAAGTTGATACACCCAGAGAACAAGCTGATAAGCTAGATCAAGTGCTCAAGCTTGACAAACACATGTATATCAGACCTATTTCTAAAAAAGTTGCAGCCATTGAGAAAACTCAAGAGAAGCAACAGGCCCAAATTGCTGAGGTTCTGGTTAATCAAGCTTCTCAGAAAGCTCAATTGGATGAAATCCAATCTTCTGTTGAACTTCTTCTTTCTCTCTTACTTCCCGATGATGCCAAAAAGGGGGAGAAGGTAGTTAAGTCCAAATGCTCACCTACTCAAGAACTGAAGAAAAAGGATGATGAAAGTGATGACCAGGGAAACTCTGAGAAGAGCAGAGGTCAAAGAAAAGTTCAAGGAAAATATTCTATTCAGAACAAGTCAAGTTCTGATGCTGTGAATGCTCAAAGACAGAAGTCAAGTGGTGATAAGCAAAGTCTGATGTCAAGTTCTGATATTCTGATTCAGTCAGGATCTGAAGACTCTCAGAGGTTTTTGCAAACTCTGAAGTTAAAGGGGAAGCATACTACTGTTTATTACAAAGATCCTAAAATCCAGACACTTGATGAGGAGATAACAAGAAGATTATTTCTGAAACACAATCCAGGAATGGATTTAAAAACTCTCAAAGAGGAAGAAGCTAGATTTGCTGCTGAAAAGACAAATCTTAAGTCTAAAGCTTTTGATGCAAAGAAACCTCCAAGGCCTAAGGAGAAAGGCATTGTGATCAAGGAAAAATCAACCACTGTGGCATCTAAAGCCAAAACAGGATCACAAATTGAGATTGATTCTAAATCAAAAGGAAAAGAAAAGGTTGGTGAACCTTTAAAGAAAAAGAAAAATTCTTCCATTCCAGTCTATCAAACTACATTGTATGATGATGATTTGATAGAAGATGAAATTGTTCAAATTTTGAAAAAAAGAAAGATAAGTGAAGATTCTAAAACAACCTCTGACACTG
This sequence comes from Apium graveolens, assembly GCF_009905375.1. Classification (NCBI taxonomy): domain Eukaryota; kingdom Viridiplantae; phylum Streptophyta; class Magnoliopsida; order Apiales; family Apiaceae; genus Apium; species Apium graveolens. The sequence continues at coordinate 106,386,198 of NC_133654.1, forward strand.
CTCAAGTTGTTGTTCAGAATAAAGGACAGCAAGCTACAGAAGAAACAACAAATTCTGATCAAGTTGATTTGGACAAAATGACAATTACTGATAAGAAGAAGCTGTTATGGAAGAAAGCTACTCCAGTTGAACCAAAATACAATCTCATGATGAGTCAACTTGCTACATTTGGGTTGAGATCCAAGCAACCTAGAGATACAGCTGGATTAGGTTCTGACAAAGAGAAGATTCAAACAGGAGTAGAGGTTACTCTAAAGATCCTTTCATATAGACAAACAAGCCATATGAACAAATCAAACAAAGATACCTTGACAAGGTGTTGTCTGCTCAAGTTGTGATAGATGCTCATGATAAGGAGAATCTAAAAGAGAAATTGATCTTATTTCTCAATGATGGAAGGACTTATAGATTAGGTGATTCTGATGTATTAAAGAAGTCTATCAGAGAGCTTCAACATATTCATTATCTTCTGGAAGTAAAATCTGATATTACAAGAAGATGGTCAGAATATATTTTGAAGGCTATAAGAGATCTTCTCAGAATCTCTGGTATAAAGACTTCTCATTACAGTCCAATGATTACTGAAGATGATCGAAGATAAATTCCTATGCTGAAGAATTCTGCTAAGGTGGAAGTTATTCTGAAAGGAAGATGTGTATGTTATAATGAAAACTCTTCACATCCTAAGGTTATCAGACTTGGTGATGGACTTGAAAGAACATCCATTCAAGCTCTCAGAACAGCCATTTATCAAATTGGTGATAGTAAAGAAGAAGAATTGATGCAGGTCAAAACACAGTTAGCTGAAGTTCTGAAGAAAGCTGAAGATAATCTGATAAGAGATTTTGTTAAGAATCATTATGGATTCAGATTGATTCAGTGATGCTGGTAAAGCTGAATGTTTTATAAGTTGTAATTATTTGTTTAGTCAAACTCTTATTGCATTTGAACTTAAATATTTTTGACATCATCGAATCTATTAACTTGTACATTCTTGCATAATTTACAAGTTGGGGGAGATTGTTGAATATATTTGAGATGTCATGGCTAATATGTTTCATATTTAGTTCTCAAATCTTAACTAACAGGAAATATCAGTACTTACTGGAATCAAGACTTACTGGAAATCAGAACTTAAGGATATCATAACTTAGATTATCAGAAAATAATATCAGAAGATGGATTTTAGAACTTAAGTACCGGAGGACTTACAGTTAAGGAAGGAAGCTGATTTATAGGAAAAAAGATAGAGACTAATACAAGAAGAAGATATGTAAGGAAAGAGTTCGAGGACTAGAAAAATTATAAGATATCTGGCTGATATATTTTAGGAGACATAATTATATTCCATATCAACTAGAAGTTATCTTGTAACTGTGTGTCTATATAAACACAGACATAGGTTTACTCTATAAGAGTTACGATCATCGAGAAGATCATATATTGTAACCTAGCAGCTCTCGTGATAATTGTTCATCACTGAGAGAGAACAGTTCCATTATAACAGAGTTTGTTATATCGAATACATCTGTTTTTTGTTACTTGTGCTTTAAATCGATTTGATTGTATTCTACACTGTATTCAACCCCTTCTACAGTGTTGTGTGACCTAACAGGTCATGAAGACAGGATCAAGAAGATGGTGAGGGAAAAGATGGATGAAATCATTCATTCTCAAACTGAGATAAAAAAATCAATTCAAACACTTCTCATACCAAATGTCCAGATATGATCTCAGTGGTGTAGATAAAAGCATGACACAACTCATGGACTCCTTTGTTGCCATGCACAATTAAGTTCAAAATCATATCACCAACTCTAATGACACAAGGTTGAAGCTGGATCAGATGCACACTACCAGATACACTCCTTCTCCTTTGGTCATGGATGAGATTCAGAAATTTGTGCAAGCTACATTTGGGTCATCTACTGTTGTTTCTACATCAAGCTCCCATCAACCTGCATCTACTTCAACAAATCTACAGATTCAATCTCTACAAGGTCAAGTCACAGAATTGTAAGACTCCAACTCTTCTCTCACTGCACAAGTTCAGGCCTTGACATCTCTTGTCAAGAGCCAATAAACAAATATCCAAACCCTGGTGAACTCCCATAAGCATGTTCAAATACAGAATTCTATAGCTTTGAGAGCTATCATGGGCAAACTCAATATACCACTACCCTCTCTACCTGAACAGATAAGGCATGAAATCCCTACTCCCCTCCTTATTCCTGTCAACAAGACTAAGGGGGAGATAGAGGCTAGATTGGCACAATCAAGGTCATCTCAACAACAAGTCTAGGGTGCTAAAAAGAAATTATCTAAAGAAGTTGATCTTGACATGGAGAGACTTATTAGGGCTGCTGAAGGATCTAGTCTGAGCAGAGAGTTTGATGAACTAATCAAAGCCTTAAAACTTCTCTCAACAACAATCACTTCACATACAAAAAGGCCCTGGACAAGACAGTTAATCTTATAAGAGTGATCATGGTCAATTAGGACAACGTTTTGCAAAAGAAGATAGTGATCAATGCAAATGACTCAGGGACAGACAGATGTATGCAGGTGTCCCTCAATTACCTTGTCTCAAGGAGGGCATATGAGTTAGATATCTTCATCAACAAAGTCAAAGTTATAACTCATGAAGATACCTTGCTATTAACTGACTTGAGAGATGCTGAAGTGGCTGTTTTTCCTGAAGCATATTGACAGCCAAGCAAGGGTATAACATACATCTGTCCAAACACCAAACAATTCAAACATTTTCAGATCCCTAAACAGTGTGTCATGAGTAATAAGAAGCTTATCATGATCCCTGGAACTGGTTTAAAAACCAAGAAGAACAAGAACAATGATGATATGGAAATGATAAAGCTATTGAGGAGATATATGGATAATGCATAAGCCAACTTGCCCAAAACACAAATCAACAGGGATGATTTGGATGATAATGAGCAGAAGAAAGATGATTAAAATCCTTCTGGCTCAAATCCAAGTCAATCCAGTATGCCATTTGGCAGCAAGAGTGGAGAGAAGAAGAAGGAGGATGACAAGAAAGAAGAAGAAAAGAAGAGAAGAAGTGAGAGGAGAAGCAAAAAGCTTCATGATGGCTCAGAAATACACCAATCCCTAAAAATCCAAACACAACCAGCTTAACCTACAACATCATCTATCTCAATCATCAAACCACCTCAAACCTCAAAGCCAAAATTTTTGTACAAACAAACAGCCAACTCTTTCCTAAAAATTCCAATCACCACAAGCTAGACAAATCTCAAGAAAATGACAACCCTACCTTTAGCCAAACCCTCACTGAAAATCAAGCACAAATCTGGTGGGAGAAATCCTAAGAAAGTTAAGCCTACAAAGAAAGAAGAAGTCACTAAAAGGGCCATCTGGAACTGTTTTAAGGAGTCTGACTTTCTACCTCTAAATTGGCGCACCTCAGATGAAGATCATTTCCAACATCTAGCTGAAAAAATAGTTAGAGTCTGGGTTGTTTCTATGAGAGAAGTTATAATTTATTTTGAAGATGGGTCCTTCACTTTTCTTGGCAATGACTTAATAGATTCTCTGTCACCAACATAAATTAAAAGAGTGATAAGTTTGCTAAAGGACAAGGATACCGCTACAAGGGCATGAAGATCAGTTCTAGCTGAATGGGTGGTTGAACGGGAGGAAACTAAGAAAAGAAATGAGGTTGAAACTGAAGAGAGAAGAAGGAAGTATGATGAAGAAATAGAGATGTATATAAAAAGATCAGAAGAGCTAAAGGCCAAAGGAATGAGCAAAATCTCTAAAGATGGAAAATTTCTAAACATTAAAGCTGGTGGATTCTAAAGGTTTAGAATAGATTTGCTAGACAGTGGTTACCCCAAGGTAGCAAGACAAAAAACTTGTAGAAGCTCTAAGTGGAACACCTATAATAGAAGAACTTGAAATCTTAGATCACTTGAATGATCTACTTAGGAAAGAAGCTGACACAAAAATTGTCTTTACCTTATACTTGTAACCTTTGATCTTTATAAATCTTATGTTGTACAAAAGTTGTAATTCTATCAAGCTTTGTGTATTAATTTTATTTTCCATCATTTTAAACTTGGGGTTAGTCTTGTTAACAGGCATGATGTGTTAAGCAATCTTCTCACAAATTGGGGGAGATTGTTGTATAAGACATGCCTGCACTTTAACAAGACTAACACATTTTGTCAACCCTAGGTAATTTGTATTGTTATCTTAATTTGTATTTTGTACTTGTAACACTTAAAGTCTGTAAAAATGTCAAAGGAGCAGACTGGAGTCTTTTTCTATAAACAGTGTCAAGCCTAAGAATTCTATTTGGAAGAAGATCAAGAAGATCATGCCTCAGAAGAATTACGAAGAAGTTTGGAGTTGAATAAATCTATTTTATGAAAAATATTATAAGTCAAGATCTCTACAAGTCACAGATTTAGTGTTATAGAGAAGTCATTCGAGAACTCAAAATGACTTATCGAGAAGTCAGGAAAGAAACTAGAGAACTCACAGAGATATCGACAAGCCAAATTGAAGTCATAGAGTTTGGAGATATCAATAAGTCATTTCCTCACTAGAGAACTCAGAGTTATCGACAAGCCAAAATTCATTAGAGAACTCTAAGTTATTGATAAGTTAAATTTCACTAGAGAACTCAGAGATATCGATAAGCCAAAATTCACTAGAGAACTCTGAGTTGTCGATAAGTCAAATTTGACTAGAGCACACTGAGTTATCGATAAGTCAGTAAACCATTAGAGAACTCAGAGATATCGATAAGTCAAAGTGAAGATATGAAGACTAGAGACCTCTACAATCCAAATTCTCTTATAGAGAACTCAGAGACCTCTACAAGTCAAATTTCCTAAGGAGTATTAGAGATATCGATAAGCCAATATACTTTCGAGATGTGAAGTTCTCTATAGACCAAATGGAGATCTCGAGGTAAAATCTCAAAGTACAAAATTGCAGATCAGTTCAATATCCAAGATTAACAATCGACAAACAATCCAAACAGCTGGATTGACAAGTCTACAAAAGTATCTTGAAGAATGTGCAAGATCAATGGTGAAGATTAACTGACAAAAGAAGATCAAGATAATTACAGGATGCTAAAGATATGCTAAGCCAGAAATAGAAGATATACTTTTCTATAAATGGAAATGACAAGTGACAGTTTACTAAATTTAGTAGCATGTCTTATTGTACACTGTGTAAACCAGCAGTTAACTGAGTTATAAAGTTAACACTGGTCATTTGGTAAAAAAAAATTGAGATATAAAATCTTGTAACTCTCTCAAGAAGAATCAAGAAGAAGCTAAGCTCTTTATCAACAAAGAGCCTAGAAATTTTGTAGATAAATATTTATAATTTTAATATAAAATTAAGTGAGTTTTGAAGATTTGTGTTCTGTATTTTTTTGCAAGTTTAATTCCTGCATGAACACATTTTTACTACAAGATTTAGTTTACTTTGTTCAACCATAAAAGTTTCAAAGAAAAGCTCAAAAACAGTAAAATACATTCACCATTCACCATTTACCCCTCTGTGTGTTATTATTTCCTAACAAGATAGTCAAATATAAAGCGAAACTTGTCGCCATAGGTTACGTTCTAGAATAAGGAGTCAATTTTGATGAAATCTTTACCCCGGTTACTCGTACAGAAACAATACGTCTTCTGTTGGCTTTAGCTGCTTGTAATAGTTGGAGAGTGCACCATTTAGATGTGAAGACAACTTTCTTCAACGTGGAAATACACGAAAAAATATACGTAAGTTAACAAGAAGGATTTAAGAGAAAGGGAAATGAGCTTCTTGTCTACAAACTAGTTAAAGCTTGGTATTGTCTTTGACAATCATCTCGTGCTTGGTACGTAAATCTTAATAAGTGCCTTGAAAGTTTGGGTTTTGAGAGGTGTTCATATGAACACGCGATTTATACGAAGAAGGAAAGGGATGATGTTCTTATTGTTGAAGTATACGTAGGTGACTTGCTGATCACAGGCTCGAAATTATCAGTTATTAAAATATTCAAGAAATAAATAAGCAGACTGTTCAAAATGACTGATCTTGGGGAATTGAAATACTATCTGGGTATTGAAGTACAATAAAGGAATGAATTCATAGATATCAAACAATCTGAATACGCAAAAAAAATTCTTGTAAAAGTAGGCTTGACTAGCTGTAACTATTCAAAATATCTTAAGGATCCGTGTGTGCAAATCAGTAATGATGAAGGTGGGAAAAGGGTTAATGCAACTGGCTATAAGAGCCTGGTCTGGTGCTTGAGGTACTTGGTTAATACTAGACCGGACATCTCCTTTGATGTAGGACTTGTTAGTAGGTATATACACGAACCCATGATTTTATACTTGAACGCAGTAAATCGGATTCTCAGCTAAATTAAAGGGATAATTCACTATGGTCTGATGTATGCAAAAGGTAGTGGAAATTGTATGCTGCCCGGATTCTCAGATAGTGATTTGGCTGGACATATGGATGATAAGAAAAGTAGTGATGGTATGGATTTCTTCCTCAATGAGAGTATGATCACTTGAATGTCTGAAAAACAAAGATATGTTGCACTATCATCGTTTGAAGCTGAGTTTATGGCCGCCACTGCAGCAGTGTGCCAAGGAATATCGCTTCGAAATGTATGGGGTCAGATACCAGAAAAGCATTGGTTTTTTTATTACCTATATTGACAATAAATCTGCTATAAACTTAGCCAAGAATCCTGTATTCTATGACCACAACAAATACAACGACATACTATACCATTTCATCGAGCAGTGGGTAAAGAGTGCATAAATGATCATCAATCATATCAGGAGCGAGGGACAAAGAGCTAATATTTTTACTAAAACTTTAATGACAATGAAGTTTAAGAGCGATGAGTCTTTTGGAGTCAAGAACCTGGACAAACGTAATTCATGGGGAGAATTTTGGTTTTAATCTGAATTATGTTAGTAATAATTTTTTTTATACAATTTGTCTTAAAGTCTTATTTAGAGTCTTGATATAGTTATGTGTGACTCAGTCATATTTTTCAGTTGAGTTATTTGAGGATCGAGTTTAGTAGTAGTAGTGCTTTACGAGTTTCCATAGTTCCTATTTTTTAAACAATAAAGTTTGTAAGTCTTTTATATATCTTTGCAGGGTCGTGAATGAAAACACCTTATATATAACATTTTCCCGTCAACCAGTCCTAGATATTCTAAATATTTTCCTCAAATTTTTATTAAAATACGTGATATTGTATATGCGTAGACTCTGTCGTATATACGTAAAGTTTCATATTACCCATTACTAAACTGACATGACAGGTGTACATGAATTTTTTTGAAAAACTATTTGTATTCCCAACATTTTTGTGTCATACCACTCTCATACCGCAGTGTTTGCCGTTGTTAAACATTACTGTTGGGTTTGTTGTGTTTTATCCTAAGTGATTTGTCGCAACATATGAACAAATTATGTTAGATGGTAATTTTTGTCGAAAAACAGTCGTGTCTTCTGGAATGGAAGGGCAGTATAATCTAAGCCATTTTTTCTTTGTCTTTTATTAGAAGCCAACTGCCTGAAATGGAGAGATGGAGTCGTACTTTCGTTCAATAATACACAAAAGACTGCAAGATTTTCCATTGTTTAACCTTAAACTGCTCAAAGTGCAGGTAGTTTGAGGACTGGTACCTTAAATCTGTACCGAAACATCTTTTGCATGGTCTAATATTACCACACCCTTGTTGAAGTAATTTTACCCACTATTAGAAAATATAACGAACAGAAGAGTACTAAGGCGCAGACAAAAACGGAGCCAGAAAAGTAACATTTAGGGCTCTCTAGTTTCGTCTTTTACGTACCAGAAAAATTGAGTAGAATAAAAATGGATCACAGTCGCTAAGAGCGAGTTTAAAGCAAAATGCAAAGTGACTATAATTATTGTTATGATTTGGCATTTTGTTTTTTAAAACTTTAATTTCAATGTTTGATATATTTTAAAATCAAATATTTTTAAATTTTTCTAAATTTATTTCACTTTCACCAAGGTTTGATTTAAAACACACAAGTATATATCTCATTTGTAGTTATTTGATAATATGCCTAGATGCATAAATGCAACATTGGTTTCAAATTTAGAATTAATCTGTATATTTGCATTCAAGTATACAACCCCCTGGAATAAAAAATTTTAACATTTGATTTCAAATTAAAAAAATGGTACCAAATGTAGCATTGCATTTGACATTGTTGGTAAAATTGTTTAAAAGAATTCTAGTTCAAGATGCATTTTGTCCAAGAGATGGTATTTTCCTAAAACTTTGGTTGACAATACATGCACAAAAGGAGAAACGGTTCAAAAAGAGACGAGTACTCTACCTACAATCTCTTCGTTTATTTAAATTTCAAGAATGATGAAGAGGGAGCACATGTAGTAGCTAGTTCTCAAGGACTTTATAGAATTACATTGTCCATTGTGGAGCTGGAGTAAGGTAGCGTGTGTGGTAGATCTCCTAAGGTTCATAGGCGGATATGATGGACATAATTAAACTTAAGAGAAGCAAGGGAAGAAAGAATGGGAGACAGATGCCCTTAAATTTAGGGCTATATATGTTGTTGAGAAAGAATTGAAAAAAAAATGGTGATCTAATTGGAGATTGTCAGAGCGCTTGCAACTTGTAACCATCAATGACCCTTTAAACAGACGATTCATCTACTCGACTAGCAAACTTAGGTGCTCGATGAGAAACCAAAATGACCAACTTTTTTTCGGTGTAGTCTCCTTATAAAGCCTTAACTAAGCTATGCTTTTTATCAATGGACTAAAAAGCATAAGAATGGCCACTGCTTTTCAGTTTTTCGGGAGACTGTTGTTTTTGCTTTCACTTTATCTGGTTCATTCGGCGTCCACTTCTGTAATATGCTTTCTAAATTTCCCGTCTTCATATTTTTCTTTTTGTTAACCACTCACCATCTTATAAGAAATTGAATATATTTTGTTTTGCTCAACTTAAAAAATATATACATAATGTCAATTTATAACAGGTCTATATAGTTTACCTAGGGCTGATCAAACATGGGAATGATCCTCTCCTCACTTCCAAACACCATTCCCAGCTCCTGACCAATGTATTTGACAGGTTATGTATGGATCCAAAAAATTACTTGTATATGTATTGCACCAGGCATATGCTCCATATTCATTTTCTATTTTGCATTTTTAAATGTCATAGGGAGGAAGATGCAAAACAATCTATGTTGTATAGCTACAAGCACAGTTTCTCGGGGTTCTCGGCAAAGCTTAACACAACACAAGCTACAAGCTTGTCTGGTAAATAATAACATATATGTAAAATAATTCACGTCATCAGTTTTATTCCAGCATATGTTAGTATATGAAAAGCTAATATATGAATATAACAAACTGTTAACCTAGATAACATATGAAACGCTTAAATGGTACGTAGTGCCATTTTTACATAAAGGAAATCATGCATGTTCTGTGCATGGTATATTCTGAATCAACTTCCAGGCATGTCCATCTATACCATATCTTACACCAAAGAAATTTATGTTTAATGCCTCAAAGATTTTTTTTGTAAGTGTTTAAACTAACAAAGTAACAAAGTCGATGAGATGAAGAGGAATGAATCTGCATTAGTTCATGAGTGAAGTGTTGTTTCAAAGATGGTTCTAAGTACCTGCCTTTATATGTAGAGATTGAAGGTGTGGTTTCTGTTTTCAAGAGCAAGACGCTTCAGTTGCATACAACCAGAAGCTGGGATTTCATGGGACTTTCAATGGACTACATGACTCTGAAATTACAGACAACTCCACAACAGTCAGTCTACGGTGCTCATGATGTTATTGTTGGTATATTTGATACAGGTATATCAACCAGATTAATTGCAATCTATTTGTTTTTTCTAAATTATTTATTATACAAAACTTGGCATGTTACTGTATCTGTCTGCTCTATTATACAAACACTTTTTGTAGATTAATTGAATGAAATTATAATTAGTTACTTATGTCATCTCTCTACAAGTCTCCTCATTGAACATTTCTGTATGGTGGCCTCCTTTTTCTTCCACCAGTTTTCTCCCTTGAATTTGTCTACATTTTTCCATAATATTAACCTGGTACCTACGTTGGGCATCTACTCACCTATTTTCTTAACATGCGCATAAGGTATCTGGCCTGAATCTGCGAGTTTCAAAGAAGAGGAATGTATGAAATCGATTCCAAGAAGATGGAAAGGGAAATGCTGCGCGGGTCAGCAATTCGACCCTTCCATTCATTGCAACAAAAAAGTAATCGGAGCCCGTTACTATTTTAAAGGCTTTGAGGAAGAGTACGGAAAAGTAAATACATCCAAAGAATATAAATCAGTTAGAGATTACCTGGGACATGGAACTCATACAGCATCAACTTCTGTTGGCTCCATTGTACAAAATGCAAGTTTTCTTGGTCTTGGACAAGGAATTGCAAGAGGAGGAAATCCTAAAGCTAGACTAGCCGTGTACAAAGTATGTTGGAACTATCAACTTGATGGTAAATGCACTGAGGCTGATATACTGGCTGCCTTTGATGATGCATTGTGCGATGGCGTTGATGTGATATCAGCTTCACTCGGATTTCCGCCTCCACTGTTTCCGTTCTTTGAGTCAAGTGCAGATATTGGCTCATTTCATGCCATGCAAAAAGGTGTTAGTGTTGTTTTCTCGGCAGGAAATGATGGCCCAACTCCTGCTTTGGTGCAAAATGTATCTCCTTGGAGCATCTGTGTGGCTGCTGCTTCTGTTGACCGCAATTTCCCAACACAAATTGTGCTTGACAATGACAAACTTGTCCTAATGGTAACTTCAAAATATACATAAACTGTTTAATGTTGAAGATTTATGGAGTTTTCTGGTTTCCATCCTACGGTGTCATTTTTTTTTGTATTTCACAGGGAGAAAGCTTGATCACAACAGAAATTAAAGGAAAACTTGCTGGAGCAGGAGCATTTTTTGAATCCGGGTAGCTTTTAATCATCGTACTTCATCTCTTAATTTTTGATAGATGGATCATGAAATGATATTTTGTCTCTGGTTTACTTTCCATCCGTCACGTTTTTCTTTTCCAATTATTGAAACCCACCTTTCATTCAATTAAATTTTCTAAATTGCTTTTTTTCAGCATTATCCTTAATCCAATTTAAAAATTTTGATCATTAATTTAACTACTTATTTTTTTCGTCAACGTATATAGCAAGGAGTACAAAAGTAATGCAGCTTACCAATTTACAGTGGCCTTCTAGACCGCTCCAGCAATGTATTTATCAGACTGCTCTGCACTAGCTCTGTTCCTACATATTTATTTGTTCACCTGTATATGTAGGGAGTGCAAACCAGAAAACTGGAATGGGAAATCAGCGGCAGGAAGAGTTATATTATGCTTTTCCAGGGCAGGATCCGATGTGAGTGTGGATGCCGAAGTAGCAACATGGAGAGCTAATGCATTGGCGTTAGTCTTGGTTGAGCCTCCTACCCTGCAGAGTGTTGATGTTGATATAATACCTACCGTGTATCTTGATATAATTCAGGGGGCTAAAATCATTCAATACCTTGCTCAATCTTCAAGGTATAAGTCATCTGCTACTAGGTATAAGTCATACAAAAAAAATTATTTGCTTGTAAGCTAATAAACAAAGCTGACGAATCTAGCAATATGGTATGTGAAATATCTATATGTTACTGTAATTGGAGTTTTTTACTGTTGAAACGATAATAATGATGAATAATTTAAAATGAATTAAGGCGGCCTGTGGTCCAGATATGGCCAAGCCGAACAGTCATCAAGAAGTCTCCAGCACCAACTGCTGCATACTTTTCTTCTAGAGGTCCAAGCTCGATAACGCCTAATATACTTAAGGTATGATTGATACTCGTACATTTTTTTTATTGTCTTAGGATGATATTATAAAAGCTCTGCAAATGTAATACAAGCTGATTTCACAACTCTCACTATCAGTGTGAGATTAATTGTGGACGAGATTGTCCTTGATTTATTTAACTAGTAAAAAAAACAACCAAGTGCAGCCAGATATAACAGCTCCAGGAGTAACAATATTAGCAGCATGGCCCACAGCAACTTCTCCCACTCTATTTCCCCCTGATAAACGTTCTGTGGAATGGAATTTCCAGTCAGGGACGTCTATGTCTTGCCCTCATGTTTCTGGTGTTGTATCTCTTATCAAGTCACTGTACCCTGACTGGTCTCCCGCTGCAGTAAAATCTGCTATCATGACTACAGGTAAGTGACCATTTAATTGGAAGATCCCCACTGATTTTTTTTTCTTTCTGTTTTCAATTATGTATAACTATTACATATCATCCTGATCATGTAGCCTACACGAAAGACACAACCGGTGACACCATTTTAGGTGGCGGACATATGAAAGTATCTGATCCATTTGACATTGGAGCAGGCCACATTAACCCCTTGAAAGCCATGGATCCTGGGTTGGTGTACGACTTGAAAACCATTGACTACATCATGTACCTTTGCAGTATTGGCTACACTGACGACCAAATTGGAAGAATTGTTAGTCTGTCTACGGTTAAACGACAAGTCAAGTACTGTCGAAAACGTGACAAAAACACTTATAATATCAACTATCCATCAATTATGGTATCAAATCTTCAATCCACGATAACCATAAAGAGAACTGTTCGCAACGTTTCTATTAAAAAGGTGGGGATCGCTATTTATTTTGTCAGTGTTGTAAAGCCACACGGGGTGGAAGTTTCGGTATGGCCCTCTGTATTGATCTTCTCCTACTTTAAGGACGAATTGACATACTATGTTACTGTCTCGCCAACGAAGAAGTCTCGAGATAGATATGATTTTGGTGAGATTATATTATCCGATGGTTTTCACTTTGTTAGAAGTCCTCTGGTTGTGCGTGTCAACACTGCTTGTACTAGTACTATGTCTGCCCATACAGGAGATGATCTTGCCGATTGATCCACTTGCAGTCCGGTGCAATTTCTGGCTAACACTTTTACAAAAATTGAAATAGACATCCTAACTTGGCCAATCACCCCTTTAAGCCAATAACATTATTTGATTTCTTCCATCGGATTCTAGCCCAAAGTCTTATTATGTTGTACTACTCTCCTCCGTCCCTTTGAATTGTTAACATTTGAAATGAAGTGTTCGACACGCTATAGTTATATAATTTATTTTGAATTTTTTTTTCTAAATAATAGTTTAAACATTTAATATTTATCCAGAAGACAAAAATTTGAAAAATAATTTATGTAAATATACCAGATAAGAGCCTTAAAATGTGTTTCGAACGCTTCATATTCAAAGGGACGGACGGACTATTATATATCTCTGACACCAAATATGATTTCCATTCCCATTTCTATACCATGTTACAAAATTCCTGTATCAAAGCATTGGATGTCACATTAAGGGCTCATTTGATAACAACTGAATGAATCAAAATTTTCTGGACGAGTGAGGAATTGTTATTCAGATCATTTGTTTGGCTTTCCTAAACTTATGGACGATCCATAATTGTCCGGACCAGTTACTCATTTTTTGCTCTCTCAACCAGTCCATTGATGCTTGAAGTTACGTCAGGCTAGTTACATTCAACCTTTTTTTTTTATTTAAATGGGTGATTACTTGTAACTAGACATCACAAATATTTCTTAATTATTTCTATTTATCTATAAAATTATATTTGAGTATTTTGATTATGTATTTACTTTTTTCTAATACATTAAAGACATTATATATATCTTGCATTAATTTTCATGATGTTATTAAAAATATTATACATATTGGTCTAAAGAATATCTAACATTCATCTCTAAATGAGTTTCCACAGTCTTGTTGTCGGTCAAACATGCACGGTCAAGTAAATCAGCAATGTACTTAGATTGACACAAAAGATATCCCTTTAGTGAGCTCGCCACATCAATTCTCAAAAAGTAACGGAGCAAACCCAAATCTTTCATAGAAATACAACGAGCCAACTCATTGAAAGACTCAATACCATCACAATCATCACCAGTAATAATCATATCATCAACATATAAAGACAATAAGACACGACTAGCACTCGTAGATTATACAAAAAGAGCATAATTATGATTACTAAAACGAAAACTAAGTGAATAAAGTACAGTTGAAAACTTCTCAAACCAACAACGAGATTATTGACGAAGACCATAAATAGATTTACGAAATTTGCAGACATAACCTGGTTGGTACGGAAGACCGGGAGGAGGTGTCATGAAAACTTCCTCGTAAAGATCACCATACAAGAATGCATTCTTAATATCCATGTGAAATATTTTTCACTTTCGAATAGAAGCCACTGCAATCAAAGTACGAACAATCATCATCTTTGCAACAGGCGCAAAAGTCTCTTCATAGTTCAAGCTGTAATATATAAGTGATGATATCAAAGATTACTGAAGATGACAATATCATTAGTTTTCCTGATCAAAGTGTGAAACAAAGCTAAATAGACATCTGATCTAAGGAGAATAATGAACTGTTACATTTCATAATCTGTTAAGCTTGAGGTTAGTCTTGTTAACAGGCATGAATGTGTGTTAAAAAAATTTCTCACAAATTGGGGGAGATTGTTGTGCAAGACATGCCTGTATCTCAACAAGACTAAATCATATTGACAACCCTAAGTAAGTTGTATTGTTATCTTAGTTTGTATTTGTACTTGTAACACTTAAAGTCTGTAAAAATGCAAAGAAGCAGACTGGAGTCTTTTTATTGAAACAGTATCAAGCCTAAGGATTCTATCTGGAAGAAGATCAAAGTGATCATGCCTCAGAAGAATTTTGAAGAAGCTTGGAGTTGAATAAATCTGTTTGGTTAAAAATACTTTAAGTCAAAATCTCTACAAGTCACATATTTAGTGTTATAGAGAAGTCATTCGAGAACTCCAAATAACTTATCGAGAAGTCAGGAAAGCTACTAGAGAACTTAGAGAGATATTGACAAGTCAAGAAGACATGAAGGTTGGAGATATCGATAATTCATTTCTTCACTAGAGAACTCAGACTTATCGACAAGTCTACATTCATTAGAGAACTCTGAGTTATCGATAAGTCAAAGTTCACTAGAGAACTCTGAGATATTGATAAGTCAAAATTCACTAGAGAACTCTAAGTTGTCGATAAGTCAAAGTGAAGACATGATGTTGAGAGATCTCGACAAGCCAAAGTTTCATTCGAGAACTCAGAGACCTCTATAAGTCAAATTCACTAGAGCATTAGAGATCTCGATAAGTCATTATACTTATCGAGATGTCAAGATCTCTATATGCCTAATTGGAGATCTCGAGTGAAATTCTCAAAGTACAAAATCATAGACCAGTTCAATATTCAAGATAAACAATCAACAAACAATCCAACTAGCTGGATTGACAAGTCTACAAAAAGCAGCTTGAAGAATGTGCAAGATCAATGGTGAATATTAACTGACAGAGGAAGATCAAGATAATCACAGGATGCTAAAGATATGCTAAGCCAAAAATGAAAGAGTTACTTTTCCATAAATAAAAATGACAAGTGACAGTTTAGAAAAACTAATAGTATGTCTTATTGTACACTGTGTAAGCCAGCAGTTAACTGAGTTATAAAGTTAACACTGGTCTTTTGTCAGTTGTAACAATCTAGATAGAAAATCTTGTAATTCTCTCAAGAAGAAGCTAAGCTCTTTAAACAAAGAGCCTAGAAATTTTGTAGCAAAACATTCTTGATTTTTAATATAAAAACTAAGTGAGTTTTAAAAAGATTGCGTTCTTGTTTATTGCATGTTTATTTACTGCATTAACACATCTTCTTTACAAGATTAAATTTACTTTGTTTAACCAAAACATTCAAGAAAATCCTAAAAACAATAAAACACATTCACCCCCCTCTGTGTATTATTCATTTCCTAATGAAGAAGTTAGCAGATTAACAAAGATAAATGAGAAGTTTGAAAGTGAGAAGCAAGAAACTGGATTGTTATTGGTGGAGCTTGAAGCTTTAAAACAAGAAAATGCATATCTAAAGAACAAGCTCAAGTGTGCAAATGAAATTGAAGCAGTGCTAAGGGAGAAGCTAGAGAAAAATGAAGTGAAGTTGAAGTCCTTCAGGAATGCATCTGAATTAGTTGGTCAGTATCATGAGAAAAACAAACCATGTGCAAACATTGCTATTGGTCTTGATTATGATGCCTTGAACAGCAAGAAGAAAAACATAAGTGACAAAGAAAAAGCAACAGAGAATGAAAATGTTCCAACAATGCTGAAAAAGATTGGGTCACCTGTGTTCAAGGCATGTGAAGTAAACTTCAGTGAAGAAGAGTTGATTATCAAGCAAGAAATTGTAGATGAGGATAATGAAAGGAAAAGTGCAAACTCAACTCAATCTTCTAAGACTGAAGAAAATCTCATGGACAATATAAGCACCAAGACTCCTGTTAAAGAAATAAAGATTGAAGATGGAAGAAAGAAGAAGAAAAATAGAAATGGGAAAATAGGGATAAACAAAAGCAATAATTTTACTTATGTTGCAGATGCTCCAATAAAGAAGTGTGAAAAATGTGGCTCTATTAATCACCTAACTCACCTATGCAAAAAGGTAGTTAGCAAGACAACTGAGGGAGCCTGCAAATACAATGAAGCAAATGCAAATGATCCCTATTCATTCTATGACAAGTTTGACTGCATTCCTTGTAACTTGAAAATAATGAAGAGTTGCCACAAACTGAGAGTAGACCTCAAGGAAACAAAAATTGGGTCAACAATAAAAAGGGAAAATGCTCAACAGTCAATGGACTATATTTTATCTAAAACTACTCATTCTACTTCTGCTAAATCAGTTAACAAGAAGAAAGTACCCAACACTGCTTAAAACTCATTGTGTGCAGGGAAAAGTAAAAAAAATCATCTGGATCATAGACAGTGGATGTTCCAGGCATATGAAAGGTGATAAATCCCTGCTATCACAGTTTGAGGAGAAAGCAGACCCTTTGGTGACCTTTGGAGACAACAACAAAGAACGCAATGGGATATGGCAAGATTTTTTCTGAAAATATTGTCATTGATGAGGTAGCACTGGTAGCTGGCCTTGAAGTGAATCTTCTAAGTGTTAGCCAATTTGCAGACAAAGGTTTTAAAGTTTTATTCAACAAAAAAGAATACACTTATATCAGCAAGAAAACTGGTGAAGTTGCTTTGAAAGGAGCAAGGAAAGGAAGCTTGTTTGTTGCAGACTTGGACTCAACAAATAAGGATGGTATTTGTTGCTTCTACACCAAGGCATCAGAAGAATAAAGCAAGCTTTGGCATAAAAAGCTGTCTCACTTGAATTTCAAGGCAATTAACACCTTGGTCAAAAAGGAGTTAGTAAGAGACATGCCCAAACTGGAATTTGCTCAAGTTGAAGTCTGTGAAGCTTGTCAGAAAGGAAAAATGAAAAGATCAAGTCACAAGTCAAAAACTGTGAATTCTATAAGCACTCATTTGCAACTAATTCATATGGACTTGTTTGGGCCAGTAAATGTCTTATCAATTTCAAGGAACAAATATGCACTTGTGATGGTGGATGATTTCTCAAGATACACTTGGGTAGAGTTTATGCACTCTAAAGATGAAACTCCATATATCTTAATTGAGCACATCAAGAAGATAGAAAAACAGACTGAAGATTACAATTATGTGAAAAGATTGAGAAGTGACAATGGAACAGAATTCACAAATGCAACATTAAGTGAATTCTGCAAAGGTAAAGGCATTATTCAAGAATTTTCAACTGCTAGAACACCTCAACAAAATAGAGTAGTTGAGAGAAAGAACAGAACATTAGTTGAAGCTGCTAGAATAATGCTGCAAGATGCCAAGGTTCCAACAAGTTTCTGGGAAGAGGCTGTTAATACTGCATGTTACACTCAGAACAGATATCTCATTAACAAGGCACAAGGAAAATCACCTTAGTCAATCATGTCTAAAAGAAAGCCTACTGTAAAGCATCTTCATGTGTTTGGAAGCAAATGTTACATTTTGAAAGACAACTCTGAGTATGTGGGAAAATTTGACTCAACAGTCTTTGAAGCAATTTTTGTGGGATATTCATTGGAAAGAACAACCTACAAAGTTTATGTGATTGATCAAAAGAAGATTATGGAGAGCACATATGTGATTTTTGATGACGATAAGTGTCCAGGCTTAGAATGCCTTGATGGTAATGAAGCTAAAGCCCTTGCATTTGAAAACCTCAATATTGATAGTGATTCTGATGGGGAAGATGAAGTAGATGCACAACAGATATTAAATGAAAAGACTACTCAACAGGAAAATTATGAAAATGGAAGCTCATCTCAAACACCTGATTTTGATAGCACAAACTCAGAGGGAGAAAGAGAAGAAGGATTTAGCAGTCATACCAAAAATGAAGAAAATGATGAAGGCACAAGTCAACAAACTCATACAAGAAAGTGGGATAGAAGTCACACTAGAGAAGCAATTATTGGTGATCCTACTACTGGTGTGAGGACTGGAAGTGCAACTGCTAATGAGTGCCTACATGCATGGTTTCTGTCTCAAATAGAGCTAAAGAAAATTAATGAAGCTTTAATGGATCCTGATTAGATATCTTCCATGCAGGAAGAGCTGAATCAGTTTGAAAGAAATAAAGTTTGGAAATTGGTTCCTGCACCAAAGAACAGAAGCATAATTGGAACAAAATGGGTGTTTAGGAACAAGATGGATGAAAATGGTATAGTCACCAGAAACAAAGCAAGCTTGTTGCAAAAGGCTACTCACAATAAGAAAGAATTGACTATGATGAAACTTTTGCTCCAGTTGCAAGACTTGAAGCAATAAGAATTTTTCTAACATTTGCTGCACATTCAAATTTTAAAGTGTATCAAATGGATATCAAGAGTGCCTTCCTGTTAGGTCCCAATTTGTTTGTAGAAGGGGGGTTGAATGCAAACAATACCGTTTAATCGAATAAAATGCGGAATAAAATTGTGAAACAAAATTCAAGTTAAATAAAACTTTTATTAAACTTGAAAGGTGTTACAACTACGGTATCGGTTACAAGGGATTAATCTCAAATCAATTATTACAAATCTAGAATAAATTCGACATGAACTTTTTCTATTTTTGTAATTAAAAGATCAAATGCTAAATGCGATTTGAGATTAAGTTCTAGGGATTTTAATCCGCTAGATTGATACACAAGAACAAGATAAATATTTCTAGTTGATTGGATTTAACTTTACAATCTAGAAATTTAATCTTGAAGAAAAGCAGATGAAAAATAAAATGTTGTGCCTTTGTTTTCTGCTTCTTTTTCTCTTGTGTGTTCTGTTTTCTGTTTGATTGGATTCTGTAAGAGTATTGATCAATAAAAGTCTTCTGCTTCTTTTATCAAACACCGAACTGAAAAATGTACTGGCATGACAATCTCTTTGGCCAGCAAGACTTTCGGTATGACAATATTTACAACTAGCAAGACAATCAAAATGAACTAGCAAGACTTTCGGTATGACTATTGATTGTCATACCGATTGTCATATTAGTTCAAATAAATTGTCTTGCTGAATTAATAACAGATTTTAATCTAAACAGAAATTCTAATAAGACAATTAAATGTATTGGCATAACTTTCGGTATGACTATCAATTGTCATACCGATTGTCATACTAGTTCAAATGAATTGTCTTGTTTTGAATTTAAGCAGCTTTTAAACCAATTAAAATCTTGTAAATCCTCAATATTAATTCTAAATTAATTAATCAATTTAATTCAATTAATCAATAAATTAATCTTTGTAGATATAATTTATTTTCTTAATTAAATTATATGACTTAATTAGTTAATAGAGAATTAATACTAACCCTGAGCAGCATCCATTCTTCTGACAATCTTCTGAAAATCACTGAGACTTATGAATCAATTCCGCCACTTCAATGCTGACACTCGATGTACTGTCTGGTTCATGAGTGACTAACTTCCGTGACGTTTCTTCATGTCTTGACTTTGATACTCTGATTTTCTTCAGATTAAATCCTTGTAATAAATGATACCCTGACGAGATCTCTGTCACTTGATTAAATCCACGATCTTGATTTATATCACTGAGGCATGATCAAATTCTTGAACTTCTTCCAGTGAATCTTTAAGTCTGCAGATGAACAATGTGTCTTTATCCTTTGACAGATGTTACTTTGTGAGATCTCTCTGATGATAGATCCACTATTTACTTATTACATTCTTATTTGAGTTGAGTTAAATCCTCGAATAAACGAATAGGCTATGACATATGCCTTTCAATCTCCCCCTATTTGCTTGTTAGACAATAACAACAAATACCTAGAGGATAACTCAACTAACAAATAAGAAAAAGATATAAACAGTAATGCAAAGTAAATAGCAGAAAAGTTCTGGATTATATTTAACATTTTCCAGATTCCAAATGAAATTTACAAGTGAATACAAGATAGATGTTCCTCTAGCCTGAACATATAACTACATTAGACTATCTTGATTCATAAAGCTCTAATCATATTACATTGAGTTTTGAGCTAATTTACTTCAGTTGTCTTCTCTTCTGACTTCACCTTCTTCTAAATCTTGAAGCAATTCCTTGTCAAAGACACGATCCTTTTCTGAAGTGAAGCTTGCTGGTCTGACTAGTTGAACTCCAACTGACTTCAGCTTATTCTTGATCTGATTGTACCTTTTAATATTCTTTTCACAATAAGCTTGAATCAAATCAGCAGCTTGAGTCTTCAACATGGATGAATATCCAGCAGTTCTTAAATGATGTTCCATCCAGACCAGATGCTTAGCTGAGTAGTCTTTAAGAGATTGTACATCTAGCTGACAGATTTGAAGACAATAAGACTTAAAGAATCTCACCTGATGAGGATTGTTGACCACTTGAGGACTAGCCCTGCTGGCAAACTCTTTAAGCCTTTCTCGAAGAACTTCATTCAATTCTGAGCTTCTTTTAACCTTGTTGAGAAGAACCCAACTCTCTGACAAAGAACGATTCTCGAACAGATGAAGTGACACCTTGAAAGATCCTTCACTCTGACAATATACAAAAATGCTCATCTCATTTAGGGATCTATCAAAAGCAGCTGTGATCCTTGAGACTTCAGTCTTGATAGCATTCATGTACATGTCATTGTTAGGATTTGAGATTTCCAGCTTGTCAAGAAGATGTAGGAACTGCCTATCATTGTTAGTGCTCAGCTGAGACATATCAAGTACTCTCCTAGCTTCATCCCATTTTTCACCAATCTTCAGTCTGACATCTCTTCTCCTTTCTTGAGCCTTAATGTCATGAAGACGTTGCTTTTGAAGAGTTTCTGTTCTTTGAATGTCTTTCCTCATGTCAATGATCTGAGAGACCTTCTTGAGTTCAGCTTCTTTTCTTTTCATCTCTGACTGCTCCTTCTGAAATTCTTTCTCAAACAGAGGATCCACTTGAGCTTCTTCTTCCCATTCTCCAAAATCAATTTCCTCTTCAGCTTCAAATAAACCATCTTTATCTTCCTGAACTGGTTCAGTGGGAATGTCAAAAATATCAAAGGCATCCTGTTCTCCACTGTAGTAGACATCATCAGCCTTTCCTTTGTCTCCAGCAGAGGTATCTTTTTCCTTCCCTTTGGCACTACTCCCTTTCTTCTCCCCCTTAGTTGAGGGATCCTCTTTTGACCTTCCTTTGGAACCTCCATCACCTCCAGAGCCTGATCCTCCACCAGACGGTCCTTCAAAATAAGCTCTTTGTTCTTCATTAGGGCAATGAGAATTCTTGATCATGAAATATAGGTGCTTCATCCCTTCATTGAAATGTTCCATGCCCGTCTCTATCTTTAGAAATCTTGAGGAGTCCAGTGAATGATTCATCTCAACGAGGTCTTCAAGAGAAGTCATTCTTGTATGTAGAGAGCAGAAGTTGGATATGTCATCAGCTGATAAAGTTGGAGTGTCCTGAATGGAATTGAGCTTTGGTATTACAGTGGTCTTGAGATCTGAGATGTCATTCCTGATGATTGCCAGCTGATTGTTGACAGAGGTGGAAGAAGAAGACCGTTCAACCACTTGTGCTTTGAATGCTTGAGCTTCAGCTTGGCTTTTAGCAAGTTCTTCTTTTAGAGCAGCAATTTGAGCTAACAGGTTTTGAGTATCTGTGTCTGTGTGTGCTCTCACCTGAATTTCACTCGTGTTTGGTTCACTCACCTCACGTGCTTGTGTTTCTCTCAATATAATTGCTTGTGAGGAGTCTTCCTGTTGTTGTTCTTCTGTACCTGCAGTTAAAATCACCCTAGCCTCTTCAAGAGAGGTCAGTGGTGGTGCAATGGGAATTCGCGAGTCCCGATCCTCAGTCAATACCATCAAATCTTTTGAAATAGATGTCTGAATTTCTTCAGGGATAGATTGACCGAGTTGCCCTCCACTTTCTCTAGATAAATCTGCGAGTGGAGAATCCCATAAGGGAGCCAGAGGTGTTGGATCTGGGAGGGGAGAAAATGACTCTATTAAAGATGGCGGAGAGTCAGATTTTCCCTCTAAAGCATGTGACTGCTCTTCTGCCGTAACTATGGCAGGCACTGTAACCGACTCTACGTGCACTCCTCATTCTGTGTCCTGAGTATGATTTGGGGAAGTGTATGGTTCCATTGTGAGTAATGGAATTGTGCTTGACTCAGTACAAGATGCCATGGCCCTATGGCGAATTTCAATAGATGCATCCTGTTGAGAGAATGCCTCTAGTAACTGTTCATTGGCCATTTCAAAGTCCATGTCCTGTTGGGAGGACAAGGATGGGCTTTCAGATGCCTCAGTATATGTTCTTCTTTTCTTAGGAGGAGGCAGAGCTGAGGGTTCACTCATATTTAACAATGCACTACTTCCTAGTAATCTTCTGGGTAACATTTTAGACAGTGGGGGAGAGGTTGAGATAGAATGTGACTCTGTGTTTGGCTCTATGACCTGGGATTGAAGCTGTGGTTCTACAACTTCATGGTCAGCCCTATCAACCACTGGGGGTCTTTCAACAGAAGTAGGAAGGGAGTGAGAGTGAGGAATTACTACCTGTAATGGAAGAGCATCTGATGTTGGAGGAGCCTGGGTGGCTTGAACCACTGGAGGTTGAGGTTGATGTTCATGACCGGGAAGATTGAAAATAGGTAAAGGAATATAAGTGGCCATGAAAGCAGATACAAGTACTGGAACTTGCATGAATTTGAAGGTTGTGTCTTGGCGAGTGTAAATCTTTTTGCTAACTGGAGGGGGTTCGGTTACTGCAGAGTTAGCAAAAAGGGCTTTGTGTTCAGGTGTGAGAAGATGATCTGCTATAAGCATGAGAAAACGAGCATAGTAACATGATACCCTACGATTTGTAGAATAATCACGTAAAGCAGAAGTTAGACGTCT
This sequence comes from Apium graveolens, assembly GCF_009905375.1. Taxonomy (NCBI): domain Eukaryota; kingdom Viridiplantae; phylum Streptophyta; class Magnoliopsida; order Apiales; family Apiaceae; genus Apium; species Apium graveolens. The sequence continues at coordinate 106,409,683 of NC_133654.1, forward strand.
CAAGAGAATGGGAAAAAGTAGTTTGCCAAAATTGATCCTTTGATTGAAAACAACCGCAAGACCAATATACTGCAGAGTGGAAGTGATGTTATGAAAATTGGATTTTGTGCAGTTGGCAAACACTTTGGAAAGTGTATTGAAGAAAATATCCCATTCAGACACCAAATTGGATTTAGAAAGTTTGGTTAAATTGATCACCCCCTGATAGTGAATAGCATGGAAAAAGTTTGTGATTTTATTTTCAGAGGGTAAATTACAGAAATTGTCCAATGGAAAATTTAACGCCTGATTAATGACTGATTCATCAACTACATACTGTGTGTTTGCCACGGTGAATGAAAAAGATTTTGAATCATCGGCCACAGTAGATGTTGTGCAAATCAGTCTAAGAAGATCGGCATTTAAAATCACATTTGATTTTATAGCAGAGCTAACAATCGAATGGTCATTTAAAAATCTAATCCAAGGCTTAAATTTTTCAACATCACATTTTTCCGGATTAAAATAACCACCCTGATTATGCGCGACAATTTGGAAATTGAGAGCCATTTAAAATAATAATAAGACATACACTTTCAGAATTTTAAGAATAATATTAAGAAAATTTGAATTAATTAAATTAATTCAATAATTCGAATTAAATTAATTATAATCGAAAAATTTAGACAGGAATGTATCTCGTTAAAATCCTTAACTCACAAACCCAGATTAAACAAGCCAAAAGACACAAATCAGAAATTAAAATAAAAATAAAAATGTTCAAAATCAACAAACACAAATTGAATTTGAAGGGGCAAACTGATTAAAAAAAAAACAAATTTTGAAAATTTTGACAGCACTCTTGTATGTATATATATGTAAGTATATATCACAGGAGTGAAGATTCAGTTTGCTGAGTAAAAACTCGAGCAAGGAAAGAAGTAGTTCGTTTGTTTTAGTTCGAAGAGAGAGAAGAGAGAAAATGAAGAAAACTGTTCGACTTATGAAAAGAAATGAACTGTTGAAATGGTTTTTAAAAAAACAAACAAACGCCTTTATATTACAGCTGGTATGACAATCCGGGATTGTCATACCGATTGTCATACCAGGCAAAAGAAAGAAAATAACCGAAAACAATAAGAATAAAACAAGTGATAATATATAACTGGTATGACAATCTGATAGTCATACCGATTGTCATACCAGTATAAACTAAAATAATATATATATATAATGTTTATAACTGGCAAGACAATTGATAGTCATACTGATTGTCTTGCCAGTATAAACTATACTGAAAAACACTAATATGACAAATATATACTGAAATGACTTTCAGCAAGACAATTTCAATTGTCTTGCCGATTGTCATTTCAGTAGAAATACAGTCAAAATGTACAGACTTCTATATATGTACTGAAATTATATTACAAAATAGTAAAACTGAAATACAGACCTATAATATTTACAGAATTAAAATAATTAAAATATTTCAGAGATAATAATATTTTCAGTCCAAAAATAGATTTCTTTTGAATTTTAACAAATTAAATTCATAGAAAAATATTTTTAGAGAAAATAAAATATTCTGAGACATTAAAATTAACAAGTTGAGTAAATAAATAAGATAAGATAATAGAAATTACATAGAAATAAGCAAGAAATATGATAAAATGATAAAATAAATTTGCAAATGAATTTTTCATTTATGAAAAATTCATTTGTAAATTCATTCAAGAACAGATCCCAGATATTAACTAAATTAATCACTAAAACTATTCAACATGCCCAATTTACCAACTAATCTGGTAAATGTGGATTCGTCAAGTGGTTTAGTGAAAATATCTGCTATTTGTTCTTCTGTTGGAACAAAAAATAGTTCAACAGTACCATTCATGACGTGCTCTCTAATAAAATGATACCTGATGTCAATGTGCTTTGTCCTCGAGTGCTACACAGGGTTATTGGTGATGGCTATTGCACTTGTATTGTCACATAAAATAGGAATTTTGTTCAATACAGAGCCATAGTCTCGTAGTTGGTTCCTAATCCACAAGATCTGAGCACAGCAGCTTCCAGCAGCAATATATTCAGCCTCGGCCGTTGAGTTGGAAACTGTTTGTTGTTTCTTGCTGTACCATGAGACTAGTCTGTTACCTATGAATTGACAACTCCCTGAGGTGCTTTTCCTATCAACAACACTTCCTGCATAATCTGAATCTGTATATCCGACAAGGTTAAAACCAGATTCTTTAGGGTACCAAATACCTAGATTTGGTGTTCCCTTAAGATATCTTAAGATTCGTTTAACAGCAACGAGATGAATATCTCTAGGATCCGCTTGGAACCTTGCACATAAACATGTAGCATACATAATATCTGGTCTACTTGTAGTAAGATAGAGTAACGAGCCAATCATACCTCTGTAGCTTGTGACATCTACCTTAATGGAGTTTTCACATGGTCCAAGCTTGACAGCTGTAGTTGATGGAGTCCTTGCTGATGTAGAATCCTCTAGATTGTACTTTTTGAGGAGTTCCTTGAGATACTTGGATTGACAAATAAATGTTCCATCTAACCTTTGATTTACTTGTAATCCAAGAAAGAACTTTAGCTCTCCCATCATGCTCATTTCAAACTTGTTGTGCATTAACTTAGCAAATCTCTTACAGAGATTATCATTAGTAGACCCAAATATTATATCATCCACATAGACTTGGGCTAATATAGTATCATTCTTATGTTTTTTAGAAAAGAGAGTTTTGTCTATGACACCTCTAATAAAGCTATTTTCAATAAGAAATTCAGAGAGTGTGTCATACCATTTTCTTGGAGACTGTTTTAGCCCATAAATAGCCTTGAAAAGAAAGAAGACAAAATCCAAATGATCTGGATCTTCAAAACCAGGAGGTTGCTCTACATATACCTCTTCATCCAGCTTTCCATTCAGAAAGGCGCTCTTGACATCCATTTGATAAACTTTAAAGTTTGAGAATGCTGCGAATGCTAGAAATATCCTGATGGCCTCAAGGCTAGCCACTGGAGCATAGGTTTCATCATAATCAATGCCTTCAGCTTGAGAATACCCTTTTGCTACCAGTCTTGCCTTGTTTCTCGTAACCACACCATCTTCATCTAGTTTATTCCTGAATACCCACCTAGTACCAACAGCTTTCTTGTGTGTAGGTCTAGGTACTAGTTTCCAGACTTGTTGACTTTCAAACTGATTGAGCTCATCTTGCATAGCAATCACCCAATCTGGATCAGTTAGTGCTTCTTCAATCTTCTTAGGTTCCATCTCAGAAAGAAATCCTGAGAACAGACACTCATTTTGAGTAGCACGTCTAGTTCTGACTCCAACATCTGGATCACCAATAATCAACTCAAAATGGTGAGCTTTATTCCAGACAGTCTGTCTTGGAAGATTTGATCTTGATGATTCGCCTTGAAATTCATTGTGATGTTGTGTCCTACTAGATGATCCTTCAGCATCTCCCCCTGAGTTGTTGCCATGTTGACTTGAAGATTCTCCGTCAGTAGCAGTGGTATCTTCATTGTTGCCAAAGTTTCCATCACTATTACCTTCAGTATCATCATGATTAACAGGTTCTTCACCAGCAACAACCTCAGGTTCTTGACCATGTTCTGATTCTGAATCTGACGTATCATCAAACTTCAGTTTCTCAGAAGGATCTTCAGTTTGGATACTAGGGAGTTTAGTGTCATCAAATGTAACATTGACACTTTCAGTTACTTTGTGTTGATCAATGATATACACTCTATATGATCTTCTTCCATATCCAACAAAAATACCCTCATATGCCTTTGCCTCGAACTTACCACGACGATCATCTCCATCCTTGAGCACGAAGCATCTGGCACCAAATACATGAAAGTATTTGATAGAAGGTTTCTGTTCATTCAAAATCTCATAAGGAGTTTTCATGAAGTCTTTGTTGATTAGAGTTCGATTCTGAGTATAACATACAGTATTGACAGCTTCAGCCCAAAAGTACATTGGAAGACCTGATTCACTTAACATCGTTCTTGCAGCTTCAATCAATGTACGATTCTTCCTTTCTACCACTCCATTTTGCTGAGGGGTTCTAGGAGCTGAAAATTGTCTGGTAATCCCTTTGTCTGTACAGAATCCATTGAGAAGTGCATTCTTAAATTCTGTCCCATTATCTGACCTTATTGCTCTAACAGGGACGTTAGAATCTAACTCAATCATCTTGATATGATCAATCACAACTTGTGGTGTTTCATCCTTAGAGTGAAGAAATAAAACCCACGTATACTTGGAATAGTCATCAACTATCACAAGACAGTAACACTTCTTTGACATTGAAAGGATATTAACTGGACCAAATAAATCCATGTGCAATAATTGCAGAACACCAGTTATGAAAGATGTGTCAGTGCCTTTGTGACTTGCTTTCTTTGACTTTCCTTTTTGGCAAGCCTCACATAGTCCTTCTGGAGAGAATTCCAGCTGAGGCAGACCTCTTACCAATTCTCTTTTGACAAGAGAATTCATTGTTTTGAAATTGAGATGAGAAAGTCTCTTGTGCCATAGCCAACTCTCATCTGACGATGCCTTTGCATAGAAACAATTGACTTCAAGATTGCTTCCAGAGTTCATGTCAGCTACGAACAGATTTCCTTTCCGGATTCCCATTAAGGAGGGTTTTTCACTTTTCTTGTGCAGAATCTGACACTTCAGCTTGTCGAATAAAACATTGTAGCCGTTGTCACAGAACTGACTAATGCTAAGCAGATTGTGTTCAAGTCCTTGCACAATATATACATTTTCAATGATAACATTTCCAGCTAGCAAACAGCCATATCCCTCCGTTAAACCTTTTCTGTTATCTCCAAAGGTAACCACTGGGCCAGCTTTCTCAACCACATTTGATAGTAGGGCTCTATCTCCGGTCATATGTCTTGACGATCCGCTGTCAAGAATCCACACTACCGGTTGTACCTGTTTAATGCCCTACAATACAAATGGATTAGACCTTCTTCGGAACCCAAGCTTGGCTGGGTCCGGCATACTTGTAAAATTGGCCTTTATCAGGCAAAACAACATTCTTAATTTTAATATTCTCAACGTTCTCAATGACTGAACATTTGACCTTGTGAACAGCCTTGACAAATTTCTGTTTAGGCTTAGGCACAAATGTCTCCTTTCTAGCTTTAGGAGGACTAGCAGTCTTAGACCTATCATGCTTTCTATTATTCACATGCTGACGAGGAGTAGTCTTATCATTAGAAACATGCTTACCATTAAAATAAGCAAACATCAGATTAAAAGCACAAGACATACAATCAGGAACACCACATGCTTTATGAGAAGGATTAACAATAGGCAACTTATGCATGGTAGACATGGCATTTGTGTTATCCAACTCATGTGTGTCTGAGTTAGTCTCAGTTGCTTTCACAACCTTGACTGGAACTTTTGACACACTTGACTTGGAGACAGCTTTCTCATTAGCATTATCTTCAGCACGGATTTCTTCTTGAATAATAAAAGAGGTCTCATCAAATGGTTCAGCAATTGATTCTTTATAGAGGGGTTCATCAACACCCTTAAGCACATGTGGTACTTCCCTGCCTTTAGCACAGACATGAGGAGTGGAGTTTATGCCTAATTTTCTAATAGCAGCATTGTAATCATAACCTATACCAGATGTTTGATTAACAGCTTGCTTATTGTAAAACTCTTTGGACTTCGAACAAGAATTAAAGTAAGCTTTAACCTTAGCCTCAAGACCAGTGATCTTGTCTTTAAGAATAGTTTCAAGTTTTCTATAACAGTCAACTCTATTCTCTAGAAAAGACACCTGATCTTTTAATTTATCTTGATTAATGTGTACAAGTCTTAATTCATTGACCTCTTTCTCAAGGTCTTTGATTTGTTGATTTAACAATTCATTATCACGACGAGCACAATCTAAGGAACCTCCTAGATGATAAACTAATTCAGCATCAGTAAATTTTACCTCTTTTCTTGACGATGAGGTGCTTGCATCACTAGCCATGAGAGCAAGATTCCCAACTTCTTCATCTTCACTGTCAGTATCATCCCAGCTTCTTCCCTTTTCCAGGTAAGCCCTTTCAGATTTACTCTTCTGATTAGAATCGTAAGAGTTCTTCCTAGCTTGTTTTGGCTTCCTGCATTCTGTGGCAAAGTGTCCCAACTCATTACAGTTGAAGCATCGAATGGTGCTTCGATCAACCATCCCTGTTTTATACCCACCACTGCTGGTGTTAGAGGATGAAGATCCACCTTTCTGGAATCTGTTGTAGTTGGACTTGTACTTGAACTTGGGATTCCTTTTGAATCTGACATTTGAGAATCTCTTGACAATCAGGGCCATTGACTCATCCTCCAATTGCTCCAGTTCTTCCAAGGAATAATAATCATCTCCTGATTGATTTGTAGTAGGAGAATCAAATTCTGCTACTATCACATTATCTTCAACCTTGGAAGACTGTACCATTCTTTCTGACTGTTTAGATTGTTGTTGATATTGTGGTTGTTGTTGTTGTTCATCAGCTACTAGAGCAGTAGACGTGCTGACCACTCTTCCTTTCCCGTAAACTTCCTTCTGCTGAATCTGCTCCAACTCATAAGTCTTTAACACACCATAGAGCCTTTCCAAAGAAATCTCACTCAGATCTCTTGCTTCTCTTATGGCAGTGATTCTATGTTCGAGATGAGTTGGCAGTGTTAAAAGGAACTTTTTGTTGACCTCCCTGATGGAATAGTATTTACCATTAATGTTCAGGTTGTTGATCAATGCATTGTACCTCTCAAACACTTCAGTGATTCCTTCCCCTGGATTGGATTTAAAGTATTCATACTCAGAGGTTAGGATTTCTAGTTTGTTCTCCCTAACTTCCTCTGTGCCTTCATTAATAATCTCAATAGTTTCCCAGATATGTTTGGAATCTTTACAATTCATCACATGTCTATTCATCAGGGGATTAAGGGAATCTACTAAGATTAATTGAAGGCTAGCATCCAGGGAGGCTTCTTCTATTTCAGCAGGAGAGAAGTCCTCAGGATCCTTCACATAAGTTCTCGCTTTGGTGATCACCACATCATTTTCTATTACCTCTGGTTCAATAACCATAGGAATTTTTGGACCCTTCTTCAACACTTGCAAATATTTGGGATTAGCAACCTGTAAAAATAGTAGCATCTTCTTCTTCCACATAACATAATTTTCTTTATCGTAAAGTGTAATTTTAACGGTTCCAACTTTTTGTGTAGTCATTATGAATTTTTTGAGTGAATAAAAAATTCAAGAAGTGAAAGAAACACAAAAGTCTAGGATCTAGATTTGTACGTTAATCAGAAGGCTCTGATACCAATTGTTAGGTCCCAATTTGTTTGTAGAAGGGGGGTTGAATGCAAACAATACCGTTTAATCGAATAAAATGCGGAATAAAATTGTGAAACAAAATTCAAGTTAAATAAAACTTTTATTAAACTTGAAAGGTGTTACAACTACGGTATCGGTTACAAGGGATTAATCTCAAATCAATTATTACAAATCTAGAATAAATTCGACATGAACTTTTTCTATTTTTGTAATTAAAAGATCAAATGCTAAATGCGATTTGAGATTAAGTTCTAGGGATTTTAATCCGCTAGATTGATACACAAGAACAAGATAAATATTTCTAGTTGATTGGATTTAACTTTTAACTTTACAATCTAGAAATTTAATCTTGAAGAAAAGCAGATGAAAAATAAAATGTTGTGCCTTTGTTTTCTGCTTCTTTTTCTCTTGTGTGTTCTGTTTTCTGTTTGATTGGATTCTGTAAGAGTATTGATCAATAAAAGTCTTCTGCTTCTTTTATCAAACACCGAACTGAAAAATGTACTGGTATGACAATCTCTTTGGCCAGCAAGACTTTCGGTATGACAATATTTACAACTAGCAAGACAATCAAAATGAACTAGCAAGACTTTCGGTATGACTATTGATTGTCATACCGATTGTCATATTAGTTCAAATAAATTGTCTTGCTGAATTAATAACAGATTTTAATCTAAACAGAAATTCTAATAAGACAATTAAATGTATTGGCATAACTTTCGGTATGACTATCAATTGTCATACCGATTGTCATACTAGTTCAAATGAATTGTCTTGTTTTGAATTTAAGCAGATTTTAAACCAATTAAAATCTTGTAAATCCTCAATATTAATTCTAAATTAATTAATCAATTTAATTCAATTAATCAATAAATTAATCTTTGCAGATATAATTTATTTTCTTAATTAAATTATATGACTTAATTAGTTAATAGAGAATTAATACTAACCTGAGCAGCATCCATTCTTCTGACAATCTTCTGAAAATCACTGAGACTTATGAATCAATTCCGCCACTTCAATGCTGACACTCGATGTACTGTCTGGTTCATGAGTGACTAACTTCCGTGACGTTTCTTCATGTCTTGACTTTGATACTCTGATTTTCTTCAGATTAAATCCTTGTAATAAATGATACCCTGACGAGATCTCTGTCACTTGATTAAATCCACGATCTTGATTTATATCACTGAGGCATGATCAAATTCTTGAACTTCTTCCAGTGAATCTTCAAGTCTACAGATGAACAATGTTTCTTTATCCTTTGACAGATGTTACTTTGTGAGATCTCTCTGATGATAGATCCACTATTTACTTATTACATTCTTATTTGAGTTGAGTTAAATCCTCGAATAAATGAATAGGCTATGACATATGCCTTTCACTTCCTGAATGGTGAGCTAGAAGAAGAAGTTTATGTGCAACAGCCACCTGGCTTTGAAGATCCAGAATTTCCAAATTTTATGTACAAGTTACTCAAGGCTCTATATGGACTAAAACAGGCACCTAGAGCTTGGTATGACACACTGTCAGAATTCCTAGTAAGTATGGTTTTACTAGAGGTACCATAGACAAGACTCTCTTCTACAAGAAATATGGTGAAGATATGATCCTAGTTCAGATTTATGTGGATGATATCATCTTTGGTTCTACCAATGAGAAACTTTTCCAAAGATTCTCCAATCATATGCAAAGTGAATATGACATGAGTATGACGGGGGAACTAAGTTACTTCCTTGGAGGGAACTAAGTTACTTTCTTGGACTTCAAGTCAGTCAAAGAAGTGATGGTATATTCATCAGCCAAACTAAGTATGTCAAGGATCTATTGAAAAAGTTTGTTATGGTTGATTTTTCACCTGCATCTACACTTATGCCTACTGTAACAAAGTTGGATGAAGATAAAAAGGGCAAGCGTGTAGATATCTCAAGCTATAGAGGGATGATTGGATCATTGCTTTATTTAACAGCAGGTAGACCAGACATTATATTTGCAACAAGTCTATGTGCAAGATTTCAAGCCAATCCAAAAGAATCACATTTGATGGCTGTAAAGAGGATTTTCAGATATTTAAAGGGAACTCCAAACTTGGGATTATGGTTTTCTAAGGGAACTGGTTTTAAAGCTGTTGGTTATACATATGCAGATTTTGCTGGATGCAGGGTTAATAGGAAGAGAACTAGTATAAGCTGTCAATTTCTTAGACAGAGACTTGTATCCTGGTATAGCAAGAAACAACAATTTGTATCAACTTCTACAGTTGAGGCTGAATACATAGCTGCAGGGAGTTGTTGTGCTCAAGTGCTTTGGATTAGAAATTAGCTAATGGACTATGGCCTAGTGTTACACAAAATTCCCATTATGTGTGACAATAATAGTGCTATATCTATAGTAGCTAATCTAGTTAATCAATCTAGGACAAAGCACATTGATGTAAGGTACCATTTTATTAGAGAACATGCTAAAAATGGTACCATTGAGCTCATTTTTGTTCCAACAGAAAAATAATTAGCTGACATTTTTACTAAACCTTTGGATGAAGTAACTTTCACTAGACTTGTAGGCGAAATCGGAATGCTTAATTCTTCATCTTAAGGAAAGAACTCAGCTAATGTGTTGCAGCAGATTGATTTCCAGTAAATCAAAATTAATTTGATTTAATTAGAAATTAACTGAAATATGAACTATAAATATTTCAAAAATCTCTGCATATTTATTTTTGAAAAATTCAAAATTCAACTTGGAATTTTTCAAATTCTAAGTAAACTGCTTAGTTGTTAATTTACATTCTTAGTATGTAAAATTAACACAAGGCAGAATTACAAAATCAAAAGTATATAGAGAACTAAGTTCTACATAAGTCTAATTGACTTCTCGACAAGTCATTTTAGGACATTTCGAGTGAGTTCTCGACAAGTCAATTCACTGACTTCTCGAGTGACTTCTCGATAGGCTTAAAAATGACTTATCAATAAGTCCTTGTAGAGTTCTCTAGTAGTGTTATTTCACAGAGTTGTCTACAAGTACAATTTTTGACTTATCAATAACTCAGAACTGAAATAATTTAATTTAATAAATTATTTTGGTAAAATACTTTTTGAAAATTTATTCTAATTTTATTTTGAATTTATTCAAATAAAAGTTGGAATTAATTTAGTCCATTTTTGGACAAACTGGGTATTTATTTGACATCTCGATAAGTCAATTTTTAATTCTCTATAAGAGTAATTTAAAATGACTTCTCGATATGTATTTCATTTCTTAAAATGACTTCTCGGTAGACAAACTCTAAATATCTATTTTTGAGTACTCGACAAGTCATTTACTTTTACTATAAATACCCAGACTTCTCGATATATATTTTAACTTGGAATTTTTCAAAATTCTAAGTTAACTGTATATTTATTAATTCATATCCTCAATATATGAAGTTAATAAATAACATATCAAAAGAAGCAAAAAGTATGAAAAACTAAATTCTCGGTAAGTATAACTGACTTCTCGATAAGCCATTTTGTGACTTCTCGAATAAGTTCTCGAGTAAGCCAATAATGGACTTCTCAAATGAACTTCTCGAACAGACAACTAATGACTTCTTGATAAGTCACTATAGAGTTCTCGAATGAGTAGTTTGAGTTCTCTGTAAGCTCTATTTATACTTATCTATTTAACTGGAATTATGTTCAGCAAAATACTTTTGACATAAAATCTGTTCTAATTTTATATTGATTAAAATTCAGATTTTTTCAGTCTTATTTGGACAGACTAAGTATTTATAAGATATTTCGATAAGCTTATTTTACTTCTCTAATCAAGAACTTAAAATAACTTCTCGAATATGCAAATATTGTTCAAAATGACATCTCGAATAAATCCCAATACATATTTTAGATTTTTCATTAAGTCATTTGCTTTTTCTATAAATACTCAGACTTATTGACACATTTACGTGCTTACATGCATATTTTTGATTAAATGTGAAATATGTTAGTCTAGTGTGAGTAGACTAGTATATTATTTGTGATGTTTTGAGAATACTGATAATAGTTGAATTTATTTGACTATGTGCTAATTATGTGTTTTGAATTTATTCAAAATAAATCTTTCTCAATATTTGATTTAATTAGTGAGCTAGTGGAATATCTTTTGCTTCTAGAAAGGGTTACTTTTTGTGTAAGTGTTCTTGAGTACTTGCATGGGGAATAGTTAATCTATAAAGGTAAGTCACTTTTAACTGCCTAGATACGTGTAAAGTATGTTTGTGTGATTAAAACACTTATTAACCGGGAAACACAAGTGTCTCTTGGTTTATTTTCTCCTTCTATAAATTCAAATCATTCTCTCTTTAATATTTATCACTACTTTTTTTCTCATCAAACATCCTAATTCCAAACCCTCATCTTGTTCAAATATCTCAAATGGCTGCTCCTGTATTCTTCAAGATAAACAATGGCGTTTATCAACCAGCCTTTCATTTGGCTAATGACAGGGTCTACTATGACCCTGTTCCATAGTTCTCTTGTCATCTTGTTTATTCAAAAAAATTAAAAAGCTAAGTTCTGCGCTCTTTTGATGGTACCATTGACATTTTTGAAGAACTTTCTTGGGACGATCAAATAAATTTTCTATTTTTCGAGGGTGAAGTCTCGCTCGAACAGGAGAGACGTGTCATAGAGGCTGAGCAGGAACGCCTTGCTGCTCTGGAGCTGTAAGAGAGAATCATTTATCTTGCACGCTCCAGATCTGGAGCGTACCAACGCAGGTCGAGGAGGATTGAAGCAGAGAAGAAGCAGAAACTAGAGTATTTAGGGTTTGGGTTTAATTGTTGGAATCTAAATCTTCTTGTACTCTGTTTCTATATTAATGAAAATTTTCATCTTCTCTATTTCAAAGCTGTTTGTGCCTTGTTTGCTATGTGTTTATAATTTAACTGATTATCATCTTTCCTGTAAAACTGCATGCCACTGCATATGTCAAACTAAACGTCATAAAGTTACAAATGTTCAATAAAGTACAGGTTAAACACAATCTCTTCAAGACAACAACAGGAAACTCAGATAAATCACTCGAAGCAGAGATAATATATTTGGTTTCAACTGATGCATCATACATATCAATGGATAGGTAAAGTAGAATGTTACACGAAATCATTCTTGATTTTGTTTTAAATTCCTTAACTTTTGTATCTAAACATCTTTGAAAAATCAAATTTTTGCAAAATTCTCCGAATTTGCCTATAATTGCAAGAAACTTGTTAATTACAAGATTTCTGAGATCTATGGATCACTCAACAGGCATTTGTGCTAAGCTGCAGATAATACATCTTTCACAACTAAACTGCAGTTCACCCAAGCACAACAACACAAACACAAACTCAAACACAAACCCACTCAGGTGACTCTCTAAAGGAACCTGTTTTACAAAAGGAAAGAAACCTCACAAAATGTTCTTCCTTTATTTTGTTGTTTGAGAAGAGAAGGATATAACAAGCCAAGATCCTCATGCTTATCTAAAACCTACAGAATTCATGAAGGGGATACTTGTTCTTACGAAATCAGAACCGCTACATGACTAGAACAACCTTTCCTATCCAAGATGCTTACAAATGCTATTCTAATTCATCTCCAAAGAAAGTACCAGAACTTCATCTAATATTGGTCTTCATAGAAGCTCATCAACCCTGTTATGTTAGACTTAAGGAAGATTTGCTAAGGAAAACTGTCAGAAGTTCCTACAATAGAAAAGCTAAAAGAGAGTAAAGGAGATTACTCTAGACATGTAGATGAGACTATCAAAAGATTTTCACTTCCTAGATCATGCACACAAGAACCTATGTCTTAATGGGGCATAGCAGCACCATCATTTCCTGATCCATGTTCCACAAGAACCTATACTTCACATAGTATAACACACAAGGAAGAATCTCTTGATAAATATGGACCAGATTCGTGGTCATAATAGGCCAATGCGTGCTGTTGATCCAGTATATAGAGTAAAGCTGGGAGCCTTACTCGGGGTTAGTGCATAACTGATCAGCAGCCTAACCTTGGTTTTTAAAAATTAAAGTGAATATCCAATTCTAATCATTGCTTATCAGGAAATTGGAATCCCTATATCATTTCAATTGATCATTATTTAATCTCAGTGTTGTCATTGTGACTTGTTGAGCTAGTTAGCTCACTCTTACGAATCTGTTTATGTTCTTTTCCAGTTAAGAAGGAAATTTTTGGTGGCGAGGATCCCCAGTCGAGTGCGCAAGCTAGGTTTTTAGGTTGAAATGAAATGATTAGTGAAAGTTGTGTGATTTGTGTGTGTTAAAAGTTTGTAATAAAGCTTGACTATAGTTGTAAGATAAATAAATTTGGGATTTGGTATGTTTGTAATAAATAAGATTGTGGCTTGTGGGCATACTTGGAACTGTTACGATCCGTGGATATGGTAAGTAGGGTCATTGCATATATCTTATTATATTCATAAATAGGTTTAAATATGGTGTGTGTGTGGGTGTTGTGGACCTCAAACTTCTGACCCGAGTTTTGAGGGCGCCAAAGTGACAAACCAGAATTTTGAGCAGTTGGAATTTGGTTAATCACATAAACAACAATAATAATTGCTTAACCCAAAAATACACTTGGAACATCAACCGACAACAAGAATGAGCGAGTTGTTTTAACAATGACGATGTTTTCTTTCAGCAACACCGTTCTGTTGCGGAGTGTCACTACATGAGGTTTGACGTATAGTCCAATTAGAAGCAAGCAAGTGACAAAAAGCGTTAGAGTTGTATTCACCTTCCAAATCACAACTAAAATTTAATGATAGCTTTATGTTGAGTGTTTATATGAGCTTTAAAATCTTTAAATATATACAAAAAATCAGACCTACGCTTCATAAGATAAATTCACGTATAACTAGTGAAATCATCAATAAACGAAACATAATATATAGATCCTCCTTTTGTGGGCGTAGGAACGGGTCCCCCCACATCAGAATGCACAATGTCAAACAGAGCAAAAGAATACGTAACACTCTTATGAAAAGGTAAAGCAGCAAAATTTGCTAATTTACAACTGCTACAGTCAGAAATATCATGAGCTTTTAGTTGTCCCAAGGCTCCATTTGAAACTAAAAATTGTATACAAAATTGAGAAACATGACCTAAACAAGCATGCTATATGTAGAAGTCAGAAGACAAATCACTCAAACGAAGGGATGATAAATCAACACTAGGAGTTTGCATAGCAAATATATTGAGTTCATCCAAAACATAAAGTCCTCCCTGCTTACGTCATTTCCCAGTTACCTTTTGAGATCTCGGATCCATAACACAACAAGTAGTAGAAGAAAATGAAACAAAGTGACCAGATTCATATAATAGACTAACCAAAACAAAATTTAACTTTAAATTCGGAATATAATAAACATCAAAGAGAGACACTGTTGGGGTAATTACAGAACCAACACCTCGTAACGGTATAGAATTGCCATCAGCAGTCATAATGGATAAAGATGAATCATCAGAAAATGAAACGAAAGATGACCAATGAGTATACATATGATGAGATGCACCCGAATCCAGAATCCATAGATAAAAAAATAAACTTGAAGTACCAGTTGACAAAAGACCTGTTGATAATGAGACATATATGTCGAGATATTGATGACACTAAGCTCAAACCAAATCAGAAACAAAGTTGAATCCAAATTCAACACCAAATTTAAACTGTATCCAAATTAAATCAAGAAACCAAACCCGAAATCAAATCCATACTAAAAAAACCAATTCCAATCCAAAATCAAATCTGAAAGTAGATTGAACCAATTTCAGTTCCTATTCTAAATCCAAAACTAATATCAAATCTCAAGCAGATAAA
The DNA here is from genome assembly GCF_009905375.1 of Apium graveolens. Lineage (NCBI taxonomy): Eukaryota > Viridiplantae > Streptophyta > Magnoliopsida > Apiales > Apiaceae > Apium > Apium graveolens. The sequence goes on from NC_133654.1 coordinate 106,424,933, forward strand.
TCAATTGCTACAATTTTAACATCCCAATAATAAAGTACTATAAAATCCAATTAATCAAATAACCCTAATTACAAGATCAACAACGATGAAAATAATGAACTAAAAGTAAACAGTAACATGTTGGAACCATAAAAAATTGATTTATGGAGCTCCAAATACGATCTCCACGTTCAAAATTTAGATACTGATGTAAAGAAGACGTGGTTAAAATTTTAAGATGATCCAACGCTTGAAATTCTGGGAATCGTAAAAACAAGTTGGCTGATCTGGGTAGAAAATTTTCTGCGAATTTTCAAGAAACTTTTGCTATTGTAACATAACTCTATCTATTTAATGATTCAACTAAACTTCCATGATCATCCCTAAATTTGATACATAAATCAATCGAAACCTAGATCTTGATACCATGTTAACTTTAGAGATATAATACGAACGTAAAACTTTATTACAATCAACACATAATTTATAATACATGTCTAAACTTATATAGAAAATCAATATTAGCTAAATACCGAAAACACCCTAATATATAATATAATAATATATATATATATATATTCTAATAAAATTATATGTGGTCCGTAATGTTGTTAACATTTGTTCTTCTTTCATCTTTATTTTATGTATTATTTTGTATTCAAGAATCCCCTTGTTTCTTCCTTAGTTTATGTATTATTTTGTATTCAAGAATGTTAGTTTTGCAGTTAATCAGAGAAGTAGAAGATCTATTGTTTGTCAAAATGAAAAAATAGATTGATTCTTTTATAGTGCGTGTGTCGTGCAATCTATACAATATATCAAATAAAAAATGTGGGATCTAACAGCTAATTTTAACTAATCTACCATATAGATCTAAAAATTACTATTTAAATCTCTTTTACTTTTATTTTATTTTTTAACTTAAGTGCACTACTTGTAGAATTAGTAGTGTCAATATTCCCCCTCAAGTTAGGATGGACAAAGAGACACTAACTTGGAACACAAATCAAACATATGGTGAGATATAACAGTTAGTAGTGTAATAGTTGTATTTATATTCTAAAATATAATAAATTTTTTAACATTTAGTTGTTAAGTTAGGTTTCAAAGTGTTACCGATCATACCAAACTGTTTAATTGCGGTCTGATCTTGTTGAGTAACAAATTTCAATGGTCTGATTTGATACTTAATAAAATTATCATAAATGGTTTCATCCGATTTAATCGTTAAAGACTTACCAAAGTGACTGTTGTAGAGTCCTATTCGTAAGTACATAACAAGTTGATTGTGAGTAGGCAAATAAGAAAGCTCAATCGATCAAGCAAGAACCTTGTCATGCATGAAATGACAATCTACTTCTAAATGCTTAGTTTGATCATGAAAGACCATTTTTTTTTGCATTGTGTAAAGACAAATTGATTGTCTTAAAAAAGTAACATGTAAATTTGAAACACCTAATTCTTGTAACAAAATAATAGCGCAGGTGACTTAAAATACAGTTGCAGCCATGGGACGATACTCGGCCTCAGAACTAGATCGAGAGACTGTTTCCCGCTTTTTATATTTCCATGTGATTGGTGATCGAGTGACTTGGAGTGTTAAAATATCGTGACTCTATAATTTTATCCCTTGGCATACTGAAGAAGCAACATAACGTAAAATATCCTCGAGTATCAAGATGAGAGGTGCGAGCATTTTGCACAAATTGACTTTAGTTTTATGTTGTAACTGTGATTCGGACGAGTATTGGTGAAGAAACTTAACTTGCCAATAAGAAAATGATACAATTCTGGATTAGGTAGAAGATTATCATCAGACACACTGAGTTTTAGATTGAAAGGCAATGTGTTATTGCCTTTTTTGATACATCAAACTCACTATCCAGAATGCATCCATTTAGTACTAGATGTAAGAGAAAGAATACCACGAACAATGGTCATTTTTATAACTAGAGAATTAGTCTTGGTAAAATCAATACCAAACTTTCGGTTGTAGCCTTTGGCGACATGTTTGGCTCTACAGCATTTCAAGAAATCATCAGCATGTAACCTGACATTGTAAACCAATATACATCCAATGGATTTTTCTCCTCCAAGTAATAGAACAATATCACTGGTATTATTTTTATGTGGTGCTTCATGTTCCTTTTGCATTGTTGCAACTCAGAAAGGGTGACTAGAAGCCTCTTTATAAAACGATGTTTTCCGAAATAACAGATTGCTCTGTAACCAGGTGAAAATGAGACTAAGGTAATGATAAATTTAAAACCAAGTTACAATAATGTGATGGAGTGATAGTACTAAAACTAAAATAGTAATCAAATTAGAATGATGGGAAAATTAAGCTACTTTCTGGAATTACAAGTTACACAGACTGATGAGGGTATCTTTATAAATCAGTATAAAAATACAAAAAATCTACTAACTATATTTAACATGCAGGAAAGTACTATAACTACAACTCCTATGGCCACAACTACTAAGTTGGATCGTGATAAGGGTAATGGGATTGATATAACCGCGTACAGAGGTATATGACTGGTTCTTTATTGTATCTAACTATAAGTAGGCAAGATATTATGTATGTCATATGATAGGTTTTTCAGATGCTAATTTTGTAGGATGCAAAATTGACAGAAAAGTACTTCAAGTGACTGTCAATATTTAAGGAGAAGACTTGTGATATGGCAAAGCAAGAAACAGAAATCCATTTCCACTTCTACAGCTGAAGATGAGTATATTGCTGCAGGGGACTATATTTGATTGAGAAATCAGTTGAGTATACTACTACTCACATTGATTCAAATAAGGGGATTATCTTCTTCACTCATGCTGACAAGGAGTATGAAATCACAGTTGATATTAAAAAAAAAGGCTTTGGGTCTTTCTGAATTGGGTGACAAATGTGACCCCCCATAATTATTCAATATCACAGACCCCCAATCTCTCTCTCATACACACACATAAGTTATTGGCTTAAAAATGATGTACATCAAGTATCACCAGTTATTACAACTCAAATGTACTTTACAGGATCTTAAATAATTATTCGTAACCTCTATATAAAGTTACAACATTTACTAATAATATCTTATACCTATCTGAATGTTCTTGTAATATCCGGGATATATCGTGCAATTATTTTTGCTAATAGATAATTATTATATGTATTCAATATCTATTATTTGAATTATTTAAGTGTTAAATGTGTTTGAATGTTTAAAAATGTTATTAATTAAGTATTTCAATTTTTATATGTTCTAAATAAAATATAGATAATTTTCATATCTTCCTAATTATTTTTATTTTGATTTATGAATATATAGGAATCATATAAATTTTATAAAATCTTTTTTCGGGTATTTAAAATCTATTTTATAAAAACGGGAACCAACCGACGTCATCCGTTGTTACGTTTTTAGAACCCCAAACTCTTCCGAGAACTCCTTCCTAACCTAATTGTAATATTCCGAGCATATTCCGTGTTTTGACTTTTTCGATCCGGCGTACGGTTTGTCATGCGCGGGTCCCGGCGCAACATTTTCGATACAATATTAGTTTCGGTAAATCAATAAAACTCGTATTTTCGATAAACGGGAGCTTTTTATTAAACTATTAAAATTATCACTTCGTAATACGTGTAACCAGGCGCTGAGACCAAGACCGCAGTATAAATTGTACTGATTTGGATAATTATCACGAAAACCGATACCGTTTGGATCATTTTTTTTATAAATAAACGTACCGTTTTATATCTGGAATGATCCAACGGGATACTAATTTTACGTAATTATAAATAGCCTCTATCGCATTTTATTTTGTACCGGAAATCAATTGCAAACAGTATTTACAGAGTTTTTACAGAGAAAATACTATAATTATATTTTGTTCTTCGTAATCAAACACAAATTCGAAAGCGTTATTGATATCCGATTTTGGCGTACATATATTCAAAACGAAGCTAATGAAATCTAGAATCCAAATCTGGAATCAATTTCAACCCAGAAACATTAGGTGATTTCCTATTTAATTATTTATATTCGAATTTCTTGGTATTTAAATTATGAATTTTTGTACGGATGATGGTTTGAATGATTTGATGATTGTAAGTTGTAGAGCTTGTTTTCCTAATCATTTTGATATATTATACTTCAAATTTGGAGTTCAATAACATGTTTAATTTTGGGTTTGATTCTCGGAATTTAGAAATTAGGGTTTATATTACTTTGAATGTTTTCAATTCGATTTGGGGGTTTCTTATTTCGGAATTGATAAACGTTCTAGAGGGGTGGGTTTTGTTCCCCTTGAAAATTGTAATCGATTCGTATAAGTTGTGCAAATTGACGAGGCCTGTAGACGAGTGAGTTGTGATTTGAAGTTCTCGCCGGTGTTCTTGAAGCTTTTGGCCGGAATTTTGTTTCTAGATATCATTTGGTTTGTTTGTGGTTTGATTTGAACTCCTGACGTGATTTGGAACGAAAACCCCATCTGAATCATGTAAAACCATGCCGTTTTTTATCGAATCGGGGGTCGCCGGGGTTATTTTCCAGTCACCGGAAACTGGGTTCTTCGCGACAGTTTCTGTTCTTGGTGACCCGGAATTCCGACCCGGTTTGACCCGGTTTTGTTCCAAAAGTTCCCTAAATCAGAAGTGTTTTTGGCATTTTTGCAAGTTAGTACCTGAAGTTTCCAGAACTTTAAAAATTCCGGATTCCTGTTTTGAATTCTTTCAAATTTCGGATTTCTTTTTATAAATTATTTTTAAAATTGTTTTTAATTTCAGAAAAATCCGAAAATGATTATTTTAATTTCAAAAATCATTATTTTAATTCCAAAAATTATTTTTAATTCAAAAATAAATCTGAATTAATTATTTAATTAATTTCACTTAATTTTTAATTGATTAATTAGTCAATTAATTCGAAAATTAATTGATTAATTGATTTAATTAATTATTAATTGATTTTAATTAATTATTTAATTAGATTTAATTATTTAAAAATGATTTTAAAAAATTCCGAAAAATAGTTTCGAGCTTTAAAATATTATTTTAAATTATTTCCAAGGCTCGATAATTATTATAAAATTGTTTCGAAGCCAGAATTGGGCAACCGAACCTTGTTTATTACTCTGAAATTGATCCAACGACCCGTTTTAATTCCGAAAAATGTTTTAAAAATCATTTTAAATACCCGAAAGCCTGTTTATGACCCGAGACTTCTTTATAAATGAGATGTCATTGATTATTTGACGTGTTATGTGTTATATGTGACTTGTTGGTTGACTGTCGGTCTATATGTTCGGTGATTACTTGTTTATAGCGTAACTTTCAATCCGTTAATCGTATTTGGGTAAAACGAAGGGTAGATAGAAGTGTATATCGAATAGAATGGTATGAGTTAAATATTAATAGATACTTATGATGCCTAGCAGAGTAAGAAAGGCGTAAGAAAGAGAAGCAGGTGATCAGAAAATAGAATTTACATGTAGAAAATACAACAAGTGATCAAAGGATAGAAGCGAGGCATAGGAGAAGCAGACGAGTGATTCTTGAATGGGGTCATTAGACAAGTACAAGTGAAGTTGAAATCGATTATGATAAGGCAAGTATTTCTAAACCTTTCTCAAGATACAATGCAAATATTTCTAAATTCTCTTGTGACATATTGTTAATACCCAAAATAGTTCTGTTTTATACTGTACATATTTTGAATCCTTCATCCTTGAACCTGAGCCACACCATTTGATCTTTGAGCCGTAAGCCTTATTCTTTGTAAACCATTTCTTGTTGATTTACCAGATACTAAACCACACAAATAAGATACTACTCCACGAATATATATCCATCATATATACCAAACACTGGAACAGAATTGTTTACACATACAGAAACTTTTATACTCAACCATACCTTGTGATATCAAAGTACTAAAACCTTGTAAAAACACTATTCATCTAATATCCGATTATCCTACCGGCTGGAGGCCACTTCTTTTATGTATTTTGACATACCCTTTTTGGTAACTATGAATTTTTACCATGCTCTTTTATAAATGTTTTATAGTTATTGATTATGATCTGGTTTTATTGAACTCTATTGTTTATCATATTGAAATGCATTAGAATTGGATAGTTTTCTTTGTGTTGACGAGATTCGTGGTCAGACCATATCGATAGTCAAGTTAGGCCAATGTGTGCCTTGGATCCAGTAGTTAGAGCAGTGCTGTGTGCTTTGCTCGGGGTTAGTGCATGACTGATCAGCAGCCTAACCTTGGTTTTAAAAACTTAAAATGAATATCCAATTCTATTGACTGTTTAACAGGAAACTTGATTCCTTTGAATCACCTTGTTTATTATTGTTTAACCTCAGTTATTGATAATATGACTTGCTGAGCTAGTTAGCTCACTCTTGCGAATCTTTTTATGTATTCTACAGTTAAAAAGGATACGGTTGATAGTGAGGTTTCCCAGTTCAATGTTCGAGCTAGGATTCCAGATTATGATTGATCGAGCTAGCAGGAGCTTAATGCAGTAGTGAGATAGTAAGGTTGTAAGAATAATTTCATATCAGTTGTAAATTAAATTAGTTGGGATTTGGTACGTTGTAATAAAAGTTAAGGTTGTGGCTTGTTTTCATACTTTAACCTGTTGCGATCTGTGGTTAAGTAAAGCAGGGTCCTTGCAAATAATATTTTATATACAAGTTTATATTTTGTGTATGTGTTGTGGACCCCAAACTTCTGACCCAGGTTTGGAGGGCGCCACAGGTTGGTATCAGAGCTACAGGTTATAAGTCACTGAAACAAGCCTAGATAGTCGGGATTGGGTAGAGGGTTTGGATTAGGATTGGGAAATAGAAAGATAAGCCATCGTGAGGTTGAGTGCGACTGTATAGTAGGTCCCCGGCACGATTCATGTTGCGATTCGGGATTCTTAACTCGCGACGTGATATCCAGGCAATGGCAATGGCAGATCCTGATTTTCTTACATCAACTAATCGTTTGGAGCTTTCTGTTTAAGGATCGTCATCTTCTTCCCGATTCGATTTGCGCCTTGTTCTTCCATCAGTATTAGTGGTACTACCTTCCGTTATGACAGTTGCGCCTCTCCAAGTTATTCAACACTATTCTATCATCTTTTGATATGAGACTACCTATTCAAGAACCTTTATTTGCTTCTTCTTGTTCTTTTGAACATTCAACTATGGATGTATCTTTTCTGTTTACTATACACCATATTTTATATCCTCAGTTTAAAAACCTTTCCAATAAAACAACAGCATTTGCGAGAAGGGACATGATAGCTGCAGTAAATGGTAAGTATTGAGATACAAATTGAGGTGAGAAGGAGTTTAGAAAGAAGATTTAAGTGTTCCAGAGGATAGCTGTTATCAGGTTACAAGAAGCTGTTAGTAATTAGGCCACTCATGACTAGCTTGTGAAATGTAGTAGATAAGTGTTGAAGAGAGAGAGTTAGAGGAGATTAGGGATCTAAAGATTTCTTGAAATTAATGATATTGTGATGTGATATATATTTTAACAAGATAATGTGACATTAGCTGACTTGTTGACTATTGGATAGTCTATTCCACTTAATGATTGCAGAGTGGTTAACGGGAGTACTATCAGTATGAGAGCCTTAATGTGAAGCTACGAATAAGATAACGTGCAACGACAGCGGAAGTTTTTATTGATTAAGGAAAGTAATAGACCCCAATGAAGGAGAGAAGATAAATGGAAGTGAATGGACCTTTGAGTGATCGTTCTTTAACTTGGTATTTGGTCATAAGAAGGACAACAACCAACTCATATAGTGATAATAACCAGAGGTGTGATTTTCAAAATTTTCAAAAAATTTTAACAAGTTTTCAAAAAAAAAAGATTTTTCCTCACAAAAATTTCTAAAAGCCTTTTTGAATAAAATAAGTTTTAAACCTTGGTTGTCAAATTACTACTTGAGTTTCTTGTTTGTTAAAAGACCCGGATTATCTGGAAGGATGTTGTTTCAGACTCAGTATTGTTAATTTGGAGAACGAGGTAACCTGTGATTATGAAGAAGTGGGTGCAAGTATTGTCTAATAGGATTAACAACAGAAGAAGTGTACGGAGTAACTATTCATCCAATTACTGGGATTATTAGAGTTCAAAGAATTCATTAATTAAATGGAAGCCTGAGCATGACCGAAAAAGATTGGGAAAATTTCCAGACTTTTTTAAAGGAAGAATATTGTTAATAAAATGATCACTATGTTGAATGATTCATGGTTATTCCAAATTAAAAAGAGGAAACTCAAGGTTATTTGATAAGAATGCCATTACGATCGAATTGTTAAAGTATTACATGTGTAGGTGCGACGTTACAAGTAAGAATCTACCATAATGCTTAGTTGTGAAGGCATTTTAGCATACTTCTAAAGTTGTTATACGATATAATTGGGATATGATTGATCAAACTCGAAAGATGAATACAAGTGGAATGTGGATGGTGACCAATGGTATCATTCTTGTCCTCAACATTACAGCGTATATGCCTTTTTAATTCCTAAAAATGTATGAACTCCTTTTCTTAATAAATTCTTTCTGATGTTATCTAAACGGAGGATTTTGCATTCCTTTGAAACTTAATTGTTCCCCTTGAGTTTTGTTTTCTGATTGAGATAAACAGTGTTATGATGAGACACTTGTCGGAATGACAAAGAGTCGGGTGGGACGCCACCTAATCATGTGTTGTATGCCATACGGTATGAAAGACTGGCCATCTTAAGTACTATGTGGTTGTCTCATTCATATTCAAATCATTACTTCTTCTTTCTTTTTAACTCTAAGTTTATTAAAATTATGAATCCTTCTAGTAGTTTTGTTGTACCGTCACTCTTTGCGAGAGCATTTCAAACAAAAGTCAACGTATTATACACCCAGCGGGCAAAGTCTCATTTATCTCTCATGCATGGAAAGGAAACAAGGGCATATGGTGAGAATTGTAAATCACTGGCCCTAGCTAGGGATGCATTAACAGTCAAAGGAATCTACTTCAATAAGAGATACGTCTTCGAGAACGAGAATTTGCGATACGATATTTAGAATATGGATGTGATGACGTGGAAGATTAATGCGAATACCTTATGCGTTAAAGTATTGAAAGATGTGGGAGCAACTTGATCGTATATCTTTCAAGGTTTTATTAATCAGATGAATTAACTTGTTGAATCAATTAGTTTATGACCAAAGGACTAGCAAGTTAAGAACGTGCAGTTATTGAATAAGTAAGTACCAATGGCGGAATCGATATTTCTGGCAATAAGTTGCAAAGAATTAATATCATTTGAGATAAGAGGATTTGACATTATTCTAAGGAGTGAATTAACTATTCAAGTGTGATGCCCAGGTAGACTGTCGTGATGGAAGATAGTTTTGAAGACGCCAAATGAGAACATGAAGAAGTTTAAAGGACAAAGGAAAGTAAAGAACTTGTTAAGAATGATTTAGGATTACAGTAACCAAAATATACGTGCTATGGCGATTATAAATAAGAGTCAGGAGCAAACCGAACTTGAAGATTTTATAGTCTCAAGATATGTTTCCAGATGAGTTACCAATATTTCCTTTAGATAAAGAAAATGCGTTTATGATTGATTTAGCACCTGAAATGAAGCCAGTGTCCAAAGCCCCGCACAGAATGGCACCAGATAAAATAAAGGAGTTACCAGAGCAAATGCAGGAGATAATTAGAAGAAAAAGCAACTGGACCTAGCGTACCCCCTAAAGTGCACCGGCATAATGTGTTAATAAGAAAAATGGAAGTATGAGATTATGTGTTAGCGAAAGCTCAACGAGTTTACCCTCAAGAGCAAATATCGGTTACCTCGAACCAATGATTTGTTTAATTATATGAACGAAGTAAGGCATTTTTATAAGATTGATTTAAGACTGGGTATATCACCAAGTGAAGATTGAACTTATGGACATATCAAAGATAATTTTCAGAACTCAGTACTGTGGTTATAAAATTCTAGAAATGTTAGTTGGATGGTGTTACTTAAGAAGAACCATGCAACCTATACAATGATAGCTGAGGAGTTAAAGAAGAGAGAAGCGGTATAAAAAGAGTTTACCAGGTGAAAACTTTAATGGCAGGAAGTATAATTCTTAGTATAGACAGTCAGTAAGGAGGAGACAAAAAGGGGATTCAGCAGAAAATTTAAAGATAGTATGAATGAAGAAAGACCAGAAGCACCAATAAAAGTAAGAAGTTTTATCATGGGCTAGTTATTATTGGAAATTTGTGTAAGATTTCTTGAAAATTGCAATATTTTGGATGAAGCTAACCAGGAAAAGCAAGAAGGTTATGTGAAATAGAGAAGGGTGGGGAAAGTTTTACGAAGTTAAATGAAAGAATGATTACAACACCTATTTTATCACTTTGAAAGTATTAGGGAGATTTGGTAGCTTATAGTGATACTTCTCGTAAGCGAATAGGATGTGTGTTGACGCAAAATAATAAAGTTATTGCATATGCATCCAGACAACCGAAACCTTATGAACAGAAGTACCCTACTCATAACTGGGAATTAAAAGCAACAATAATATTCGTTTGAAAGATTGGGAAATATTATAAGTATAGAGAAAGATGTGAAATATATACGGACCATAAGAGTTAAGGTATGAACTCTCGAGGAAAAGCAAATGTAGTGGCAAGAGATGAGCAAGAAGGAGAGAGAATGAACATAAAGACTGTACCAGAAGAATTATCTATGGAATTCTAGAAGTTGGAATTGGAAGTCAGAGTGCATGATCCAAAAAGGAGTAAGAATGTATAAGTATAACTTTTTAGTCGGGATTGTTAGAGAAGATAAAGAAGTGTCAGGAAGAGGTAGTAGATCAGGATATAAATCATTTAGTATGGGAAGAATAGTGCACGCAAAAAGGACGACCAAGGTATTCTTAGGTTTTCTTCTAGAACTTGGATTCCACCAGTGATGGAACTGAAGGATGAAATTTTACAGGCAGCTCATAATTTGAGGTATTCAATCCATTCAGGGAGTACCAAGATATATAGAGATTTAAAGGAAATTATAGGTGGTTAGATATGAAGTGAGGAATTGCAGAATGAATTAGCAGATGTTATATATGTCAACAGAGTTAAAGTAGAGCATCAGAGATCAAGTGGATTGCTACAGTCATTGAAAGTTCCAGAGTGGAAGTGGGAGCATATCACCATGGATTTCATAGTTGGGGTTACCAAGCACAAAAACTAATCATGATGCCATTTGGCTTATAGTGGATAGATTTACTAAGTCAGCTTAGTTTCTGCCTATAAACGAAAGATTTTCGCTCGATAAGTTGATCTATAGGTGCCTGAAGGAAAGTGTAGTTCGTCATGAAATCCCTTTGTCTATCATATCTGATCGAGATACAAGATTTAATTCAAGATTTTGGAAGAGTTTTCAAGAATGTTTAGGAACAAGATTGAATATGAGTACAGATTATCACCCACAGACGGATGGCCAAAGTGAAAGAATAATCCAGACAATATAAGACTTATTACGTGTTTGTGCTATTGATTTCAAAGGAAATTGGGGCGAGCATTTACCTCGGATAGAAATTGCTTGCAACAACAGTTATCACGCTAATTTCGGGATATCACCCTAAGAAGCCCTTTATGAACGCCAATACAGATCTCCAGTGTATTAAGACGGAGTAGTAGAGCGCAAAATACTTGGACCTGAATTAGGACAGCAGAGAAAGAAAGTTGTCGAAGTTATCCAGGAGAGATTGATAGTCGTACCAGACCGTCAAAGGAAATAAACAGATCAATCAAGGAAAGACATGGAATTCGAAGAAGGAAGCTTAGTACTACTGAAAGTATCGTCGTGGAAGGGATTAACGAGGTTTGGAAAGAAAGAAAAACCGAGACTAAGATATGTCGGACCTTTTGAAATTTTAAAGCATGTTGGCAAAATAGCTTTCGAGTTAACGTTACCTCCGCACATGGAGCACATTCATAATATTTTTCATGTATCGATGCTTAAGAAGTATAATCCAGACTTCATGTATGTAATAGAATATGAGCCGATAGAGCTTCAGGCAGATTTGTCATATGTAGAGAATCCGACAGAGATTCTAGAGGAAAGAGAGAAAGTATTAAGAAATAAAGTGGTAAAGTTAGTAAGAGTATTATGGAGAAACCCAAAGGTTGAAGAGTCAACCTGGGAGTTAGAAAGTGATATGAGAGTAAAGTGTCCTCATTTGTTTTCTTAGGAGATTCTGAGGACAGAATCCTTTTAAGGGGGGAAGGATGTAATATCCGGGATATATCGTGCAATTATTTTTGCTAATAGATAATTATTATATGTATTCAATATCTATTCTGTGAATTATTTAAGTGTTAAATGTGTTTGAATGTTTAAAAATATTATTAATTAAGTATTTCAATTTTTATATGTTCCAAATAAAATATAGATAATTTTCATATCTTCCTAATTATTTTTATTTTGATTTATGAATATATAGGAATCATATGAATTTTATAAAATCTTTTTCCGGGTATTTAAAATATATTTTATAAAAACGGGAACCAACCGACGTCATCCGTTGTTACGTTTTTAGAACCCGAAACTCTTCCGAGAACTCCTTCCTAACCTAATTGTAATATTCCGAGCATATTCCGTGTTTTGATTTTTTCGATCCGGCGTACGGTTTGTCCTGCGCGGGTCCCGGCGCAACATTTTCGATACAATATTAGTTTCGGTAAATCAATAAAACTCGTATTTTCGATAAACGGGAGCATTTTATTAAACTATTACAATTATCACTTCGTAATACGTGTAACCAGGCGCTGAGACCAAGACCGCAGTACAAATTGTACTGATTTGGATAATTATCACGAAAACCGATACCGTTTGGATCATTTTTTTTATAAATAAACGTACCGTTTTATATCTGGAATGATCCAACGGGATACTAATTTTTCGTAATTATAAATAGCCTCTACTGTATTTTATTTTGTACCGGAAATCAATTGCAAACAGTATTTACAGAGTTTTACAGAGAAAATACTATAATTATATTTTGTTCTTCGTAATCAAATACAAATTCGAAAGCGTTATTGATATCCGATTTTGGCGTACATATATTCAAAACGAAGCTACTGAAATCTAGAATCCAAATCTTCCATCAATTTCAACCCAGAAACATCAGGTGATTTCCTATTTAATTATTTATATTCGAATTTCTTGGTATTTAAATTATGAATTTTTGTACGGATGATGGTTTGAATGATTTGATGATTGTATGTTGTAGAGCTTGTTTTCCTGATCATTTTGATATATTATACTTCAAATTTGGAGTTCAATAACATATTTAATTTTGGGTTTGATTCTCGGAATTTAGAAATTAGGGTTTATATTACTTTGAATATTTTCAATTCGATTTGGGGGTTTCTTATTTCGGAATTGATAGACGTTCTAGAGGGGTGGGTTTTGTTCCCCTTGAAATTTGTAATCGATTCGTATAAGTTGTGCAAATCGACGAGGCCTGTAGAGGAGTGAGTTGTGATTTGAAGTTCTAGCCGGTGTTCTTGAAGCTTTTGGCCGGAATTTTGTTTCTAGATATCATTTGGTTTGTTTGTGGTTTGATTTGAACTGCTGACGTGATTTGGAACGAAAACCCCACCTCAATCATGTAAAACCACGCCGTTTTTGATCGAATCGGGGCTCGCCGGGGTTATTTTCCGGTCACCGGAAACTGGGTTCTTCGCGACCCGTTTCTGTTCTTGGTGACCCGGGATTCTGACCCGGTTTGACCCGGTTTTGATCCAAAAGTTCCCTAAATCAGAAGTGTTTTTGGCATTTTTGCAAGTTAGTACCTGAAGTTTCCAGAACTTTAAAAATTCCGGATTCCTGTTTTGAATTCTTTCAAATTTCGGATTTCTTTTTATAAATTATTTTTAAAATTGTTTTTAATTTGAGAAAAATCCGAAAATGATTATTTTAATTTCAAAAATCATTATTTTAATTCCAAAAATTATTTTTAATTCAAAAATAAATCCGAATTAATTATTTAATTAATTTCAGTTAATTTTTAATTGATTAATTAGTCAATTAATTCGAAAATTAATTGATTAATTGATTTAATTAATTATTAATTGATTTTAATTAATTATTTAATTAGAGTTAATTATTTAAAAATGATTTTAAAAAATTCCGAAAAATAGTTTCGAGATTTAAAATATTATTTTGAATTATTTCCAAGGCTCGATAATTATTATAAAATTGTTTCGAAGCCAGAATTGGGCAACCGAACCTTGTTTATTACTCTGAAATTGATCCAACGACCCGTTTTAATTCTGAAAAATGTTTTAAAAATCATTTTAAATACCCGAAAGCCTGTTTATGACCCGATACTTCTTTATAAATGAGATGTCATTGATTATTTGACGTGTTATGTGTTATATGTGACTTGTTGGTTGACTGTCGGTCAATATAGAAGTCTCGGGTCATAAAAGTGTATATCGAATAGAATGGTATGAGTTAAATATTAATAGATATTTATGATGCTTAGCAGAGTAAGAAAGGTGTAAGAAAGAGAAGCAGGTGATCAGAAAATAGAATTTACATGTGGAAAATACAACAAGTGATCAAAGGATAGAAGCGAGGCATAGGAGAAGCAGACGAGTGATTCTTGAATGGGGTCATTAGACAAGTACAAGTGAAGTTGAAATCGATTATGATAAGGCAAGTATTTCTAAACCTTTCTCAAGATACAATGCAAATATTTCTAAATTCTCTTGTGACATATTGTTAATACCAAAAATAGTTCTGTTTTATACTGTACACATTTTGAATCCTTCAGCCTTGAACCTGAGCCACATCATTTGATCTTTGAGCCGTAAGCCTTATTCTTTGTAAACCATTTCTTGTTAATTTACCAGATACTAAACCACACAAATAAGATACTACTCCACAAATATATATCCATCATATATACCAAACACTGGAAAAAAATTGTTTACACATACAGAAACTTTTATACTCAACCATACCTTGTGATATCAAAGTACTAAAACCTTGTAAAAACACTATTCATCTAATATCCGATTATCCTACCGGCTGGAGGCCACTTCTTTTATGTATTTTGACATACCCTTTTTGGTAACTATGAATTTTTACCATGCTCTTTTACAAATGTTTTATAGCTATTGATTATGATCTGGTTTTATTGAACTCTATTGTTTATCATATTGAAATGCATTAGAATTGGATAGTTTTCTTTGTGTGGACGAGATTCGTGGTCAGACCATATCGATAGTCAAGTTAGGCCAATGTGTGCCTTGGATCCAGTAGTTAGAGCAGTGCTGTGTGCTTTGCTCGGGGTTAGTGCGTGACTGATCAGCAGCCTAACCTTGGTTTTAAAAACTTAAAATGAATATCCAATTCTATTGACTGTTTAACAGGAAACTTGATTCCTTTGAATCACCTCGTTTATTATTGTTTAACCTCAGTTATTGATAATATGACTTGCTGAGCTAGTTAGCTCACTCTTGCGAATCTTTTTATGTATTCTACAGTTAAGAAGGATACGGTTGATAGCGAGGTTTCCCAGTTCAATGTTCGAGCTAGGATTCCAGATTATGATTGATCGAGCTAGGAGGAGCTTAAAGCAGTAGTGAGATAGTAAGGTTGTAAGTATAATTTCATATCAGTTGTAAATTAAATTAGTTGGGATTTGGTACATTGTAATAAAAGTTAAGGTTGTGGCTTGTTTTCATACTTTAACCTGTTGCGATCCGTGGTTAAGTAAAGCAGGGTCCTTGCAAATAATATTTTATATACAGGTTTATATTTTGTGTATGTGTTGTGGACCCCAAACTTCTGACCCGGGTTTGGAGGGCGCCACAGTTCTGCCTTTCCTGAAGCAATGCTACAACAACTTCTCCTCACGGTTGCAGGTGATGAAGTCTCTCATCGGCATTCTGGTTATCTATTGTGTTGTGATCTTTTTAAAAGAAAACAAGAGTGAGCAATAATGCTCAACCATAATGTATAAAACAGTTTGAAAATGACTATTAAAAAATTACTTCCATAGATTATCGTATATGGGAAGTTTGAAATCTTAGTGGTTTACATATTTTTTCCTTTTAAATAAAATTAGATATTTATGTATATCAAAAAATCTTGCCAATAATCTTTATAGTATTATATACTAAGAATAATAGATTTCTTGATGATATACACCTCTTTTCGACACAATGTCTTTGATTAACTTACTAGTATGTAAATACCTTAATGGTAAACCCAACACCTAGGCTTGGGTTACGGTATTGCATGTCAATTTCAATTAGAAGAAAAAGACATTCACTAGAGCCATCGCATACGATCATCAGTCGTATAACAGAAATCTGTAACCATTCTAGTAGTATAAGAATGACACTTTTATGTCCCGGTTTATCACCATGGCTGCATTCGTGCTATGTGCCCTATTTCGGGTATGCACACACTTCACAGGTTCCTAAGTACACATAATACCTTCTCTTGTGGTACCTTTGGTAGTCTCCTTAGTACATGTAGTACTAGAGTCTACCCCTCCTAGTCCTTTTTAAAGAAGCCTATCATGTACTTGGAACTTGAACTATATCGAAGTTCCCCGAGCGTTTTGCTCGATGATAGGCACATCTTAACTCATAGATGTATATATGTACTTTCGAGAATTTTCGAAGGAAGTACTAGGATAATCTGAGTTGGCTGTTGTCAATAGATAAATAATTAAGGGGGACTTTCTTTTGACACTATAGCCAAACTATTTAAAATATGTCGAGATAATATTTTTTGACGATCTGAAAGTACAAGAATGATTTTCTAATTCTCATAAAATATTTAGAAATAAGATTTAGGATTTTTATATCTTATTAAATTATTTAATAAATTTTTAGTAATTAAACAATAATTATTAAATAATTAAACCTCGAATAATTCTATTTTAAAAGAGTATTTGAAATAAAACTCTTCAGCTGATTATTATTTAAGTAATTAAATAAATTTTTAGTAAATATTGAATAATTGAAATTATTAATAAAGTAATCCTCGGATAATACTTCTCCTTTTAAACGAATATCTGAAATAATATTCATTATTCAAATAATTAAACATAAGTTCAGGTAACACGATCTTTGAAAATTGTTTTAAATAAATTTGAGGTTTTTAGTAATTCGAAAGAGGATATCGAGTCCCTTGGAATAAAATAAATACGGACTTTACTCGTCCAAAGGATCTCTGGAATATTTCTGGGGTTTTAATTAGTACAAACCCACCGACTCTCGGTCTATAATTTATACATCACGCTACTCACTAGCGTTAACATTTACTACATTATATACATTGTATCTCAGTCAATTTCTCTTTATAAACTTCGTAATTGCAATCATTTCAAACATGGCATTATACATAATGCAGTAAATTATTATCCACAACATAACAGTATATCGGAGTAGGGTTTGTAAACTTTCTTGGAGTCCAAGATACGTTTTCCGACTTCCACTCGTTTCGAGTTTTCTAATCAAGAAATATCATAATCTTAAATAGTAATCATAATCCCATCAATGACTATTTTACTAATAAGTATAATACCTTACAATGTTATGTCCTTAATCAACTGTAGGGGGGTGAATACAGTTTTGCAATCAATTCACAAAGCTTCAATATAATCAACAGTTTTTATATTAACAGATAAAAACTGATTACAAACGTACTCTCTCAAAAGGATGAACAAATATCTTTGAGAGCTGCTAGGTTATGCGAATGATATAACAATGTTCGCAATGCTTATAGTATGAACCTAATCTGTGCTTTATATATAGCATATCTACACACAATCAATAAGGAACGTATTTTATTACAATAAGGAAACCTATTATATTTCCATGTATGATTGCTTCTGAGATAAAGTCCTTCACCGCCTTGAATTTCTGCTTTCCTTTTCCTCCTCGAATATCTACTGAAGTGACAAATCCTGATGTCATTATTTGTTGATCATCAAGTACTGATATAAGTATTGATAACGTCACTCTTCAGTAAATACTGATATAAGTCCTAATATGAACTTCTGATAGTTTTTTGTCCATATATCATCAATTATATCTAACAATCTCCCCCAACTTATGCATTATGGAAATATATACATGTTCCAATTGATGATGTCAAAACTATCTATATACAGAGATCAAGTAAGTATATTCATTCTTAATTTAGTGAATATCAAGAAACTTCCTCAACAGATTTTCTTCCATTACATCCAAATATCATTGCATTATTTATTTATATTCTTTGAGTTCATCTGTTGATTCATCACTCTGATAGATGGCACCCCTGTGATTATGTAACTTTGAATTTCCAAGTGATAGATCATCCAGCTTCAGAAATCCAACTTTCTTTCTATCAGGATTAAAGGTAAAAAATTTAGTCCCTAGACTCATTTCTATATTGGCTCCTCCAATAGGCATATCAACAATATATTCAGATTGATCAATGTACTTTGGAATGTAGTTTGATTTGTAAGACATTCCTCTCTTCTTTAACTGTATCAGGTTCTTTATGAATGCGGACCGTATGACAGTTATAGAATTAGTTACTGTTAGGTAATGAATACAACACAGGGGGGCTGAATGTGTTTTGGATATTTTTAAGGCTTTTTGAACGTTTGTTAGTTGGTGAACAAAGCAGATTAAAATGTAGTAATATTATGTTAAAAGAAATTAAAATAGTGCACACAATATTTCAAAACTCACTTAATTTTGTATTAAAACCAAGCTAGTGTTTTGCTATAAATTTTGTATAACGACTCGTATATTTTCTATTATTTTTATTATTTTAAACGTGTAATAATTGAGTAAATAATTAAATAAAATATATATATTGGTTTATGGCAGTAGTGTGTTGTTTACTTATCTATTTATTATGATTTATTGGTGTAGAGGGTTGGAGTTGAGTAATTTATTATTAAGTCATATTGTTTTGTCTTGCGTTTACAAGCGATTTTATTACAGTTTTGAATTCATAAATATTTGGATTGTCTCGAAAATTGGTTTTATAATTTTATAATTTCAATAATTATCTTTAGGATTTTATAAAATTGAGAAATCAATATTTCATTAATTTTTTATCTTTAAATGATTTTCTGATTGTGTTTATTTGCAAAATCTATATTTAAATCCAGAATTCTTCAAAAAAAATACAAAACTCATAAGTTTATGAAGTTTATAATATTCTGAGAATTTTAAAATTATTTCAGGAATTTTTGGGATTAATTTGACCCGCGTGTTGTTTCGTTTAATTGTTCAAAAGTGGGTGTAAATTGCATTTTCAGAGATTGTTTTAAAATTTTGATATTTATGTTTCCATTAACTCCGTGATATTTATAGCATTTTAAGATTACTTTCGTAATTTTCTGGCATTGTTTAAAGTGCAACTCAGTTCGTAAATTTACAAGATTCGGGGCAACCGGGCCTTAAAGCTCGTATTTATCTTTTCAAAAACGTGTCAGTTTTTAGTTAATAAGAGGACACGTGTTTCATTCTTTTGCAACACCTGTTAAACAAAAAGGAAAGTAAATAAAATAAAAAAAATATAACACCCCCCTTTTGTTTCCCCTGTACTCGGCTCCTACAAAATCTCTTGTCTCCTCTCTGTTCTTGTTTCTTTCTCTGCTATTCTCTTTTCCTCGCCTTCATTTTCTTCCCTGTTGCTCCACTGTCCGTTCGCCACCGTTGCTTCTGATTTTCCGGTGAGCCGCCGCTGCTACTCCGGCTTGGTTGGTTCCTGTTCTTGCTGAAATATATATATATATATATGCATGATTGTATGTATATGTTTGTGTTTGTGTATATTTGTATGTGCACGTGTGTGTGAGTGAACCGCGTGTATGTGTGTGTGTGGCGCGTACGGTGGTGCATGCGGTGGCTGTGCAGTGTTGTGCGGCTGTGTTCTGTTGGGCTTTCTGTTGCCGGGCTTTGTAGTTGGGCCTTGTTATTGGGCCTCTATTGTTGGGCCGAATTCTGTAGTTGGGCTTGATTGTTATAACTTTTAATTTCTATTTCCTATTTTCTGCAGGAATTAATTTGATTAAAGATTTCGTGAAATAAATTATTTGTGCGGGAAAAATGATTTTAATAATTAGCAAAATTTATTTGGAAACCCGAAGAACTTTCGGGCACCAATAAATTTTGCCGCCGTTCGCGATGACTTTTTACGAGCGGACGGTGGATGGTGATGAATTAATTATGAGTCTTAATTTTATAAATAAATAACACGTTTTGTATAAATTATTTTTGAAAATAAATAAATATTGGTATTACTAGTTGTATCGAAATGCGAGTCGTATGGAATTATGGATTGTTGGTTGTTGTGAATATTGGCGTCGATTGTAATCGACGGGTAGGCTTATAAACAAAAACGTCGCTGCCAAAATTTTCTAAAAATTTATTTTAAATACGAGAAACGTATTATATAATATGAAGTGTATTACCCCTATTTGTATACAGACTATGTGATTATGTGATTACGTGTATAATTATTATACGAGTCGGGTTATCGGATTGGGTTATTAGTGTTCGTGGTTATCAAGCATGTCGGTGTAACTGACTAGGGTATTCTGTTATTGTAGATCCCAGTCGAGTATCGCCAGGACCAAAGTCAGCGTAAAAGTTACTTAGGGTTTCTGAAAGCGTTGCAAGGCAAGTACCCTGACCAATCTATTATGGTTCAGTACGCATGAATAGATTGTTGTTTTAATTTTGTAAAGGAACATAAACGTTTTAAGTTACGTATCCCCTGTAGTTATAAATCTTTGTTTTAAACCTGTTTTGGGGAAAAGTAACTTCGAAAGGTACCTATCTCGAATGAAAATGACTGTGAACTGGTTTTACGTGTGTTCTTAAAATGAATGGTTTTGAAATGAGATAGGTACATGTATATTAAAAACTGGATAAAATGATCAGATATGGGATACATAGGGGCCAGAGTAGGCCTATTGAGGTGGCGTAAGAGGCTAATTCGGTTGCGCATATTATATAACCGATTAGTCCAGCAGGTCGGAGACCTAGCTAGTCTCCGAGTTCCAGAACAAGTAAATGGGATGGCAGTTAGAGCCGTCTAGTGTTGATAGCCTGATCAGCTGTCTTCACATATCCGTTACGTATCTGATTTGGCTTTGTGATTCCCGTAAGGGTATAAGTAATTGATACAGTGGATTTAAAAATGTGGATATCATGCTAAAATTGGACTCTGGTACTTACACAACACACTACTACGTTTGTTTTGTTAAAAGCATGCTAGTCAGTGATATCCGGTTATCTCAGTTTTTCTTTATATACTATTGTTCGAGATGATTTATAGATTACGGATCTCATGTTGATTATAGTTCTGTTCCTATAACTATTTACATTACTGTTTTTATCATAATATTTATATGTTGGTATTGCTCAGCGATTATGCTCACCCTTGCAACCTGTTATATATATCACAGATGCCTAGAGGAAAAATCAGACCTTGGCAGAACCGTGTCTCAGCCCCTTCAGGACCCGGCTCCTCAGAGGTAGTTAATATCAGACCACATGCGGTCTAATGAGTTGCTGAATAAGTTAGTGTATGTCAGACTTTTGAATAAATGGGTTGTAATAATGTCTACCCTGGATCATACTTGAACCTGGATCGAATCTTGGTTTCAGGTCGAGTTAGTATATTTTAATAATAAGCTCGTTGTTTATATTTCTAGTAATTGTGTTTGGTGACGTCAACTCCTGACCCCGGAGTTGAGACCGTCATAGTTGGTATCAGAGCTACAGGTTCAAGTCCCTGATTCAGGTTAGGGATTGTGTCGAATAGGTATAAAACTGTGTCTTAAGGTGAGTCAGCTACTCATATAGAGGAGCAAACCTTAGAGTCAGTCGAGGGTTCTGACGGCATTACCCTGACATCTATTTCAGGATTGTCTTTCTTGTATATTTATCCTGTTGGCAGTGGCCTATTGTGATCTCTAGTTCTCCATCCCGGGAGAACCCATCAGACTCAGATAGCTCTGACTCCGAGAGGACCATGGATGTTGTAGCTGAGGAGACTTTTATGCCTCCCCCACCAGTTCCTCCCTTCGTATCGATGGATATCCCTGGACCTAGTGCCCGTCCTCGCTGTGTACGTAGGTCTGTGTCTGCTGTTAGGGACTTTCCTCCCGGTTGTGGTCCTAGTTCTTTATTTTTGAGACCTCCGGTTCCTCCATCGGCCCCTAGCGGTACCTCTTCTCCGATTCCCTACAATGTTCACCAAGCGGTGGATAGATCTTTCATTAGAGAGCAGAGCCCGGGGCTGACTGCACAACTTGACCAGATACCAGTTGGACCTTTCCAGGGCATCCCTACCTCTTCACCCGATGTGCAGGCTCGTCTGCGATCTTTGATCCAGACTGCTATTGAGAGGGCTAGATCCATTGACCGTTTTATTAGCTCAGAGCATAGGGCCATTCAGTACCAGGACCTGGTGAACTGCTTAGTGTTTGAGTTAGGTTCCATTGGTGGCAGTGGCAGTGGTTAGAGCAGGGCTGCAGTAGAGAGATACAGAGCTTAGAGTTGGCTTCCAGGAATTCTATAGTTGTTTCTTTATATATGTATATTATGTTCTGATAGTTTGTAGTAGGTGGAGGCTGCTATGATAGCCAGTTTTGTTGTGTATTCGGATTGTTTCTTTTCAGTTGGATTTCAGTTGTATCGGTTGGATTTCTGTTGGTTATTGTATAGTAGCTATTTTATTTTGTTGTTCAGTTTTATATATACTTGTGTGTTGTTATTATTGTTGTTACTATTATTGTTGCTTCTGTTGTTGGAATTTCTAGATTGTGATCATTCACTCGGGATGGATCCAATTAAACTAAGGATGAGGATAATTTCTTAGTGGCAACACTCTCCTGATACATATGTATAAACTGCTTGGAGCAATCCATTTTATTATAAACTGTTTCAGGAGATGCCACTAAAGAAGAATTCTCAACCCAATAACGGATCTGACGGGGATCCCTCCATGAGTATATTGATAGATTTATTGCATCATCAGTCTACTCAGCTGGCCCAACAGCAACAACAATTCCAGCAGCAGCAATAACAATTTCAGCAACAACAACAGCAGCTCATACAACAACAACAACAGCAAATCCAACAGTAGCAGCTGCAAATCCAGCAGCAGCATGAGATGAGGGGGACAAACCAGGTTATTAGTTTTAAGTCTTTCTAGGCAGTGAAACCCCTAGAGTTTAAAGGTGAAGTGGATCCTGTTGCTTCCAGGATATGGTTGAAGGAAATAGAGAAGGCTTTTGCACTCACCAAGGTGAGTGAGGATTTAAGGACAAATTATGCTAGTTATTTTCTGAAGAATGATTCAAACTATTGGTGGGAGTCTACGTGGGCATTAGAAGGAGAAGGTCCTATTTCATGGACCCAATTTACAGAACTGTTCTTGGAAAAATACTTTCCGGATTGTCTCCAGAGTCAGATGGAGATGGAGTTTTTGGAGTTGAAGCAAGGAGACATGAGTGTCACAGAGTACAAAGCTAAGTTTATGGAGTTGGTCTGTATAGCACCATAGTATGTGACTTCGGAAGCTCAGTGAGCGAAGCGGTTTCTGTTAGTGTTTGTGCCCTAGAGACAACACTATGATGTTTTAGTTTAAGATATAAGGATTATTAATGTTTATGTTCTATCGATTATTCTCTTTATAATTTATTAATTCTTAATTTACTGTGATATAAATGTTAGATTAATAAATGTCCTTGGAATAAGATATGTAATTCTATATCTCTAAGTACGTGACTTAGAAATGAGATTATGAGAATTGTATCAATATTCCTAAAGGTCCCTATTTGAGTATTATAATTAAGGGACAATAATCATGCATTAATACTGGTGTGTTTGTTGACTGATGATCACATCTCATTGATCATAGCTATAGTGATACTAAAGTCAAAAACACAGGCAGATGTATATGTACATGGTGCTGGACATACCCAATGTGAGATTCTACATGTGTGTTGTGTCATAAGTAATTCTCACAGTAATAATGATGTAATGGTCCTTAGACCTGAAGTCATTATATTTCTATAAGAGAATTAATATACATTGATTCCATTAAAAGTCATCCTTGACCGGGTAATGATAAAAGTGGACATTTGGTATATTATGAATTGTATGAGACATATGAATGATCTAGAAGAGATTTAACCCTCCTATTTTAGGAGTGATATTATTAACCTCTTGTGTGAGCTAGACTACAAAATGTGTGGCCACGCTCAAATGTTGATTTGATATGATAGTCTACTCATTGATCAAGCAAACCTGGATTAAACATTGATGAGGATGACACATTACATGCCTCTAGTTTAATCTATAATATGTGGTTAAAGGGATTATATTACATTGTACATTATTCACGAAAGGTTTAATCGATCACCGATTCAATTATTATTACTTGAATAACAATGATGTATTACTAGATGCCGCTCATTGTTTACGATTTTAAATTAGATTTAAAATTCGTTGCCAACGTAATAATAACCAATAGGGTCACACAATATGAATGCTTGAAGGATTATTTAATTTAAATTGGATTTAAATTATATTAAATTAATTCAAATTATTTGTAATATTAATTAAGTATGACTTAATTAATTAGATAAATATTGATATTCGAATTTGCTAATATTAATTATGAAATTTATTTGTTAAATAATTAAGTGAGACTTAATTATAATACAAATAGGAATTTTGAATTAATAATAACTTCTAATTAGTTATAATTCATTTTTCTACTCTCTATATAATATCTCTTGTGTGGCTGATTTTTTTGTGCAAAAATATTATTAAAACCCTAGCCACTAAGGGAGAAGATGGAAAGCGCAAGAAGAAACGAGTTTATGCTAGTACACATTCAATCCTTGAGTTCAAGCATTCGTGTGGATACCGATAAATTGTAGATCGCGAGAGCGGGATGTGTGGTGATTGAACAAGCTTTGGATCTCCATTAGTCAACCAATTGTTAAAGCTTTTTAAGGTAAAAAATCTGATCTACGAATTAAATATATGTTTTTTGCATGGATCTTGCGGTGGGTTTCAAAAATTCTGATTTTTTACGTTTTTAATTACTATTTTCGTTGCGTTTATGTGCTCGAAACCCAACAATGGCATCAAAGCTAATTGCGAAAAGTGTTTAATTCGTTTATGTGTTTAGTGGTTTTATGATGATAACATGTATACAATATTCCATGACTGTTATGTATGCGATTTTGTATGTTTTACATGTTATGTTTATATATGTGTATGTATATATATATTTTGAATATATGATATTCATGAGAGCTGTATAATCATATGGTGATTATATAATCTGTATATAAACTGATATATATATGTTTTGTGTTTATTTTTATTATAAGAATTGTATTTGATACGATTCTGAATCGGATGCAGCGGATTTGCTGAAATCTGGGTCTGGTGTCCGATTTTGGCGAACGAATACTCTATTTCATATGGAATCGAGCGTCTGAACGTAACTTATAGCTAAAGCTATCATCGACTGATCTGTAAGGCGTTTGACGTTGTTTAGACCCTATAATCTGCGATTTAATGTTATCAGATTTAATTTCGAATTTTCTGATTTTTTCAATATTTGGTTTTTATGATTAGATCATGATGGGTATGATATGTTAAGATCATATATGTGTTTTAACATGTTATTTTATGTTAATTGAGCATGGTGGATGGTTATGGCTTATGACTTTAGGTTAATGGTTTTGGTTTTTCAAATACGGCTTGCATGTCGTTTAATCTTGTAATTATTAAATCTCGAATGTAACTCGAGTTCTTCTTGTAAGTTCATTAGATTAGGTTTCATATTTCATTCTTGTAATGTACATGAAGACATGAAGATTTGAAGATCAAGGGTAATCCCACACGGAGGCTATCCAAGGAAGCAATACAAGAAAGAAGACATGTAATATTTAGTCGGTATTTATTTTCCACCTTAGATTGACCTAGATCTTTGTCATTAGCTTGATAAAAATTACATAGGATGAAGTCATAACCAACCATGTTTATTTATTGCACTTTACATATATATGCGCATATGATGAATTTATGTGTAGAGTAGTTTACAAAGATGCATGCTTAATTAGATTAAGGATGTATGTATTAGATACGACACCCATTTCCATGCTTTCTAAACAAGATAAAATCTGTAATGATTCAAAATTTTAAAATGAACAAACGATTATGAGATTCTCGTGTTTATGAACCACGGAATAAAATACAAATTTTCTTTGTTTCTGACATGGGGCGATTTTGTCAAAAGCGAGTTCATTGAACTTGTAAGGTTGTGGGTTTTAAGCGAGACCGTTGTGACTCCCTCACTACCTGGAAATCAAAACATTGACGAATATTGATTTAAAGTATTTTATTCAAGGAAAAATTGGGAATCTTTTTATGATGGGATCATGATCGTTTTAAAATTAACAAAACCCTAAAGTTAATATTAAGTTGATCAGATGCCTTCCAATGAGTCCAATGCGTTAACCCCTAGATCGACCAGGAGTGGGTTTGCCAAAGCGAAGTACTCCTATCTATCGTGGGAGATGTGTTAAAGTATATTGATAATTTTTGACTATTGGGATTGACTTAACTAAGTTATCACAATAGGATTGTGAACTTAGAGGCATAGAGTTTGGTGAGATTTATTATATAAATATGAACAAATGTTGTTCTACCAAGCTATCCAAGAGTTATATAGTTGATATTATTGACAAATATTGTCTACCTAAATAATCATATTTTAGGAGAAAAGCCAAAGTTGACCTAACGCATGGTGAAATAAGGATCTTGGCTCACTAGAAAGGATATATAAGATATTTTTTCTGAATTAATAGTTGGGGCTATTGATTTGATAAAAATAGTGGGAGATATATATTGTGAATATATATATGAATAATCACTTGAACTTAATTTAGTGATCGTCTGTAGACTAAGTCATTTCATGCATTTTAATATTGTAGATATCAAATGACAAATAGACTAAGTCATTTCATGCATTTTAATATTGTAGATATCAAATGACAAATAACACAAATAACTTCTCTATGTAATAGTCCTTGAGAAGGACAAGCTGACATTAAATAATTTCCTCGATTGACATGGGAACTTGAGAATTGTCCTCGGGTTCAAGAAAGTCACTCAAACCCCTCCCTTATTTCTTCTAGCTGAGAATGAAACATATGCAAAACAAAATTCTTACCAGAAGTAAATTAATTATGCAACTGATGATTCATGTCTCATGCTTGTAATTATGAGTGCTGAGCTTTAGAAGCAACAAGAGCATAATAATGCTTATGATATGATTGAGCACCTTCAAAAGATGTTTGAAGGATAGGATCGTCAGAAAGATTTGACAATAATAAGGCACCATATTTTTGTATTAATGGGAGATTCATATCCGGTTGGACCACATGTTCTAAAGGTGATAGGAATATGTACCTTGATATTTTGGGTTTCAAGAATGGTCTAGAGACTCGGGTTGATTTGATCAAACGATCTTTAAAAAACTTCTATTCTCAGTTTGTTAAGAACAAAAGGAATGAGATAGATAGAACACTCACTGAGTTGTTAAGCATGTTTAGAACTGCTGAAAATAACACGGTAAAGGCATAAATTATGTCCATATTGATGATGTACACATGGAATCCAAATGGGAAAGGAAAGTGGACAGACAAGGTGAAGATTTGATCTTATTCGGTGCAAAACTAAAGTCCAATCCCAAAGGGCTTTTGAAGCCTAATAGTGGTGTTGCTAAAGGAGATGATTGTCATTTCTGTGGAAATAACTGGATGAATGGAAGTTAAATTATCGAGCTTATTTGAAAGATCTAAAGAAGAGGACTAGAAATGGTCAAGCTTCAGGTATAGAGTTAGAATTGGAGCAAAAGTTGTTGCTCTAGTTGAAGGAACTCGATACCTAATTTTGCCTATAAGGCGAGATTGAGAACTTGATAAATTGTTATTACGTGCCTGCTTTAGCGGATACATTAAGTCAATTTCTTGTCAGGACAAGAAAGGTTTTCATTTTAATTAAATAAAAATAGTTGTTTTTTCTGTTTCAATGATAAGACTTATAATGTTGCACAATTAGTTACCAATTTATATGTTCTAAGTTGACTCAAATCAAACATTACCTCTAGCATTGTCGTTAAGCTATATTAATGAGAAACGCATTTCTGAGTTACATATAGATGAATACTTGGATAAGTTTGATTTTGAATCATACGGAAAATGCAAACTTTGTCTCACTGGAAAAATGACTAAAGCTTATTTTACCTGATCAGGTGAAAGGGCCACTGAACGATTATGACTTATACATAATGATGTATGTGGTCGAATGCGTATGATGGCACGGGGCGGCTTATACTACTTCATAACATTTACTGATAATTTCAGTAGATATGGATATGTGGTTCTTATGAAGAACAAATCCGATTCTTTTGAAATGTTTAAAGAATATAAGGCCAAAGTAGAAAAGAAAACAAGGGAAAAGTATAAAAGTTTTACGATCAGATCGGGGAGGAGAATACTTAAACCTCAATTTTAAGAGTTTCTTCAAAGAGTATGATAGTGATCATAACTTACTCTTTCTGGAACACCTCAATGGAATAGAGATTCTAAGAGGAGAAATCGTACCTTGTTGGACGTAGTGCGATCGATGATGAGTCAAACGGATCTTCCATTCAGTTTTTAGGGTTATGCTCTAGAAATGGCTGCATATACACTTAACCAAGTTCCGACTAAAGCGGTTCAAAATACTCCGTATGAGATATAGAGTGATAAATGTGATAGCATGTCATTTATGAAAATTTGGGGACGTGAAGCATTTGTAAAACATTTATCCTCTGACAAGCTTGGACCAAAATTAGATAGATGCTATTTTGTGGGATACCCAAGTGAGACTAGGGTATAGTTTTTATAATCCTTTCGAGAACAAAGTGTTTGTTGCTCGAGCCACTGTATTTTTTGAGGGAGAACTACTTTCTAAGAAAATCAGTGGGATGATAATACATCTCGATGAAGATCGAGAACCATATGATAACATTGAACCAGAGTTGGAATAAGATCAGGATGTACATCAAAATGTTGAAAGTAATCTTGTTTCGGAAGCACAGGTTATTCGTAGATCTAGTAGGATTCACCATGATTCCGGGAGAAATTATAGATTTCTTTTGACTCAAGATGGTGATGTGATGCTTACGGATAAGGATAAGCCTCACACCTACCAAGATGCTGTGAACAGTCCAGACTCTGAGAGATGGCTGGAAGCCAAGAAATCCGTGATGGAATCCATGTATCAAAATAAAGTATTGACTTTAGTTGATCCACTCGAAGGGGTAAAACCTATAGGGTGCAAATGGGATTTCAAGAAAAAAACTGTCATGGATGGTAAAGTACAGACCTATAAGGTGCGACCAGTGACAAAAGGTTTCAAAAAAAAATCATGGTATAGACTATGATGAGACTTTTTCACTTTTTACTATGGTCAAGTCCATCAGGATTTTGTTAGCAATAGTTGCTTACTTTGACTATGAGATTTGGAAAATGGATGTCAAAACTAACTTCTTATATGGGACCCTTGAACATGATGTATATATGATACAACCTGAGGGTTTTGTCATTCCAAAGTTTGCTAAGATAGTTTGTAATTGCTTCTATCTATTTATAGATTGAAGCAAACCTCAAGGAGATGAATATTCATTTTGATAAAACAGTCAAAGTGTTTGGCTTTATTCAAAATGAAGATGAACCATGTGTTTATAAGAAGGTTAGTGAGATCCATGTGAGATTCCTAGTATTATATGTAGATGACATATAACAGATATGGAATGACATACCTTCTCTATAGGCTGTTAAGACGTGGTTGAGAAATAGTTTCTTGGTGAAAGACTTAAGTGATGCTTCCTATATATATTAGGGATCAAGATCTATAGATATAGATTGAAAAGATTAATCGACCTAGTCGGAGTACATACATTGATAAAGTATTACATCATTTTATGATGCAAGAGACAAAGAAAGGATATGTTTTGATATCTCATGGGATAGTGATCTCAAAAGATAATTTCCCTCTAAATCATTAGATGATAAGGGCCGTTTGAGAAAGTTCCAGATGCGTCAGCAATTGGATCTATAATGTGTATAATGATATGTATTTGTCCTGATGTTTCGTATGCATTGAGCATGACGATCAGATACCAGTCTAATCCAGGTGAGGGTCACTTGATAGTTTTCAAGAATATTCTTAAGTACTTAAAGAGGACTAAAAATTTATTTTTGGTGTATAGAGAAGATAGGGAACTGGTTGTAAAGGGTTACACTGATACTAGTTTCTGAACCTAATTTTTGGACAAACAAGGATGATTACGAGTTTATGTCTATTTTGTGTTTTGTCTAAATGTAATTGATGTTAGCTTGAATAGTTCACAGCAAGAACATTGATGATTCTATGGAAGCCGAATATATTGATATATTTTTTGAAACAACCATGGAGACTGTTTAGGCATGTCCTTAGGCAATATCGCCTTATTAATAAGATTAATGATTAAGGAGATATAAATGTAAAGTGCATAGTAATGATAATATTGCAGACCCACTGACTACGGCTTTGTCACAGCAGAAGTACGATGGTCATACTAGTTCCATGAATATTAGATATATAGGTGATTGGCTCTAGTGCAAGTGGTACATTGTTAGTGTTTGTGCCCTAGAGAAAATACTATGATGTTTTAGTTTAAGATATTAGAATTATTAATGTTTATGTTCTATTGATTATTCTCTTTATAATTTATTAATTCTTAATTTACTGCGATATAAATGTTAGATTAATAAATGTCCTTGGAATATGATATGCAATTCTATATCTCTAAGTACATGACTTAGAAATGAGATTATGAGAATAGTATCAATATCCCTAAAGGTCCCTAGTCGAGTATTATTATTAAGGGACAATAATAATGCATTAAGACTGGTATGTTTGTTGACTGATGATCACATCTCATTGATCACAGTTATAGTAATACTAAAGTAAAAAATACAGACAGATGTATATGTACATGGTGCTGGACAGACCCAATGTGAGATTCTACATGTCTGTTGTGTCATAAGTAATTCTCACAGTGATAATGATGTAGTGGTCTTTAGACCTGAAGTCATTATATTTCTATACGAGAATTAATATACATTGATTCCATTAAAAGTCATCCTTGACCGGGTAATAAAAAAAGTTGACATTGGGTATATTATGAATCGTATGAGAAATATGAATGATCTAGAAGGGATTTAACCCTCCTATTTTAGGAGTGATATTATTGGCCTCTTGTGTGAGCTAGACTACGAAATGCGCGGCCACGCTCAAATGTTGATTTGATATGATAGTCTACTCATTGATCAAGGAAACTTGGATTAAACATTGATGAGGATGACACATTACATGCCTCTAGTTTAATCTATAATATGTGGTTAAAGGGATTATATTACATTGTACATTATTCACGAAAGGTTTAATCGATCACCGATTCAATTATTATTACCTGGGTAGCAATGATGTATTACTAGATGCCGCTCATTGTTTACGATTTTAAATTAGATTTAAAATTCATTGCCAACGTAATAATAACCTATAGGGTCACACACTAAGAATGCTTGAAGGATTATTTAATTTAAATTGGATTTAGATTATATTAAAGTAATTTGAATTATTTATAATTTTAATTAAGTATGACTCAATTAATTAGATAAATATTGATATTCGAATTTGCTAATATTAATTATGAAATTTATTTGTTAAATAATTATGTGAGACTTAATTATAATACAAATTGGAATTTTGAATTAATAATAACTCCTAATTAGTTAAGAGTTATAATTCGTTTTTCTACTCTCTATATAATATCTCTTGCGTGGCTGATTTTTTTGTGCAAGACTTTTATTAAAACCCTAGCCACTAAGGGAGAAGATGGAAAGAGCAAGAAGAAACGAGTTTGTGCTAGTACACATTCAATCCTTGAGTTCAAGCATTCGTGTGGATACCGATAGAGCGTAGATCGCGAGAGCGGGATGCGTGGTGATTGAACAAGCTTTGGATCTCCATTAGTAAACCAATTGGTAAAGCTTCTTAAGGTAAATAATCTGATCTACGAATTAAATATATGTTTTTCGCGTGAATCCTGTGGTGGGTTTCGAAAATTGTGATTTTTTATATTTTTAATTACTATTTCCGTTGCATTTATGTGCTCGAAACCCAACAGTTTCTGAGGCGCCCTCCAAACCCGGGTCAGAAGTTTGGGGACCACACCACACATAATGTACATACACCTGTATAAGAAATATTATTTATAATGACCCTGCTTCACAAAACCATGGATCGCAACAGGTTAAAATATGAAAACAAGCCACAACCTTAACTTTTATTACAACGTACCAAATCCCAACTAATTTAACTTACAATTGATAATACAATCATTCTTACAATCTAACTATCTCTATACCGCATGAAGCTTCTGCTAGCTTGATCCAACTCACTGGAACCTTAGCCCGCACTTTGGACTGAGGAACTTCACTATCATCCTCATTCTTTTTCAACTGTAAAATATATAAAAGAATCGCAAGGGTGAGTTAACTAGCTCAACAAGTCATAATAGTGATAACTGAGGTTAAACAATGATCAAATGAGATGATTCAAGGAGTCAAGTTGCTTTTTAACTCATCATTAGAATTGGATATTCATTTTAAGTTTTAAAAACCAAGGTTAGGCTGCTGATCAGTCACGCACTAACCCCGAGCAAGCACACATCACTGCTCTAATTACTGGATCCAAGGCACACATTGGCCTAACTTGACCAATGGTATGGTCTGACCACGAATCTGGTCCACATATATAAAAAAAAAACTATCCAATCCTAAAGCAGTTCAATATGATAAGCGATATAATTCAATAGAACCAGTTCATAATCAACGATAGTTAAACACTTGAATTAAAGCATAAGGAAACTTATGGATATCTCAAAGGGATTTCAGGGTATGTATAAGAATCGGTTTTCAATTTGTACCAGCATCCGGTATTAGATCAGAAATGATTTTTTTAAAGTATAGTTCTTTGATGTTATAAAAAAATGGTTGCAGTATAAAAGTTTCTGTGTTTTCAAACAATTTTGTTTCAGTGTTTTGTGTTCGGTGGTTATACCTTTGGGGAGTAGTATCATATTGGTGTGATTAGATATCTGCGGATCAACAAAGGATGGTTTACAAAGAATAAGGCTTACGGCTCAAGATCAAGAAAGAATCAGGGTTCAAGGGTAAGTAGTTTAAAACACTTGCATTATAAAACAAGAGTTATGTTTAATAATAGCAACATGTTATGAAACAGTTCGAAAACATTGGTAATATGTCTTGAAGAAAAGTTCAAAAATACTTGCCTTACAAGGCTTTACAACTATTACTGATCAACTCTGAGCCGACTCTGCTACTCAGGCTCTAACTTCCAACCACTAGATCCCATTGGATTCGACTTTGACACTCAGGTCTTTCTGTTGAAACTCTACTGAGCTCGTCAACTGACCACTAGGTTATCTTTAGTCCAACATCCACTTTCAAATTCCCGACTATAACCTAAAGGGTCGAAATACCCTACGTTAGACGTCTAGGTATGCTTGATATATCCTCAATACTAATTTTTACTTAATGATATTCGAACCTGACTCGTAATTATATGGATTATTATAATATAACAACACACCCAACAGTCAGGGTTCATATTCTCGAGAAATCGGTTTGGTGTTCGCTTTCCGAAAATATGTATACTTGTAATTTCACAAAATCAGGGTTATGGATTTTAGTAAATTATTTCATCATATCGTGCAATCAAGTTCCATATAGATCACAGATATATATCTATATAACCATTCGACGTCTCGATAATCGTCGGATACGCTCCCGTATTTTCGTAGGTGAATTTCCCAGAAATCGGGCAGCATCTCTTTTGTTTATCGGACTACCCGTCGAAACGATTCGACGTCAAACCAATCAACAATACAACAATCACAACTCCCGTCAACTCAAATTCATAACCCAATCACAATTAAATACGCAATCCAAGTCTCAATACAAAATCCAAGTCTCAATACAAACTCTAAATATCGGATAAATATTTCTTGAACTAAATTAGTATTTTAAAATTTTAGGACTCAGAATAAACATCACGGTCCACCGTCGGCTCGCCGAGGCTCATCGCCGACGGCGATAAAATTCACGGGTTTCCGTTTATTACGGACGTCCGACACGAGTTCCATCGATTATTTATTATAATTTTCTACACAAATATTATTTCACAAAACATCAATCAATTATTATTTTTCCTGCAAAGAAAATAAATTAAGAATTTAATCAAAATATTCGAAGCAAGGTAGCACAGACCTGCGTGCTAAGCACGCGCCACCATAACCAACACACACACACACTGCTTTACACACATACACACTCACACACAGCGCATACACTAAATACACATATATACACACGGCGTATGTATATACATACGAAAATAACAGGAAGCCAAGAATAGCAGGAAACCAAGTCGGAGTAAAACCGGGAACAAACCGGAAAACAAGGTCCACGGCGGCAACCTGAACAAATAGCCGGTAAACAAACCGGTGATGGAACTGGGAAGCAGAAAAGAAAAAGAACGGAGAGAAGAGATTAAAAGAGAGGAGAGGCGAGAGGATGAGGACAGCCCCCCCACCTGTGTTTTCTATCTCCTTCCCCCTGTTTCTTTCTTTTCCTTTTTTTATATAATTGTTGTACAAATCGTTGCAGTACACCTGATTGTACAGTTTGTAGTACAGTAACTGTTTATTCAAACACATATTATTGGATAATTACAAAAATTCTGAGACCCGATTATCTCTAAATTCGAATTTAACGAACCGAGGTGCACGTAAAATAACTTCAGAAAATTACGAAAATCGCCTTAAAAGGTAACAAATATCCCGAAGTTTATAAAATAAAATTTCTCTAATTTTTAAAGCATTTTTGAAACGCAACTCGTATCTGTATTTCATGATTAACGAACCGAGCTATTCTTAAAATAAATTCTAAAATTCACGAAAATAGTCTTAAAATATTAGAAATACCCCGAAGTAAATGAAAATGAAATTTTTGAAATTTTAAAATAATTTCTAAAACGCACTTTATATCCGCTTTTAAAAAATAACCGAAACAACGTGCGGGTGAGATTAATCCCGAAAATTTCCAAAATAATTTTAAAATTCCCGGAATATTCCAAACTTAAATAAATATGAGTTTCATAATTTTTTTGAAGAATTTTGGAATTAAATATGGATTTTACAAATAAAAGCATTCAGAAAATCATTTAAAGATAAATAATTAATAAAATATTGATTTCTCAATTTTATAAAATCCTAAAAATAATTATTGTAATTATAAAATCATAAAAAAAAATTTAGAAACATTCCCAATATTTATGCAAATAAATTTGCACTAAATTCACTTTTGAAAGTGAAAACAATTCAATACGATCCCATAATTAATCGCGCGGACAACCCGGTACACTATAAATCACATATGGATAATAATCAAACAACACATAGTGATCAACACCAACACACATATCTTATTTATTTAATAATTTCCATAATTGCACAATTAAATAATTCAAAAAGAATACATGAGTCGTTATATCCTTCCCCCCTTAAAAAAGATTTTATCCTCAGAATCTGGTTTAGTTACACAAGTGAGGATATTTGTCAAGCATATCTGACTCTAATTTCTAAGTAGACCCTTTTACTTGAGGGTTCAAACGTACTCATAATAGGTATGCATTCATTTCCAAGGACTTGCCTTTAACGATCAAGAATTTGGATTGATCACTATATGCTGAATAACTTGGACAAGAGCTTCATTGGCTTCTGATCAATCACTTAATTCAAACTCAATACTTATCACTTTACCATTGACAGGTAAACTACATTAGGTGTACATACAGGTGTAATGGTCATATCATTTATGAATAACTTTATCTATATTTATCAATACCTCGAATGGTTTACTAATTTTAGGACTTAACCTATCCCTTCTACTTAGACTTATCCAGTTTCTTATAAGACGACCCTTTTACTAACACTACTGGTCCTATTTCTATATTCATATTTTTCCTCAATATAATTTCGTCTTCTTTCTTTGTCTACTCCGAGCTGCTGTAACCAATAGCACTACGCTCTTAGTGTATAGAATTAACTTATAATTTAACAACTTCCTTTCTCTCACTTTATCTCAATAAAAATGGGAACTTACACTCGGGTTCGCATGAAGCTTGGTAAAGTAGCATTCCAAAGCTGACATCGATGATAAATGATCATTTCAGTGTTTTCTTAAAACTCAACCTCTCAACATATCTTACATTTTCTCAATCACTTCCATACTTTGACTTTCCGTTTATGGATGATAGGCGGTGCTCATTTTCAACTTGGTTTCCAAACATTTGAACATCTCTTACTCTTTTCCATCAGTTAAGGCTAAAAATTAATCTCATATTTTCATGTACTGTTATTTCTAAATATTTGAACTTCAGATTTTACCCTGTTCAATTCGTTTATTAACTCCTTGGTGGTCTTAATTACATCCAATCCTTTCTGTCGGCCTAAAACATTCGTTACCATACAGTTTTGCTTAGGTGGTTGTTAATGGATTAATTCAGAAGCTTTTGTTAACCTTAGTCAAAATTTCATTCTTGAAGATTCAACGTATAGTTGCTTTTCTTCCCATTTTTGGAGAAAATCTTTGGGCATCCCACGCAGACTTCCTTATTTCTTGAGTAGTTGGGGATGTTATCAATAAATACAGTTTGCTTATCCAAGTACACCTTATACACCACGTTCCTTGATTCCTTATAGCCACCTGATACACTCGTTATTTCACATAATTTCACCAGAGCGTGCAATGCTCTTAACTCACTTTAATCGTAATCTCTGATATTTTCTCGAATTAGGTCTCGTAGGAAATTAATTTTTTTTATAGGGGTCACTTATTTTTATTCATTGTTTTGCTAAACTCCCACTTCACAATTCGTCTCTTGTAAAGTCACTTCCTGGATCTGCTTTATCCACTAGGCGTTCCAATACTTCGTCTTAACTCTTTGACATGTCCAACACCTCCTGATTTATCTTGAAATTTCCTTCTTATACTCGGTTATCACTATTTTTTTTATTTAAATTTCCATATATCTTGGCATCTCTTCCATAACTTAAATATTTAATGTTGTGAATTCCCCATGGGATCTCATTTCTTAATTCTTCTACTCATAGCATCCAAGTGCTGGAAGAAAATCTGGAGATATCGTGATCGTCCTCCCGAGCGCATAAATTTCCTTTTTCTAACTACTAACATCATGATCCCTTATCTTATCTTGACATTTTATCTTTCCCTTCACAACTTCCACTGAAAGGTCACACTATCTATCTTTCTTCCTTTTGGATTATGAACTTTAGCTTCCAATTCCAACTTCGAGAATCCTATAGTTAATCCTTCTAATGTAGTTTCTATATCCGTTTTCTCTTTATCGCTTGCCACTACATTTATTTTTCTCTTGAATACTTACTTCAAACTCCTATGGTCCGTATAAATCCTACACCTTTCCCCATACATATCATGTTTCTCAATCATTCAAAGCGAATATAATTACTGCTAGTCCTCATTTTGAGTAGAATACTTCTGCTCATAAGGTTTCGGTTGTCTGGGTGTATATACAATAACTTTATTATACCACATCAACACACATCCTATTCCCTTATGAGAAGCATTACTATAAACTACCAAATCTCCTTGATACCTTCAAAGTGATAAAGCAGGTACTATAACCATTCCTTCATTTAACTCTACAAAACTTTCTTCACCCTTCTCCATTCCATACTTATTTATTGCTTTTCCAAATTATATTCGTCAAAGGTATTGCAATTTTTAAGAAATCTTGTACAAATTTTTAGTATAGCCGGTCCATGGTAAAATTTCTTACATTTGTTGGTGCTTTTGGCCTTTCTTTATTCATGGTGACTTTAATTTCTACTGAACCTCCTTTAATCTCCTCCTTACCAATTATTTACGCTTCCTATCATCAAAACTTTCACCTTGCAACTTTACATACAACTTCTTTCTTTTCCGACTCCTCCGTTGTCATTAAATACTTCGCATGGTTCTCCATTGACTTTAAGTGACACAAATACAACCTATTCAGATATTCCTTAAAGATTCTGTCCATTAAGTTCAATTATCACGGATACATTAGTTGATCCAAATGACAATACGAGAATAGTACTTAGTTCTGAAAATTATCTTTAATATATCCATAGGTTTAATCTTCAGTTGGTGAAATACCAAGTCTTAAATCAATCGCATAAAAGTACTTTGCTTCTTTCGTTTGGTCAAACAAATCATTGGGTCGAGGTAACAGATACTTGCTCTTGATAGTAAACTTGTTGAGCTTTCGCTGGTTGACGCATAATCTCATACTTCCATCTTCCTTATGAACAATTAGTACCGGTGCACCTTATGGGGTACACTAGGTCTAATCGCTCCTTCTTCTAACATCTCCTGCATCTGTTTTGCTAATTTCCTTACTTTAACTGGTGCCATTTTGTGGAAGGCCTTGGTCACTGGCTTCGTTTCAGGTGCTAAGTTAATCGCGAGCTTCATTTCCCTATCTGGAGAAAATTTTGGTAATTCGTCTGGAAATATATCTTGAAACTATAAAATCTTCAAATTCTGTTTACTCCTGACTTCTATTCATAGTCACCATAGTGCTTACCTCTTGGTCACCGTAATTTCTTAGCTTACATCATCGTTAACAAATTCTTTACCTTCTTTCATCCTCTGAACCTTACCACCTTCTCATTTGGCGTCCTCAGAACTATCTTTTCATCACGACGATCTACTGGGCATCACGCTTAAATAGTTAATTTATTCCTTAGAATAATATCAAATCCTCACAAACTTATTGTCAAAAATCTCACTTTCACCATTGGTACTCACTTACTTAACAAATATACGTTCTTGAATTTGCTAGTCTTTTAATCATAATCTTACGAATTTAATGAGGTAAATCATCTTATCAACAATGCCTTAGGGAATAAACAATCAAGTTGCTTCCACCTCTTCCAATACTTTAACGCATAAGGTATTCACCATAATCATCCATGTCATCACGTCCTTATTCTAAATAACATATTTCACAGGAAAATTACATATTCTCGTTCTCGAAAACGTATTCCTTATTGGAGTAGATTCCCTTGGCTCTCAGTGGATCCTTCTCTGGGGCTAGTGATTGTAATCCTTGCCATATGCCCCGGTTTCCCTCCCATGCCTAAGAGGTAGCAGGAACTTTGTCCGCTTGATGCATAATACGTTGACTTCTGTTCAAAAAAACTCTTGCAAAGAATGAAAATACAATGAAGCAACTAGGATTCACAAGTCAACAAAAATTAGAGTTGAAAAGAAAGAAGAAACAAGAATTTGAATATGAATGGGACAACCACATTGGTACTTAAGATGGCCAGTCTTTCGTACCATATGGCATACATAACATGATTAGGTGGCGTCCCACCCGACTCTTCGTCATCTTGATAAAGCGTCTCACCATAACACTGTTTGTCCCAATCAGAGAGCAAAACTTGAGGAAACAATTAAATTTGAAAGGAATGCAATATCCTCCTTTTCGATATCATAGCAAAGAGTCTATTTAAGAAAAGAAGTTCATACATTTTTAGGAATTGAATAGGAATATATGTTGTAATATTGAAGGCAAGAACGATACCATTGGTCACCCTCCACATTTCATTTGTATTCATCTTTCAAGCTCATTCGATCATATCCCAATTGTGTCATATAACAACTTTTAGAAAGTCCGCTGAAATGTCTTTGCAAACCAAGCATTATAATGAATTTTTACTTGCTAAGTTTTGTGTCTTTAACATCGCACTTACACGTATAATATCTTAACAATTCGATCATAATGGCGTTCCTACTAGGTAACTTCGAGATTCCTCTTTTAATTTAGAATAACCACGTACCATTCGACATAACGATCCTTTTGTTAATAATATTCTGCTTTTAGAGAGGCCTGGAAATTTTTCCAATCTTCTTCGATCATGCTCCGGCTTCTGTTGAATCAATGAATTTTTAGAACTCTGATAGTCCTAGTAATTGAATGTATAGTTATTCCATACGCTGATTATGTTATAAATTTTATCAAACAATACATGCACTTTACTGTTAAGAATAATCAACTTCTTCATAATCATAGGTTACTTCGTTCTCGGAATTAGCAATACTAAGTCTGAAGCAGCATCCTTCCAGGTAATCCGGCTTTCGAACAAACAAGAAACTCAAATAGTAACTTGACAACCAATGTTTAAAAATCATTTTATTCAAAAAGGCTTTTAGAAATTTGTAAGGGAAAATCTTTTTCGAAAACTTGTTTAAAAAGTTTGGAAAATCACAAACCTGGTTGTCCTTACTATATGAGTTAGTTGTTGTCCTTCCGACCTATAACAAGATACCATATTAAAGAAATAATTACATAAAAATTTATTCACTCCAATCTACCTTTTCTCCTTTATCGGGTCCATTTACCTTCCTTAATCGACGAAAACTTCAATTATCGTTGCATGTTATCTTATTTGTAGCTTCGCGTCAAAGCTTCCATACTGGTAATACTCCCGACATTACCGTTGCAGTAGTTAAGTAAAACAGGCTATCCAATAGTCAATAAGTCTATTTCATAGAACAAAGTTTGCTCGTATCACATCACATTACTACTTTACATATCGCATTTATCATATCATCATCATTTAATTTCACAAAAATCCCAGGTTTATACTTTTCTCTCTTACTCTTTCGAAAATTCATCTAGTTCATCCCATACTTATTCACGGGTGGCTTAGTCACTAAGGGCTTCTTTTAACCCGATAACAGCTATCCTCTGAAACACTTAAATCTCCTCTCCAAACTTCATCTCACCTCTATTTATAACTCAAGCACTCACCATTTACTGTAGCTCTCGAATCCATCCTCGTAGGTACAATCGCTTCATAGGACAAGTTCTAAACTGGGGGTATAGAACAGGATGTAGGGTAAACTAAAAAGATACGCTCACAGCCAAATGTCCAGTGAAAGAAGAATAAACAGATGGAGGTTTTTGATTAGGTAATCTCATATCAAAAGGTGGAAAAGTAGCGTAGAGTAGCTTGAAGAAGTGCAACCGTTATAACAGAAGGTAGTGCCATTAATACCGGTGGAGGAACAAGGTGCAATTCCAATCTGAGAGAAGATGACGATCCTCGAACGAAAAACTCCAAATGATCAAATGACACCAGAAAATCAAGATCTACCATTGCCGTTGTCTGGAATTCACGTCGCAAGATGAGAATCCTGAATCGTAACACGAACCGTGCCGAAGACTTACTAGATAGTCGCACTCATCTTCACAACGTCTTATCTTTCTCTTTCCTATTCCTAATCCTAACCCTCTACCCAATCCTGACAATCCAGGCTTGTTTCAGTGACTTATAACCTGTAGCTCTGATACCAACCTGTGGCACCCTACAAACCCGGGTCAGAAGTTTGGGGTCCACACCACACATAATATACATACACCTGTATAAGAAATATTATTTATAATGACCCTGCTTCACAAAACCACGTATCGCAATAGGTTAAAGTATGAAAACAGGCCACAACCTTAACTTTTATTACAACGTACCAAATCCCAACTAATTTAACTTACAATTGATAATACAATCATTCTTACAATCTGACTATCTCTATACCGCATGAAGCTTCTGCTAGCTTGATCCAACTCACTGGAACCTTAGCCCGCACTTTGGACTGAGGAACTTCACTATCATCTTCATTCTTTTCAACTGTAAAATATATAAAAGAATCGCAAGGGTGAGCTAACTAGCTCAGCAAGTCATACTAGTGAAAAACTGAGGTTAAACAATGATCAAATGAGATGATTCAAGGAGTCAAGTTGCTTTTTAACTCATCATTAGAATTGGATATTCATTTTAAGTTTTAAAAACCAAGGTTAGGCTGCTGATCAGTCACGCACTAACCCCGAGCAAGCACACAGCACTGCTCTAATTACTGGATCTAAGGCACACATTGGCCTAACTTGACCATTGGTATGGTCTGACCATGAATCTGGTCCACATATATAAAAAAAGCTATCCAATCCTAAAGCAGTTCAATATGATAAACGATATAATTCAATAGAACCGGTTCATAATCAACGATAGTTAAACACTTGAAATAAAGCATAAGGAAACTTATGGATATCTCAAGGGGATTTCAGGGTATGTATAAGAATCGGTTTTCAATTTGTACCAGCATCCGGTATTAGGTCAGAAATGATTTTTTTAAAGTATAGTTCTTTGATGT
This sequence comes from Apium graveolens, assembly GCF_009905375.1. Taxonomy (NCBI): domain Eukaryota; kingdom Viridiplantae; phylum Streptophyta; class Magnoliopsida; order Apiales; family Apiaceae; genus Apium; species Apium graveolens. The sequence goes on from NC_133654.1 coordinate 106,467,469, forward strand.
TATAAAAAAATGGTTGCAGTATAAAAGTTTCTGTGTTTTCAAACAATTTTGTTTCGGTGTTTGGTGTTCGGTGGTTATACCTTTGGGGAGTAGTATCATATTGGTGTGATTTGATATCTGCGGATCAACAAAGGATGGTTTACAAAGAATAAGGCTTACGGCTCAAGATCAAGAAAGAATCAGGGTTCAAGGGTAAGTAGTTTAAAACACTTGCATTATAAAACACGATTTATGTTTAATAATAGCAACATGTTATGAAACAGTTCGAAAACATTGGTTATATGTCTTGAAGAAAAGTTCAGAATTACTTGCCTTACAAGGCTTTACAACTATTACTGATCAACTCTGAGCCGACTCTGCTAATCAGGCTCTAACTTCCAACCACTAGATCCCATTGGATTCGACTTTGACACTCAGGTCTTTCTGTTGAAACTCTACTGAGCTCGTCAACTGACCACTAGGTTATCTTTAGTCCAGCGTCCACTTTCAGGTTCCCGACTATAACCTACAGGGTCGAAATACCCTACGTTAGACGTCTAGGTGTGCTTGACATATCCTCAATACTAATTTTTACTCAACGATATTCAAACACGACTCGTAATTATATGGATTATTATAATATAACAACACACCCAACAGTCAGGGTTCACATTCTCGAGAAATCGGTTTGGTGTTCGCTTTTCGAAAATATGTATACTTGTAATTTCACAAAATCAGGGTTATGGATTTTAGCAAATTATTTCATCACATCGTGCAATCAAGTTCCATATAGATCACAGATATATATCTATATAACCATTTGACGTCCCGATAATCGTCGGATACGCTCCTGTATTTTCGTAGGTTAATTTCCCGGAAATCGGGCAGCGTCTCTTTTGTTTATCGGACTACCCGTCGAAACGATTCGACGTCAAACCAATCAACAATACAACAATCACAACTCCCGTCAACTCAAATTCATAACCCAATCACAATTAAATACGCAATCCAAGTCTCAATACAAAATCCAAGTCTCAATACAAACTCTAAATATCGGATAAATATTTCTCGAACTAAATTAGTATTTTAGAATTTTAGGACTCGGAATAAACATCACGGTCCACCGTCGGCTCGCCGAGGCTCATCGCCGACGGCGATAAAATTCGCGGGTTTCCGTTTATTACGGACGTCCGACACGAATTCCATCGATTATTTATTATAATTTTCTACACAAATATTATTTCAAAAAACATCAATCAATTATTATTTTTCCTGCAAAGAAAATAAATTAAGAATTTAATCAAAATATTCGAACCAAGGTAGCACAGACCCGCGTGCTAAGCACGCGCCACCATAACCAACACACACACACTGCTTTACACACATACATACTCACACACAGCGCACACACTAAACACACATATATACACACGACGTATGTATATACATACGAAAATAACAGGAAGCCAAGAATAGCAGAAAACTAAGTCGGAGTAAAACTGGGAACAAACCGGAAAACAAGGTCCACGACGGCAACCTGAACAAACTGCCGGTAAACAAACCGGTGATGGAACAGGGAAGCAGAAAAGAAAAAGAACGGAGAGAAGAGATTAAAAGAGAGGAGAGGCGAGAGGATGAGGACAGCCCCCCCCCCACCTATGTTTTCTATCTCCTTCCCCCTATTTCTTTCTTTTCCTTTTTTTTTATAATTGCTGTACAAATCGTTGCAATACACTTGATAGTACAGTTTGTAGTACAGTAACTGTTTATTCAAACACATATTATTGGATAATTACAAAAATTCTGAGACCCGATTTATCTCTAAATTTGAATTTAACGAACTGAGGTGCACGTAAAATAACTTCAGAAAATTACGAAAATTGCCTTAAAAAGTTAAAGATATCCCGAAGTTTATAAAATAAAATTTCTCTAATTTTTAAAGCATTTTTGAAACGCAACTCGTATCCGTATTTCACGATTAACGAACCGAGCTGTTCTTAAAACAAATTCTAAAATTCGCGAAAATAGTCTTAAAATATTAGAAATACCCCGAAGTAAATGAAAACAAAATTTTTGAAATTTTAAAATAATTTTTAAACGCACTTTATATCCGCTTTTAAAAAAAACCGAAACAACGTGCGGGTGAGATTAATCCCGAAAATTTTCAAAATAATTTTAAAATTCCCGGAATATTCCAAACTTAAATAAATATGAGTTTCATAATTTTTTTGAAGAATTTTGGAATTAAATATGGATTTTACAAATAAAAGCATTCAGAAAATCATTTAAAGATAAATAATTAATAAAATATTGATTTCTCAATTTTATAAAATCATAAAAATAATTATTGTAATTATAAAATCATAAAAAAAAATTTAGAAATATTCCCAATATTTATGCAAATAAATTTGCACTAAATTCACTTTTGAAAGTGAAAACAATTCAATACGATCACATAATTAATCGCGCAGACAACCCGGTACACTATAAATCACATATGGATAATAATCAAATAACACATAGTGATCAACACCAACACACATATCTTATTTATTTAATAATTTCCATAATTACACAATTAAATAATTCAAAAAAAATACACGAGTCGTTATAGTTTCAACCAGGGTTGAAGCCAGAGATAAGGAGTGGAGTTGTAGCCTTACAACTCAAGACATATACTTCGATAGTTTTGGCTGACTTAGTGATAGAAAATGTCTAGAGATTAGCTGCTAAGGAGCAGTGTGAGAAGAAAAGGAAGTTTGAAAGTGGACCTGCTAGGTCAGAGTTAGGAGGAGTAAGTCAGAAGTTTCAGCGTCGGTTTGGAAAGAATAAGGATAGGAAGTTCAGGAGAAAGAATTTCCCCCAGACTAGGCCTAGTACTACTTCAGTTAGTTCTACCCCGACAAGGTTTAGCAAGCCCGTGATCGACTGCAAGACATGCGGAAAGAAGCATAGTGGTTAGTGTAAGGAAAACGTCAACTATTTCAAGTATGGCCAGAAGGGTCATTATTCCTCGGAGTGCAAGTCTGAGACCCAAGGAGTAACTTGTTTTAGTTGCGTAAAAGTGGGGCATATTGCTAGGAATTGAAAATCAGCAAGGTAGTGTTTGAAGGAGCGTGTCCCAATGACCAGCAACCAGTATATCTAGAGCTAGAACCTTTAAGATGACCAAGAAATCTCCAGCTCATGATTCTGATGTAGTGGCATGTACGCTTTCTCTTAATTCCATACATGTTAACATTTTATTTGATTTGGGAGCGTCCAAATCTTTTATATCCATGAACTGTGTGAATAAAATGCAATTAATGTTGGAAGACCTAGATGAACCTTTGACCATAGAGGTGGCTAATAAGGATAAAGTGCTCGTAAGTCAATTATGTCCTAAGTGCTCCATAGAGATTTCAGGATATATTTTCCCTGCCAACCTAATACCTTTTGAGTTAGGAGAATTCGATGTTATTCTAGGCATGGATTGGTTGTCTCTGTACAAGGCAAATATTGACTGCAGGAAGAAGAGATTTGTTATATATACTACAGATAATAAAAGGATCAGCTATCAAGGACAGAGGCAGGACAAGAAGTTTCTTTCAGTATTACAAGCAAAGAAATTGTTGCGGTAAGGATGTGAAGCATATTTGGCTCATGTGGTGGATACGAAGAAAGAGACCCCTACATTGGATGAGATTCCTATTGTAAGAGAATTTCCCGACGTCTTTCCAAAAGAATTGTCAGGATTACCACATGATCGATAGATAGAGTTCTCCATTGATTTGATACCATGAGCCGAACCAGTTTCTAAAGCTCCATATAGAATGGCTCCAGTGGAAATGAAGGAATTGGCCAAGCAACTTCAGGAACTATTGGATAAGGGAGTTATTCGACCCAGTTTTTGTCCGCTGGGTACCCCAGTATTATTCGTAAAGAAAAAGGATAGAAGTATGCAGTTATGTATTGACTATAGGGAGCTGAACAAGTTGACAATAAAGAACAAGTATCCTTTGCCACACATCGATGATCTGTTTGATCAGCTTAAGGGGGCATGTTATTTTTCAAAGATTGAATTAAGGTCTGGCTACCATCAACTAAAGATAAAGCCCAAAGATATTCCCAAGACTACATTAAGAACATGGTATGGCCATTACGAGTTCTTAGTGATGTCGTTTGGATTGACCAATGTACCAACAACTTTTATGGATTTAATGAGTGGGGTATATAAGGAGTACTTGGATAAGTTTATTATTGTATTTATTGATGAGATCCTCATATATTCAAAGACTCCAGAATATCACGTAACGCATCTACGGATTGCCCTTCAGAAGTTGAGAGAAAAGCAATTGTATGCAAAGTTTTCCAAGTGTTAATTTTTATTCGCAGAAGTACAGTTTCATGGACATGTGGTTAGTAAGGAGGGTATCAAGGAAGACCCTGTAAAGATTGACGCCGTATCCAAGTGGGAGCAACCGAAGACTCCAACGGAAATAAGAAGTTTTCTCCGACTAGCAGGATATTACCGAAGGTTTGTAAAGGATTTCTCTAAGATTGCATCCCCATTAACCAAGTTAACTAGGAAGAATGAGAAGTTCATTTGGACGGAAAAGTGTGAAGAAAGTTTCCAAGAATTAAAAAGGAGGTTAGTGACAGCTCCAGTACTAGCATTGCCAGATGAGACGGGAAACTTTGTGATTTATACTGACGCTTCTTTGAAAGTTTTAGGTTGTGTATTGATGCAACAAGATAAATTTATCGCCTATGCCTCTAGACAATTAAAGCCTCACGAGCAGAAGTATCCAGTCCATGACCTGGAGCTGGAAGCTATAGTATTTACTCTGAAATTGTGGAGACATTACTTGTATGGGGAGAAGTGTGATATTTACACGGATCATAAGAGCCTGAAGTACATATTCACACAGAAAGATTTGAACATGAGACATAGAAGGTGGTTGGAATTGATCAAGGACTACGATTATTCAATTAATTATCACCCAAGCAAAGCCAATGTGGTGGTTGATGCCTTGAGCATAAAAGAGAAGCTAAATGTGGTTCAGATTGCAGATGAGCTATCACGAGTACCAAGTGTGTAAGGCATATGTCATAGCCTATTTGTATATTCGAGGATTTAACTCAACTCAAATAAGAATGTAATAAGTAAATAGTGGATCTACCGTCAAAGAGATCTCGCTAAGTAATATCTGTCAAAGGATTCAGAAACAAGGTTCATCTACAGACTTGAGGAATTAATTCACTGGAAGAAGTTCAAGAAATTGATCATGCCTCAGTGATATAAATCAAGATTGTGGATTTAATCAAGTGACAGAGATCTCGTCAGGATATCAGATAATTACAAGGATTTAATCTGAAGAAAATCAAAGTGTCAAAATCAAGACATGAAGAAACGTCACGGAAGTTAGTCACTCATGAACCAGACAGTACATCGAGTGTCAACATTGAAGTGGTGGAATTGATTCATATATTTCAGTGATTTTCAGAAGATATACAGAAGAATAGATGCTGCTCAAGATTAGTATTAATTCTCCATTAATTAATTAAGTCATATAATTTAATTAAGAAAATAAATTATATCTGCAAAGATTAATTTATTTGATTAATTAAATTAATTGATTAATTAATTCTGAATTAATATTAAGAATTTTCAGAATTTAAATTGGTTTAAAAATCTATTTTAATTCAACAAGACAACTGATTGTATTAGTATGACAATCGGTATGACAATCAATAGTCATACCGAAAGTCATGCTAATTCAAAAGGATTGTCTTATCAGAATTATTATAGGATTTAAATCTATTTATTTTCAGCAAAAACAATTTGTTTGAACTACTATGACAATCGGTATGATAATTGATTGTCATACCGAAAGTCTTGTTAGTTCATTCTGATTGTCTTGCTAGTTCTAAGGATAGTCCTACCGATTGTCTTGCTGAGCTCAGGATTATCTTGCCAGTTAAATTCTATTCGGTTGATTGATTAAAAGAAGCAGAAGCAGTTCATTCAACATTATCCAAAAACAACAGAACCCGAGAACAAAATAAAAAGAAGCAGAACAATATTTCATCTTCTCTGCAAACTTCAAGATCAATTTCTAGATTGTAAAGTTAAATCCAATCAACTAGAAATCTTTATCTTGTTCTTGTGTAACAATCTAGCGGATCAAAATCCCTAGAACTTAATCTCAAATCGTGTTTAGCATTTGATTCTAATTATTGCAAAAATAGAAAAAGTTCATGTCGAATTTATTCTAAATTTGTGATAATTAATTTGAGATTAATTCCTTGTAATCGATACAGTTGTTGTAACACCTTTCAAGTTTAATAATATTTTTATTTAACTTGAATTTTGTTTCACATTTTTATTTCGCATTTAATTCGATTATTTGGTATTGTTTGTATTCAACCCCCCCCCTTCTACAAACACATTGGGACCTAACAAAGTGGAAGTCAGGAGCCACTATACGAGATTACCTTCCAACCCTCATTGATGGAAAAGATCAGAAGATGTCAAGTAGGAATTATAGAACAAGAGTTGGACACTCTGACAAGTAAAGAATTATGTACCCAAAAGGATAACCAAGGTTTGGTTAGCTTTTCTTCTAGAGTTTGGATTTCTAATATGACGGAACTGAAGAATGAAGTGTCATACGAAGCGCATAATTCTCGGTTTTCTATCCACCCTGGTAGCACTAAAATGTACTAAGACTTGAAGAAAAACTTCTGGTGGCTAGGAATGAAGAAGGATATTGCCAATTGGGTTAGTAAATATCATGTGTGCCAGACGGTAAAAGCAGAATATCAACGACCAAGTGGATTGTTACAACCTTTGGAGATTCCTCGGTGGAAGTGGGAAGAGATTGCAATGGACTTTGTAGTAGGATTGCCAAAGACGAGAGCAAATCACGACGCCATTTGGGTAATCATTGATAGGTTGACGAAGTCAACGCATTTTCTTTCGATCAATGAAATGTATTCTTTGGAAAAGTTAGTTAAGTTATATTTGGATGAGATAGTGACCAAGCATGGAGTTCCTGTGTCTATAGTATCGGATCGAGACCCGAGGTTTAATTCCAGGTTTTGGACCAAGTTCCAAGAATGTCGAGGAACTAAGCTGAATATGAGTATCGCTTATCATCCTCAGACGGACGACCAAAGTGAAAGAATAATTCAGACCATAGAGGATATGTTAAGAGTTTGTGCCTTTGATTTTAAGGGAAATTGGGACGAACACCTACCATTGATTGAATTTTCGTACAACAACAGCTACCATGCCAGTATTGGAATGCCGCCTTACGAAGCTTTGTATGGACGTAAGTGTAGATCACCAATATATTGGGAAGAAGTAGGAGAGAAGAAAGTGTTAGGCCCCGAGTTGGTTCAGTAAACCAGAGATGCAGTGGCATTAATTCGGAAGCGGCCCAGGATAGGCAGAGAAAGAATGCAAATTTGCATAGAAAGGATATGAATTTTGAGATAGGAGAACTGGTATTATTAAAGGTATCACCTTTGAAAGGGTTAGTTTGATTTGGTCAAAAAGATAAACTTAGCCCCAGATTTATAGGACCATTTGCGGTGTTGAAGAAAATAGGGAAGATTGCTTACGAGATACCGTTGCCACCGCAGTTGCAGCATATCCATAATGTGTTCCATGTATCCATGTTGAAGCCCTATGTTCCTGATTCGAATCAAGTTATAGAGTACGAACCCATTGAGCTTCAGTCAGATTTGTCCTACGTGGAACAACCAATCCAAATCTTAGACCGTAAAGAGCGAATCCTAGGAATAAGTCGATTCCCATATTGAAAGTTTTGTGGAGAAATCCTTGAGTAGAAGAGTCTACTTACGAATTAAAGTCAGTCATGCTTGATAAATATCCTCACTTGTTTAGTTAAGTCAAATTATGGGGACAAAATCTTTCTAAGGGGGAAAGGATATAACGACTCGTATATTTTCTATTATTTTTATTATTTTAAACGTGTAATAATTGAGTAAATAATTAAATAAAATATGTATATTGGTTTTTGGCAATAGTGTGTTGTTTCCTTATCTATTTATTGCGATTTATTGGTGCAGAGGGTTGAAGTTGAGTAATTTATTATTAAGTCATATTGTTTTGTCTTGTGTTTACAAACGATTTTAAAAGTTTTAAATCCATAAATATTTGAATTTCTAAAATTGGTTTTATAATTTTATAATTTCAATAATTATCTTTAGGATTTTATAAAATTGAGAAATCAATATTTCATTAATTATTTAACTTTAAATGATTTTCTGATTGTGTTTATTTGTAAAATCCATATTTAAATCCCGAATTCTTCAAAAAAATTACGAAACTCATATTTTATGAAGTTTATAATATTCTGAGAATTTTAAAATTATTTCAGGAATTTTTGGGATTAATTTTACCCGTGTTTTGTTTCGTTTAATTGTTCAAAAGCGGGTTTAAATTGCGTTTCATAGATTGGTTTAAAATTTCAAAATTTATGTTTCCATTAACTCCGGGATATTTATAGCATTTTAAGACTACTTTCATAATTTTATGGCATTGTTTAAAGTGAAACTCAGTTCGTAAATTTGCGAGATTCGGGGCAACCGGGCCTTAAAGCTCGTATTTATCTTTTCAAAACCGTGTCAGTTTTTAGTCAATCAGAGGACACATGTTTCATTCCTTTGCAACACCTGTTAAACAAAAAGGAAAGTAAATAAAAAAAAATATAACAACCCCCTTTTGTTTCCCCTGTACTCGGCTCCTACAAAATCTCTTGTCTCCTCTCTGTTCTTGTTTCTTTCTCTGCTATTCTCTTTTGCTCCCCTTCGTTTTCTTCCATGTTGCTCCGCTATCTGTTCGCCGCCGTTGCTTCTAATTTTCCGGTGAGCCGCCGCTGCTACTCCGGCTTGGATGGTTCCTGTTCTTGCTGAAATATATATGTATGATTGTATGTATATATTTGTGTGTGTATGTGTATTTGTATGTGTGCGTGTGTGTGTGTGAGTGAACAGCGTGTGTGTGTGGCGCGTGCGGTGCTTGTGTGGCTGTGTTTTTGGTTTTGGGCTTGGTTCTGTTGGGCTTTCTGTTGCTGGGCTTTGCAGTTGGGCCTTGTTATTGGGCCTCTACTGTTGGCCGAATTTTGCAGTTGTGCTTGATTGTTATAACTTTTCATTTCTATTTCCTATTTTCTGCAGGAATTAATTTGATTAAAGAATTTGTGAAATAAATTATTTGTGCGGGAAAAATGATTTTAATAATCGGCGAAATTTATTTGGAAACCCGAAGAACTTTCGGGCACCAATAAATTTTTCCGCCGTCCGCGATGACTTTTTACGAGCGGACGGTAGACGGTGATGAATTAATTCTGAGTCCTAATAAATAAAACGATTTGTATAAAATATTTTTGAAAATAAATAAATATTGGTATTACTAGTGGTATCGAAATGCGAGTCGTATGGAATTGTGGATTGTTGGTTGTGAATATTGGCGTCGATTGTAATCGACGGGTAGGCTTATAAACAGAAAAGTTGCTACCCAATTTTTCTAAAAATTTATTTTAAATATGAGAAACGTACTATATAATACGAAGTTTATTACCCCTATTTGTATATGGACTATGTGATTACGTGTATAATTATTATATGAGTCGGGTTATCGGATTGGGTTATTAGGGTTCGAGGATATCAAGCATGTCAGTATAACTGATTAGGGTATTCAGTTATTGTGGATCCGAGTCGAATATCGCCAGGACCGAAGTCAGCGTAAAAGCTACTTAGGGTTTCCGAAAGCGTTGCAAGGCAAGTACCCTGACCATTCTTTTATGGTTCAGTATGTATGAATAGATTGTTGTTTTAATTTCGTAAAGAAATAGAAACATTTTAAGTTACATATCCCATGTAGTTATAAATCATTGTTTTAAACCTGTTTTGGGGAAAAGTAACTTCGAAAGGTACCTATCTCGAATGAAAATGATTGTGAACTGGTTTTACGTGTGCTGTTAAAATGAATGGTTTTGAAATGAAATAGGTACAAGTATTTTGAAAACTTGATAAAACGATCAGATATGGGATACATAGGGGCCATAGTAGGCCTATTGAGGTGGTGTAAGAAGCTAATTCGGTTACGCGCATTATATAATTTATTAGTCCATCAGGTCAGAGACCTAGCTAGTCTCTGAGTTCCGGAACAGGTAAATGGGATGGCAGTTAGAGCCGTCTGGTGTTGATAGCCTGATCAGCTGTCTTCACATATCTGTTACGTATCTGATTTGGCTTTGTGATTCACATAAGGGTTTAAGTACTTGATATAGTGGATTTAAAAATCTGGATATCATGCTAAAATTGGACTCTGGTACTTACACAACACACTACTATGTTTGTTTTTTTAAAAGCATGCTAGTCAGTGATATCCAGTTATCTCAATTTTTCTTTATATACTATTGTTCGAGATGATTTACAGATTACGGATCTCATGTTGATTATAGTTCTGTTCTTATAACTATTTACATTACTATTTTTATCTAAATATTCATATATTGGTACTGATGTGCGATTATGCTCACCCTTGCAACCTGTTATATATATATATATATATCGCAGATGCCTAGAAGACAAATCAAACCTTGGCAGAACCGTGTCTCAGCCCTTTCAGGTCTCGGCTCCTCAGAGGTAGTTAGTATCGGACCACATGTGGTCTAATGAGTTGCTGGATAAGTTAGTGTGTGTCAGACTTTTGAATAAATGGGTTATAATAATGTCTAGCCTGGATCATACTTAAACCTGGATCGGATCTTGGTTCAGGGTCGAGTTAGTATATTTTAATAATAAGCTCGTTGTTTATATTTCTAGTAATTGTGTTTGGTGACGTCAACTCCTGATCCTAGGGTTGAGGCCATCACATTATGGGTTCTTTGAAAGTAAAGAACTCAGCTTCTTCCTTGAGAGAGTTACAAGAAATTCTAGATCTATTTGATACTGTTAAAAACAAAGGACCGGTGTTTACTTTATAGATTAGTAAAAACATGTTTACAGAACATGCAACAGAATGTACTAAACCCTACTCTTAGTTATCTCTAAAGCTTTCCATTTCTGGCTTAGTGTATCTTTGCAAGTCCTGTGAATCTTTGCCTTTTTTTGTCTTTTAATCTTAGCATTTGATCTTGTACTCTTTAAGCTGCTTTTGTATACTTTTCAATCTAACTGATTAGATCGTTTGTTGATTGATTATCTTTGATATTTAACTTGTCTACATTCTGTACATGAGCTTCATATCGAGATCTCCAGTTTGATCTATAGAGAACTGACATCTTGATAAGCATAATGGTTTATCGAGATCTCTTAGTTCTCTATAAGTATTTTGACTTATCGAGATCTCTGAGTTCTCGAGGTAACTTTGGCTTGTCGAGGTCTCCAAGTTCTCGAGGTAACTTTGGCTTGTCGAGGTCTCCAAAACTCTGTATATAGAAATGACTTGTCGATATCTCTGAGATCTCTATAGGCATATTGACTTATCGATATCTATGAGATCTCTAGTGAAATATTTGACTTGTCGATATCTCCAATCTTCATGTCTTCATTTGAACTTGTCGATATCTCTGAGTTCTCTGTATGCAAATTGACTTTTTGATATCTTCAATCTTAATATCTTCATTTGTCTTGTCGATATCTCTGGGACTTCTCGATAGGGCAATTTGGACTTCTCGAAAAGTCATTCTGAAGTTCTCGAATGACTTCTCTATATGACTTGATATGTGACTTGTAGATATCTTGACTTATAATGTTTTTCCAAAAATAGATTTATTCAACTCCAAGCTTCTTCACAATTTCTCTGAGGCATGATCTTCTTGATCTTCTTCCAGAGTTTATTCTTAGGCTTGAGACTCTGAACAGAAAAATACTCTAGTCTAATCTTTGACATTTTTACAGACTCAAGTAATACAGTACAAAATACAAATTTAGATTATCATACAACTAATTCTTAGGACTGTCAATTTGACTTAGGCTTGTTATAGTACATGTATGTCTTGCACAACAATCTCTCCCAATTTGTGAGAAGATTGCTTATCACAAATTTCTGTCTTGTAACAAGACTAACCCCAAGGTACAATGAAAAATAAAAAAGCACATACAAAATTGACAGAAGTACAACTTTTATACATTAAGTGATCACAAGAGTTTGGAAGATACATTCATCACAAAAATTTCTCATAGCCTGTTTCCTGTCTAATGAGATCCTTTAATTCTACAAGCACTTTCAGTTCCTTTATGATTTATGTCCCTCTTAGAGCTACTACATGCTTGAGCAATTCATCTAATTAATAATTGTTCAAGTAACTAACTCTAATTCTTGAGAATCTACCAACCTTGATATTCAGGAAATGTCCATCCTTGGTAATTTTGCTCATCCCTCTTGCCTTTAATTCTTTAGATCTTTTCTCAAACATTTCTATCTCTTCAACATATTTCCTTTCCCTCTCCTCTCTTTCAACCTTTTCTTTTGCTCTTCTTTCTCCCCTTACTACCAACCATATAGCCAATACAGACCTCCATGCCATTGTTCTAGTGTCTTTATCCTTCAGTAAGCTGATCACCCTTTTAATCTCTATGGTTGAAAATATATCCATTAAATTTCTACCAAGTAAGGTGTAGGATCCATCATGATAGTAGATTCTTACTTCTCTTAATGATACAAATCAAACTTTGATCATTTCTTCAGCTAATTGTTGAAAGTAGTCTTCATCTGTGATGAACTAGTTCAGAGGTAGAAAATAACTTTGATTGAAACAATTCCTGATGGCCCTCTCAGTAACTTACAGTTTCTTTGGTTTTCTTCCAACATATTTGTAGTGGGTTTTAGTTGGTGGCTTAAAAGAAGGTAGATTTGAGAAGTTTGTCTTGAGGTGATTGGTATTTTCAGTATAGTGTTAACAGTGTTTTTGTACAAGAATTTTGGTTTAGAGGTTAGAGGAGGTAGAGTGTTTGAGTTTATATATTTAGTGGTTTGAGCAAGTTGGATTTTGATTGACTGGACATTTTTCTTGGTACTTGAATCATCCTCCTTCTTCTTCCTTCTTTTGTCATCACCTTTCTTCTTATCATCTCCCTTCTTCTCATCCTGCTTCTTTTCTTTGCTACCAGTTGCCTTGGAGGACTGACTTGGATTTGAACCAGAAGGTTTTTGATCATCTTTCTTCTGCTCATCATCATCCAAATCATCGTTATTGAATTATGTTTTGGGCAACTTGGCTTCATGATCTCTTATATATCTCCCCAAAATCTTTATCATCTCAATTTCATCAGTCATGTTCTTCTTGGTCTTCAAACCAGTTTCCAAAATCATTATCATCTTCTTGTGTGCCATGACACAGTGTATGTGAACAAGAAAGTGTTGGAGTATCTTGGTGTTTGGACATATGTAAGCTACTCTCTTGTTTGGATATAGATATGCTTCTGGAAACGCAGCTTCTTGAGCTTTTTGCAGTTCCTTAAACAAGAGAGTGTCTTCACTGATTACTCTTGAAAATTTCCCTTGGTCACCAAAATCACCCTTATGAAATTTATGTGGTCTTATTCAAAGCCCTCTTGTAAGTAATGAAGTTGTTGTTAAGAGAAGCCCTGAAAGCCTTTAGCAAATCTTCAAATTCCTTGCACAGACTAGGTCCCTTAGCTGCTTTGATAAGCCTCTCCATTCCAACATCAACTTCAACTATTTAAGATTTGCCTTTATTAACAGCTTGAGCTTAAACAGATGTAGATGTTTGGGCTGATTTTAGCAACATGGCCTCTATCTCCCCCTTAGTCTTGTTGACAGGCATGATAAAAGGTGTAGAGATTTTAGGCCTCACAGCTTCTGGAAGTGCAGGCAGTTGAATGTTTAGTGCACCCAGGATGGCCTCCCAAAGACACATAATTCTACATTTGGAGATGCTTGTGGGAGTCCACCATGGTTTGAATATCAGCCTGCTGACTTTGAACCATGGTTGTGAGTTGGGAGACTTGATTTGTTAGAGACTCATTGGCTGACTTGAGAGTAGAGACCTGAGTTTGAAGAGCCTGAATTTGCAAGTTTGTTGATGTAGAGATGGGTTGTCGATGTAGAGATGGGTTGTTGATGTAGTGTTAACAGCTTCTTCCCAAAAACTTGTTGGTAATTTAGCATCTTGCAGCATTGTTCTAGCAGCCTCCAATAATGTTCTATTTTTCGTTTCCACAACACCATTTTGTTGAGGTGTCCTAGCTGCTGAGAATTTTTTGAATAATACCCTTGTCTTTGCAGAATTCAGTTAGAGTTGCATTTCTGAATTCTGTTCCTTTATCACTCCTCAATCTTTTCACACAATTATGATCTTCATCTTATTTCTCAATCTTCTTGATGTGTTCAATTTTGATGTGTGAAGTTTCATTCTTAGAATACATAAATTCTACCAATGTGTATCTTGAGTAGTCATCCACCATCACAAGTGCATATTTCTTTCTTGAAATTGACAAGACATTATCTGGTCCAAATAAGTCCATGTGAATAAGTTGCAAAGGTGAACTTATAGAATTCACAGTTTTACTCTTTTGACTTGATTTCTTCATTTTTCCTTTTTGACAAACTTCACAGACTTCATTTTGAGCAAACTCCAGATTTGGCATGTCTCTCACTAACTCCTTTTTGACTAGAGTGTTGATTGCTTTGTAATTCAAGTGAAAGAGCTTTTTATGCCACATATTGCTTTGTTCTTCAAATGCCTTGGTGTTGAAGCAACAAATTCCATCCTCCTTTGCCGAGTTCAAATCTACATCAAATAAGCTTCCTTTCTTACTCCTTTTAGAGCAACTTCATTAGTCTTTTTGATGATGATTAAGCATTCTCATTTTTCAAATTTGACATTAAATCCTCTTCTGTAAACTGACTAACACTTAGGAGATTTACTTCCAAACCAGCAACCAATGCTACATCTTCTACGATAATATTTCCAAAAATCAATTTTCCATATCCCAATGTGAAACCTTTGATGTTGTCTCCAAAAGTCACTAATGGGCCAGTCATATCCTCAAACTGTGATAGCAGGGCCATATCACCTGTCATATGTTGTGGCGCCCTCCAAACCCGGGTCAGAAGTTTGGGGTCCACACACACCTTATATATAAACCTGCTTATAACAATAATAAAGATAATAATAATATGCAGTGACCCTACTTACCAACATCCACGGATCACAACAGGTTAAAGTATACACACAAACCATACGCACACACTTATATTACAAACGTCCAAATCCCAACTATTCAAACTTATATTTGAATATTAAGCATTCTTATAAACTTTTTAAACTTAGATTATCACAAAAATCTTCAGCTAGATTATTCCTCTTAACCTGGAATCCTAGCTCGCGCACTGGATTGGGGATACTCGCTACCAACAGTTTCCTTCTTAACTGGAAAAGAATATAAACAGAATCGCACAAATGAGCTAACTAGCTCAGCAAGTCACATTGACAATTCTGAGATTAAACAATGATCAAGTGAAATGATTTTTAAGGTATCAAGAGTATGGATAAGCAATGATTTAGAATTGGATATTAAGTTTTTGTTTTAAAAACCAATGTTAGGCTATTGATCAGTCACGCACTAACCCCGAGCAAGGCACACAACTCTGCTCTAATTACTGGATCCAAGGCACACATTGGTCTAACTTGACCACCAATCTGATCTGACCACGAATCTGGTCCATATTTTATAAAACAATGCAATTCTATAACAATAACAAAATAAACAATGTAAAACAATAAACAGAATCATAAACAACATTGGGTTTCAAGCATAAGATGATCTATAATCTTCACAAGAGAACAATATAGCAAATACAATGTTGGCTATCAGCCGGTACAAGAATTGGATAACAAAAGAATCAAAGTCTTGTGGTTATGAGGATTTGGTTATTCAATGTATAAGGTATAAAGGTTTGAATGTTTAAACAATTTTTGTTCAATGACTGGTATTTAGTTTGTATTTATTTTTGGGGTAGTGTTATATATCTGTAATTAGTATCCAGTATTTAACAATCAATGGTTCAAAAAGAATAAGGCTTACGGCTCAAAAATTAATAAGTGGAATCAAGGTTTAGGGTTCAGTGCTTCAAAACATTTGCAATATAAAACAGAACTATCAATTACTCGTTGTACATCTTGAGAAGGTTCAGAACACTTGCCTTGTCTTAACTCACTAACGCTTCACTGGCTTTCAATTACTATCTCTTATTCTCCGACTACTTGCTTCCCTTTCCTATGCCTTGCCTCTTCTACTCAGACATCACAAGTATCTATTAATACTTATCTCGCTTGATTCTATTCGATATAAGCTTCTATCTACCCTTCGTTTCACCCAAATCCGATTGACGGATTGAAAATTACGATTAAAACAGTCAAACGATATATGTATATGCATATAACACATCAATCAGTTCACATATAACACATAACACGTAAGATATTCGATGAAAATACTTTTTCAAAGAAGATTTGATGTTAAAAAGAGTTTTTAGATATTTAATACAAATTTTTAAACATTTTTCGGAATTAAAACGGGCCGTTGAATCATTTTAAAACAATAAACAGGGTTCGATTTCCCGAATCTGGCTTTAAAATAATTTATAATAACCATCGAGCCTTGAAAACAATTTAAAATAATATTTAAAGCTCGAAACTATTTTTTAGAATTTTTAAATCAAAAAAATAATTAAATCTAATTAAATAATTAATTAATATTTAATTAAATCAATTAATCAATTAATTTTTGAATTAATTGACCAATTAACTACTTAATTATCAACTAAAATTCATTAACTAATTAATTCAGATTTATTTTTGAATTAAAAATAACTTTTGGAATTAAAATAATAATTTTTTGGAATTTCTATAATTAAAATAAATAGAAATATGATTTTTAAATATTTTTAAAACAGGATCCCAATTTTTGCAAAGTCTGGAAACTTCAGGGAATAAACTATATCGTTCTCAAAAGTACAGGGGCCTGTTTGCAATTTTTGCAGGGCGGTCGTTGGCTCGCCGGAATGTGGCCGGATAACACGATTCCGGCCACCTCAGGCCACCTAACTCTCAGATTTAAACTACAGGCTACTAGCAACTTGTACATGCAATCAAAACAACCAAACAATCAAGGATTTGGCCGAAAAAAGAGTAAGAAACTCGCTGTCTCCGGCGAGTTTTATTTTCTTCGATTTGAACAAACCAGGAATCGTCTGTTGTGAAGCTATACATGAATGGATTGCAAATTCAACCAGGAACACGATGCAATCAATAAAATCTTCTAATACGTTTGGTCACACAACACTATAGAAGGGGGTTGAATATAGTGTTTATACAATCAAATCGATTTAGAACACAAAGTATGTAACAGTAATCAAGTTTATTCAATATAATAAGCTCTGTTACAAAGTAGGTTAAACTACCCTCTCAGTGATGAACAATATCACTAAGAGATGCTAGGGTTACAATGAATAATCTTTCTCGTGAATGATAACACATATAGTGTAAACCCTAAGCTGTGTTTATATAGTACACAGTTACAAGATATCTTCTAATTGATATGAAATATATATCTTCCTAAAATATATCAATCAGATATTATCTTCTACAAGTCTTCTAGTCGTCCAACTTCTAAAGCATATCTTCCTTTGTTTTAGTCCATATCCTCTCCTAGAAATCAGCCGCACTTTACTCCTGAAGCATATCTTCCTTAAGTTCTGATATCACAAGTTCTGATATCTTCATGTCTTCAGTAAATCCTGATTTCCAGTAAGTCCTGATAAGTCTTGATATTAAGTTCTGAAACTAAACAAATCAGATTAGACATGACATCATAAATATATCTAACAATCTCCCCCAACTTTTAAATTATGAAAAATATACAAGTTAATAGATTTGATGATGTCAAAAACATTTAAGTACAAATGCAATGAGAGTTTATTTAGACAACTAACTAGAACTTACATTCCTTGCAGCTTTTACCAATCTTACTGAATCAAACTGAATCCAAAATGATTCTTGACAAAGTTTGATATCAGCTTCTCTTCTGCATTTCTCAGGACTTGAGCTACTGTAGCCTTGACTTGCTTCAATTCTTCATCTTGACTTCCAATCTGGTAGATGGCAGTCCTAAGTGCTGAAATGTGATTTCTTTCTAAACCATCATCAAGTATGATTACTCTTGGATGAGAAGAGTCTTCATTGTAGCACAGACATTTCTCTTTCAAAATAACTTCTATCTTAGCAATTCTTCTTCATTGGAATTTCACTTCCATCATCTTCAACTATCTTTGGAATAAATTCTGCAACCCTTGATCCAGAGATTCTGGCTTCATCCCTTATGGTCTTCATTATTAAATTCGACCATCTTCTAGTAATCTCAGACTTTATCTCCAAAAGATAATGAAAGAATTAAAGTTCTTTCAGAGATTTATTCAGCACATATGATTCTGACATTCTGTATGTTCTTCCATCTTTCAGAAATAGAATCAGCTTTTCTTTGACATTACTCTTATCATGAGCATCCAGTGCCACTTGAACAGATATAACCTTGTCAAGGTGTTTCTTTGTAACTTCCTCAAGTGGTTTGTTAGTTAATAAGAATGGATATGTGATAGTTACTTCAACTCATGTTTTCAGCTTGGCTTCGCTTGATCCTAACCCTGATCTGTTTCTTGCTTCTATGGCATTCAATCCAACAGTCAAGAAATCAGATAGTAGTTGACTTTTCTTATGATCTGATGGTGTAACATTTTTCCATAGGAGTTTCTTCTTATCAGTAACTGTCATCTTGTTCAAATCAACTTGAGCTCTGTCAGAGGTTGATGTCTTGATGATTTGTTTAGGATTTGCAGATTCATCTGTAGCTTGCTATTTTGAACTTTCTTCACTCTGAACAACTTGAGCTATGTCAGAGGTTGTCTTAGATTCTTCTGTCACCTTTCTTCTTTTCAGAGTTTCAAAAGTTTCATCTTCAGCAGCAGCATCATCAAAGACTTGAACCAACTTGCACACTGGATCCATCATAATTTAAGGAATCTTCATTTCCTGCTTCTTGACTGTCTCCCCGGCATTTCCTTTTCCCTTGTCTTCGGGATCAGTAGTAGTTTGAGATCTAGTCCTTGATGTAGGAATCTCTGTGGCAGATCTTTCTTTTATCACAATGCCTTTTTCCTTAGGCCTTGGAGGTTTCTTTGCATTACAAGCTTTAGACTTAGGATTTGTCTTCTCAGCTGCCAATCTAGCTTCTTCCTCCTTTAGATTCTCTAAATCCATTGCAGGATTATGCTTGAGAAACAATATTTTAGCAATTTCTTCATCAAGAGTCTGAATCTTGGGATCCTTATAGTAGACAGTAGTCTCCCTTCCCTTAAGCTTCAGAGTTTGTAAAAACTTCTGAGAGTCTTGACTTCCAGACTGAATCAGAACATCAGACTTTGTCATCAGAATTTGATTATCAGAACTTGCTATCAGAGTTTGTGCATTCACAGCTTCAGAACTTGAATTCTTCTGTGTAGAAGATTTGCAAGAATCAGAAATTAGTGAAGAAACTTTGCTGCTTTGCTTGCCTTGACCTTGACCTTTGCCCTTGCTAGGGTTTCCCTGGTCATCTTCAGAATCATCCTTTTTCTTCAGTGATTTGATAATTGAGCATTTGGACTTAACTACCTTCTCCCCTTTTTGGCATCATCTGGCAGGAGAGAAAGAAGGAGTTCCACTGAAGATTGGATTTCATTGAGCTATGTTTGTTGAAAAGCTTGATTCTGCAAGACCTCATCCAGTTGAGCTTGATGCTTGGTTTGAACTTGCTCAATAGCTTCCACTTTTTCATGAATTGGGTTGATAAACCTATTCTTGTATAGCTTGAGCATCAGGTCCAGCTTATCAGATGCTTCCAGAAGTTTATCAACCTTTTTATGAGTCTTGGAGTGTAGACCTTGAAGTGCTTTAGTACTGAGAGCAGTGACTTTAAGTTGGTGCTTGAAATCAGAATTTGTTAGCAACTTATCAGTTTTTGCAACATGTTCTGACAGAACATGTGAGCTGGGAGTGAAGTCAGGTTCATTCCACTTCCTTGTCCATTCAACTCCTCAAAACGTTTCCTCCCATGGAACATGAGCATCTTCTTAACAAACTTAAGCAGTGTCTCCTTCCCAAGAATTGGAGCATTAACTGGAGCACTTGCTGGAGCACTGTCTCCAGAACTTGAAGAAATTTCATCATCTTCTGTAACACCAGAGTGTGTGTAACTGAAGGAGATTCTGGAACAACTTCATATGTTTCAGGTTCCAAATCCAGAATTGGAGTATTAGGAATTTCAGCATTTAATGGAGAAACAGGTGGAGTTGATACTTGTGCTGGTGTTGCTTTCGGAAACAAGACAGTTGGAATATTCAGCCTGTGAATGTCAATTTCAGGACTTAATCCTGAATCTTCAACTGTAGCAGTTTCTTTGAGTGGAGAGATAGGAGGTGTTATCACTGTGTCTTGAACAGTGTCTTCAGCAGCTGTCAAAGCTTCAATCATTATAGGTTCTGATGAGATCAGAGATTCCTGATCTCCTTCCAAAGCTTCTTCAACATCCTCATATTGAGCTTGTGTAATTTTCACACCTGCTTTCTTCTTCTTTGATCTGGACTTTGGTTGTGAAGATGTTGCTTGAGCAGCATCAGAAATTGAAATTCTTTTTATTTTCAAAATCCCAGAACCCTCAGCTTCATTCTGTTTCTGAGGAGTTACCTCTTCAGCTTCTACCTCCTTCTGAAAAATTACCTTTTCAGCTTCTTTTGTCACAGGTTCTGATGCAGGAACCTGGACTTGATCATCTTCACTAGATGCATCCCTCAGAATAATCCTTCTTCTCCTTGGTGGAGATTTAGGCACAGAGATAGTCCTTTTAGGCCTAGAGGATTTTTCAAATTTTACAACTGGCAACTTTTGAGAAGTACAAGAGGGTTTGGATTTGAGAGGTGAGGTTCTGATTATAGGTGTTGATGGTTGTGGTTGAGAGGATTGTGCTGGTTGAAAGTAGGTTCTGATAGTAGGCTGTGGTTGAGTATTGGAAGGCTGTGTTGGTGGAGGTTGAGAAGTAGTAGCCTGTGTAGGTGCAACATCAGGATATATGGTTGTGTATGTGTGAGGATCAGAGTTTACTAAGAACTGTTTGACATATTAAGGAATTTGGAGGGGTCTTAGTACATTCTTCTTATTATTAGAAGATAATAAGTCTGTGAAAGCTCTTTTGTGAAGTTTAAAGGGTCCAATTGTCTCACTAAAGTTTTGAGGTTCATCAGAACAACAAAAATTATATATAAGCTGACATAATCTAGCAAAATAAACTGTGTTGCTCTATTATTTCATCCTATCACCTATAAAACCCAAAATTGCAGTAGCATAATCAAAATAATATTGATTAAGAAGGGCATACCCAATTTGCTGACTCATTATTGGGATAGCATCAAAGTTGGAGCATTTGTTGGCAAAGGCTTTGGTAATGCAGTCGAAAAAGAAGCTCCACTCCCTCCTAATGTAGGGCCTCTTCAGTGGCAAAGGCTTTGGTAATGAAGTGAAGTTCTGAAGGAGCCTCGTCCTTGTTGAGAATAGCCATGTAGTTGTTGGGGACAAACTTGGCTCCATCATAATTAGATCTTTAGGTGCCATTTATGTGAGAAATCAAGTGAAAATCGTGTGTTTGCAAGGTGTTTGATAAAATGCCTGTTAGAAAGTCCGTCAGAAAATATAGAGAAAAAGAGAGAGAGAGTGAAAGAAATAAGAGATTAAAGTAAGAGATAAGGTAAAAGATTTGAATAATCTTTTGTCTCTAATATTTATACTCTTCCCACTCAACGGCTCTTTTTAGAGGTAAAACAGACATGTGACACCTGGCAGCATGTAAACAGTCAAAACATTATTAGTGGGCACGGTAAACGTGCAGTAATTATTGCTCACATGCGGTTACCAAAACAAACACGCAACCCATTAACCAAATGATTATCACTGTTTTTATCTCACTTAATTATTTTCTGATAAATATGACCGTTACAGTAAAAACTACAAATAAGTCAAGTAAATAAATAATGCCACGTAAGCATCAGGATTTGCATCAGAACTTGACTATTATCAGAATTTAACGATCATCAGAACATGGCTCCTGTACTCAAAAAAATGAATGACTGTTTCTGTGTTTCTTCACACAAATACTGACTGGTTTCTTCAGAGTTTAATCATCAAAACTTTCATCAGAACTTGTCCTCAGAATTTATGTAAATAATACTTAACTGTTTATCAGAAACAACTTAATCACCATAGTAATTTTCATCATTCATATGGAGTGATAGTGTGTGTATGTGCAAATGATCAGATAAAGATTAAGTCTGATAAACTTCAGTATATTTTAGAAATAAGGCATAACTAAGAAAAGTGCTTAATATCTGTCTTGAATTATGAAGTCTACTATAGAATAAAGTTATGCAAGAATCCACCTCACTGTTTGTGCTCATTTTATGCATCTTTTGAAATTCTTTAGACAGTGGCTTCTCGGTGTAAATGAGTTACAACTGCCATCAGAATTTATGCTGTTATCAGAGTATTTGTCCAGTAATCAGAGAATGTGAAAAGTCACCAAAAAAATTAATTTTCTTTTCTAATGCATATTACTTAATACCAGCAATGCACTTGGATCTTCCCTTTCACATATTTACTCTAGATCTCAAAGGAGTACCTGATTTCAATTTTTCTTTTCTTTTGTTTTCTTCAGATAAGTGAGGCTTATCAGGCATGTAGTTCATCCTTAAGATTTACTGACATCGAAATTTGACAGATAAGGAGCAATAACCTAGTTTGTGACTTAGTAATCAGATACACAAAGTAAATTTGACTCAGATCAAAATCAGAATTTGCTTGTGTTATTGATTTCCACATAAATAACTAATTCAAACATGGGATTCATAGTTTGTTAAAGACTACTAAGTCAGAATCTAACAAGATAATCCTCATTGGATTGAATAGCCACAGAACATTCAAACTACTTTCAGAGTTATAAAATCACATCAGATAACAAGCAGTGTTTAATATGTTACAATTTAAGCACAGATTACATAGAGATAAGAAAATCTGTAAACACTGATCATAAAGTCTGATGCATGAGAACAAAAACTAAACAGATTTTGAGAAATAACCTGAAACCATTCCAAGTTCATTTACCAGTCTAGTAAAAGTAGCTTCATATAGTGGTTTTGTGAAAATATCTGCTAGTTGTTGGTCTGTTGGAACAAAATGCAATTCTATTGTACCTTCCATCACATGTTCCCTTATGAAATGGTACCTAATGCTGATGTGCTTTGTCATTGAGTGTTGAACTGGATTTCCTGTCATAGCAATATCACTTTGATTATCATAGTAAATAGGTATTTTAGAAAATTCTAACCCATAGTCCCGTAGCTGATTCTTCATCCAAAGAATTTGTGCACAACAGCTTCCTTCAGCAATATATTCTGCTTCTGCAGTTGATATGGAAATTGATTTCTATTTCTTGCTAAACCAAGAAACCAATCTGCCTCCAAGAAATTGGCAGCTTCTACTAGTGCTTTTCCTGTCTATTTTTCATCCTGCAAAATCTACATCTGAGTAACCTATTAGCTTAAAATATGATTCCCTAGGATACCACAATCTTAGATCAGCTGTACCCTTGAGGTACTTGAAAATTATTTTCACAGCTATTAGATGAGGTTCTCTTGGATCGGCCTGAAATCTTGAACAGAGACAGGTAGCATACATGATATCAGGTCTACTTACAGTTAAATAGAGTAAAGAGCCAATCATACCTCTGTAGTTTGTAATATCTACAGATGCTCCAGTATCTTTATCTAACTTGGTGGCAGTGGTCATGGGAGTTGATGCAGTAGAACTGTCTTGCATTCCAAATTTCTTAAGTAAATTTCTGGTGTACTTGGATTGATTTATGAAAGTACCTTCTTCGGTTTTCTTGAATTGAAGTCCCAGAAAATAGCTAAGTTCTCCCATCATACTCATTTGATATCTTGACTGCATTAACTTGGAAAATCTTTCACAAAGTTTTATATTTGTAGAGCCAAAGATGATATCATCAACATATATCTGTACCAAAAGTAAGTCCTTTCCATGATTGAGGTAGAATAAAGTCTTGTCAATTGTGCCTCTGTTAAATCCACTTTCCAGAAGAAATTGAGCCAGAGTTTCATACCATGCTCTAGGAGCTTGCTTAAGGCCATAAAGTGCTTTGTCAATCCTGTAGACATGATTTGGAAATTTAAGATCTACAAAGCCTGGAGGTTGTTCAACGTATACCTCTTCTTCCAATTCTCCATTGAGAAAAGCACTTATCACATCCATTTGAAATACTTTGAACTTCTTATGAGCATCATAAGTCAAAAAGATTCTTATGACTTCCAATCTAGCAACTGGAGCAAATATTTCATCATAGTCAATACCCTCATGTTGAGAGTAACCTTTAGCAACCAACCTTGCTTTATTTCTTGTAATTATGCCATCACTGTCAGTTTTATTTCTGAACACCCATTTTGTACCAACAATTGATCTGTCATTTGGTCTTGGCATTAGGGTCCAAATTTTATTTCTTTCAAATTCATTTAACTCTTCCTGCATTGCTTGCACCCAATCAACATATTGAAGAGCTTCTTCCACTTTCTTTGGTTCAGTCTGAGATAGAAAGGAATGATAGAGACATTCATTTGAGATTGTTATTCTAGTTCCGACACCTGCTTCAGGATCTCCAATTATTAAGTCAAGTGTGTGTGATTTAGTCCAATTCCTTGCAAATGGAAGTTGATCTCTAGAACTGGATCCTCCCCCATGATCCATGCTATCTCTATCAGCATTTTCTGATGCTCCCCCTGAAGTTATGTTCTCTGAGATTCCAGAATTTAAGTTGGATCCTTCAGTAATTGAAGAATTAGAGTTTCCATAATTATCAGAATTTGGCTCATCAAAACTTGATGAATCAGAACTTGAAGAGCCAGTGACTGGTTCTGATGCTTCTTGAGAGTCTTGAGATGTGGTATGTTCATCAGTTTGCTCCCCCTGAACAGGTGCATTTTCCTTTGGAGTAGTTACCACAGTTTCAATGACATCAGAATTTAATCCTTCAGAACTTACAGGATCAGGATTTAGGTCATCGGAATTTACAGAATCAGAATTTACATCTTCATTTTCAAATCTCAGCTGATCATGATCATTGAAATCTTCAAGTCCAGTAATCTTTTTATCATCAAAAGATACATTGATAGATTCCATGACAACCCTTGTTCTTAAATTGTAGACTCTGAAGGCTTTTGTGGAAAGTGGATATCTAACAAAAATTCCTTCATAAGCTTTTAGATCAAATTTTGACAGCTGTTTAGGATGAGTCTTAAGAACAAAACACTTGCATTCATATACATGAAAGTATTTCAGATTTGGCTTCTTTTTCTTCACCATCTCATATGGTGTTTTTCCATGCTTGTTTATGAGTGTAGCATTCTGTGTAAAATAAGCAGTCTGCACAGCTTCAGCCAAAAAGTAGGTTGGTAGCTTTGCTTCATCAAGCATAGTTCGTGCAGCTTCAATAAGAGTCATGTTCTTTCTTTCTACAACTCCATTCTGCTGTGGAGTTCCAGGTGCAGAAAATTCCTACTTTATTCCATGCTCTTTGCAGAAATCTTCCATGATTGAATTCTTGAACTCAGTGCCATTATCACTTCTTATTATTTTAACAGAATCTATGACTAACTTATCCAGCTGTCTGACATGATCAGTTAGAGTAGATACAGTTTCATTCTTCTTGTGCAAGAAATACACCCAAGTGTATTTTATGAACTCATCCACTATAAACATAGCATATTTCTTCTTTGCAATGGACATGACATTGACTGGACCAAATAAATCAAAATACAGTAAGTGATAAGGCTCAAGAATTGAGGATTCAGTTTTGCTCTTGAATGAAGATTTTCTTTGTTTTGCCTTTTGACATGAGTCACAAAGACCATCAGGAGCAAATACTGATTTTGGCAGTCCTCTCACAAGATCTTTCTTTACTAGCTCATTTATGTTGTTGAAATTTAAATGAGAGAGTCTCTTATGCCAATTCCAGCTTTCTTCAATTGATGCTCTGTTTACCAGATAGATTGCAGAACCATCAGAATTTGTTGAAAGTCTGACTTCATATATGTTACTTTGCCTGTAGAATTACTTACAACTTCACAGTGTTCGTCAAAGAAATCCCCGTGATAACCTCTGTCACAGATTTGACTCACACTCAGCAAATTGTGTTTAAGTCCTGAGACAAGAGCTACTTTTTCAATGATGACATTCCCAAGATTAATACTGCCATATCCCAGAGTTTTTCTCATTTTGTCATCTCCATAAGAAACTCTTGGGCCAGCTTTTTCCACAAAGTCTAATAGCAGGGCTTTATTTCCAGTCATATGTCCTGAACATCCACTGTCCAGAACCAAGATATTTTTCCTGTTGCCCTGCAATCACAAAGACCACTATTGGTTAGTTTTAAGGACCCAGACTTGCTTGGATCCTTTGGCCTTTTTAAGTTTGTTAGCATTTGCAGCGGATTTAGTTTCAGAGTTTATGCTAACATGCTTTTTATCAGACTTTATATCAGACTTTGCATCAGAATTTACAGTAGAAGGAATTACGCTAACTTTCTTTAAAGAAGGTTTTATTTGATAATAATTATAGTACAAACTATGATATTCCTTACAAGTATACATAGAATGCCATAAACTACCACAATGAAAACAAGGATTTTATGGTTTAAACCTAACAGGCTGACTCTTAACACCTGATCTAGGAGGTAAAGAGTTTATATCTTTATTTTTCCTGCAAAAAGAAGCAAGATGGTTAGAGTTTCCATAATTATAGCATTTCTTTCTAGGAGCATTAGGAACATGCATATAATTATTGCTTTTATTCACACCTTCCTTTCCATTCCTATTTTTCCTAGCTTCCTTTACCTTGTTCACATTTTTAATCTCTTTTAGCTTATATTTATGCTGCTTCTTTGTCATTAAGCCAATGTTTACTACAGCTGGTTTATCCTGTTTTAATTTGTCAGATGTTACTTTTCTTTGACTTCTATTTTAGAGTCTTTCATCTTTTCAGATTTTGACTTGTCTGAATTTGACACAAACTTGACAGGATTACCTTTAGGCTTTTCAGCTTTCTTAGTAAAGTTTGGTTTAGATGACACAGTTTCCTTTTCTTCTTTATCATCTAGGTAACCTAGTCCTTCTTTCCAATTTCCATTTTCTAAGATTTTCTGAGTTGTTCTTCCAGAGTTAGTCCAAGTTTTGATTATCTCCTTTTCCTTTTCTAGTTCAGATTTAAGAGATTTATTCAGTTTTAGCAGTTCATCTTTAAAATACAAAGCCTCATCTCTTTCTCTTTGAGTTTGATGAAATATAACTAACTCTTTTTCTAAGTAGTCATTTCTGTTTCTAAGAGCAAGACTTTCAGATTTTAATCTTTCATTTTCTAAAGTCTGATCTCTAAAACTAATGAACATGGTTTTAAGATATAATCTTAGCTCAGAAATATCATCAGTATGAAAAGCAAGAGTTAAATGAGGTACCTTTAATTGATTAGTTCTAGAACTGCTATCAGTATTTGCCATCAAAGCATAGTTCACCTCTTCTTCAGAATCTGAAGTGTCTGCCCAGTTTTTCTTCTTTGTGATAAGTGCCTGGCCTTTATGACCTTTTCCTTTCTTGCAGTCAGGAGAGATGTGGCCTCTTTCACCACAATTATAGCATTTGACATTTGAGTTGTCTCCTCTGTCAGACTTTCCTCCTTTGCCTTCAGTCTTTCTGAAACCTTTCTTTTTAGAACTTCCACCTTACCTGGAAAACTTCTTACCCTTTCTGAATTTCTTGTAGGATATCTTTGTGATACCCTTCACCATAAGAGCACACAGTTGCATCATCTCTGCATCAACATCCACTTCAGATAAATTTTCAGATTCTGAATCATCATCATTAGAATATGATGACTCTAAATTAGACTGTATGATGAGAGCCTTTCCTTTGCCCCTCTTTAAGACAACCGCTCTAGGAGATTCCTCCTCAGCTTTAAGTGCAACTGTCTTTGACTTTATTCCATGCCTTTTGCTCCTTTGATCCATCTCAAGTTCATGAGTCTTGAGCATACCATAAATTTCATCAAAAGTAGTTTCAGCAAGGTCATAGTTGTCTCTTATGGTAGTAGACTTCAAATCCCAATTTTCAGGAAGAGCTAAAAGGAATTTTAGATTTGAATCTTTAAGATCATATTCCTTGTTCACCAGTGACAGATCGTTCAAGAGTTTGTCAAATCTGTCATATAAATCAGTTAGTGACTCATCAGATTTTGAGTCAAAGTGCTCATGTTCCTGTGTGAGTATAGTCTTCCTATTTTTTTTTGATGGCTTCAGTTCCCTGGCATCTTATCTCTAAATCATCCCATATTTCCTTTGTATTCTTGCATCCAATGACCCTATTTGACATGACATTGTCAATTGCACTATGAAGTAAATGCCTTACCCTTGCATCCTTGGCAATAGATGAGATGTCTTCAGGTGTGTAATCATCTTTCTCCTTTGGTATGGTCTTTACTGGTTGATCAGCAACTGCAACACAAAGCTTGGTAGGCTTATATGGTCCATCATTAATTCTATCAAGGTATTCTGGATCTGTGGCTTCCAGAAACATAGCCATCTTTACCTTCCATATAAGATACTCGGATGCTCTTAGTATAGGAATCCTAATACTTTCATATCGACTATGGGTTTGATTGTTTTGAGTATCTTGAGTTTTGGTGGGCTTAGGTGGAGTTTGTGTTTTGTCTGACATGATTGTAAACTAGATCTCACTGTTTTTATATCAACAGAAAAGCTCTGATACCATTTGTTTGGTCACACAACACTATAGAAGGGGGTTGAATATAGTGTTTATACAATCAAATCAATTTAGAACACAAAGTATGTAACAATAATCAAGTTTATTCAATATATTAAGCTCTGTTACAAAGTAGGTTAAACTACTCTCTCAGTGATGAACAATATCACTAAGAGCTGCTAGGGTTACAATGAATAATCTTTCTCGTGAATGATAACACATATAATGTAAACCCTAAGCAGTGTTTATATAGTACACAGTTACAAGATATCTTCTAATTGATATGAAATATATCTCTTCCTAAAATATATCAATCATATATTATCTACAAGTCTTCTAGTCGTCCAACTCCTAAAGCATATCTTCCTTTGTTTTAGTTTAGATCCCCTCCTAGAAATCAGCTGCACTTTACTCCTGAAGCATATCTTCCTTAAGTTCTGATATCACAAGTTCTGATATCTTAAGTTCTGATTTCTTCCTGTCTATAGTAAATCCTGATTTCCAGTAAGTCCTGATAAGTCCTGATATAAAGTTCTGAAACTAAACAAATCAGATTAGACATGACATCACAAATATATCTAACATAATAACCTCTGGGAAAGAAACCCCCAAATTTCAATTAAGAACATTCATACAGGTTATAAACCCTAGTTTTATAATTCGAAATTAAAACCTAATTTTGAACATGTTATTGAACTCCAAATCAGTCATATAATATATCAAAATCATCAGGAAGAAAAGCTCTACAACATGCAATCATCAAATCATATAAACAATCTCTCGAACAAAATTTCATAATTTAAAGCAAATAAATTCGAAATAAATAAAAATAGAGAAAATAAACCTTTGATTCTGCAGTAAAACCAGTCCTGGAGTCTGATAGTACTCTTCAAACCTTTCGTTTTGGTTAATCAAGCTTTCCAAACAGACGTCGATAACACCTTGAAATTGAGGTTTAATTCTGAAAAACTTATATGAATATACTATTTTTCTCTGAAAATTATATAATATACTGACTGCAAATGATTTTCTATACAAAATAAAATACGGTAAAGGCTATTTATAATTACAGAATATTGGTACCCCGTTGGATCATACCGGATATAAAATAGTACGTTTATTTGAGAAAACAGATCCAAAACGATACCGATTTTGGGATAATTAACCAAATCTGTACATTTTGTACTGCGGTCTTGGTCTCAGCGCTTTGGTTACACGTATTACGAGATGATAATTATAATAGTTTAATAAAATGATCCCATTTCTCGAAAGTACGGGTTTTATCAATTTACCGAAATGAATTTTATATCGGTCATATTGCGCCGGGACCCGCATGTGGAAAACCGTACGCCGGATTGAAAAAGTCAAAACATGGAAATTGCTCGGAATATTGCAATTAGGTTTGGAAGGAGTTTCCGGAAGAGTTTCGTGTTACGACCGGTATTTTTTCGTGTAATATTATTTGTGGTTTGGTATAATATTAATGTCGAGAGTAAATATGTTCAATGATTGCGCGTTTGTGTTAGTGAGAATTTCTGCATTATAAAATTTTTAAGTATAGTACATGATTTTTCAAAGTAAAAGTTTAATTATTTCCTTTATTTTTGATTTATAAGGAATATACTAAACCTTGGAGAAATTTTCTTTTAAAAGATACTTTGTTCACAAATTTTGAAAGTGGTTTAATAAAATTTCTAAAAATCCAAATTATTTTATGGTATAAATTTAATAATTTTTGAACTTTTATTTTATTATATAAAATTAAATCTTTGAAAAATTGTTGCTTGATAATTATAAAATTACATGAATATCCTTGCATGCAAACTCTCTTCTATTCAACTAAAGGGCTAAAAAGGATAATTACAACCCAACTAACTCTCATCTTGCTAACCAAATTACTCATTTGTCCTTGCATGCAAAATGGTCTTAGTATGTGGGAAGGTTAATATTGTCAATTCTCATTTCCACTCACTTATTTCAATCAATCAAAATCATAAAAACCCAAAGTGCAAAGTGTTGTGATCATTCACCCCACTCCACACTCCACCCTCACTCTCTCCTCCCTCCCTCCTCACTCACCTCTCGCTTTTTCCTCCCTCTCGACAATCACCATAGCGGAAGCCCCCATCCCTTTTCTTTTCTCCATTCTTTCACTCAAACATCCATCTTATATTTAAGTAATCTTACTCCCTACATGTTGTCCATATATATTTCAAAGAGTTTTGAGTAAAAAGTTTAAGTTTTAAGGTTGCATGTCGAGGTTTTAGTTAGAACTCAAAGTACAATCTTGATTCTTATGGATTTAAGGTTGTTTTTTAGAGGACTACAAGGAATGGTGAAGTGCCAAGTCTTGAGAAGGAAACTCTTGATGTTGAATGGCCATTTCCCTTCCATTTGATTCGGCCATGACCTTAAGGGAGCCGAATGAATGGTCCTTGAGATCATACTTGTTGCTTTGTTCAATTCTTATATGTTTATGTGGTAATGGCATGAATTTTATAGTGAAAACTTGATGAAACTCTTTGCATGCTAAGTGATCATCTAGATATAGCTTATGCTAGGCTTGCATGTTAATTCCATGATAGAATATATTTATAAAATATGTTGTTTTGGTTTGTAAAACTCGAAGTTATGCATGCATGTGGATTTCTCTTAGAATGTTAGAAGATTTTGATCATTTGGAAAGAATTTGTTAGTAAGCTTTAATTTCAGTAAGGATAAGGTGTTAACCTTGATTAGTGCTCCTTGATGTATGGTAATAATTCGTGTATATATTTTATAAAAATACATAACTTGTTATTTTCAAAAACTTGATGACTTGTAAGTTGTGAAATGTGATTTCGTTTGTTTTGCCATGTTGCACCTTAGGTAAGGATGATCTCCACCAAGATTACTTTGAGTGTAAGGGAGTTAGTTCAGTAGATCACCATGTTTAAGTCTTGGTTTGGGTATTTGGGTTGTTGGTGGTTGAGTTTGTCAAGTAAAAACCTTGGAGAAAGGAGAGTCATAGTTTCTGCAGAAAATCAGTTTAGTACCCTAAGGTTTAAAGTGAGTTTTGACCATGTCATTGATGTGCACTTTGCGGCCCAAGCCCCCAGAAGTTAGTATTAGGAGTATATAAAAGGTTTTAGGAGTTGGTTGGAGGCTTGCATGTCGTTTGGTTAGGTGCATAAGTGGAAAAACGAAATCTGTCCAGCAGGGGACAGTTTTGTTGCAACTTAGAAATAGGGAGATTTGACCATGTCATGTGTAGGCCCTCATTAGGACCTGTTGGGCCTTAGTTAGAGGGAGTGTCAGAGAAGTTTTTCCAACCATATTTCATAGGATATGAGTTAGAATCATGTGTCACAAGTTAATTCAAGTCAAGGTGTTTTCTGCCCAAAAAAACAGGGGAACCATGGATTTTAAGCTTAGGCCCAAGGAGGCCGAAGCTAGGCCCTTGAGCCACATCAAGTTTGGGAGATTCCCTAAGGTCAGCAGAGTCTTGTGTAAGAGTTTTGGAGGAAAAATTATAGTTTAGGGTGTCTAATGCACTCAAAAAACCATAGATATCATTCTGAAATTTACACCAGTGAGCACTTTCACTTATCACATAGTTTTAGAATACTTAGGAGTGAGATTTAGGTGGACCACCATGGTTGTAAGATAGTATAAAGTCAGTAGAGCAGAAGGCCCAAGTGAGGGTCAGTAGGTCTTGAATAGTTTAGTAAAGGCACATCGAGTTAGGAAGCCAAAATTTGGAGACTTTGTCTAGTATAGTGACTAAGTGACTTAAGTTGTGAGTCGAGATCATATAACAATAATAAAGATAATAATAATATGCAGTGACCCTACTTACCAACATCCACGGATTGCAACAGGTTAAAGTATGCACTCAAGACACACACACACACACTTATTATACAAACATCCAAATCCCAATTATTCAAACTTACATCTGAATATTAAGCATTCTTACAAACTTCTTAAACATAGGTTATCATAAAATCTTCAGCTAGCTTATTCCTCTTAACCTGGAATCCTAGCTCGCGAACTGGATTGGGAATGCTCGTTACCAACATGTTCCTTCTTAACTGGAAAAGAACATAAACAGAATCTCACAAATGAGCTAACTAGCTCAGCAAGTCATATTGAAAATACTGAGATTAAACAATGATCAAGTGAAGTGATTTTTAAGCTATCAAGATTATAGATTAGCAATGATTTAGAATTGGATATTAAGTTTTCGTTTTAAAAACCAAGGTTAGGTTGCTGATCAGTCACGCACTAACCCCGAGTAAGGCACACAGCTCTGCTCTAATTACTGGATCCAAGGCACACATTGGCCTAACTTGACCACCAATCCGGTCTGACCACGAATCTGGTCCATATTTTATAAAACAACCCAATTCTATAGCAATAACAATATAAACAATGTAAAACAATAGACAGAATCATAAACAACATTAGGTTTCAAGCACAAGATGATCTATAATCTTCATAAGGAAACAATATAGCAAATACAAGGTTTGGCTATCAGCCAGTACAAGAATTGGATAACAAAAGAATCAAAGTCTTGTGGTTATGAGGATTTGGTCTTTCAATGTATAAGGTATAAAGGTTTGAATGTTTAAACAATTTTGGTTCAATGACCGGTATTTAGTTTGTATGTATTTGTGGGGTAGTACCATATATCTGTAATTCGTATCCAGTATTTAACAATCAATGGTTCAAAAAGAATAAGGCTTACGGCTCGAAGATCAATAAATGGAATCAAGGTTTAGGGTTCGGTGCTTCAAAGTATTTGTAATATAAAACAGAACTATCAATTACTCGCAGTACATCTTGAGAAGGTTCAGAACACTTGCCTTGTCTTAACTCGCTAACGCTTCACTGGCTTTCAATTACTATCTCTTATTCTCCGACTACTTGCTTCCCTTTCCTACGCCTTGCCTCTTCTACTCAAACATCACAAGTATCTATTAATACTTATCTCGCATGATTCTATTCGATATAACCTTTTATCTACCCTTTGTTTCACCCAAATCCGAATTACGGATTGAAAGTTACGATTAAAACAGTCAAACGATATACGTATATTCATATAACACATCAATCAATTCACATATAACACATAACATGTAAAATATTCGATGAAAATACTTTTTTTAAGAAGACTTGATGTTAAAATGATTTTTCGAATATTTAATACGAAATTTTTTAATAGTTTTCGGAAGTAAAACGGGCCGTTGAATCATTTTAAAACAATAAACTAGGTTCGATTTCCCGAATTTGGCTTTAAAATAATTTTATAATAATTATCGAGCCTTGAAAATAATTTAAAATAATATTTTAAAGCTCGAAACAACTTTTCAGAATTTTTAAATCAAAAAAATAATTAAATCTAATTAAATAATTAATTAAAATAATTAATAATTAATTAAATCAATAAATCAATTAATTTTCAAATTAATTGACCAATTAACTAATTAATTATCAACTAAAATTCATTAACTAATTAATTCAGATTTAGTTTTGAATTAAAAATAATTTTTGGAATTAAAATAATAATTTTTTGGAATTTTTAATAATTAAAAATGAATTTCTGTAATTAAAATAAATAGAAATATGATTTTTAAATATTTCTAAAACAGGAATCCTATTTTTGCAAAGTTTAGAAATTTCAGGGACTAAACTGTATCGTTTTCAAAAGTACAGGGGCCTGTTTGCAATTTTTGCAGGGCCACCGTCAACTCGCCAGAGTGTGGCCGGAGAACATGATTCCGGCCACCTCAGGCCACCTAACTCTCCAAATTTAAACTACAGCCTACCGGCAACTTGTACATGCAATCAAAAAAACCAAACAATCAAGGATTTGGTCGGAAAAAGAGCATGAAACTCGTCGTCTCCGGCGAGTTTTATTTTCTTCGATTTGAACACCAGGAATCGTCTGTTGTGAAGCTATACATGAATCGATTGCAAATTCAACCAGGAATACGATGCAATCAACAAAATCGTCTAATAACCCTTGGGGAAGAAACCCCCAAATTTCAATTAAAAATATTCATACGGGTTATAAACCCTAATTTTATAATTCGAAATTAAAACCTAATTTTGAACATGTTATTGAACTCCAAATCAGTCATATAATATATCAAAACCATCAGGAAGAAAAGCTCTACAACATGCAATCATCAAATCATACAAACAATCTCTCCAACAAAATTTCATAATTTAAATCAAATTAATTCAAAAATAAATAAAAATATAGAAAATAAACCTTTGATTCTGCAGTAAAACCAGTCCTGTAATCTTATAATACTCTTCAAACCCTTCATTTTGGTTACTCAAGCTTTCCAAACAGAGTTCGGTAACACCTTGAAATTGAGGTTTGATTCTGAACAACTTATATGAATATACTGTTTTTCTTTGAAAATTATATAATTTACTGACTACAAATGATTTTCTATACAAAATAAAATACGGTAAAGGCTATTTATAATTATGGAATATTGGTACCCCGTTGGATCATACCGGATATAAAATAGTACGATTATTTGAGAAAACATATCCAAAACGGTACCGGTTTTGGAATAATTATCCAAATCTGTTCATTTTGTACTACAGTCTTGGTCTCAGCACTTTGGTTACACGTATTACGAGTTGATACTTATAATAGTTTAATAAAAAGATCTGGTTCCTCGAAAGTACGGGTTTTATCGATTTACCGAAACGAATTTTGTATCGAAAATATTGCGCCGGGACCCGCACGGGGAAAACCGTACGCCGGATTGAAAAAGTTAAAACATGAAAAATGCTCGAAATATTGTAATTAGGTTAGAAAGGAGCTTTCGGAAGAGTTTCGGGTTGTAAAACCATAAAAACGAGTGAGGTCGGTCGGTTCCCGATTATACAAAATAATTATAAATACTCGAAAAAATAATTTATTAAATCCATAATTTTTTTATAAAATCATAAAACAATATAAAAAATTAATAGAAAAATATGACAATTATCTACACTTTATTTTGGACATATAAAAATTAAAATACTCAAATTATATCATATTTAGATATCCAAACACAGATTCCATTTAACAGATAATTCACAGAAAAATCACAGAATAAATATATAATATTTGTTTATTAGCAAAAATAATTACACGATATATCCTGGATATTACATATGTCTTGAGCATCCACTGTCTATGATCCATATGACTTTCTTCATTTTTTACTGTACACAATGAGGATTAAGTGTTTTTAGCTACCCAAACAATGTTGGGTACTTTCTTATTGTTAATAGAATGTGCAGAATTAGAAAGAGTTGATTCCGAAAGAATGGTGTTCATTTCTTGATTTGCATGTTCCTTTTTGGATGTAGACCCAACATTGATTTCTTTGAGGTCTACTCTCAGCTTGTGGCAACTTGTCATAACTTTCATATTTCAGGGAATGTAATCAAACTTATCACAGAAGGAATAGAGATCTTCAGTCTTTGCTTCACCATACTTGCATGCTCTCAATCTTGGCTCACTAACAGAATTTTTACAAAGATGAGTTAGATGATTTGTAGAACCACATTTCTAGGAGCATCAACAACAAATGCAAAGTTGTTACTTTTATTTATCCCAATCTTTCCATTTCAGTTTTTCTTCTTCTTTCTTGCATTCTCAGGTTAGACCTCCTTGATTGGCTTCTTGGGGGTTTGATCAACCATGGGCTTCTTCTCAGCTTTGGAAGTTGGAGTTGTTTCTGTAATTTTCTTTTCATTGTTTTCATCAGCAATTTCTTTCTTTATGATCAACGTTTCTTCACTAAAATTTACGTCACATACTTTGAACATAGGTGAATCAACCTTTCTTAGCATAACTGGGACATCTTCACGTTCAATTGCTTTTCCCTTATCCCCTTCAACTTTCTTGTTGCTGTTCAATGCATCATAATCCAAGCCAATAGCTATGTTAGCACATGGCTTATTCTTCTCATGGTACTGACCAACTAACTGAGATGCATTTCTGAATAATTTTAGTTTTACTTCATTCTTTTCTAGCTTTTCCATCAACACAGCTTCTATCTCGGTAGCACACTTTACCTTGTTCTTTAGATAATCATTTTCTTGCTTGACAGTTTCAAGCTCAACAAGCTGCAGTTCTAGAACTTGTTTCTCAATCTCAAGCTTCTCATTAGCTTTTGATAACCTACTAACCTCTTCAGTAGCTGCTACCAAGCTAGTGTGGATGTGGAACATTTTCATGCTCATCTTTTCAACAGTCTCCTTATATTGACTACCATTCAAATAAATAGTAGTAAGATTTTGTACATTTGTTTTTGATGAGGATAACTCTCCTTGCTCCAAGGCCATGAGTGCATAGTTTCCAAATTCCTCATCTTCATCATTGTCAGAATCATCCAAACTCTTTCCTTCTGCAATATAAGCTTTTCCCTGTTACTTTCTTAGAAGAGCTCCATACTTCGCTTCTAATTCAAGACAAGCCTTGTCCTTTTTCACCTTTTTAGGATTTCTGCATTCTGTGGCAAAATG
Organism: Apium graveolens; assembly: GCF_009905375.1. Taxonomy (NCBI): domain Eukaryota; kingdom Viridiplantae; phylum Streptophyta; class Magnoliopsida; order Apiales; family Apiaceae; genus Apium; species Apium graveolens. The sequence goes on from NC_133654.1 coordinate 106,504,916, forward strand.
ACCCAATTCATCATAACTGAAACATCTAATTTTTGATTTGTCAACCGATCGAGTTTTGTAGCCATTTTTTCCACAAGAGTTGTACTGTGCTTTTCTTTCCAGCTGATGTCCTTGTTGGATGTTCGTCCCTTATTTTTGAAAGACTTTGGCTTCTTTACTCTAATGTTAGAGAATATTCTTGCTAAGTAAGCCATGGACTGATCTAGCTCATCCAATTAATCTAAGGTGTAAAATTCATCCTCTTCAAGTTCAATAATAACTTGCTTCTGTGGTTGCTTGTTCTTTTGCTCATTGCTTGAAACAACCCAAGTCTGGATTTCTTGTTCATCATTAGATGACTGGCTGTCATTAACAACTAGAGCACTTGATCCATCAAAAATGTGCCCATGACCAGCTCTTAAAGACTTTCTTTGAATCATTTCCAGTTCATAGGTTTTTGAAATACCATATAAAACCTCCAGTGTCATCCTACTCAAGTCTCTCCCTTCTCTTATAGCTGAGATCTTTTGTTCTAAATGGTTAGGAAGGTTGAGCAAAAACTTCAAGTTAACCTCCTCAGCTTCATAGTATTTTCATAAAGATGCAAGTCATTAATCAACTTATTGAATCTTTCAAAAACATTAGTTATACTCTCCTCGGGTTTAGCCATAAAACCCTCATACTAAGATACCAAAATTCTCCTTTGGTTTAACCTAACTTCCTCTGTTCCCTCACAGAGAATCTCTATCTTCTCCTAGATCTGTTTGGTTGTGTCACAGTTGATAATGTTATTGTACATTACATTATCAAGTAACTCTATCAAAATCATATGCAAGCCACTATCTAGAGAGACTTTCTCCATTTCAAGTTCAGTATACTTTGAGGGATCTTTAGGAGCATAATGGGCTGAAATGACCATGTCTCCATTTGTAGATTCCTTAATTCTTTCCATGGGGTGAAAGGGCCATTCTTGAGAATCTGAACATATGTAATATCCAGGATATGACGTGTAATTAATTTTTTCAATAAATAAATATTATGTAATTATGTGAATTTTAATGAATTATCTGTTAATTGGTATTTGTGTCTGGACGTTTAAATGTGGTAAAATTTGAGTATTTTAATTTTTATATGTCTAAAATAAATTATAGATAATTTTGATATTTTTCTATTAATTTTTATATTTTTATATGATTTTATAAATGATTTATTGATTTAATAAATTATTTTTCCGAGTATATATAAACTATTTTGTATAATCGGGAATCGACCGACTTCAATAGTTTTTATGTTTTTACAACCAGGAAGTCTCTGGAAAACTCCTTTCTAACCTAATTTGAATATTCCGAGCATTTTTCATATTTTGACTTTTTCGATCCGGAATACGATTTTATCTGTGCGGGTCCAGGCGCAAAATTTTCGATACAATATTCGTTTTGGTAAATCGATAAAACCTGTATCTTCGAGAAATGAGATATTTTGATTAAACTATGATATTATCTTCTCGTAATTCGTGTAACCAAAGTGCTGAGACCAAGTTTGTATTTACAAAGAAAAGACCGGTTTTGATAATTATCCTAAAACTGGTGCCGAATTGGATCAGTTTTGTTAACACTTAATGATTAAGTATTCTATTTTGATATCCGGTATGATCCAACGGGGTACTAACATTCCGTAAATATAAATATATAGTACAACAGTACAATATTGTATTTTTTACAGATAAATATAATAATACAGTAAAATTCATAATTATCCAGAGAAGCGAGCTGTGTTCTTCGTGTTCTTCGCCTTCTCCATAATCAAACCAACATTTGAAGGTGATTTCGGTGTCCAAATCACAAGTATGAGTAACCAAATTGAAGGATTCGATCTGTTCAATCAATATCCACCATCAAATAATCTCGAGGATGGGTAAATTTTATTTCAAAATTTTAGAGTTCTTCGATGGATTTAGGGGTTTTTAATTTACTGTTTGTTCGATAGTTTTGATGTTGTGTATGGCTTTATCTTTCAATTTGTAGTTGATTTGTGTATAAACTTGTATTGTTTTTGTTCGATTCGTGCTAAGTCGAGTTTAATAGTTTTAATCATTTTTAATTTTGATTTTCTTGTTAGTTATGAAGTGGTTATTGATTATGATTAGCAGAATAGATTGTACGTTTAAACAGCTTCATTTTGGTACTAAAACCCTCGAGTTTGGTTGAGTATTGCCGGAGTTCAAATTTTGGCCGATATTTGCTTCGACGTCGCCAGTTTTTATGGCTTTTGTGGTCGGAATTAGAGTTCTATAGCTTGATTGTCGTTGTTATCGTTCCTGGAGACTAGGGGATCAATTTTAAGTCGATGTTGCTAAGAACCAGGTAGAACAGAGGGGTTTGCAGGCTGTATAAGCCTCGCCAGACTTTCCCAGGTGGCCGGAACTACGCGCCGGTTTCCGGGTTTTCTAGTAATCCGGCGGGTTGTTCTTGACAACCCAGATTTTTCTGGAAACCCGGAACCCGACCCGTTTTATTTTGCTTCCAACCCGTTTTTGATTCCCCGAAACCCTAACCCCCAATTCAAAAGCCGTTTTCTTTATTTATTTTCAGAAATAAATCAAAAATTCTGATTTTTATTTCTAAAATTCTATTTTAAATTCCACAACTCATTTTAATTATTTATAAATTTAAAAATAAATCTTAATTATTTAATAATTAATTTTAATTAGTAATTAATATTTTAATTGGTCAATTAACTTAAATATTAACTGATTAATTGATTTAATTAGTTATTAATTCATTTTAATTGATTAATAATTAGATATAATTATTTCTTTTGGTTTAAAAATCACGAAAAATAATTTCTAGCTATAAAATATTATTCTAAATTATGTTCAAGCCTCGATAATTACTATTAAATGATTTTAAAGTCAGATTCGGATATTCGAACCCTGTTATATAATTCTAAAATGATTCTGTTAACCGATTTAATTCCGAAAAATGTTCAAAAATTTGTATTGAATACCCGAAAAATCATTTTTAATCCCGAATCTTCTCTGCAAAATTATTTTTAACAAATAACTTGCATGCTATGTGCTATGTGCTTTCTGATAAATGTGTTATAAGCCTATGTGTTTATTATTTGACTGTTTTAGTCATAACTTTCAATCCGTAAATCGGATTTGGGTGAAACGAAGGGTAGATAAAAGGTTATGACGTTTATGTGACAATTAGAAAAATATAAGATTGAATATTGATAGGTACATAAGATTCCTAACAGAGTAAACGAGGCATAGAAAAGGAAAACCATTGATATGAAAATAGAACCGATGCATAGAAAAGAAATCAAGTGATCAGTAAATAGAGGCGAGGCATAGAAAAAGGTAGACAAGTGATGGCTGAATAGAATCGTTAGACGATTGCAAGTGAAGTTGAAATCATTTGTGATAAGGAAAGTACTCAAGAACCTTTCTCAAGATATATTGTAAATATTTTCTAAACTTTATTGTGACATGTTGCTATAATTCAAATTAAAAGTTATGTTTTATATTGTAAGTGTTTTTAATCATTCAACCTTGAACCCCGATCATATCATTTGATCCCTGAACTGTGAGCCTTATTCCTTGTAAACCATGGATTGTTGATTTCCCAAATAGTAAACTATACAAATACGATGTCACCCCACAAATACCTATACACCAAATACTGAAACAGAATTACTTGAACATACAGAAACTTATATACCCTATAATACCTTGTGACATCAAAGATCCACACCTTTTATAATCATTAAACCGTTGTTCATCTAATACCCGATGCTTCAACTGGCTTGAAGTCGTTCTTCATATATATACCTTGATATACCCTAGTGATACTCATGAATTGCTTTATACTCTGAGATAAATATTTTCTCAATCTTAATCTTGTTTCCATTTTATTGAATTACAATGTTTATCATATTGAATTATTTTAAAATTGGATAGTTTTCTCTCTATGGACCAGATTCCTAGTCAGACCAAATTCGTGGTCGAATTAGGCCAATGTGTGCCTTTGATCCCGTTTATGGAGCAGAACCCTGTGCCTTGCTCGGGGTTAGTGTGTGACTGATCAACAGCCTAACCTTAGTTTTAAAATTTTAAAAAATATCCAATTCTAATGATTGTTTAACAAGAAGCTTGATTCCTATGAATCATCTCAACTGATCAATGTTTAACCTCAGTTATTTTTATTATGACTTGCTAAGCTAGTTAGCTCACTCTTGTGAATTTTTTTATATGATTTTACGGTCAATAGGAAGTTGTTGGTAGCGAGGGTTCCTAGTCCAGTATGCGAGCTAGGATTCCTAGTTGAGTTGGATCGAGCTAGTGGGAGCTTTATACTGTAGTTAAGTTATGCAAGATTGTAAGAATAATTTCACTATCAGTTGTAAGTTAAACTAATTGGGATTTGGTACGATGTAATAAAAGTTGAGGTTGTGGCTTATTTGCATACTTTAATGTGTTGTAATCCGTGGTTGTATAAAGAAGGGTCATTGCTTATAATATTTCATACACAAGTTTATATATTGCATGCGTGTGTTGTAAACCCGAAACATCTGACCAAGGTTTGGAGGGCGTCACAGACTTACCTTCTTATTACGATAGTCTATCTGAACATCACGCTTAAGTAGTCAAATCATTCCTTGAATAAGGTTAAATATTCCTCTCTTAAATGGTATTAAATCAGCACAAATTTATTTCCAGAAATCTTAGTCACGTAATTGGTACACATTTGGTTAACGGGTACACGTTCTTGATTTGTTAGTTTGATAGTCATGTTCTATTTTAACAATTTAATAGGGTAACTCAATCCATCAACAAATCCAAGTTGATCTCAACTTCAAAATGGTATGCAGATGCCCCACTATCAACGGAGTCTGATTTGGCCGGTAGTCAGTTGTCAAAAATATAAGAAAAAATTAATGAACGAGAGAAACATAATTATGTATTACAGCTTTATTTAACATATTGACAATGAAATGTTCAGTTTTAAATTTATGTTAATTTTAAGAGGTATCTAATGGACAAAAAAGTGGATTCAGCAGTTAAGTTTAAGTTGACACGACATACTTAGTTCATTTTTACTAGTAATTGAGAGTCCCCCTCGCACATAGAGTTTAAGGCAACACAACTATAGTAGTATCTTTAGACAGTTCCTTTTCATTCTATGCAGCTTAATTTTTTATTATACAGTATTAATCAAAATTTTGATGAACTTTACAGTTCCTTCTATTCTTCCTAATTTAGTTTACTAATAAATGCTAATTTTAATATTATTCTGGTGGTTTAGCTAATAATATTGATGTCCTTTTGTAAATAATAATAATAATAATAATAATAATAATAATATTGATGTCCTTCTAAGTTTAAAGCTAAATTTCTGGCAGATTGCTACGCTTTTCATCGGTAAAGCTTGTAATGAAATTAGAGAATTTGCACTCGGTCTGAAATTAGAGTTGCTATCGAACACTTACCCCAAGGAATAACAGGAAATTTGCTCCTCTGTTTAGGAGTTGTTATAACATATGAAGCTACCTACATAAAATTGAAATTTCAGCAAAAACAAAAGTTTAAACCCAAAAATCAACACTAAATATGTAATTATTGAAATGACACAAGGGGGAAAAATGTTAAACAATGCCCTACACACCTGAAAAGTCAGCAATCAAAGGATCGAGACATTTTGAAACACCATCAGCCAATGTTTGAGTTCTTTCAATTGAAATTCTATGTGCAGTTCTTGAAGGATCACTTCTTTCATTCATCATACCATGTGTGATTTTGTCGAAAGAGCTTGAATCATGTAATTTTCTAGTGTCGTGACCTTCTATAGAGGTTGTACTTGATCGAGGTTTATCACTATCCAGAGGAAAAGATCTGGAGTTGGAAGAATGAGAAACTAAAGCTTGTGAAGAGTCACGAGTTCCAGACAATAATGAATCATCAACTCCATGCTTATCAGATCCATAAGGTGGTGCCACACTTTGACCACAAGTAAGGCTTCGTGGATCTAGTTCACCAGACCGCGTCCGTATATTCATACTAGATATCAAAGCCAGTCGAGTTGACTCGTTCAAGCTATAAAGTGTGTTTGTAAGCCTCGGTAGTGTCCCATTCTTTGCATCTATCCGACGAAAATCATTCCTAGGGGACCGGTGAAGTTTCAGTACCTTCCAAATTCCATCAATTGCTAGATGAACCATTTCCCTATTACTCATGGTTTCTTAAATTTGAAATTAAATCAATTACAGGTACAAAGATGAATCGTAAAACCTACTAGGGTATGAGTTTCAAAGCAGATGATAAACTGCTAGTCAAACATCACATGCTGATACAATAATAGGTTATATCTGAAACACCATACCCGCACATCTAGAACATCAGATAACATGAAGAGATGATTATGGTATTACTGAAATATTATGTGCTTTCACCATGCCATTGACTACACAAGCCGTATTCTTCTTGACATGAAATTTTTTAATACTTGGTCCAAGAGGATATGCAACACATGAATCCCAATACCCGTTCAACTAGACCTGCAAGTCTTATTATATTAATGTGTATCATTTGAGTGTCACTTGTGCACACATGGAAACACTGAGGCTTGAACCCTCGACCTGCTGTTTACTTAGAGAAAAGGGTATCCAATAGGTTGCTATGCTAGGCATTACTATGCTAGTACCTGGTCCTGAAAGTAATAACCTCTCCTAAGGGAAGTGACCCTTTCAAATTATTAAGGTATGCAAGGGGGATCAACTGCCATGTTCAAGTATCAAATTAACAGAATAGTGCCATCTTATTAACAACAATATGCTTTTTTTTTATTTCAGACTAGTTTTTGTTATAGGAAGTAGCATCTTTAAGGGACCATATGTTCTTGCATCACTTATTAACATGCCAGTCACACATCCTCAACACCCTCGAATAGATTTATTTCAGTACTTTATATCAAGTTAAAGCTATCTTTTCCATATCTCATTTGATAAAGTGCAGCCGTAAACCAACTCTTTCCAGGCAGTATGTGTTGGAAAAACTTAGAGAAAAAAGAAGACACCTACATTTTTGAAGAGAATTTGTACTACTATATTTCTTGTTTTCTTTTCCTCCTGTAAAACTCAAGGTAAACTAGCCATTATATAGGCTTTACAAACATATTAAAACTAACTACTACTAAAACTAACCACTACTAATTAATGGGTAAATTACATGTCCATAATTTACTCCATAACTCCACTAGCCCACTACTAAACAATTCTAAAATAATATTTTTCTCTAATAATTAATCTATTGCTAAATATCAAATAATTAAATAAACAAATAATTAATAACTAAATTTAAGATTATTCCAACATTCACCCCCATAATCTTAAATTTACGAAGCACTTTCTCTTCTCCTGTGATGCACTTCTCACCACCATCAATTTTGATGCACTATCTCATCAAAAACACTTTGGAGCACTTTCTCTCCAAAAACACTTTGAAGCACTTTCTCTCCACAACTCTAAAGGAGTGGTTCTCCCTCGATCAATTGTGCCATCCTTTCTTCATCATTCTGAAATCTATAATTCTTTGTCAGATGCCCATATTTTTTGCATTTGTAACATTGTGGCTTTCCTTTGTACCAGCAGTCTTTTCCTTCATGTCCCATCTTATGACAATGGTTGCATTGAACTTTGTTACATGTACCTTTTGAGGATGAAGCTTTAGCTAATAGCAGTCCCTCATTTTTTCCTCCAATTTCTTCCTCCCTCATTGATCTCCTTTGGATAATGGAATAGAGACGGAGAAATTGTTTGATGCCATGGAAAATATTAAGGATAATATATATATATATGTATATATATGTATATGTGTATTTTTAGAAGAGTTTTATAAGCCCTGGACCATATGGCTCTGATGCCAATGTTGGAAAAAAACTTCAGAGAAAAAAGAAGACACCTACATTTTTGAAGAGAACTTGTACTGCTATATTTCTTGTTTTCTTTTCCTCCTGTAAAACTCAAGATAAACTAGCCATTATATAGGCTTTACAAAATATTAAAACTAACTACTACTAAAACTAACCACTACTAATTAATGGGTAAATTACATGTCCATAATTTACTCCATAACTCCACTAGCCCACTACTAAACAATTCTAAAATAATATTTTTCTCTAATAATTAATCTATTGCTAAATATCTAATAATTAAATAAACAAATAATTAATAACTAAATTTAAGATTATTCCAACAGTATGATCTGTGCTGAAAAGACAATATATATATATATATATATATATTGTTAGGAGTTAAAGACATTTTGCAACTTCATTGACATCAATATAAGATATAATTTCATTTCTGAGATGAAAAGAAAAGAAAGCAAGTCAGGGACGATCTCTTAATTTCTTATGTTTAAGTGCAACTTTTCTTGACAAAGTCTTGGTGGCTCTTAGTTTTCCTATTATTATTTGCTAGCCAAATTAATTATTATACACTTAACATTGAGATTGCATAGTGATTCTGAAATATAGTAGTGATGATAGTCCTAACAGGGATTTCTGTATTTTTAATTTATTAATATATTGGGTTTATATATTGTATTGAGATTATGACGATACTATATCTCAAGTTCATTGTAGATTATCCTCTCTAATACTTTATATGTGTTAAGTCTGACTTGGCATAACAAGAAGAGGAGAGTGCTTCTAGCATATATAAGCTTAATGGAAAGGGACAGACTTTAATATACTTTCAGGAGTTTTTTTTCAAAAAAAACTAACGAATAACTTCTATGTAAAAGATATATGATCATTTCTGCCACTAGCACTAGTTGGATTATCATCACTCACGTACAAGGTTCTGACTTTTCTATATTTTGTGAAAAATAATGATTATGCTAAAACTTCTGCTTTTGTTTTATTTCGTCAACAATTTTCTGTTTTGTTTGTAACGCTTGTTGTTTATATCCAGGCCAATTTTCACTGCCTTTGCCAACTGCGAAACTTTTAAACACACAGAAGAGGTCTTAATACAAATCAAATTAAAATAAAAACACGATCCTTCTTCACTACAATATGAATGCATTACATGTCCGTATCTACTGAGTTGATGCCATAAAGTTCAAGGAATTGCAAACAAGTGAACGTGTTTTAATACGAACTAATACTCTAAAAACTCTATAAATCAGCTAAAAATTACCGGTTAAAGTAGTACAAATCATGAATCATTAACCAAGCAGTCACGTACAGCTCTTCATCCAGTTATCATCCACAAATCAACATCCTTCTCCGAGTTTAACATGCTCAATGTAATATGCATAATAAGAATAATCACTCAACTAATTAAAAATTAAAAAATTAGTGTTTCAAATTGAAACCCCCAATTCTGAAATTAGGGTTTAAAACTTACCCAATTCAAGCTTTAACCTTCAACTTAGCTTCAAACTCTGACTTGAACTCCAACCTTAAATTCCGAATTGAACTTGAACTGCAACCTAAAACTTCAACTCCGACTTTAACTCCAACCTTAAACTTTGATTTACGCTAATGCAATGAAACCCCCAATTCTACGAGAGCAATGAGGGAGATCAATGAGTTAATGAGAGCACAAAGAGGGAATTGAGAGCAATGGTGGGTGTTTAGAAAATGTGTACTTGGTGGGTGTACTTGGTGGGTGTTCTTGACGTGATGGTGAGAGATGATTTTTGATGTTTTATGTTTGATGTTTTTTGTTTTATTTTTAATTAAAAGGAGGGGGAAGATGTGTGTGAAAAGAGGGGAAGAATTTTGTTAAGGCAAAAAACAGGGGAGGAATATGGATGGAATAAATAATTTGGCAAAGGGGGAAAAATGGAGAAGCCGCGCTGATTTTTTTTAACAGATATAACATCGGTTGGGCTAAAATACTGATGTTTATAAAACCAAAAGACATCGGTTGTTTAAAACCGATGTATAAAACACGTTTTACATCGGCTCCAAAAGCAACTGATTTCTAAGAGGCAATGTCTATTCTACTTTTTCTAGTAGTGGTTGCATGCGTGCAACGAGTGACACTTGGAATGTGTTCTCCTCCGAGAGAGCTGTCCGAGTAACTTTGAATCTCTCAAAATTACTAAGAGATGGATGCGATATTATCATCCAAAGTTAGCCTTTTAGTAGTGAAAATTTATGGAAGAAAAGAAAGTCCCACATTGATTTAGAAAAGGAGCATACATAGCTTTATATAGCAAAATACTTATGTAGTGTTCAAATGTGTTACTTATATGTTGCTCCAACACCTACGTACGCGCGCAAGGGGGTGCAAATCTTGGGCTTTCCAGGGACAATCCGAGGCTTTCGAAACCTTCAAGCTTGCTCGCGTGTGTAGTAGAAAATTCGGACACGAATGTAGTAGATAATTGGCCTGAATAATTACGAACTAGTTTTGCTAAATTTAATTTTCACTGGGCTTGGTCATTTTAAAAGTTAAAATTCATTTTGACTACGGATTATTATAATTTATTTAACGTAATAATAATCAGATTCAATTATGGATTTGATATATTAACCGAATGATTAATTAACGCACTTTAATTAATTATGCATAGAGTTGCGCACACGTTTCCTCGAGCCTATATATTATCGTATAAGGCTTAGAAAATTCATTCGTTTGAAATACAACACACAGCCGCCTTTTAAACACAAACCCTACCCTCTCTTTGTTCTGGTAATAGTTTTTTGCTCCGTTCTAAAGCCTACTAGTGTACATACAACTGTAGTATAGACGCACGTACCGACTATCACACCTGTGTTGCCTGTTGCACATGTTAATGTCAATTGTGCCTGCTACACACGCTGATAAACCTGAAAAGTTCAACGAAACGAACTTCAAACATTGGCAGCAAAATATGCACGTTTATCTGACCATGTTGCATCCGGATCACTTCCTTCAAGAACAAGTATCATTGCTCACTGCAGAGAGCAACACACAGACTCGCTATATTGTTGATGCTTGGAAGTACTCCGATTACATTTTTCATAATTATGTGATGAACTTCTTGGCTGACTAGTTGTATAACGTGTATAGCTCGAAGCCAACAACTAAGGCCTTATGGGAGTCACTTGATCATAAGTATAAAACTGAGGACGTTGGGGCAAAAAATTGGATTGTTGCCGCTCTCTTGACTGTAAGATGGCAGAATCTAAGACCGTGGTCAGTTAGATGCAAGAACTGCAGGTGATCATTCATGAAATTCATGCTAAGCACACCACTGAAGAAAATCACATTTTTGGTAAATATAGATACATTGTATTATCTATGTAAAAAGAAAGTAATAAATAGAGTTGTATCTCATTTGTCCACTGTACTAGGTAGCACCCTCTTCATTTTAGAAGGATTCCTCTTTTGTTGATTTGGGCATTTGTGTTCCATAAAATGTTCTCATATTAGTAACTAATTATTTTTTATTATAGTCAAAATTAAAACCTTCTTCCTTGCTGTAACCTTTGGTCCTAATATAGTGATTTTCTTCTCTGCTATGAAATTAATTGTTTTCTATGTTTTTATTGTTGCAGGTGCATAACCTTTCCCAAATTCCCTTATGGTAATCTGATGGGGCATTTAGACGCAAACTCTCAAAAAATAATGAAAAAATATAAGATGAGTGATATCAGAAAATACTGCTATTAGGAAATTGTAAACAAGCCTTTCAAGCAAATTTGGAAAACTAATTTGGAAAGCTAAAACAATCAAGTCAGAACTTAGCTGATTTAAGCAAACATGTTCAAAGATTTAGACAAAGATGTGTGAGTGTTTGGCAAGTGTTAATGTTAATATTGATGTTGTAATTGTTGTATTTATATTTGTTAGTTGTAATTTTGGATGACAATTAAGTTGCTAAAATGTATGTATATATGATAGATACAGGTTAGTGAATTTTGTTTCAAGGAGAGAAGAAAATTAATATTTTCTTTACTTATTCAAAAACTCTTACTCTTAATTCAAATAATGACCTTAATGTCTATATGTTTGAAATTTATTTTTCACTCTTTTTATGGCTTCAAATGTTTGTTTGGAACTGCTTCTTCAATATTTAAAAAGGAGTGAAAATTTTGATTATTATGTAACAGGACTGGTTTTAAGGTTTCAAATGAGAATCTCATCTCATAAAAAATTAAGTAGTGTGTTTTGCTATGATCATTTGAACAAACGTTACAACAACTTATGAAATTTGTTCATTTGTAACTAATAATCTTTACTCTGGGTCTAACCTTTTAGTCTGCTAACCCTTATCGCTAGGAGTATTAAAAGTAACCAAATTTTATTCTACCATGTTCCTCCCTATCTTTTCAATCAAATTTAAAGCCCAATCAAGCGAAAAGCAGAATAAGATCTAAAATGTATTAGTATTAGACCTTTTAGGCTAATTTGGTAAGCAGGTTTTCCAATATATCATTTATTAGCATATACACTAGCAACAATCAACATACTGAATGACTTAATAGATATGTCACAAATTTCATAGAAGTGTTACAACGAGTCCTATATGAGCGAGAACTGATTCACCATTGCAAGGTGGTGGAAATTGTTGCTTTTTGGTATCTCAAGATTGAATACACTACAGGAAAATGCGCAATTGACATCACCTCATAGACATCGATGTCTTTAAGAACCGTTGTTAAAAATAGTTTTAATGTCGGATTGATCATAAACGATGTTAAACCCCATTTTATACATCAGTTGAAATAAAAAATGATGTATAAACTACTTTTTAAAAAATAAAAAAAAACGCGGACACACTTCTCCCTTTGGATAAAATATTCCCCCCTCTTATAAAAAAAACATCTTCCCCTTAGAATATCCCCCCAGTCTCTCAACTTTCTCTCCCGCTCACCTACCACGTTACTCACACTCTCGCTTCTCACTCATACTCTCCACCCATTTCTTCGTCCACCAAGAACCCTAAGGCAAAACCCTAACTTTCTCACCCTCAATTCGAATGAGATTTTTTAAAAGCCTGATTGGAACCCTAATTAGACTTCAATTAATCTAAACCTAGTGTTTTCTATCAATCTATCGGTCTAGTTGTGTTAATTAGGTGTAGAGAAATTTCAAGATTGGTGGATTGTATAATTATCTAGGTCAAATTCTCTAAAATTATTAAGTAATTTGTAAGTTTGATTTAAAATTCAATTTGTTGGGTTTTAATTGATCTTTTTTAAAAACATATTGGTTGATTCTTCACTTTTGGTTATATACAGAGTAAGTGATTATTTAATTTGAATGGGTCTAGTAGGTAAGTCTCTTTTTCTTGTAATTGCTTGTTAGGTCCTAAAGTATCGTAGAAGGGGGGTTGAATGCGATACTCATTAAATTAAAAAATACTTTCGAATCTTTTGCGGATATATAATTTAGTGTTCATTTAGTGTTCCGTGTTCATGAGATGAATAGTGTTTGGGAATATAAAACGAGGAACACAAGATATTCGGAGCAATATATAGTCATATATAAATTCGCGAGGGGTGTTGCTACACTCCGGTAAATAAATTAACCGGCTACAATCTATGAACAACAAAGTTTCTAATTACTACAAAGATCAACAAATTAAATTCTATAAAATGTTCTAACTTTTGTTTGTCTAAGGATTTAATTACCGGTAACGGTTATAATACCCCTATGAATATACAAGAGTTAAATCGGGCATTATTACGTTACTCCGGTGAGAAGTTAAACGTATATTCAAGGTGCTTGAACTTCTCTGAAAATCTTTGCTTCTATTTTCACCATCTCTCTTGGGAGAGAAGATGAACAGAATAATCTGATTGTTGAATGCTTCTGCTGCTTGAGTGTAGACTTATATTCAATTAAAATGTGTGGCTGAAATTGAATCACAAAAATTAATTGAATGTATCAACAAAGATGTGGCTGAGGAGTAAGTTGCGATAGGGAATATTCTTTCGTAACTTGCAACCTTTTATTTCCAACCTGCGACTACAGGAGGTTCCTTTTATTTCTGATCTAACTTGCGACCAACATAGTTAACCTGCGACTTATAAAAGTAAACCAACTTGCGACCTTTTTGATTTGGTTGCCTAGTTTCCTTTATTGTCAACTGGCGACTAACAAATTTTGGTTGCTTTCGTTATCCTTATTTGTTTTCCATTTTCTTTTCTTTTTCTTTTTTCTTTTTTTTCTTTTTCTTTTTTATTTTGTTTTATTTGATTTTTTTTCTTTTTCTTTTCTTTTCTTTTTCCTTTTTTTATTTTTATTTAAGTTTAATTGTAACTAAATTAATTTTAAAATAAATTTAAATATAACTTATATAAATAAACTAATTTAGATTTATAAAATAAACTTTTTAAAGTTTATAAAATAAATCATTTTAAGTTTATTAAATAAATTATATTAAAGTCCCTTAAATAAATTTATTTAACTTAATAATTGAACTTTGAACTCTACCACTCCCTCGAGCAGTTTAGCTGTATACCCCGCGCACTTCTTCTCGTACTTTAGCAGATAAACATTCAATCAAAGTACGTTTCTCAACTTAAAAATTCTTCTAAAAATTATACCCAATCCACTTCTTCTAATGTTGTGTGATGTATATGTGCTTTACCTTTTTCCTTCTACCTGTTATTTTCCCCTTAGTTGGGGAATCCTCCAAACTATTACTTAAGCTTTTATCTCCCCCTTAGAGAATGAATGTATGCTATCGTCTGAAGGAGTTCTCGTATTTTACTTGGGTGGAAACGAAATAACAAGTCATAGTCTGATCAATCATGTCCCTTTAAATGCTGCAAGAATGACTTTACTGTTGATCACCATGTTCACCAATCTTACCAACTCCTTATATCGCCCAACTGTGAGATCACCAATTGTTACCAATTGTTAGCTCCAAACTTATTAGGTCATGAAGTATTCTAATCCAATCTGTAAATGTTAGATCCCTAAGAGTTAGGTTCCAATCGTAAATAGATTCGAGACCCGAAGTATCAAGAACCTGTGTTTAGGGATAGTGAATGGGATATGGCATTTCTCTTTCTTCCTTACTGTGAGGTGTTTTCTTTAAAGAATCAAACAACTTATTTAGCCTTTAAATCAAATCCTTTTTTTAAGAAAAGTTTTTGTAAAACATAAGTATCTCTTTTTGAAAACGGTTGTAACAGTTGAACTAAGTAAATTGCATGCTTCTTTACAGAATGTAAGCAGTTAAGGGGATATGGTACATGGTATCACAAGAGTTTATAACTGGTGTAATAAATAAAGCAAGATAAAACAGGTGTAGTAATGTAAATGACAATGTTGGAAAAGAAAAGATACTGATATATATAGATCAAATTTTTTGTAGTACAAGCGTGAAAATGCTTCAAAAGTAAAAGTAAAAGGGTACAACGGGCCTACACACTACTCAACAAGTCTAGTCTATAAATACATCCAAAAGTCTGCTGATACACAATATATACTAATGTACATAATAAAAACAACCACAGCAACACTGGCTCAACATCCCTGTCTCTGCATCTCTGTCTCTAGCTCCAAGGAAACTCCGGTCCACCAAGCCTCTCAAGATCCTCCATCACCTCTCTAGCCCATCCCATGTAGCTCCATGTAGTCTAGCCTCAAGAATCCTCCGTGTCACATGAGTCTCCTCTCGAAGCTCCCTCACACTTCTGTCAACATCTATAGTCCTCACTATATGCTGCAGCTCTCGAATCTGTGCCAACTGGGCCTCACGCTCCAAAAGAAGAGCCTCATACCAGAAATAAGGAACATGATGCGGAGTAGACTGAAATGGTGCACCCGCAACTGAATGCCCAGTAGAATCCGAACCAGCAGGTGGAGGTCCTTGTATAGGTGGTCTCATACCAGGAGGTGGAATAGCCCGCAGTGGTATAGCCTCTGTCACCACAGGAGGTAGTATAGCCAACACTGATGGAAGTATGATGTGGATCAGATGACGATCCTCCGACTGAAGGCCCAAAATGATATGCTGGTACTAGAATAAAGGAATCTGCCATCGCTGCTATTTAAAATTATATCACAAAATAAGAATCTCGAACCACAAAGGATATCATACTAACACATATTAGACAGTCGCACTCAGCCTCTCGACGTTCTATTTCTATTCCTTACTTCTAATCCTATCCTTCTACCCATTTCCGACAATCTAGGCTTGTGTCAGTGACTTATAACATGTAGCTCTGATACCAAAATGAAAGGATATCTTCGATATATTATTTATTTTGGTATTTGTACGATTAAACATAAAATTAAGAATACATAGATCCTCTCCATTAGGACATGAATTTAATTGATCCAAATCAAAGTCAAAAAGTCAAACTAGCAATATCATGTCTTTTAAACAGATAAAAGAGATATTCAATTCTTGCATAATATCAAAACTATATCTTTATGGAATATATCTCTAAGGCAATATGATCAAAGAAGAAACATCAAGATATGATATTTCTTAGATCTGTGTTGCAACAGGAATATGACAACAAGCTCGAATAAGGAATATATCAGAAATATTATTTAGAGGTCTCGTGCTATATCAAAAATATTTAACTCTTCGCTCCAAAATATATCTCTACATATATCAAATGAGTTTTTATTCAAAGTTTATTAATATCCAGTTCTGTAAATCATTTCTGTATACTTACAGTAATTTTCTCCCGGTTCGTAAAATCAGCATTTCTCGAAGAAAATTATTCAAAAATACTAAAACACATTTCCTATCATCCAAATATATTTTATATATTAGGAAATATATTTTAAGTATTTATTCAAGTGAAAATTTGGTCAAAAGATCCATCTCCTTTATTTGAAGACCAATGATATTTTCACTCGGAAGAAAGACTGACAGAACAGTTTTATTTTTAGATAAAATACTTCCACATGCTAGAATGACTTGAAATTTGGTACGGATCATTTAAATGGTATTTTATAAGTATGATAAAAATTTCGTAGCATTCAGAGAATATTTGTCTGGGCACAAAAATCGAGGCAGTTAGTCCCACAGTTGACCACGTTTGACCTAATTACCATTGACTAAAGTTGACCAAAACTTGCAGGACATCATTTTATATCATTTAAGTATTTATCATACTTGTTATGGTATTTATTTAGGAGTTTTTAAGGTGGTCATAATTAATGGTGTTTAATCCTCAATTATGTGATTAAACAATGATTAAAAGAAAAGGAATATATATATATATTCAAATATCTCAGCTGAGATTTTGAACCCATAAAGTTGTTTGTCTCTTATGGAAAGTTGCAAAGAAACACACTTTGATTTCCATGTCATCAATCCAAGTGACATACACCATCCACCATCCATTTTCCATAAATCTCCACCATTCAATCCACCCAACTTCTCCTATAAATAAACCCCCACCCCAACCCATTTTCTTCAAGCTAAAGAGCCACAAAGTTGCTGGGATTTTTCAAGAAGTGCTTCTCTTCATCTCGTTCAAATTCTAGACACACACTTCTTCTCAAAAACCTTATCTCTCTTCTATATACTTACATATATACAAGGTTTTTGAAACCCAAGCTTAGCTTCACCGTACCAAGATTTATCCCACCAAGTGAGCTCATCCACTACCACTTTTCGGCCTCCCGAAGGGTTGCCTAAGTTCGACCAAAGTGCCAAAATCCGGCCGAACCTCCGGCGAATTTTTCCGGCAAACTTTTTCGACCGTTCTTCAAAAGTGGTAACTTTTTAGCTTCTTATTTGAGTTATTTTTATTTGAGCTTTGTACTTAATTTCACTACTTCATCTTAAGCTCTAACACAAGAACTCTTATAAACAAAGTTCTCAAGAGAACTAAGATTCGAACTCGGAATTCAAATAAGTACTTGATCTTCACATAAATCATCTTAAAAAAGGAAGATCCATAAACAAAAGTACTTTATCTCCAAAGGGGAGATTATATTTGACCCAAGTTCATGAGTTAGCCAATTATTTTAATTATTGGACCTTGGCTAACAATTATTCGTGCACATAAAATATTACGAAGTAAAGTTTTAATCCCTTCTAACATCTTTGGTGTTCCGGGGGATTATAACTCGATCTATAAACACTTCATAATTTGTCAAATATCAAAACGGATTAAGTTCATGAATTAGCTAATTACTTGCACTTTATTTAATTGGATCTTGGCTAACACATTTCGTGCACATAAATTATTACGGAGTATAGTTTTAATCCCTTCTAACATCTTTAGTGTTCCTGGGGATTATAACTCGATATATTAATATTTCGTAATCATCCGTTAAAATTAAGGACAAATCAAATCCACGAGTTAGTCAATTAATTTCATGCTATTTAATTGGATCTTGGCTAACACATATCGTGTATATAAACAATTACGAGTCATATTGTATAAACCCCTTCTAACATCTTCAGTATTCCATGGGGTTATACTATGATATCTATAAAATACTCATAATTATTCGTCCAAACTTCAAAAGCACAATCTTAAACCAACTACTTGCACTTTATTTTCTGCACATATAAACTGCATAACCACTCGATAAAATTTTAAAAAGGGATAAATTATTTTAAAACGCCATAACATTTTTAAATTGGTAATTAAGCTATTCAACCCCCCTTCTAGCTAAAAATAGCCCTCTGATGGGACCTTACAATTTGTATCAGAGAGTGCTTTTTAACGTGTTTGTTAAGTAATTTGCAGATTTACAGGCACAACAAAAATTGATCCGGAATGGCGTATATTAATCCCGTGGGATGTGGTGAAGGTCTATCTAGCTCACGACCTCATCTAATTGATGGCACCAACTTTGCAACATGGAAAACGAGGTTTCGCAATTATGCTAGATCTCAAGGAGTCAAAGTTTGGATGGCTATCGAAGACGGTGTTCGCATTCCTACCAAAACTATCGATGACATTATCATCGAAAAGAAGGTTAGTAAATACAACTTAGAGGAAGAAGCCACAATGAATATAGAAGCCAAGGAGAAAATGGTTCTCACAAGCGCACTTGCCGAAAAAGAATACAAAAGAGTAAATAATTACAAGTCAGCACAAGAAATATGGATCAAATTAGTGGTAACCTATGAAGGAACCACTGATATAAAAGATTCTCGGATGGATACATTGCTTCAAGAATACGAGAATTTTAAACTCCAAGAAGGAGAAAGTATCATCGATATGGAAACAAGATTTACTCGTATTATCGATTAGTTATCTCAACTTGGAAAGAATTATACTCAAAATAAAAGAATAGAAGATTGCTCAAATCTCTACCTCCTAGTTGGAAGGTTAAAGTCACTACTATAAAAGAAATTGTTAGATATATTTGTGTTGTCATGTCTAATAATGACTTGTGTTTAGTTTTCAGATCTTGACTAACAGGACAAATCAGGACTTAACTAGAAATCAGTACTTATACTGAAGTCAGAACTTAAGATATCAGAACTTAAGTTATCAGAACTTAAGATATCAGAAGATATTCATCAGGAGATAATATCAGAACTTAAGAAGACTTTCAGATAAGGAAGGCGGCTGATTGAAAGGAAAGAAGATCAAGACTAAAACAAGAAGAGATATGCATGGAGAAGAATTCTATGAAGAAAAGAAGACTTGGAGGAAAAGATAACTAATTGATATATTTTAGGATACAGAATTATATTCGATATCAATTAGAGATTATCTTGTAACTGTGTGGTATAAAAACACAGCATAGGATTTACACTAGAAGTGTTATCATTATCGAGAATATTATTCATTATAACCCTAGCAGCTCTCGTGATATTTGTTCATCACTGAGAGAGAACGGTTCCATTGCAATACTGTTTTATTAATAAGATTATTCTTTGTTACATACTTGTGTTCTTAATTCGATTTGATTGTATTATACACCGTATTCAACCCCCTTCTACAGTGTGTGTGACCTAACAAGTAGTATCAGAGCTAATCTATTAACACATATACAGTAAAGATCCAAAACAATCATGTCTGAAGAAGAACAAACTCCAACCAAGCCCATCAAAACTGAAGAAACTCCAAAGACTCAAATCCACAGTCGATATGAGACTATTAGGGTTCCCATGCAGAGACCTTCTGAGTATCCCATATGGAAAGTGAGGATTGCTATGTTTCTGGAAGCTGCAGATCCAGAATAGCTTGACAAAATTAATGAAGGACCACATAAGCCAACCAAGCTCTCTGTTGTAGTTGCAGATCAGCCAGCAAAGACTGTACCAAAGGAGAAAAGTGAGTATACAGCTGAAGATATTTCATCTATTGCCAAGGATGCAAAGGTAAGGCATTTGCTGCATAGTTCCATTGATAATGTCATGTCAAACAGGGTAATTAACTGCAAGACTGCAAAGGAGATATGGGATGCCTTGGAGAAAAGATGCCAGGGAACTGATGCAATTAAGAAGAACAGGAGGACTATACTCACTCAAGAGTATGAGCACTTTGACTCAAAACCTGATGAGTCATTAACTGGTTTATATGATAGATTTGTCAAACTCTTGAATGATCTGTCTCTGTTGGATAAGGAATATGATCTTGAAGATTCTAATCTTAAATTCCTTTTAGCTCTTCCTGAAAGTTGGGATTTGAAGGCAACTACTATAAGAGACAACTATGCTCTTGATGAAACTACTCTTGATGAAATTTATGGTATGCTCAAAACTCATGAACTTGAGATGGATCAAAGAAGCAAGAGGCATGGGAGAAAGTCAAGAACATTTGCTCTTAAGGTTGAGGAGGAATCCCCCAAAGTTGCTACCTCAAAGAAAGGCAAAGTAAAGGCTCTCATCATAAAGTCTGATTCAGATTCATCAAGTTCTGATAATGATGATGAGTATTCAGAAACTGAAAGTCTATCTGAGATGGATGCTGATGAAGATATGATGAAATTGTGTGCTCTTATGGTGAAAGGTATCACAAAGATAGCCTACAGGAAATTCAGAAAGGGAAAGAAGGTTTCCAGGAAAAGTGGAAGTTCTGATAAGAAGAGTTTTAGAAAATCTGAAGGCAAAGGAGGAAAGTCTGACAGAGGAGATTACTCAAATATTAAATGCTATAATTATGGTGAGAAAGGCAACATATCTCCTGATTGCAAGAAAGGAAAAGGTGACAAAGACAAGGCACTTGTCACAAAGAAGAAAAGCTGGACTGACACTTCCGATTCTGAAGATGAGGTGAACTATGCCTTGATGGCAAATGTTGATAGCAGTTCTGAAGCTGCTGAGTTAAAGGTACCTCAAACAACTTATGCTTTTCATACTGATGATATTACTGAGTTGAGATCTTATCTTAAAACCATATTCATTAGCTATAGAGATCAGACTTTAACATGTGATAGGTTAACTTCTGAAAATCTGGCTTTTAAGAAAAGGAATGACTATTTAGAAAAAGAGTTAGTTAAGTTCCATCAAACTCAGAAAGAAAAAGATGATGCTTTTTATGTTAGAGATGAAGTGCTAAAATTGAATCAATCTCTAAAAACTGAGTTAGAAAAGGAAAGAGAGATTATCAGGATTTGGACTAACTCTAGCAGAACAACTCAGAATTTGCTAAGTAGTGAAAACTGGAAAGAGGGCTTAGGTTATGGAGATGATAAAAGTGAAATAGGAACTGAACAAATTAAGCCAATTATTGTTAAACAGAATACTAAGCCAAAGGTAAATCCTTTTAAGTTTGTAGCTAAAACTGTAAAGTCTGATTCTGAAAAGATGAAAGATATTGATACAGAAGTTAAGGCAGAGTCAACTTCTGACAAATTAAAACAGGATAAACCAGCTGAAGTTAACATAGGCTTAATGATAAAGAAGCAGCTTAAGTATAAGCTGAAAGAGATTCAGAATGTAAACAAGGTAAAGCCACCTAGGAAAAATAGGAATGGAAAGGAAGGTGTGAATAAAAGCAATAATTATAAGTCTGTTCCTAATGCTCCTAGAAAGAAATGCAATAATTGTGGAAACACTAACCATCTTACTTCTTTTTGCAGGAAGAATAAGGATATAAACTCTTTACCTCCTAAATCAGGAGTTAAGAGTCATACTGTTAAGTTTAAACCATAAAATCCTTGTTTTCATTGTGGTAGTTTATGGCATTCCATTTATACTTGTAAGGAATATCATAGTTTGTACTATGATTATTATCAAATAAAACCTTCTTCAAAGAAAGTTAGCATTATTCCTTCTAGTGTAAGTTTTGATGCAAAGTCTGATATTGTAAAATCTGATATGAAAAATGTTGGCATAAACTCTGAAGTTAAATCCGCTGCAAATGCTAACAAACTTAATAAGGTCAAAGGATCCAAGCAAGTTCGGGTCCTTAAAACTGATCATTAGTGGTTTTTGTGATTGCAGGGCAACATGAAAAACATCCTAGTTCTGGACGGTGGATGTTCAGGACATATGACTGGAAATAAAGCCCTGCCATCAGACTTTGTGGAGAAAGCTGGCCCAGGAGTTTCTTATGGAGATTGAAACATGGGAAAAACTCTGGGATATGGCAATATCAATCTTGGGAATGTCATCATTAAAAAAGTAGCTCTAGTCTCAGGACTTAAACACAATCTGTTGAGTGTTAGTCAAATCTGTGATAGAGGTTATCATGTGGATTTCTTTAAAGAATACTGTGAAGTTGTAAGCAAATCTACAGGCAAAGTTGTTCTGAAGGGATACAAGCATGGTAACATTTATGAAGCCAAGTTTTCAACAAGTTCTGATGGTTTTGCAATCTGTCTGTTAAGCAGAGCATCAATTGAAAAAAGCTGGGATTGGCACAAGAAACTCTCTCATTTAAATTTAAACAATATAAATGAACTAGTCAAGAAAGATCTTGTGAGAGGACTGCCAAAATCAGTATTTTCTCCTTATGGCCTTTATGATTCATGTTAAATGGCAAAACAAAGAAAATCTTCATTCAAGAGTAAGACTGAATCTTCAATTCTTGAGCCTTATCACCTACTACATGTTGATCTATTTGGTCCAGTGAATGTCATGTCTATTGCAAAGAAGAAATATGATATGGTCATAGTAGATGAGTTTACCAGATATACATGGGTGTATTTCTTGCACACAAAAAGTGAAACTGCATCTATCTTGATTGATCATGTCAAACAACTGGCTAAATTGGTCAAAGACTCTATAAAAATCATAAGAAGTGATAATGGCACTAAGTTCAAGAATATGATTATGGAAGAGTTCTGCAAAGACCATGGAATAAAGCAGGAATTCTCTGATCCTGGAACTCCACTGCAAAATGGAGTTGTTGAAAGAAAGAATAGAACTCTTATTGAAGCTGCAAGAACTATGCTTGATGAAGCAAAGTTACCAACCTACTTTTGGGCTGAAGTTGTGCAGACTGCTTGTTTTACTCAGAATGCAACACTTATCAACAAGCAAGGAAAGACACCATATGAGATGGTGAAGAGAAAGAAGCCAAATCTGAAGTACTTTCATGTATTTGGATGCAAGTGTTTTGTTCTAAGACTCATCCTGAACAGCTATCCAAACTTGATCTAAAAGCTGATGAAGGAATTTTTGTTGGATATCCACTTTCCACAAAAGCCTTCAGAGTCTATAATTTAAGAACAAGGGTTGTCATGGAATCTATTAATGTCTCTTTTGATGATAAGAAGATTACTGGACTTGAAGATTTCAATGATCATGATCAGCTGAGATTTGAGAATGTAGTTTTAAATTCTGATTCTCTAAATTCTGATAGTCTAAATCCTGATACTACAAACTCTGATAGGTTAAACTCTGATGTTATTGAAATTATGGTGACTATGCCAAAGGAAAATGTACCTGTGCAGGGGGAGTATATTGAAGATCCAACCACATCTCAAGAAGCATCAGAACCTATAATAGGCTCTTCAAGTTCTGATTCATCAAGTTCTGATGGGACAAGTTCTGATAATTCTGGAAACTCAAATTCTGAAGGATCCAACTCAGAGAGCATAATTTAAGGGGAGTATTAGAAAATGTTGATGGAGACAGCATGGATCATGCGGGAGCATCCAGTTCTAGAGATCACCTTCCATCTGCAAGAAAGTGGACTAAAGCACATACATCTGACTTGATTATTGGAAATCCTGAAGCAGGTGTTAGAACTAGAACAGCAACATCAAATGAATGTCTCTATCATTCTTTTCTTTCTTAGACTGAACCAAAAAAAGTGGAAGAAGCTCTTCAAGATGTTGATTGGGTGCAAGCAATGCAGGAAGAGTTAAATTAATTTAAAAGAAATATAGTCTGGACCCTGGTGCCAAGACCAAAGAATAGATCTGTTGTTGGTACAAAGTGGGTGTTCAGAAATAAAACTGTTAGTGATGGTATAATTACAAGAAATAAAGCAAGGTTGGTTGCAAAAGGATATTCTCAACAGGAGGGAATTGATTATGAAGAAACATTTGCACCAGTTGCTAGGTTGGAAGCCATAAGGATATTTCTAGCTTATGCTGCTCACAAAAAGTTTAAAGTCTTTCAAATGGATGTAAAAAGTACTTTTCTTAATGGAGAATTGAA